>NW_022900928.1:68925845-68973729 GCF_012274545.1 Fukomys damarensis
CTCTCTCTCTCTCTCTCTCTCTCTCTCTCTCTCTCTCTCTCTCTCTCTCTCTCTCTCTCTCTCTTTCAGGTAAAATGACACCAACTTACAATTTATTCCAAGTTCATTTCTACCACAGGAAATTTGCTCTCACTATTTGTGCCACCTGGAGCCCTCTTCCATCTCACATTAGCCCAGCAGGCTACTGCTCACCTGGTAGAGATTATCTCAACACGAGCTCCTCAGAAAGGACTATTATTATTCAGCCTTATAAGAGAAGGAAATCCTGCAACATGGGACACCCTGGATGAGACAGACTGAAGGACATGATAATAAGTGAAATAAATAGTCACACAATGACTAGTAAATCCTGCATGGTTCCACTTATATGTGATACCCAAGATGGTCAAATTCATAGGCTCAAGGGGCAAAATGGTGGATGTCAGTGACTGACAGGAAGGCGAAGTGGGAGTTACTAATCAGCAGGCAAAAAGTTTCAGTTAAGTAAGATGAGTAAGTTTTAGGGATCCACTACACAACATTGGATCTACAGTCAATAATAATTTGTATTATAATACATGTATGAGGAGGGTAAATCTCATGTTAAGGATAATTACAATAAAATAAAATGAATTTAAAATGGAATAAAGTGAAAAGGCTTTATTGAAATAATCCCCATTCAGTCATTCTTGGTCCCATGATCTTATTTTATTTTCTCCATAGATATCCCTTCCTAAAGGGATCCTATTTGCTTACTTCTCTATTATCTGTCTCCACCTCTTGTAACTATGCTCCCATAAATAGTACCTACTAGCCAAAGGGGTCTACTGGGTGCTTGAAATGTGGCTAGTCTTAATGGAGATGTTTTATCCCTGAAACTACACACTGGAGTTTGATAACCAGGCATAAAAAAGAATGCAAAATATCTCACTAATACATATTTTGCTTATATTCAGTTTAATTTAAAATAATATTAAAATTGAAGTAACTCCTTTTATCCTTGGTTTCATGTTTGGGCTTTATTTAGCTACAGTCATCTATGATCTACAAATATTTAATAGAAAATTTCAGAAATTAAAAAAATTATATTTTTCCTATTTTATTGCTGTAGATAATTATATTTGCTCACAGGAAAATACAGAGTATATATAGGGCTTGGTATTATCTGCATCTGAAGAACATGTTAGAATGTATCCATCACGAATGAAGGGGCTCTGATATATACTTGCATTTAGAACTATAATTGGTACATAATAGGTATTCAGCTAAAACTTACTGATTGAATTAATAAACTGCCTTTAAAAATAGTGTCATTCCTCAGAGAGAGGACTAATATCTAGTATATACAAAGAACTAAAAGACTTAGACCCTCCAAAATGAAAGAACCAACCAAAAAAGGGCAAGTGAAATGAATAGACAATTCTCAGAAGAAGTAGAAATGGCCAATCAAAACATGAAGAAATGTTCAGCATCACTGGCCATTATAGAAATGCAAATTAAAACAACATCTTACTCCAAAAATAATGGCTATCATCGAGAAATAAAATAATAAATGTTGATGAGGCTGCAGAATAAAAGGAACCCTTCTACATTGTTGCTGGGAAGGTAAACTAATACAACTACTGTGGAAATCAGTATAGGGATTCCTCAAAACACTAAAAATATAAATTCCATTTGACCCAGCTACGATATTCCCCAACTAGGTACCTTTTCCAAAGAGTTAAAGGCATCACACCACAATGATACATGCCTACCCATGTTTATAGCAGCACAATTTATAATAGCTAAATCTTGGCAACAGTCTATATGTGAACTCACAGATGATTGGATAAAGAAAATGTGATATTATACGCAATAGAGTACTATTGTGCCATAAGAAAGATAAACACGAAGCATTTGCAGGAAAATGGGTGCACCTTGAGACCATAATATTAAGTGAAATAAATCAGACACACAAGCTTAAATATCACATGGTTTCTCTTATATGAGCAACCCAAATTACAAATAAAGATAGATAATGGAAATAAGGAGATAGATCTTTTTCAGGTGGGAAGGGAATCAAGAGATGGAGGGAGGAGAGGAAGGAGATGAAAAAAGAATTAAGATGTACTAGGTACATGTACCTACTTTCCACAAAGAATGTAATCATTATGTACTCCAAATGTGTACTAATGAAGAAGAAAAGATTTTTAAAAATAAATAAAAGTAGAGTCATTTATGTGGTAGGTTTTAAAAAGTACTGTATCTTTCTTTTATTGAGGCATGCACAAAAGCTCACTTGTTCATAGCTAATGGTAGGTCACTTAAAGAGTTATGCCTAAGAATGTGGATCTGTGATCACTGAGATAAACTACTTTAATAAAGAAGAAAAGCAGGTTCAAAATATTGGATTTCACTGACTTTGAGTCTTATTGGAAATGCATCACTACATTATATACAACTAAGAAAAAAACTGCCAAATAAGGAAGATACATCATTGATTGCAAACTGTCTTCCAGTTCCAGAGATGTTAAAATTACAGAAGGAAAGTATATCTTAGAATCAATGAAATACAAGAGTCCAGAGAAAAGAAGTGATAAACCCCTGCCTGTTCAGTCAGACTCCATCTGGACCATGTATGTGGAGGCTGAAGTTTTTATTTCTCTCATTCCTCTCATTCATTCCTTAACTTTTCCCTGGTGGGAATAGGGTTTTCTGAAAGACGTGGTAAAATGGCTTTGGAGAGTGTGTGTGTGAGTGTGTCTGGTGCTGGGGATCAAACCCATGGTCTTGCACATGCTAGGCAAGTACTCTCCTACTGAGCTGCTACCCCCCAACCCAAAAAGCCAATTTTAAAATTTTGGTAACTCTTTGAAAATATATCAGGAGAAATGATTCAAGTATGGCATTAGGATTGTTCCATTCTGAAGAATCCGGAGCACATAAATATACTCCCATTACAGCAAAGAATTTCACCCAAACTTATCGGGAAAATACAAGACACTTGGTCTTGAAGCCAAAAGGTAGGGCCACCACTCAGAGAAGGTCTCCATGAAGTCCTTCAGGGAATGAAATTAATGAAACCATCATCAGGGTAAATAATGCTTTGGAACCCTATTTGGGCTCTAGGTGCTCTTATGAAATTGCAGGAAATTGTTTTCTGTCTTGCAATAAATTATGCCTGTTTCCTCCAGTGGTTGCTGGGCATATGAACGAATTTGACTGTCTCAGATTAAGAGGGATGTTGACAAACAGGAAAACATCTGTAACAGTAATTCTCAAGCAATAGTTTGCAGCCTATGAGCCCTGGGGAATTCTTTGCCAGAGTGGGAACACTGGGGTTTGGGGATACCCCAGCTAGCAGGCTTGGAGCTCCTCCCCAGCTCTTCTTTTACTGGTTTTCTCTATTCAACTTCCACACAATGATGCCTGGAGCATTTTTAAAAAGTGACATCCCTTACCCTAAGTCTATTTTCCTAACTTTACAGTTATCTTTTAGAGGATGAAAGGCTATCACTAGAACTAATGACCAGACTTGACCCCCATCATTAGGCAGTTACATACATTTGAAGATTTCTTGAATTCAGAGCTCCATCCTATTGTTCCACCTACTCTTTGTCCTCCCCTGAAGATATCTTGCTTCTGGAGAAGTTGTTGTTTTCTATCTGTAGGCTACATGGCTGAAATAATTTTGAAAACCACCAATTGAAAAACAGTGGTTCCAGAACATGGTCAAGCATTGTTATAACTTAATAACATAGCATCATTAACATTACTGTACACATTCTTGGGTTTTGGCCCAGACCTACTATGTCACATTCTCAGACTGTTGTCCAAGAGTAGAGCTGATTGCCTGGCAAACAGATGTGCGGGCCATCACTGAAAATGTTCTAGTAGTGGCTGGCTGATTAGATTTCTGCAGAGTCAATGGAGATTCTCACTTGGAGGAGTTACTTTGCATTGGAAAAATTCTCTAACATTTTATGAATTGAATTTTATGAATTGATTTTATGAATAGAATTTGAGTTAGGATTTGTCCCCCAGCCTCTCTGCCCTTTAGCCCTCATAAGCTGTAACAGTGAGAATCTATACACTCAATGCGGTATTCCAAGAATATGTCCAGTTCTTTAACAGGAATAAAACTTCATGGTAATCATGCATAGGTTCTGATATATTTCCCAGAAAGAAAAACATCAATATAAAGAATTAAGAAACTGAGAGAAACAATGACAAGGATAATTTAAATTCAAATAAGATAAGAAGATAATAAATACCCTTAAATATGGAACACATTGATATATTACAAATTGATAATGAAACGTAATTAGCAAGACCGAACACAGGAATTATAATGCTTTCAAGTTTCCCCCTTCTTTCTCTCTACTTTGTGCTTTCTTCCTCCTAGGGATAAATCACACAAACTCTGATACTGATTATGTCAGTCTCTTTCCCTCTACTTCTCTCAACTGTTGGATTTAATTTCATAGGTTCAGTCCTGCGCTATTTACTGGCCAATCGTCATCAGGTTGTATATGTCCCTATTCCTCCATCCAATATTTATTCCTTGAGCCCTTGGTTGGAAATATGCCCTGTGCTTTTTGAAGGAAATAGACAAATGAAGGATACAATTCCTCTATACTCTTTCAGGCAGGGGGCAAACAGGACATTCTAGTAATCAACCTTCCTAAATCCAGTGTCTAATTATGACTCATCTTTGATTTCAGCTTTTCCTTATTCTCAACCACACATACACAAGTCATTCAGTGGGGTTTCTGTCTCCATTTCTCAGTCATGCTACTTGGGAATGTAGACTGACTTGACACCCATCTCCCTTGGTTGAAGCCTCCCTATTATTCTCATAGGTCCAAACTTTATGAATGTGGAACTGAGATGGCCTCTTGCTATTTCCTCCTCTACTCCTCATGCTCCTCCCTGTCTAATTTTGATGTAAGTAGGGTTTCCTATATCTTACCAATATTTAGGGCATAGATGGCATCATAGTAACCATAATGACTCATTTTGGCCTTTTTGGCAGCTATAGATATGGGTTCCAATAGTGCTACAGAATTTTTAGTAGTTATTTTTCTGTTGCTGTAACAAAATACCGGAAGGTGTATACTTTATAAAGGAAAAAGGGTTTATTTAGCTCACTTTTGGAAGTAGAGAGTCCAAAATCAGGTGGCCCCACTCGTTCAGCTTCTGGTGTGGGCTCTCTGGCTGCATCATAAAATGACAGAGAAGCAGAAAGGGAAATAATGAATGTAGAAGGGGATAAGTTCATGGGGGTAGCCTCACTTTATAATAACTCACACTCTAAGAACTAACTCCACCAACTCAATGATACCACCTTGGGTACCAAGCTTCCAGCGCACAAAACTTCAGGAACGCACTAAAACCATACACAAACAAGAGGACCATTTTAAACATTTCTTCCTACATATTAGCAATTGCTAGACCCAGAGAGAATCAAGAAACTGACTGGATGCTCTCCTCAAAATTTTCCCTCTTCCATTTTAAGCAAAAGCTTTCCCTAGGGTCACATACCTGCTTCTTTCTTCCTTTAGTATGAATTTTCAACCTTGGCTCTTCATAAAATTTCATTTACTAGCTTCTCAATTAATTTACCAAATTTTCTGAGGCTCTCCTGCATTGGGCTCCTTGGGACACTTCAGTTGTTTGAAGTCATATCAAACAATATAAATTATGCTCCCTATCCACAAAAGATGTGTTGAAGTCCTAACCCTCAGTACCCTGGAATGTGACCTCATTTGGAAATAGGGTTATCATAGATGTAATTAGTGAGGATGAAGTCATTTTGTAGTAGTGTGAATCCCTAATCCAGAGAAACTGGTTTCACTGTAAGAAGACAGAAATGTGGATATAAACTCACACAGATGGAAGATGATGTGAACACACAGGAAGAATGCCCACCATGTGATGATAGAGGCCAAGAGTAGAATTCTGCAGCTGTAAATCAAGGAGCACATGAATCTCCTGGGAGCCATGAAGAGGCAAGGAAAGATCCTCCTTTACAGGTTTCATTGGCAGCAGGACCCCAATTTCAGCTATTGTAAGATAATACATTTCTGTTGTTTTAAGCTAACCAGCTTTTGCTACTTTGTTACAGCAGCCCTGGAAAATTTACACAAGTGTCTTATTCCCTTGGCTATCCTTCCAGGGGATGCAAAGGCAGCAGGGTAGAGACTGCAGCCCTCCTATGCTGGGGAACTTCGCAACAGTATGTTCTCCCAGGTGGGTTGTTTATCCCCAGAGCCTCCTCGGTCTCACTTCCCTTTCCCATTTGATTTGACAACAGGGAAGACTTTCAGTCTTCCTGTCTCACATCTTTCTGAGGACATAAAGAAAAGCAACTGCTTCTGTGTAAAATTTGTTCCTCTAGTATCCTCAGGGTTATAGGCTACTTGGAGAAGCAAAAAAGAAAACCAGACCAGTTAGATAATGTGTCATCAATCATATTCCAAGATGAAAGATGTTCAGTCTCTAAAGTACATTTGCTTTTCAGCTGTTTTTCTGCCAGTATTGCTTATCCATACCTCATTCCTCACCTTGTGAAAGTAGATAAGGTGATAAACTGTTGCTTTAGGGCTGAGCAAAATTAATTCACCTACAGGGGGAAGTGGACCTCACACTGTGGCTTCAGTGAACAGATTACAACTGTGTTCAAACTCATAAAGCTCAGAAAAATTAGGATTTCCTGTTGCAAGGCTTTTATTATAAAAAGAAAAATAGGGTATTGCAGAGACAAGGGCTGGATAAAGGGGACTCGAACCTGAGACAGGAAGTGAGCTGTCTTTGCTCTCCACCTGTCTCTACTCTTCCTCTGTGAAACCAGATTTTTTTTTTTTTTATGTAAAGACCAATTTTTTCTGGTGGAAATGACTCCTGAGTCCACACATTACTGGTGCAGCCATTAGCTTACAGAGCCAATTCCTAATTCCGGGGAAGGGACTCTGATTGGCCCAGTTTTATTCAAAACTCCAGCTCTGCACAAATAGCATGTGGTAAGGCTAGTAGTGGGCAGCTGTAAAAAGCTATGATGTGTCTGCGAATGGCACTGTCCAGGAAAAATGGGCCAGCCAAAGGCACCTTCCATCAGGATGTGCTAACAAGCTTCTCTAATGAGGCCCGCATGGGCACAAGTGATGTCAAGAGGAGAGTGGAAATAGACCAGATAATCAGCTCTTTCCTTGCTCTCCGCAGGACTCAGAAGTGGAATGAGGGCACAGATCCTTGTGACTGATATAATGCTGTACTTGAGATTGCCTTCTCCAGGCTGCTGTTTCCTTCTGATAGGTTGTCTGGCAGGAGACCCCTTGGTCTTCTAATTAATATTCTCTTACTAGCACCAAAATCCACTGTGCAAAGAGAAAAGGATCAAGCAGATTAATGACTGCAGGCTCTATAACTAGAGTTGAAATAGTTGGATAAAAGCTAGGAAATGGTTCTTCCAATTCAGAGGATAATTTCTTTAGGGAATAAGTTAATTATCAAATGCCTCCTCCCCACTGCCTTCAGGGGACTACACTGTTGGATATAAGAACACAAGCCGTTGTATAGAATGATCTTGTTTCATATCCTGGCCCCACATTAGAAGGAGGACTTGGGCAGGTTGCTTTTCTTTTTAATCTACAATTTCCCCATCTATGACACAGTCATACTAATACCTTCCTCACAAATACTGGGATTAAATAAGGTCATTCACGACAAATGTATAGTATAGTGACTTGCTCAATACCCACAGGCAGCCATGAGTGTTAAATCCATGTTAGACTTAGAACCATGATTGGCTTTCCTATCTGTTTCTTAAATGACTTTATTTTCAGAGGGAAGACAACCCAGAACACAAGTCCTCAAATCTCAGGTGCCGTTTTGTTTTGACAGTGCTGTGGCAAAATAGAACAGCACAGTGTTACAGCCAAGTGTCACAGCCAAGTGCTACAGCTCTGGCAGTTTTAAGACTTGAGAATCTGAAAGTTACTTGAAGAGATGGAGAACAACTTTTTATTAGTCATCTGGCTCAGAGGAGTTTGCCCACTCCGAATTCTGAACACCAAGTCCCAGTGAGAGTCTGTTTATGTACAGTTGGGGAAAGGAAGTTGAGAGGAACCTTTTAAGGCAGAGACATAGCTAGAAGAGGGAAGCAGGTAGAAATACCAGATACCAACAGTTCACAATGTTGGAACAAACACTTGATATATTGAGTGCGTACAGCACAAACAGTTACAGAATATTTTGATACATTGTATGGGAACACCATATAGCAGAAGTGGTTACATTTCTGGAAGGGAACATCTTATGGAAAAAAACATGGGGGCAAGGCAAAAGCCTGTCTTACTGTGCATTATTGCTTCATCACCAGAAAATGCTCTCCACACCAACATTAGGTTAAAAGAAAGAGCATTAGCTCTTAAGTTGGATTTCCAATAAAACCGTAAAGACCATGAGGTCTTAAAATCTGTGTCTTTGGGCTTTCTACCACTGAGCTGGTATATACACAGGAATAGGGAAGGCATTTAGGGTGCTTTGGAGAGAAAACAGAAGAAAGCAAAATATTATTAGCACACTAGTAAATCAATCACAGATGGGCTTCAAAAATTAACCAAAAGCAGAATGCTCATTTTCAGAAAGTGCCTGCCTTCTTAAAATAATCTGGAAAAGTCCCAAGAACATCTACCGTGCAAGTGATCCAGTATTAACTGCTTCAGCTGGAAATGTGGAGAAAGGGTCTTTGTTCTATCTGTCTGTCTTTGCCACTTTTACTCTGAATGACAACAGTCGAGAGGACAATACATGCAGAAAAAGCACTGACAAAGTCCAACACTCACTCGTGATAAAAATCCTACAGAAAATGGGAATAGATAGTCATTAGCTCAATCTGATAAAAGCCATCTATGACAAATCAACAGCCAACATCATACTAAATGGTCAAAAACTGAAAGCATTCACTCAAAATCAGGAACAAGACAAGTATGTCCACTATCACCACTCCTATTCAGAATAGCTCTGGAAACATTAGCCAGATAAATTACACAAAAGAAAGAAATAAAAAGAATAAATATAGGAAGAAAGAAAGAAGTTAAATTATTATTTGTGAATGTCATGGTACTCTACATTGAACACCCCCAAAACTCCACCAAAAGACTTCCAGATTTAATAACCAAATTCAGTAGCATAGCTAAATACAAAGTCAATACTCAAACGTCAATGCCTTCCTGTACACAAACAACAAACTCAGAGAGTAATCAGGGAAACTACACCTTTCACGATAGTGTCAAACAAAAGAAAAAAAGAAATACTTAGGAATCAATCTACAGACCCTTACAGTGAAAACTACAGTATTCTGAAAAAGGAGATTGAAGAGGATATCAGAAAATGGAAAGCTACCCCTTGCTCTTGGGCATGAAGAACCAATATAATGAAAATGGCCATACTCCCAAAATTGTTATACAGATTTAATGTAATCCCAATCAAAATACCAATAACATACCTCACAGAATTAGAGAAAACAGCCCTAAGATTCGTTTGGAGCCAGAAGAGACCTAGAATAGAAAAAGCAATTCCAGGCAACAAAGGCAAGAGAGTGGGCATTACAATCCCTGACCTGAAATTATACTACAAAGCCACTGTGATAAATACAGTATGGTACTGGCAAAAAAAAAAAGACAAGGATCAGTGAAACAAGTTAGAAGATGCAAAAACAACCCCAGACACACTTAGCCACCTTATCTTTCACAAAAGGGCCAAGCACTTTCCCTGGAAGAAAGATAGCCTCTTTAATAAATGGTGCTGGAAAAACTGGCTTTCCACATGCTGAAGATTAAAACTAGACCCATACCTCTCACCAACTAGGCTAAAATCTAAATGATCAAAGATCTAAATATTAAAACAGGAACACTAAATCTGCCGAAAATAGAATAGGTAGAACACTTGAAGAGGTAGGTGTTGATAACAACTTCATGAACAAATCCCAGATCACACAGGAAATATCACAATGAATCAACAACTGTGATTTCATCTTATTAAAAAGCTTTTGTACTGCAAAAGAAATGACCAACAGAATGAAGAGACAACTCACAAAGTGGGAAAAATTTTGCCAGCTGTTCCTCAAAGGACTAATATCTATAATATATAAAGAACTAAAAAAGGAACCACCCAATTTAAAAACTCAGTCCAAAAATGGTCATCTGTAATGAATAGACACTTCTCAAATGAAGAAGTACAAATGGCAAATAAAGATATGAAAAAATGTTCAACATTACTGGTCATTCCAGAGATGCAAATTAAAATAACACCGAGACTCCATCTCTCCCTAGAAAGAATGGCTATTATCAAGAAATTAACCAATAACAAATGCTGGAAGGGCTGTGGGGAAAAGAAACCTTTTTCTACTGTTAGTGGGAGTGCAGACTTGTGGAAATCAGTGTGGAGATTCTTCAGAAAACTAGAACTATTCAATTTGACCCAGCTATTTCACTTGTGGGTATCTTCCCAAAAGTTTAAAAGCATCATACCACAGTGATATAGGCACACCCATTTTTATAGCAGCACAATTTGTAATAGCTAAACTTTAGAAATAGCCCAAGTTCCCACCAACTGAAGAATGGATAAAGAAGATGTGTTTTTTTATACAACGGCATACTACTCTACCATAAAGAAGGATAAATTTGAGACATCTGTAGGTAAATGGAATCACCTTAAGACTATACTCTTAAATGAAATAAACTGGACACACATGTTCACATATCACATGGTTTCTCTGGTATGAGAAACCAAAAGTATAAATAAGAACCAAAATGTATAATAGATATTGTGAAATAGGAAGAAAATATACAAATGGGAAGGGGAGCTAGGGAGGGCGGAGGGAGAAAAGGAAAACAAAAAAATAGAAAAGAAGGAAAAAATGGAAGCAAAGCTCTTGTAAATAAGGAGTGGAAGAGGGTTTGAAGGGAGGGGAGGGGAATGGGAGAAAAAGAAGAATCAAGATATGTCATATATAGGTACAAACTCCCTGTGATGAATGTGACCATTATGATGAATGTGACCAATGTATCAATAAAATTAATCAATTAAAAAATAGTCGAGAGGAGAATAATACATGAGGATTCTTCTAGGTATGTTCCAGAGGGTCCCTTCTAGAAAGAGGCTGATCCACACAGAGTTAAGTTTCTCTGAAGAAAGTGCAGAGGGGAGAACTATCTCCCTGGATCCAGGCTGCAACTATCAGCCAAAGGGCACCTGAACTCCCTCCCCATCCTATCTCTCATAACCAGTGGCCCTTTTCTGCCAAAGTGCTGTTTATTGTGTGATTAAAGAAAGGTAATGACCCTTGCAGATACTTTACCAGGGAGCCCAAGATTTAAACTCATGCTGCTGATTAAGATGTACTCTTTTCTCCCACTCTTAATTACTCAGAGCTGTAAAACACTTTTAAAGCTTGTGGGGACTCCAAGAGTCTCCTGAGTTATTCATCTCAGCACCAGCTCACTCCTTTCAATCAGCATCCCTACCAGAAATACATAAGAGGGCCTCTGAAGTAGGGAATGATGAATCTTTCTACTTAGGTTTCTTATATGCTTCCTCCTAAAGGAAAAAGCCCAGCCAAGAGATCTTGGCTGAGTAACCAGAGCCCCAGGCTTTGCTTCTGCTCAGAACCTCCAATATGCAGTTAAAAAATCATGGCTGTTGCTTCTTGGACATAAATATTTCAAAACCACTCACTTTCTGGCCCACCAGATGGCTGCATCTCACACTTCCAACTGTGTCAGACCAAAAAATTCAGCTACTCAAACTTTGGAGTGGGGTTTGTGATCCCAGAATAAGGGTTGGGGAGATAGATGGATAATATAGTAAGTTTTTCCAGATTGACAAAAAAATTAATGGAATGAGTCCCATTTGCTTTCCTCATATGAATATTATTCACAGGTAGTTCCATAGCAAAAGTGCCAGTTAGCCAACATAGTCAGAAAGGATTCTTTTCATGTTTATACTTGCTTTGCCCTCTCTGTGTCAGCCCCCACCTCAAATCCTGCACCATTTTAGTTACTCTTGTCTTCCCTAACCCCTGCCAGCATGGACTCAGAGAACATAGTCATTAAAATGGGCCAGCCTGTGTTCAGCATGGATCTGCAGGAAAACCCACATGGCTGAGGAGCAGTCTTCTGAATTCTCTTAGGCCTGTGACCTTCATTTCTCTCAGGCCTGTCGTGGCTGTTTTTCAGGCCTTGTATTAAAAAATGTTTCAGGATAGGAATTTGTACTTTAAGTCTTTGTTGTTTTATTAGTAGCACTATTGCTAATATTAACTAAGCAGTACATATGCATTAAAAAATAAAGAGGGACTGCAGGTGTAGCTCAGTAGTAGTAGAGTGCTTGCCTAGCATGTGGGAGGCCCTCGGTTCAATTCCTAGCATAGCAAAAATAAGTTAATAAAAATTAAAAAAGAAGGAATAAAGATGCCAAAAGACAAAACACATACTATACATTTACTCTACCTTGAGTCTTGTAATACAGAGAAAACAACAGTTAACATTTTAGTGTAATGTACATCCTCCCAGGTTTTCTCTGTATATACCTATAGGCAGGCATATAATCAGGCCCTCATATATGTGGTTTCTGTATCTACAGATTCAACCAACTGCTGATAGAAGATATTCAGGAAAAAATGTATCTGTCTGATGTATGCAGCCTTTTTTTCCCTGTCATTATTTCCTAAACAATATAGAGTAACAACTAGTTATATAGCACCTACCCTTTTCTAGGTGTTGTAAGCACTCTAAAGATGATTTAAAGTATACAGTCGGGTGAACATAGATTATATGCAAATACTACTCCATTTTATAGAAGGGACTTGAGCATCTGCAGGTTTTGGTATCCTTGGGGGTTCTAGAATCAATCCCCAAAGACATTGCAGGGAAACTGTATGTATAAGTATTCATACTATATGTCATGACACCAGGTTCATACTATATCTACTGTTTTGAAACTTGCTTTCTTCATTTAACAATAGATGGAAGACCTCTTTCCAGGATTTACAAGCCCTTTTAAACTCATGTGTGTGCACACATATTATGATAACTTGCAAATAGGAGTTGCATCCTTCAAAGATGCCCACGGATATAAAAAAGTTTAGTGTCGTGTGGGACTTTAATTAACTAAGAGGAGCAGGAAAATGATTTCCTCCGTCTCTGTGGATATTCCCAGCCTTAGCTCTGGTCTCAGCTCTTGTTATGACAATGTCTAAGGAAGAAGCACGTGGTGGCCCCTTAGCGGTAGTGTGAGAGGAGGTTGGGCTCAGGCACCCTGTACCCTCACGTGGACAGGGAAGATGACGCTAATGCTGTGAGAGATCCTTCCTTTCACCTATCCTTAAATAAGGCCAGATTCTCAGCCTAAAAACACAAACCAGGAGCTCTGGATGCTGTTTCCCTTCCTAATTAGCATGATAAATGGCCTGTCCTCCGCAGCCCCACTGCTTCTCAGATCTGGAAGCCAGTGGGAGAGTTTCAGCAGCTGTGAGGCTTTGTGGCCTGGCCAGCTACTCTTTCCCAAACCCCAGGGAGCTGCCTCATCCCTGTGCTCTCTGCCAATAAGGCTTGCAAAGAAGTTGCCCTCAAGAAATCAAGGCCTCAAAACAGCCTTCTTTAAGGCAACTACCCACCTAACAGGCAACCTGACTCCCTCAAGCTCCAGTGACCAGCAATACTTTTGGCACTGGAACTGTGATGTTTACGAGCCACATGAGCACTCTCTGCATAGCACAGTAACTGCCCCACACAGGGCGTATGATGCAGGCAGGAGGAATGGAGCATCCTGCCACTGTGCACCCATTCATGAAGCATTTGTGGGTACCTGCATCCTGGTAGCAAATAGCTCACTGTGGCTAGCTTGTCATTCACCTAGTGATTGATACCTGTCACTCCTGAGGAGGGGGCTCCTGGTGCATTTACCTCCAGGTCTTAATTTAGCCACTACTTCCCTCTTTTCAACCATTTCACCCAATCCTTGACCAACCTCAGGGCAAATGGTGCACCTTACTGAACATTCCTTAGCAGCCCAGTTGAGCACTCGCCAAATGCGTGCCCCCTTCCCTAACAGCTCAAACCTACTGATCTTGTTCCTGTTTTCTTTATTACAATTAAATACACCACCCCAAACTTACTCTTCTAGGGGAGGACCCTAGGGTTTACAAAACTCATTTTCCCATTTCTAATTTGTCCTCAAGTCTGGTTCATTCTCTCTTTAGAGTTGTTTTTAAAAATAGTAATGAGAGATAATTGACCATGTGAAATAGGAAGAAAAGGGCTAAAGGTGTAGGGAAATTGGGAAGGATAGGGGAAAGGTAATAAGAGAAAAGAAAAAAATATGAAAAAAAGAAAATAAAGTGTTTGTAAACGGGAAGGGAAGGAGGTGGCAAAGGGAGATCAGGGACAATGGGAAAAATGAGAACCAAGACCTGTCATGTAAAGGTACAAGATCCCAATGATGAATATAACTGTACTATACACCAAAAATGTACCAATAAACTAAGAAAAAAATGGTAATGAGTCTGTTTCTTCTTCTTCAAGCCCAGTTCTTCTTTAGTTTTGATCTAAGTGAAGGTGATTGTGGCAGATGAAGTTTTATCCAAATTATACCAACTCTTCTTTCTTTTGGTAACTACACCCTTATATTTGAGGGCAATGTTCTTCCTTCCTTCCATATGCTCCTAAGGAGCCTGTGGTCAGTGTGTGCACACTGCCTCTGTTCACCACAGTGAGGCACATGGCCATGGCCTAGAAATCATGGCAACCAATATCCCGGTCCATGGGGAAGTGTGTTCTACACAGAGCCAATCAGGTGCTTCCAAGAATTTTGAGGTAAGGATTTTGAAAGACAGTCCCTTTTACTTCTGGATGAACAGCTATAAGGATGTAGGCCTGAGGTTTCCAGCCATCATTTCTGTCCTGTGGACACAGTCTGTCTGCTGTGTGAGAGAATGTAACACGTAAAGAAAAGAGAAGCACCGAGAATCTAGCTCAGCACTAGAGTGCTTGCCTAGGATATTCAAGGCCCTGGGTTTGATCTCCACCATGGTTGTTGGGGGAGGAAAACAGGAGAGGGGAGACTCAGTCAGGAGGTACGTGATGACCTTATTTGATTTTCTACATCCAGCTGTGCCTGAAGCCTTTTTAATGTGAAGTTTGCACCTTTAAAACACTTACATTTCCCTCCCTACTTCCTCTTTTCTTCCTTTCCCAATCCCTTAAACTAGTTTGAGTTGGATTTTGTAAATTTTAAAGAGAGTATTGACATATATGGACTCAATATGGTTTCTCTGTTTTTGGCCTCACCTTTTCTTTGCTTCAATGTGTTCTCCTTGGTACTAACAGAGTGAACTTTATAATACCCTGTGATTTATAAAATAAAAATATAACAGTTATTTTCTTGTCTAAGAAATATCAGTGATTCAACATGATCTGCAGAATTGAGTTCAAACTCCTTAGCATGATCTGTTAAGTTGCTAGGCTCAGACCACTATTTCCCCAGTTTTAGTTTTCATCGTTACCTCTCTTGTCCTTTATTTGCTCCTAAACATTGTCAACACCTCATACGCTATACTCAGCTTCATGAATGTATTAGTCATTTGTTTACCTTACTGTTGGCACATACTTTTCCCATCATTGTTTCTTGTCTGAGTGATGGACTCATACTTATTCTTCATAACCCAGTCAACAGATGCTGTGTCATGGGCTGGGGGTGTGGCTCAATGGCATATGCCTGAGGTTCAATCCGCAGCACTGAAAAAATATATATAGAGATGCCTCAACTTCTAGCAGAATTAGCCAATCTCTCTTCTGGACCCCACTGTACCCTGTAAAACCTTTATGGTAGTCTGTGCAATAGCTTGTTTGCATGACAGTCTCAAATATTAGACTAAAAGCTTTTTGGGGATAGAGGCTTATGTCTTACTTGACTTCAAGCTTATAGCACTTAGTACAGTGCCAGGCACAGTATATATTTGACAAATGAATAATTGAACAAATGGACCCTCAGCTCAGGACCCTTGGCTCAGGCGGTCATACCCACAGTCTCATTTGAACCTATCTGGGACAAATAGATCACACTATTTACCAGCTTCTGCTTCCCCTTACTCATTTTTCTCTTCATCTTGTCACTTAGTCTCAAACTGGAGGCCAATGAAGAGCAATAATCAATAAAGTGAAAATTGAAGTTAATCTTCCAGATACTTAGAATATTTTAGAAATTCACCTATTTGCCTTTTCAGTATTCAACATCAGTTTTAGTAGGTGAAAAGTGGCACATAGTCAGTTGGTGTCCATTGAATCTCCTAAAAATTTAGAAGATACCTACTAAGTATTTACTATGTCACTGAATGACTGACTGGTTGCATGTCAAAGGCAGAGCAGCAAAAACAAACAAACAAACAAACAAAAAACCCAAAAAAACACATCTGCAACCTGACTACTAATGTGTCCTCTAAACCTGACCAGGCTTATAATTCTATTTTCAAAAACATGTTCACAATTATTGATTCTTCTTGGCCTAACATTGCCACATCTCAAGCACTGCTGAGCTCAGTACCAGCTCCT
Organism: Fukomys damarensis; assembly: GCF_012274545.1. NCBI lineage: Eukaryota > Metazoa > Chordata > Mammalia > Rodentia > Bathyergidae > Fukomys > Fukomys damarensis. The sequence continues at coordinate 68,942,414 of NW_022900928.1, forward strand.
ACTTTAGCCTTATCAGCCATTATCTTGTGTGTTAGGCCATCTGCAAAGTCTGGCTCTATTCACCTTTTTGGGTGAAACCTCTAAAGATTGATCCTGGGATGCAATCTGTATTTAGATCAGTCTGACACTCTCTCACAAAAGGGGACTGGGACAGAATCTCTACCTTGAAGCAGACCAGGAGAGTGTTGGAATATAGCAAATCAGTCAGGGACTCTGAGTAGATGCCAGTGGAGACAGTAAACTTTGGCATGAACCGTATATGTATATGTATATGTATATGTATATGTATATGTATATGTATATGTATATATGGACCCCAAAGGTCCTGAAGGAATTTGTGCAAATTGAGGAAGTTGAGAAGGGAAAGAGTGTGTAAATGAAATATTTGGGGAAAAGAGGCATTGTAAAAGCTAACTGCACAAAGTCACTAATTTGAGGATTAAAAAAGTTAAACTCATTGAGAAGATGGCCCCCTTTTCTGTTCTCTGTCACCAACTAGTTGTGCCTGTGACATGAGAGAGAACTAAAACAATCCACAGGGTGCAGAAGAAGAATAAAATAGCATGGCAGGTCATGACCAGTCACACCAAGCTCACTCACCAACACCTCTTCAAGATCAAGGCAAGGAAAAAAAAAGGACATCAAGGACTGAGAAGGAAGGAGATGAACTGGAAGTGGGGTGGGAAGGTAGATGGAACACATAGGGCCGAAAGTCCAGGAACAATATGCTGGGTAAAGTGCCAGGTGGACCTACAGTAACTGAAAAAGCCTGGAGAGCGGAGACAGCCCTGAAGAAATTCCCAGGGAGTGGGATTAACCTGGCTAAAATAAATAGCTTCTTACAAGGAAGAGGCAGACAAAGAAAAGACGTTGTTGTTTTTTTTTTTTTAATCCTTGATGTCATTTTAATAAAAAATATAATTGGACAAACATTTTTTAAACAATTGGGCAGACACAGACAAGCATATAAGACAATTTATGAAACTATAATGCATTTAAATGTATTATTATTTTTTTGTTTTATTTTTGGTACTGGGGATCAAACTTGGGTCTTTGTGCTTGACCATTGAGCCAAATTCCCAGTCCCAAAAATCTCTTTTAGTTAAGACTGCTCAGAACTTTTGCAGGTCATTTAACAGAGATTGTTTGTAGAATTAGAATCAAAAGGAATGAAAGCTCTTTATAACTGTAAATGTAAACCTTTTATAATAAACTTGAAACCAAAGAGCAAGCATGCACATTTTTTTGTTAAATCTTTTTTTTAACACCTTTTCTGCATACTTTGCAACTGTTTGGTCTTAGACATTGAGTATGAGCCCTTCCACTTACAATTGTTCACACTGAGCAAGATCATTATCTCCCTAAGCATGAACTTCTTCATCCATAAAATGACAATAGTAAGGCCTTCCTCTTAGAGTTGCTGGGAGGACTAAATGAGATGATTCATAAAAGGCATTGAGCACTGTGCCAACAAATAGTAAAATTTCAATATGACCATTTCTTTATTCATAGTACCAAGTTGGTATTGGCATTGAGCAGGTTCAGTGCACTAGCAGAAGTCATGGCCAAAAACAAGGAACAACTATTCTTTGTTCATTGAAACTTGTTGAGCACTTTCCAGGCACTATTGCCAAGAACTTGGAGAAATAGTCACTAAGTCATGCCCTGCCTAGGAAATCACCTTCAGAGACCCCAGTTAGACATCTGGCCCAAAGGATGACTCAGAGTGACCAGCTGCGACACACTGCTCTGAGGGAGCGGACTCAATTTTGCCATGCACATGTTATACAGAGGTACAACCACAGACCGGCAAGTTGGAAGGATTGTTGATTGTGTATCTTAAATATACTTTTTTGTAAAAGATTGTACTGTGCTCCTGTCTGGGTTTTACATTCTACTGACATGATGACCAAGACAGGGTTTAACTACTGAGGCAGTGATGGCAAACCTTTTAGAGCTTTCAATGATAACAAACAGCTCACTGTGGCCCGCATGCAATAGGTTTGCTACCACTGTACTAACGAATGTTAAAAAGCTTTTAGAATGCATGCACACAGATCTTTAGTGACAGTCCTTTGAAAACATGCAAGACAGACATCTAGACTATCTTGCTTTGAGAATGCCAAAGTTTATGCAGAGGGATCTATCCAACTCCACAGCTGTGTGCTGGGCAGTATGGGGTGAGGCAACTGTAAGGTAGATGGTTGCTAAGGTATAATGCAGGCCCCAGAGGAGTAGGTACAAACTATGGTTTGAGATCCATGTTGGCTGGTAAGTGCCTTATCTCAGCTGTAGTATCATTTACAGCTGAACAGTTTTTGTGGGCTTCAGCATGGCTGCCACACCTGGCTGACAATAAATCATCTGGGGAACTCTTTGGAGATGTAATTTTCTATGTTCCACCCCCAGAGATGTTGATTAAACAGGTCTGTGGGTGTGTGCTATTAAAAAGAAAAACTCCCTGGATAATCATTGCACAGATAGACTGGGTGACATTGATAAACACTTATGCAGAGATCAAGAGAAGAAGCAACAGCCAGCCCCTCAGAAAAAGGAGGAGGCAGAGGTCCACCGACAAGGGCAGAACCAAGGCATTTGTCCAGAGTGTCATGTCTAAATTTCCAGAAAGAATGAAAGCCACTGACCTTTGTTCTTCCCATAGAGTCCTCTTAGCAGAAATATTGTAGAGGGAATCCAAATATCTGAGATTCTATAATTCAAACAGACTACCAATAGGGAGTATTACAATGTTAAATTTAGGATTGCTCAAAGATGAAGTCAAATAATTTACAATATTTTATTTTAAGGAAACTTCCCAATTATTAGAAAGGTAGTGGCACAAGGAGCTATACCCTTTTTTCTTTGTTTTGTCTTCTCACTCAGCTATGGAGGGACACAGCATCATGAGAAGTGTTCCTGCTGTTGCATTGTGGAATCCAGCAATGCTTCCCATGAGCAGCTTCTAGCTGACTGAATAGGGTGGGGATGATAAGATAGACCCTTGCTGGGGGATGCAGACAATCTTCTGGCAATGTTGGGTCCAGATGGCATTCCCAAACCTTCATTGGACTTCATGTTTGTCTGAAATACTTTCCCAACCTTCCTATATCCTACATCAGATTTACATTGAGATCTGCTCACTCTCCAGTCCTTCCTGCCTCCTCCTCCAGACAATTCTCTTAATAAATCCCTGACATGTTTAATCCTATCTTAGCCCCTGCCCCTTGGAGGATTCTGACCAGCACGGGCACTTGGGAACAGCAGCAGCTCTGAGGCTTTGCTGCCTTTCAGAGGCTCCCAGGAGCTTTCAGACCTGTGACCTTGAGGCTGAGCCTTGGGTTTCCAGAGACTTCAGATAAAGGGCCCAGGTAAGGTCAAGGAGAAAGAAGCAGAGGCTAGGTGCATGGGGCTGAATCTCCATGGCCAACTTAGGAGTTGGGAAAGTGAGAGTCTTTGCCTGGCTTCTCATTTACTCATTATCATAACAGTTAAAATTATACCTCATTTGCCGATAATGAAACTGGAGCTCAGAGAAGTTCAGTAACCTATTCAAAATCACTTCAGTCATAAGTGTCACAAAGCAGGGTATTGCCAACCTCAAAGCCTCTTTCTTTCCACCATGCTACAGTGGTTGTTCAGGAGAAAAACAGCAAAATATGATTGTTAAAAAAGTGAAATTTGGAGTCAGTCTGTCTCAGTTTCCTTATCTTTAAAGTCAGAATAATATACCTACCTACCTCAGAAGACTGTTAAGAAGACTAAGTGAGTTAATATTGTCAAGAGCTGACAATAGTGGTGCAGAAGTAACCCTAACAGTAGTAGGCTGAGTTGGGTACTAACTAGGGACTTGAAGGTGAAAGGTGGGGTTTAGGAGAGTCTTAGATTCCATTCCAACTGCAGGTGTGTAGTATTGATTTGGAATTTCATTGACAGAATACCGTGGAGAAACCTGATGGACCAAACACAGCCTTTCTCCAGATTTCTTTAAACCTCTACCCATAGCCAAGGAGAACTTTACAGAGAAACAGATATTTAAGTTAGTTATTAAGCACGTAGTTTTTTTTTTAACCTAATAATATGACCTGTCTGAAAATATAGATAATAAAACAAAACAAAACAATTAGGGAGTGAATTGCACTTGTGGGAAATAGGAGCCTGGAAACCAATGGTCTTTCCAGACCATTTACAACATTCTGACAAGTAAGGAAATAAGGAAGGTGTTATGACAAGACATTTCTACCTTGTCTTAAAATAGTTCTTCATCAATATGCTTTTGTGCTTTGGACATCTGAATTATTTGTGCATCAAAATTCTCAGAGGTGTTCTCACCTCCTCATGCAGGTACATGAGTCTTGGATATTGCTGTGTTCTAGAGTAGGAAGTGCATTGCTATAATTCAAGCAAATTTAGACACATGAACTAAGAATGTGAGTGCTGGGAAATGGACAAACACCAGACCAGGCCAAGGCTGAGGCCACTGGCTCCACTCAGTTCAGTGCAGCAGGCCTTTACTGAGCCCTATCTATGTGCGAGCTCCATGGCTGACCTCTGAGGACCTAAAGAAAAATACAGACATGGATTCCATAGAGCTCACAGTGGTACAGAGACACAGCCAATATTCGTACTCTAATATGATGCATGCAGTAATAAAAGTAATACACCTGCCCATGCTGAGCTCTGTAGCCCTACAGGACCCCTTCCAATTTTTTCAGTAGGTCACCACTCATCTTGCTGTAGTCATCACACATATTCTTCTGTTCCTGCCAGCCTTTTCCCCTTTATTTGTTTTGCTAAAGTATCCATTAGGCCCTAGCTGAAAATTCCTCTTCAGAAACCTTTTCTGGTCCATGAGATGAGGCACCTTTGCTGCTTGATTGAGGAGTTTAGACTGCATGTGGATGGATGGGGGAACAGTTTTATTCACCATTGTAGACTGAGGTCCCAGTCATTTGCTAGGCATAAGAAAGAGCTCAGGAAATATGTGTGAATGAATGAATAAAGAACTGGACAGACTATGACTACTTCTCAATAGTAAACAGCCCTGTTTGTAATAGTTTTGGAAGGCTAACAGTGTTGATTTGGGCTAGGTTGGTATCCTAAAGCAAATCCAATGGCATAGTGATACTATGCCTGCAAGTGATTGGTCTATTTTAGCAGGGGCAGAAGAGAGGACAGACCCCAGCACTTCAAAGGAGGGCTGATGAGGGCAAGACATGCATCAGGGTTAGTGACAGGACACTAGTATCATAAGCAACTTGTCTAAGGATAAAGATTAGATAGGGAGAATCAGTGTGCTTCAACTCGGTGTCAAATGCATCCAACTGCTAGGAGCAACCTGAAACAGATTCTGAGGCAGACAGAGCCATGCAAGGAAGAGTTCTGGGCTTTAATACCAGTGGCTTGTCATGAGTGCAGAAGTTTAGAGAGGTATTCTCCAAATGTATTTGCTGTCTCTGCCAGTTGGGAGCTTGGAGGACAGTATTTTGTTTTCTCCCTGCTCTGACAATCTTTGAACACAGGCTTAGCATATGGTAACTCGGTTGGTGTTAGTTCCTCCCCTCCATCCTTAGGAATGGGATGGGCTGAACCTGCTTGCTATTGGATGGGTCTGGAAAAACAAGAGATTGAAGGTTACAGGAGTCCTAATCACCAGCCAGAACTTTTCTCAAAAAATGCTTGCTCTTGCCTCTTCACATCTAAGACTCAGAATGTAAGGCCACCTGTCTGCCTCATTGGACAAGGTAATTACTTCATTTATAAGGTAGAAATAACAAATCCCTTATGGCCAGATTGTAATGAAGCTCAAATTGGCATTAAAATATTTGGCACAATGTCTGTCATCTGGTAAGAGCCCTGTCATTATCAGTTTAAAGGCCATTCTTAGCTGACTAAAAAGACATTTTGTCCTTGGAACCTGCTGCATTCATTCTGGGCCCTTTTTCCACCTCCTGGTGTACCCTCTTTGCCTGTCTCCTTTTGTGTTGTCCAATGCTCTCTCTTCAGGGGCCCCAAACAAGTATGATGTTTCCACTTCATCCCATTTTCTCAGATCAATTCTTCCCCTTCTCCCTCTCCAGAATTCTGTAAACTTGCTGAATTTGAACTCTGTGGCTTCACCTCAAGGCACAAGTATAGATCTGATGAGGATACTTGGTTAATCGAAACAAAGTCTGTTTGATGGAATTGCAGGACTAATGATCTGTGGCAAAGAGCAAGTACATAGCTCAGGCAGAGACGCTTCCATGAATGCTTGTAACTGTACTGAGCAGACTGCACCATGATTTCCAATTCTGCCTGTGCAGCAGAGTCAGCCAAGAACTCTTAGGAAAATACAGATTCCCTGATCCTACTCCAAACTTTCCCAGTCAGTGGCTCCAGGGATGACTAAGAGAACAAACACCTAGTGACAACTCCCCTTACTCAATAAGTTAAAGAGACCTGAGGCTGCATAGCTTGGGGTTGAGAAGTGCCCTCCTTCCCTACCAAGTGCTGAGGCTGTAAAGGCCCAGCAAATGGGTACCCTGACTTTGAGAGTGGCCTTTTGCCACCAACTGGTATCTTAGCCAAGGCCTTCCCCTACCACTTCACCTTCCAATTTCAGTGTCACTGCCCTGGTCCTGATGAAATACTCATTCACACATTCCCTTCAGCACAGACTTCATTGCCCCAACCAAATAAGTACAGAGGGATCTTACTGACTGCACTTTGGTCAATGTTACACCTATTATTTTCTAAATTGTCACAACCAAATGAGGTACTTCCCCTCATTATCCTAACTTTACAAAAAAGGAAACTGATACTGAAAGGCATTAAGTAATATGCTGGAGGGCACATAGCTAGTGAGTGGCAGGAGACTCTAGGATGGTTTGAATCTCGTCTTCTAATTCTTGACCCCTGTGCCCACTTCATTGCCTTTGTATCGTCAGCCACCAGGCCTCCACAAATGACTGTCTTCTTTGTATGAGAGACAGCTGTCCCATTGTTTTGGAAATTCTACAGTCTGCTTTCTGAGGCTGGACAGGGATCAGTAGCTTGTAATGAGCAGCCTAGAAACCCTGACCCTAGTAATAGAATCAGGCATTTGCAGTAGGAAGCCTTCAAGACAGGCCAGAGAGCCCCAGGATCTATCTTTGAAGGCTTCTGAAACACGGTCACTGAACAGGCTCCCTCCAAGCTCATAGCAAGTCAGTAAGCCACTCGCTTTCATCCTGTGATGGCTGGGGCTCGAATCCTCCAACCCAACAATCCCATGAAAGTAAATCGAAACAGTTCATATAAGCAGACATGTACTTTCCTTCCTTAGCCTGTCCAAATTTTGAGCTATAAGAACAATCTCTAAGAGGACACTGTATATCAAAGAGGCTGCTTAAATGCTGCTTCGACCTTGAATGCACTTTTGCATGTACAAAGACAAAATGACAACACATTTGGTTACAGATTTAACTGGCTTTTGTTTGTGACTCATGAATCAGGGAAGACTCCATGCTACAAGATAGAATGAGAGCTCCCCCTGGGCAATAGCAAAACAGTGGGTTTAATAAGATGGGAACGAAGAGAATACCAGGCAACAAAACTAATTGGTTAACAGTGACTTATTTGGAAAGGTTAAGGTAGACGGGACTTGCTTATCATGTTGGTGAAAGCTGGTTTTCTTGGAGATTTGGCTATTATTTCACTCTTTCCTCATTCCTCAGAAAGTTAGATAGACAACTTAGTTTCAGTTTAGGAGGGCAGAATTTCAGCATGAGCAGCTCCATTTTGATCTGGTCTGTAGGAACTGGTGCAGAAGCTTAGTCCAAACCAATGGCCTCCTGTTTTAGCTTGACATTACTATAACAAATACCTAAGTTAATCAACTTACAGGGAAAAAAGATTTATTTTGGCTCATACTTTTGGAGGGTTGAGTTCATAATTAATTGGTCCCATTGCTTTTAGGTCTGTTACATAGCAGCACATTGTGGCAGGAGCATGTGGCAGAGAAAATCCATTTACCTCATTGTGAGATAGGGAGAAAAAGAGAGCAAGGAGAAGATGAGAGTTCCATAGTACCCTTCAAGGTTCATGTCCCCAGTGACCTACAAACCTTCTGCTAGGCTCCACTTCTTAAAGGTTCCATATCTCCCAAGAGCACTATGAACTGGGGTTCCAGCCTTTAACATATAGGCCTTAGTGGGCCGGGGATTTAGCTCAGCGGTTTCGTGGCCTGCCTTGCAAGCGCAAAGACCTGAGTTCAATCCCTGGTACCAAAACAAACAAACAAACATATAGGCCTTTGGAGGAGACTCAGTATCCAAACTACAGAGCATTCTATAAATTTATTTCACACAAATCTCCTGAAAAGCTGTTCAAAAATGCATACCAAAGCTGCCACCTATTTTAGTTGGACTTATATGGGGCTCAAGGTCTCCAGTGAGTCTAGTGAGAGACTGGGTAGGTCCAGTTTTAGGGCACTGGTGCTGGTCTGGTCTTCAGAATGTCTTCTAGGTTTTACAAGCTTGCTTTCTGTTCTCCTTGAGAAATTTAAGTAGCTGTTTCCTAGTGAAGGGGGAGTAATTACTCATTGTGAAAGAAGGTCATTTATCCTTCCCTTCCTTACATGAAACAGAGAATCCCTGTGGAATAGAGTCCCATGAGAGCAGATACACTGCTGTGCAGATGAAAACTGTCTGCTCCAGCTATCATGACTGAGGGACCTGCTATGAGGAGCAGCAGCAGAATCCCCTCAGTTATCCAGAAGAATGAATACAGACATGGTTGATGCCAAAGGCTGATTCTGTAATAGGTCCGTCTGGAAAAACCATCTTCCGCCATTCCAAAAAGACAGCTGTCTCTAAATTTCTTTGAAGATTCTGTCACTGTCTCCCCCTATAACTCATTCTTCAGCCTCACAGTACTTGGAAATCAAGAAATTTTTCTCATATGACTCCAAAACCTTCCTACTGCAACTGAACTTCACTTTCCGTAGTTGTCCTTGTCAGAAACAAAGGACAGCTGTTCTCGCTTGCACAAAGCTCTGAGGACCAGTGCAGAGGCTGGTTGTATGGGGTGAATGTAGAATTGTCTGACCTTGGTTTGGAGTAAACCCTCAGGTAAAATTCTCTTCCTGTGGAATCCCTATGAGCTAAACAAAAGGGCATTTGAATCGAAGGTCTCAAATTTAATTCTCAGAGTGAGCAATTGGAACTTGGGGTTATTATTATTGTTTATCCCCAGCCTTTTCATTTATAAAGTCAGATCAAAATGTGTTATGCGAAGTCCACCTCTTAGGAGCAACCATTTTCATTTGTATTGATTTCTACTGCTCCTCCTGCCACCCTCCTACCTTGCACCAAGAGTGGCACTTGAACTCCATGAACTAAAAGGAATGAGAGATAAAGCCAGTGTGTGACCTGGCTGTTTTCTATAACCTACAGAAACTAGGAAAATGCAAGCTGCACAGGGCTGTTGTGTTAATATCTGTGGATTTGTTAGAAGGGACAAGTTTGGATTGCTTACAGGTTGATAAACTGAACAGAAGCAGTCATCTGAGTACCTTAGGGGACCTATCTCCAGTGTCATGTTCTTGTTTGTTTGTGACTATGTGATCGGTATTCACTCCTTTGCAGTCACTCCCAGGACTGCCCTGGAAGAAAAAACCCAACCTGCTAGGTGACTAAACATTTGAAGAAGAGTCTGCGATCTGCTGGGCAAAATGTCTTATTTCTTTATTCCCTGCCTGACGGCTATGCTGTTTAGTTATGAGTATCTCTTTCCAGTTTCCCCCTTTGAGATAGCTGTGTTCACAATATTGTCTTCGGCAAACTACCAAAATAGAATTTATGATTCATTGACCCAAATTGTGTTCCCAATGATAATATCTGCAGAAATTCTGTTCAACAATGGCATGCTGATTTTACAGAAAGCATATATCACTCTCTGGAATTCACTCATCCCAACAAGGCCAACAAAAGAGCAAATTAAATCTTTTCTCCTCAGAAATCCTTGATGAAGAACATCTTGTTCTTGTTAATGCACTGCATATTTTCAACAGACTTCAAGAAAGCAAGATTTTAGGGCTTTTCTGTGATTTAGTTAAGGCCCAGGGTGTATATGAGAGGTCACTGTGTATGAGCAGCAGCCTTATTTTCTTGAGCCACATGTCTGAGAAAATGCTCTTATAGGAACTTACCGTCAGGTAGAAGAGCCAAAAACCAAGACGGAAATCTAGCACTTACTTTGCACTCTGAGCTCAGTAAGGCATCAAAAACATTTTTCTCAGCAAGTAATGCATAGTGTCAGTCTCTGTCTTTGATTTCTTTTGCCCATGATCTTAAAGGGGAACCAAAGTAATTTAAAAAGCTCAGAAACCAAAGATTTTGTTTTCCATAAGAGATACATTATTTCCTTTCATGAGTTTTGCTTTGGTGAATTTGTCTCAGAATGAAATAAAATGAACATTTAAAATGTAGTTTATTGGCTTATAATCTGTTTTAAAAAGCTAAATGAAATCTTTGTAAAGCAAAATAGAGATCCTCTTGACTTATGATTGAATTATGACCTAGTAAACTCATCTAAAACTGAGTATATAACAAGTCAAAAATACATTTAGTACACCAAATCTATCATGCATCCTAGTTCAGCAACACATTATGAGGTTGTTTTCCCTCCTAATCTTGTGGTTGACTAGCAACTATAGCTCACTGCCACTTCCCAGCATCAGGGAAGAATACTATTTTGCCTATTGCTAGCCTGGGAAAAGACCAAAGTCCAAAACTCAAAGTATGGATTCTCCTGAATTTCTACAATTTTCATGCATTCATAAAGTTGAAAAAACCATAGTCAAACCACTGTAAGTTGAAGACTGTGCAAACACAGAAGACAGAGCAGGCACACATGTCTCTGTCTCACCCATTGAATGCAGCTATGAAGATTGGAAAGACTGTAAAGGCAGCTATTTGAAGACTCTGAAAAGTGAATGATAGGAGGTAGGTGGGGAGAGATGACCTGAATATGAAGTACCCCTGAACCAGTTGTGAGTTTTCCCTACTTTTAATCCTTCAATATCCCCTGATCTAGACTCAAGGTGGACCCCAAAGGAAGTGATAAACAGGCATGGAAAGAAAGGGTCCCAGGAAAAGTTACTTAATATTGAGAGATGTAGAGATAATGATCCATTTTTTTCTTTTTATCTACATTCTGTTGTGGCAGGAAATTCTAGGGTGTTGGCTGCAATTGTAACAGCAGAATCCATGAACACCTAAAGCTCACATTGGAAAGCCTTGATCCCAAGGCATGGGTGGAACGACTGTTACTTTTCTGTCTCTCCATTCTCTTGCCACTTGGCCCCCAGTGCCAGTATACTCAAAGATGTGTGCAGCAAAGTGGGATAGCTGAAGTCCCAGCCTTCTGATGGGAGGAACAAAGAGCAGACCCTCAGGAAGCAAAAAGCATTAGAGAAATCACAGAGAGGGAGGGATTTGGAATGGTTATCTATAAATTCCTGAGCTTAGTCACAAATAAGACATGTATGAATCTGACCCTAAAGAACGTACTGTAGACTTTGAAAACTGGACTCTGGAATCTGTTCGCTGATATAACTCAGACTGGCCACTAGTTGGTGTACTTATGGGGGTAGATGTGAACAGTACTACAAAGGATTTAAAGATGTTCTCACATTAGAAGTACACGCACAGAACTGTGGTTGGAATGTATTACTTGAATTCAATCAGATTCAATGCCTATTAAAAACAAAAATATGAACACTCTATATAATTTAAACAAGACCCATGCTTGAAACCTAATATGAAAATATCCAATATATAATTTAAAACCATTTGAAATATATGAATCAGAAAAATTTCAACTTGCACAAGCAAATTAGCAGATAACACAAATATTAGAATTATCAAAGACTTTAAAGCAGCTCTTACAAAAATTCTTCAAGAAGTAATTTTGAGAAGTTTTAGATTAAATAGAAAATCTTACAAAGAAGTAGAAGGAATTTTAGAATTAAATATTACAATAGCTACATTTAAAAACACATTGGATTGACTCAATAGCAAAATGGGAAGAAAGAATCAAAGAATTTGAGAATAGGTGAGTAAGAAATGTCCTACCTGAAAAACAGAGAAAAAAAGGCAGGAAAAAAAAAATAGATGAACAGAGCCGTGGAGACATATGGAGCAATACAAAATTTCTAGCCTTTATTTCATTGAAGTACCAAGAAGGAATAGAATGAATGGAGTACAGAAAAACAAAAAAAAAATTTAAATGGTATAAAATGTACCAAATTTGCTGAAAAACATGAAGATAGAGTCAAGAGTCTCAGCAAACCCTGAAAAGTGTAAATATAAAGAAATCCATATCTGGACACATTATAATCAACCTTCTAAAAACTAGAGAAAACAAAAAACATCTCAGAAGAAATGAAGGGGCAGAGGAGGTAGAGGGAAAGGGAGGGAGGTAGGGAAATGAAGAGAGAGAGAGGACAACAGAAAATAACAAAGGCAAGAGCAGAAAAAAACAACACTGAAAATAGAAAATCAATAGCAAAAACTAAAAGCTTTTTCTCTGAAAAGACCAATAAAATTGATGAATTTCTTAGTAAGATTGGTAAGGTAAAAACAGCAAAAACACAAGTTATTAATATCAGGTATCAAATAGGAGTTGTCAGTATAAACCTAAACAGGCATTTTAAAGAATAATGAGGAAATACTATATTAAAAAAACACTGCTATGAATATACATTCAATAGACTGTCAAAACTCACCCAAAATGAAAAAGACCATTCCAGGACAGCTAGTGTTTTTTCAACACTACAAGGTCATGCAAAAAGGCAAAGGGAAGAGATTGTTCCAGATTTTAAAATACTTAAGAAGGAAGAAGGGCTGGTTATGTAGCTCAGGGGTATAGTGTACAAGGCCTTGGGTTTAATCATCAGTAACACACACATGCACACACATTGCCAAAGGAATGAATGAAACTTGATTAGAATTAAATAATAAAGTAATCTGAATTTTTAAAAAATACACGCTGACTTGGGGCTCTGGATTATACAATAAAGAATTATTGTTAATTTTTAAAGATAGCATAATGATATTGCAATAATGGAGAAAAATGTCCTTAATTTTTTGAAGGTTCGTATTAAAATCTTTAATGATGAAATATTGGTGTGTTTGTAATTTCTTTAAAAATATCAACAGAAGTGAAAAATTTGAATAGATATTCCTCTGGAGAAGGTACCATGGACAACAGCATGTGAAAATGTACTAAATATTACTATTCCTTAGAGAAATAAAGATCAAAATCATGAAATGCCACCTCACACATTTGAGGATGGTCATTTTATTTTCTTTATATCCTAAAACAAGCTAGCAGGAAAAAAAAGCCTCCTCCTCCAAAAATCAATCAATCAATCAATCCCCTAGAGAACAACAATATTGGCTAAGATGTGGAGAAATTGGAATCCTCATGCACTACTGATAGGAATGTAAAGTGGTGCCTCCCTTGGAAAATGGTACAGTTATGGGAAATAGTATGGAGGTTTCATAACTTGAAATTAGAATTGCCATATGGTCTAGCAATCCTACTGCTCTATATCCAAAGGAGTTGACAATGGGACCTTGAAGAGACATTAACATATCCATGTTCATAGTAGCATTATTTACAATAGTCGAGAGGTGGAAACAACTCAAATGCTCATTGGATGAGTGAATAAACAAATGTGACATATCCACACAGTTGGAGATGTATTCAGCGCTAAAGAGAAAGGAAATCTTGTCACATGCTACGACATGGGATGAAGCTTAAGGACATTATGCTAAATGAAATAAACCAGCCACAAAAATAAGTACCATTGCTTTCACCTATATAGGTACCCAAAGTAGTCAAAGTCAAAAGCAGAAAGTAGAATGATGGTAGGCAGGGCCAGAGGGAGGGAGGATAAAGAGGAACTCTTCATTGGGTTTTAGTTTTGAAAGATGAAATTGTTTGGAGATTTATTTTGTAAATACACATGACACTAATAACTATACACTTCAAATTGCTAGGAGGGTAAATTTTATGTTATGTGTGTTTAACATTTTTTAATTCAGAAAATACCACTCTGGGAAATATTAGCAATTAATCAATTTAAATGATGCAGGAATTTTCATTCTATTAGTCTCTAGGTGTTTTTTTTTTTAAATAATGTTTGTTCATTTATTTTTGAGAAGGGGCCTTGCCGTGTTACCCAGGCTGATTTTGAACTCCTGGACTCTAGGTATCCTCCTGCCCCATGCTCCTGATTATCTGGGACTGCAGACATGCAACCACCATCCCCAGTCTGATTTTTATAACTATTTAAATTAAAAATATAAGCATATATAATGTGAAATAGGAAGAAAAGGGCTAAAGGTGTAGGGGAAGTGGGAAGGGTAGGGGAAAGGAAATAAGGGAAAAGAAAAAAAATGAGAAAATGAAAAAATGGAAATAATGCTTTTGTAAATAGGGAAGGGAGGAGAGGGTGACAGGAGGGCAGGGGTATGGGAAAAAATGAGAACCAAGACCTGTCATATAAAGGTACAAGATCCCAATGATGAATGTAACTGTACTGTGTACCTAACATGTACCAATAAACTCAATGAGAAAAAAATATATAAGCATACAGTACTCACCCATATATTCTGAATGTAAATAGGTCTTCTTGAGCCAATTCTTCTCTTACCCTGTACTTACCTGGTGTCATATCAGAAATGCATCTCTCATCTAATGATGAAAATGCAAGTCCATGAATGTTAGAGATTTACTGGAGGGCTGGATGGAGAGTGAGAAAATAATTATATCACACTAAAACTTCCTGTAAAAATTTTCCCCTCCTTCTCCTTCCCCTACCCGCATCCTCCTCCTCTCTACCCTCACCTTCAAAGCTCCCCTCCCTAAGCCAGTTACTTCCTGCCCCTCTCCCTCTCTTTCTGTACAGGGTCTCTGAGCTTCCTCTGGGCTGACTGGTTTTTCTCTCCTTTCCTCTTTCACATTACCCCCAATCTGGCAGCAGTTTATTTTGAGCTTAGTAAGACACAAGCTTTTCATCAGCCTGCTTGGGATCTTCTGCTTGCCTAGGCGGGGTGAAAACTCTAAGGAGCTGCTGGGCAAAGTTGCGTATTGGGGCCTTGAGTTCTACAATAGACTGAAATAAACTGGGAGAGAGAGAGAGAGAGAGTTAGAGCAGCATTCTTTTGTCTTCTCTGAAGACAAATTCCTTAATCTATGAAGGCATTTTCCTATGTTGGGGCTTAGGAAACAGCACCCCAAAGCATGGTACCTTGGCATGCTGAGTACTTTGTGCTGAAAGTTACTGAAAGATACTGAACTATACTGAAAGATACTGGAAGGGCCTCAGAGCACAGTCTCTTTTTGACCCTCCCTGCCCTTTTTTCTCCTGCTGCTCTTTCTCTCTTAAGGCAAATCATAAAAATCCAGAGCCCCATGACCCAAAGCTAGCCACAAAACCTAGAAATATTGCTTTAACTTTGCTTTTCTGTGTAGGATTTGGTTCTAGAGAAATTCTCTGATCTACTTATCCTGATAGCAGGCTCTCATACTAGAAGGGGTCCTGCCCCATACTCAAGAGGAAGGAATCTCACAGAGGCCAAGAAGCTGAACAGCCAGGTCTTGTCCCCCCCCCACACACACCGCAGTCTATTACTATTAAATCAGACCTTTTGTGGCTAATCACATTTCCACATGGCTGATGTTTCTTCATTAAATAAATCATAAAAATGGACAGTTTTCTCTGGGTCTGGGGGGTCTTTACTTCTGTAGTTTCCCATGGCACATACCACTTGGATTTAAAAATTCTGTTGCTGGGTGTGGTAGGGTATACCTATAATACCAGCTACTCCAGTGGGTGCAAGAGGACTGTAAGTTTGACATCAAGTTGGGCAACTTAGCAAGAACCTGTATTCAATTTTTTTTTAAAGGGAGGCTGAGGAAGTAGCTTAGTATTTGAGCACTTGCCTAGTTCAATATCGGGGTGAAGGGTAAATATGTATTGAACAATTATTTCATTAACTTGTCTTTTTTATAGGGTTAATAGCTATGACTTATATGAATTAGGAAAGATATCACACCTTTCAGCTCCCAAATATGTGCGTTCTCAATCCATTTATTCCTTCACAGATGTGGATATTTTGAAGGCACAAAGGGTTCTTGAAAGTCATTGAGGGCCAATATCCTAGTGTATAGACTCAGAACACTGGGAAATACAAGAGCACTTCTGTGTTCCCCAAATCATAGGAGAGTGTGTGTCTTTTATATCTGGATGTCACTTTCAGAGTGAAACAGATCTGTTGTCAGTGACTTACCACCCATTTATGGGGGACCCACCCAGTGCAAAGTACTGTTAGGACTTTGAGAAATGGCTCTGAGTTTTAAAAGAAGATTAATTTACGTAGCTCTGTCCTGAAATAGCAAAGTGCTATTGTCTACTTCTGTAGAATCCTGGTTGGACTTTACAAATTAATTCTCTATTGCGCTTATATAGAAGTAGGAAAATGTGTCTCCACTATATGAAAAGATAAGTTCACGTTGAGAGACAGTGGCTGCCCCTCAAGAATGATCAACCTGGGCAATATCTGCATTTATAGTAAGGACCTAGGCCCACCTGGGCCTTCAAGACTTCAATTGCAGAAGAAGACCTAATTCCTCCCAGGGAACACAGAAGTCCCAAAATTGACTCTGGATTTTAAGACCAGACAGTTCTCTCTGAGTCTCCCTATCTGCGTACCTCTCCACTACCCAATGGCCTAAGCCTGTACACCTTCTTTGAGTGAGCAGAGGCTCTTCCTTGGATCTTCCTAACTCACAGGAGCAATCCATGCCTGCCTGATTGCCTGTGGCCCATCTTTAGACCTAGTAACCCTCTAGGACAGCTTCCTTGACAAAAGGAACAATTCCAAAGTCTAACCTATCACCATATCTACCATTAATTCACTCTGAGGGACTTGTGCCTATTACGATAAAGCAGAGGAGAAGATTTGGGGTGGTCCTCCAGTCAGCATTGCTCTACACGTATTTCCCAGTATGTCACTATTTCAGTCCCATTCAGGGACCTGGTCAGTAGTGACAAGAAACAGAGAGGAGACAGAACTTCACATTTGAACCTTTTGAATCCAAAAGAGATGCTAAGTCTTTCTGTGCATTAAATCAGCCTGGTAGAGCTCAGAACATTTGGTGTGTCCCATATATAGAGTGTGTACAGTCTGAGCTCCCTGGTTTCTAAATGCAGTCATGTTTATCTGCACTGATGCCTTGGTAGAGTTCCCAGACCTGATAATGCTTCCTAGTTAACTAGGGAGCTGATTATAGACACCAGAGAGGTCAAATCTGTAGGTCTGATGTGATGGGACTCAGGACTCTGTTTCTTAATAATTCATCTGGGGTGATTGTGAAGCAGCAGGTGCATAAACTAGCATTCAGAAACAGTTGGTGAACATCATGGCTCTGGATAAATTAAGAGCCTAGTTGATTTAACATCCCTGAATCTTAGAAACTGTGTCATTTAGGATATTCTAAATCCAGTTATCATAGCCGTATCATACTTTTTCCAAGATACTAGTTCTGCATCTCTCCAATCCACCCTCCAAAACTGAAAGGGATATCTAATGTGAAAAAGCTCTTATGCATAAAGAGATGCTTGAATGAACTGGCACTTCCCACTGAACAATGCTCAATAGCCTTTTAAAAATTCAGCATAGATGACTGTATTTTTAAAAAGTTTTTTCCAGTGCTAGGGCTTGAACTCAGGGCTTTGCAAATGCTAAGCATGCACTCTGCCACTGAGCTGCATTCCCAGGCCTGATTGTATTTTTAAGCACTTCACCTCATTCCCTCCCCATCATCCTGCCTTCTCGTGTGACTTTTTATCAAATTATATGTTCTAGAGGACACTTAGAACATAAAGTTTCAAAAGTGCTGGATGAATGCCAAAACCAGTGTCTTCATGAAATTTTGTTTGTTTGAAATGGTTTGAGGTTACAAACTATACCAAAGGACTCAATCAGAGGAAAACAGACCAGTCATCATCATCAATCCATTTATAAGACCAAATTTTGGAATTCATCACTTGTGTTCCCACAAGTCATCTCTAGATTTAATTATACAATGACAATAGAATGGAAACAAATTAAACGGCTTGTTAAATGAGTTATAATACATCTACACAATGGAAAATCATGCAGCCCCCCCAAAAAGAATGAGAAAGTTTTTATACTTTGATTCAGTAATAGCTTTATAGATACAATGTTAATTAAAAAATAAGCAAAATGCCCAGTCAAGGACAGAACATATGTGTTTGTTTTTATCAAATTATATGTTCATTTCTGGAAGGATATATTTTTAAATAACTTTCTCCTTTTTGCCTCTGAGAAAACTACATGACTGGGAGAGGAAGAATAAATGAAGATTCCCATATGATATTTTAAACTTTAGTTAATATATTACCTATTCAAAACATTAAATTAAAAATATACTCATACATAAACAACTCAAGTATCTACACTGATTATAGGAACACAGGTAATCCAAAAGGACCTAAACATAAAAGTTTTCATGTTTAGTTTGTTTGGTGCAACTTTTTTTTTAAACAATAGATTTATCTCTCTAATCATGTTTTGCTCATCCTAATTTTAGACCACATCTGAATTACATGAACATGTACCAGTTGGGCAGTAGGAGGAAGAAGCTAAGAGGCCAATCTGGGAAGAACATTTGCTCGGGGTGACTGGTTGGCAGACAATGAACAGTGGCCCTGATGCACAGCCTTGGTTTCTCCTATAGGCTAAAACATTAAAGCTTAGACCCATTATAAGGGTTCCCTAATATTTGCACTCTTTTATTAACAATAAAATCATATGATGCAATGTGAAATTATGGTAACTGATTATCAAAATGCCCTTGATTTTCACCTCCTTGTAGCCATACTTTGAATCCTCTTAATTATAATTAGAGTTGTAGCTCTTCTTACTAAGAGACTTTATTTCTCTTAACTCTAGCCTGGCCTTTTAACTGGCTCTGGCCAATAAAATGGAGCAAAAGGAACAGTGTGCCACATCCAACCCCAGGCATCAGAAGATCTCTCACATTTTGCTCCCTCTCTTGGAAGACTGCCTTGGACATGAAATCTGGGCTCACCTGCTAGAATGAGTCTACATGGATGAAAGCCCTAGGCACCTGAGAGAGCCCTCGCGTGCAAAGCCAGGCTGCAGGTGACCTGCGAACAAGTGCAGACACACGAGACAACCTGCTGAGGTCGGAGCTGCCCAGCAGACCCATACTTCACTGTGTGCATCTTGTCTTGAAGTGTGATGTTTCATGGTTGTATCTTAAATGACAGTGTTAGGACAATAGATAGCTGGTATAGAACCCCGTCACTGTCCTTTCTTTCTTTCTCATCTTTAGTACTATACTGCTGCCTCCTTACCAACTACTGAGGAGTTCAGACAGCCACCCCCAAATATGCTACTCTGCAATATTGACTATTTTGAGTGGAAGGGCCTTAACAACAACAGGTGCTTTTCTTTCTCATCTTTAGTACTATACTGCTGCCTCCTTACCAACTACTGAGGAGTTCAGACAGCCACCCCCAAATATGCTACTCTGCAATATTGACTATTTTGAGTGGAAGGGCCTTAACAAAGCAACAGGTGCAAGATCACCCTGACCTCTCTTTTCTTTCTTTCTTTTTTTTTTTTGGTACTGGGGATTGAATTTGGGTCCTTGCGCTTGCAAGGCAGGCCACCGAACTGCTGAGCTAAATCGCCAGCCCCTCTCTTTTCTTTCTTAAAAGCAGGAGATAAAATTCTCAAATGAAAGGTGCCTTCCTTACACTTGAGGAAAAGTATCTGATCAAGAATGGCAGGTTGAAGTGGAGGGAACTCTGCATAAGCATGAGAGGACTGGCAACTTGCCCTATAACCATGCTATATGAACCTTTTATAGTAACTTTTACAGAATGTGAGAGTTTGCCAAAAGGTGTATTCTTGGTGCCAACTACATTTTTAGACTACCTTGTAATATAGCTGTTTTTATTGACAGTGATACTTATCCACCTACTTAGGTTGTGGTCAAGGGCTATGTTTCTTTGATTCAATCCTCTGAAGCACCTGTGAGCAGAAAGACAGAAACAGTCTTTCCTTTAGTAGTTGGCTATCTAGTAAGAGGATAAGGTTCAGTATGAACTATGACTCAGAATGTCAAGCCTTGTGCTACTTCTTGCCAAGGAGTTTTTCCTTGAACAATTTTCTTTATGCCACTGAGCCTCAGCTTTCTCATCTATAAAATGGAGAGAACATCTAAACTGCAAGTTTATATCAGGATTAGAGATGATGAATGTAATGTGCTGGGCAAGATATAGAGTTAACCCTCCTCAGCTGCAGTGGTAGCTGTCATTGTAAGTAATAATAACAATGATAATAATAATAATAACAACAGCAGCAGCAGCAGCAAGTAGTATGTATCATAAGAGAGGTTTAAACTTACTCTGATATTGACAAAAAGGAAGTGGTTGTATTTAACTGGGAAATTAGAAGAGCTTTTTAGCACTGGTGCTGAAAAGGGCAACTGAGCCTTAAGCAGTCAGAAACTGTGGAGAGTGTTGTAGGTGACTGAAATTAAATAAGTAAACACATTCCCAGAGTGCATAAGGCAGATTTGGGAAACCAAGAACTCACCTGACTTTTTTCTCCTTGTTTTGTGAATTTATCGCTAGGCACATTCTTTTAAAAGAAAAACAATTAGATCACTTTTTAAAAATATTTACCCATTTTATGCAATTAACAAGTTGCCTTTACAGTAAAGATTTAAATGATGAGAAATAAGACCTCCCAGAAAATCTAGGCCATATGTTACTTCACATTGTGGTTGTACGTGCAGATTCAGCCCTTGTGTTGGCTGCCTGCTGCCCAGACTAAGCAGGGTGAGCTCAGGACAGAGTCCTGCTTCAGCATGAATGCTTCTGCCTTCTCTGGCTAACACATTCCCTGCACCACTCAAGAATGCACAAAGCATTTGCCAGGTCAGGAATGCCTGGCCATGACAGCACCATTTGCAAAGTAAAGAGTCTATTTATAAAGATAATGGCAATACCCAGGCCAAGCCCACCGTGGGAGAACCTTGCCTCCTAATTAGCAAGAGCAGTGCATTTTAATGAGGACGCCTTAGTAGGCAGTTGGCTCCTGCCTTGACTGCCAACGAATCTGGGGCAGAGGGAGTCTTGGCAGAGAGAATGCCAAGCAGGTGAGGAGAACAAAACAGAAAATGCATTCACTTCTTGGAAACTTTACACTTTAGAATTATTTCATTTCCTCATTATCCTGGTTGTCTCTACACAGGCTGCTCCTCTGTGAGCAAACAGCTCTTTGAAGAAGCAGTGGATCTTGGGTAAACTAGTAACCCTGAGACTACTGCTGGTAGGAGGAACAGAGGACTAAGGAGGGTAGAGGCTCAGAAGTGTGGACTTTTGACCCCATTTGAAAGGCAATTAAACCACTACTGGGAGACTTAAGGAGAAGTGGAATACTCTGCATTTTTCTGGAGGGGCAAGAAGGAATGGCCATGGCTCCCACCTCCATGAATCCCGTGGAAATGATCTGATAGTGAAGGTAGTTTAAGCAGGAACCTCAAAATCTATTGCTGATTGCTGATGGACAACTGCTGATGGATGACATAAAGAAACTAGGCCTCCTCAGCATTTATGCTGCTTCCAAATACTGGCACAAGAAAATGATCTTCCTGCCGAAAAGGGTGAATGACCATTCATTCATAGACAAGGACAGCTGCTCCAAGATGATAAAAGATGAGAATTCCCCAATGTTTTGATGTCATGTTGGGTCCCTGCCTTGTATAACCCTCAATACCAAGAGGATATGCAACTCAGAAGGTCGAAGCCTAGCTGGTTGTCTTCAATGCATCAAAGACAATCAGAGAAATACTAGAAGATGGAGATATTTTTTGGAAATAGATGACACTCTCAGAACTGTAGTCTTTGAGTTTTGCGAAGAGCTCAAACAAGATAAACCATGGAATTTTTAAAAGAATGTTTGTAGACAACTTGAATAAAAAGATGTGGTCTTTAGGAATAGGTAGAAGATCATTACAAAAAGGAAAAAAAAAAGAAGACACAAGAGAGACTGCTGATTACCCCTCAGTGTCTTTTCTCATTTTTCCATAATGACAGAAACTTTAGTAGAACTAATAAATACTGATTAGTTTCTTACTGCTGCTGTAACAAGTTATCAAATTTAGTGGCTTAAATCAACACAGATTTATTATTTTATAGTTCTGGAGGCCAGAAGCCTAAATGGATTCATGGGGCTGCATTTCTTCAGAAGACCAGAGAGGGACAATCTATTCTCTTTTGCAATTTCAGAGGCCACCTGAACTCTTTGACTTATGATCCTTTCTTCCATCTTCAAAAGCAGTATCATAGCATCATCAACTCACTCTCTGTCTCCGCTCTGCTTTCATCCTCTGCCTTCACCCACTCTTACTCCTGTATCCCTTCTAGAAATACCCTTTTGATTGCATTGGGCCCTTCTAGATACACTAGGATAAGCTCCTCTTCTCAAAATCCTTCATTTAACCATATCTGCAAAGTCCCTTTGCCATGTAATGTAGTGTGTTGGTGGGTTTCAGGGACTGGGATACTTTTGGGTGCCCCAATTTGCCCTACCTTCATTAGCCAAAATAGAAGCTAGATTTCCCAGCTGGGCCTGGGGGTGCATGCCTGTAACCTCAGTACTCTGGGAGACTGAGGCAAGGAGGATCACAGATTTGAGCCCAGCCTAGGCATCTTAGCTAGATCTTGTCTCAAAATTAAAAATAAAAAATGGAATGGAGGTATAGCTTGCTTAGAAGACCCTGGGTTTAATCCTCAGAATTGAGGGGGCCGGAGGAAGAAAATAGGATGGAAGGAAAGAAAGGAGGGAGGGAAGGAAGGAAGGAAGGAAGGAACATTCTTAGACTCACTTGCACCTGCTTTAGAATATGTGAACAAATTCTGGCAATGTACATGTGCTATAAAAGTTATCAGAAGTGAAATTGACTTATATGAAACCATAAATAAAGCTAAGAGGCTATGAGTTGTTAGGCACATATGCCTGATAACAAGAACTATTCATAAAAGTCTCTTCCAAAACCACAACCTTGTACACACAAAAACATTCTCTACAAGGATATCTGCTCAAAACCTGTTTGTTTAGTCTTGGAAAGACCCTACCCTTATTATTGATCCTAGTAACCAAGGCATTATTACAAAATATCTTATCTAATCTTCCTCATTTTGCCTTTAAAAACTTGCCCTTACCTCAATATCCTTGAGTATACACAGAGTTTCTAGGGCAAGTATATTCCCATTGCAATTCTGCTCCCAAATAAACATATTCATCTTTCAGGAATCTCTCTGTTATTTATGTTGATAAAGCAAAGTGAAATGTTCTCCTTCTGTTATGCCCTTAAAGGAAACTGCATTTATTTGTTGAAAAGTGAAGCATTGAGGCTGTGGGGACCTGGTAGAGGAGGCCAGTACCTGGGCATCATTTAACAACAAGAGCCTATTCCTCTGATAATTTCATGGATCAAAGCCACCACACCAGCTTGGACTTTCTCATGAAGGAAACTATTTAAACTATGCAGATAGAACTATATTCTACTACTATAATATACTACTCAGATAGACTAAGGGACTGTGACTGACAAAGCATTTGGGGACTTCAGCAGCTTTTATCAAGGTTTTTTTTATTATATCTGTGTACTCAAGATGGAGAAATGTGGGTGAAAGCCAAGAAAAACTAGGTGAGTTTATAACTGCTTGAGTAACTGTAAGGGTTCAGATTAATAGGTTGATATTAATCTCTACAGAACACTTTTAATGTTATGGCCCTGTTACAGTCCATGCTCAGGATTGGTCAAATCACAGCTATAATATTTAATTTTCTTCCACGGGATTCACTTGAAGAGGGCTATCGACATGGGAAAGGATAGTAAGGATAGCAGTGAAATAATAAAGAAACTTGAAACCTGAGGAAGGTTAAAGAAACACCAGTGATGACACAAGAGGGGCCTTCAGATATTCATGGAGCATTTATCAGGTATAAGGCATGTTGCTAAATGACATGGGGTGGAAAAGATGAGGATGCTTTTCCTTGTCCTCTTATGGTTAAGAGAAAGAAGGCATTTATATAAATTTATATTGTTTAATGTAAATGTATATGCAGTAGTCAGATTTGCCCTGCTGTGAGTAAATGCCTGAGAAAATTAACCTAAAGAAGAGATTTATTTTGGCTCATGATTTTAGAAGTTTCAGACCATGGTTAGCTGGCTCCAAGGCAAAAACATCATGATAGAGGGTATGAAAAAGGAAAGCACCATCATCTCATGGTGGCTAGGAAGCAGAAAGAAGAGCCCAAGTGGAAGGGACCAGGGATAAGACATAATTCCCAAGGTCACATCTCCATGACAGAGCCAGAAACACCCAGAAGTATACTTTACTAGTCTCCTAGACATCCCTGTCTCAAAAAAACAAAAACAAAAAACAACCCCCCCCAAAAAACCAGATAAACAAAAATAATCTATTTGTAGAGGTTTTCTTGTTTGGTTTATGTTTTACTGTCCTAGAAAAAAAATTATTTTGTTAATATATGTTAGTTACCCTTTCATTGTTATAACAAATACCTGAGAAAATCAACTTGTAAAGAGAAAAGATTTATTTTGGCCCACAGTTTTAGAAATTTCAGTCCATAATCTATATAAGCTTCATTGCTTTGGGCCAATTGTGAGGGAGGCATATCACAGTAAGTGAGAGTGCATGGTGGACCAAAACCTCTCACAACATGGTCATGAAGCAAAAACGAAAGAGGAGGAGGAGAAGAGGAAGATGAAGAAGGGAAGAAGCAGAAGGAAGGAAGGAAGGAACTAGAGTTACACAGTCCTCATCAAGAACACACCCCCAATAACCTAAAGATCTCCCAGGAGGCCTTATGCCCTAAACGCTCTACCATCTCCAAATAGCACCACCTTGGGAAGCAAGTCCCTGCACATCTGGGAGATGCTGAAGATCTAAACTGTAACACTGCCCTTTGGGGCTGATGACTCACCAGACAAAG
The DNA here is from genome assembly GCF_012274545.1 of Fukomys damarensis. NCBI lineage: Eukaryota > Metazoa > Chordata > Mammalia > Rodentia > Bathyergidae > Fukomys > Fukomys damarensis. Next base: position 68,967,532 of record NW_022900928.1, read on the forward strand.
CTGGGAACACTGTTCTGTCTAGTAAAACAACCAGTTTGTATTTCTGGGCTCTGGGTTCTACTCACTCCCATGTGAAGACAAATAAGTTTGAGGGTATTGGTAAGGATTGCCCAAACTTCCTAGGACATCATTGACTACCAAACTCTTGGAAGAACCAGAAAGCCCTTTTACGTTTTAAAAATGAAACAGAATATAGAATAGAACATGACATAAGTTAGAAAACTGAGGGCTTTCGAGAGTGAAATCATGAAAGGGCATGAGTAGGAAACTGAAGACGAGACAGGGAGAGGAGGCCCTAAGTCCTGAGAATTCTGATCAAAAGACAGGTTCTGATCTGCGCACCAATTTGGTTTAGGATAAATATCAATCAAAGATAATCAAAAGTCCTTCACAAGTAAAAAGAATATTGACCCTTTAGTTCCCAGTTTATGTAGGTGTTCACGTGTGCAGTTGATGGACACAATGAGACACAAACTCTGATTGCCAGTGACTGCTCAGAGATGCCTGCCTGAAATCTGGGCTAATCCGCAAGCTGCTCAGGAGCTCAAGAGCACTGAAAAGAGTGAGGAAAAATGATCATTTCTTCATAAAAATAAATTTCAAGTGATGTTGACATTTTTCTTTCTCCACAGTTTATATTGAATTCTGCTGGTTTTCCACCAGCACACCATAACAGCTTCCTTTGAGTGGACATTTGCTGTGTTTCTAGAGCTTTACTTACAACATGCTAGGTGGGCAATATGTCTGTTTCACAGAAAGAAACTGCAGCTCAGCATTCGAGGATGATCTGAGCAGTGTCATTTGGGTTAAGATGGGAAGTTGAGACTCCCACCCAGTGTTGCCCAGTTCCAAAACATATTCGTTCCATGATGCTTCCCTAGTTTCATGATAATAAGCGCAAAAACAAAGAGATATGAAAGTGAATCATTTTAAATTTCCCATATTATCCAATATTTTAGTGTCCATATTGTCATTTTAACCACTTCTACCACTCCATATTGTAATGCCTAGGAGAGGTTTTAAACCAGACCCTGGACCTGCTCTGGCTGGTTACAGGCATGCAGAGAGAGAGCTACAGAGATCCCAAGGGTATATGCTTACTTCTTATGTCTAGTGCTCACACACACACACACACACACACACACACACACACACATACACCATCTAGTAACATTACTTTGATCAAAGAGGAGTCCATCTGAGGGATGATTGCCCAATTCTTTTGAACTGCTGTCTTCCTTCTTGGAAATTAGAGGACAGGTATTGAGTGCTGTGAACTTCTCAGTTTTTTTCATGACATATGGAATATTTGTACACCCTGCAAAGGGCAGCAAGGGACTAAAGGAGTTTCAGGCTTTATGCAAACCCTTAAAGTCTTTCTCAGAATAGAGAGTTGGGCTAATATTTAACCCAGAGTCCTGCACACGCTAATATTTGCTGTATAAATGGCTATTAAAAGACACTGACAGCATTTGGAGCAAACCAAAGAACAAGTCTAGGGTTTCTTAAAAACTGAGTCAAGATCCAACGCACCAAAATAGGGTAAGATCATCAAGAGAAATGGTTACTTCAGCTACAGCATCATTACAATACTTATACAAATATAACTGTTCTCCTTGCCTCGCTTTATTTGAGTGCCTAAGGGAAAGTTTCCGTTAGGTGACCATTATGACTTCTGTCACCCGAATTATATTACTTTTTAGAAGAAACAAATGACAATACACTTTCTTACCAAAAACAGCCTTCCCCCATTACCAAGCAATTTAGAGAATTAGATCTGAAATTCTTATACAAATTCCTGATTAAAAAAAAAGTAAACTGGCAGAAATGATACTTTTAAAAGCAAAAGAAAAAATTAAGTTATTTCATAAAATTAGGCCCTTATTTTGATTGACACATTAATAATGGAACAAGAGTACTGAGTAAATTGCATTAGCTTTGTCATTTCATAACAATAGGACACCAAAGTGGTGATTAAATTTATCTCCCTGACACAAGTGATAACTTTACACTAAATGCAGTGTTATACAGTGTAGAAAATGGCATCTTCTTCCTATTTTAAAATGTTAGGTAATGAAACATAAGGAGTAATTAACAGAGCCTTAAACTGGGATTATTGAGCAGCTCAAATTAACTAAGAGTTTTAAAAAATAAATGTTTATTTTTACAAAAAGTCAAATGGTACTAAGAAGATATCCTCTCCCTGCTTACTTCCGGTCCCTAACTCCACTCCACAGACACATTCACTCTCAGTTTTAAACTATTTCTTCTACATTTCTGTTACTTATAAATAATTTTCTTATACTGTTATACATTGGTTTGTCAACTATAAAAATCTATCATCTTTCTATTTTGGTGTGCTTACACACCTCTTTTTTAATCTCTTTTGTTACTATTCATCTCGATTTGTTAATATTTATTCATTATTTGTTATTAATATAGCTGTATAAGTAACATTCATTACTATTCACAAAACACTACTAGTGAATTAAGAAAAGTATACTGTTTCTGGGCATGGTGTGGCTTTCCTATAAACTCAACACTCAGGAAGCTGAGACAGGAGGATCACTGTGAATTCTAGGCCAGCCTGGGTTATACAGTGACTTTAAGACTAACCTGAACTACATTGTGAGACCCTGTTTCAAAAACAAACAAACAAACAAATAAAAAACAAGAAAGAAAAGCAAGAGAGAAGAAAACAAACAAAAAGTGTAGCATACTCTTAATTAAATATTATTAAGTAATATATTTAGTAGTAATAGTATTAAATAGTATACTTTTAAGTGAATTAAAAACAGTAGTATACTGTTATTGTTTTCTTTGCTGTACAACATTTTGCCTTTCCTAGAATTGGTTATTATTTTGGTCTCAATTTACAGATTATTCTTCATCTATGTTGAAAGTTATAGGTATTGGATTAGAACTTATTGACATCCCAGAACCTTAGGCTCAGGGTAATAAGGTAGAAAGTAATAAAGATAAATGTACATGTACTGTATTTAATCTAATGAGATGAACCACAAAAACCCCAGGTAGACACCAAAATTGATCTAGGACTGAGAAAAAGAGCTGTTCTTTCACTGTTCTCCAACTTCACTTGGGCCAGTAGTGCAAATGAGGTATCAACATACAGTCTTGGACTGTATGAACTATACTAATTGAACTGTACTCTCCAGAGCCAAAAAGATGAATCCCATTCTTGTTGCTGAATGCATCCTGTTCTGATCCCGCATTTTAAGTAAGACAAAGCATACCAAAGGGTCTACAGAGCACACTAGACAGAATCATGAGAGTCTGAAAAACATGTCATGTGAGAAATCAAGGAAATTGAGGTGTTTAACCAGGAAAAGTCTTGGGGGAAGTTGTAACTATCTTCAAATATTTGAAGGGCTATCATGTAAGAAAAGATAGGTTTATCCTGTTTGGTTTTGGGTGAGCATCAGAGAGGCAGACTCCGTCCAGTAAACACAGACTTTCCAACAGCTGGATCCACAGCAGTTATGAGAGACACTGCTCGTGTCCCTCCAGTACCATACTTCTAGGGATTTTTGGCAAACAGAGTGTAAGCTGGGTCTCTGACTGTCCAACTAACAATTACATTTTTTTTCCTGTTCTTCATTACTATGGCTATGGAATTATGTTCAGACCCATGGGATATGTACAGCAAGGATGTGCACTATCCCTTGCTCACACCTTTAAAAGGAAAGGAGCAGCCCTCTTCCTCTGTTTCTCCTCCTTCCAGCCTGGATTATGGTCATGGTGAATCTTCTTGACCCCATGTTCAAACCTCAAAACTGTAGAGCAATTGCTTGGAAGAAGCTTGAGTTCTTGACATAAAGGACTCACCTTCTCAGCCTTGGACTCCTTGGAATAGGTAAGAGAAATTTTTTATCTGGTTAAACTCTTATCTGATTAATATTCCATCAAGTTCAGCTACATATGTGGATCTTTGTTATTCTAGTAAAACGCTGTAAAGAAGTAGAGAAAGCAGATGCCCTTGGTTTGGTACTGCTCTTTTAATCTTCCATCATTATATATGATGTTAATTTGGACTTTTAATGGATGCTTTTATCAGGCTGAGGAAGTACCCTTTTATCACAGCTTAATGATTATTTTCATTATGTAGGTAGTTGCATATTTTCAAGGCTTTTTTGATGTCAAGTAGATAATCATGTGGGATTCTTTTCCTTTATTCTATTGACATGATATATTATGTTAATGAATTTTAAAATATGAAACTAATCTTGGCTCTCAAACCAAGTTTTTTAATGTTAAATTTTTTTCATTCATCTTAGAGTATTTTCAAATTTCCTTTGAAATTTCTTCTTTTACAAAATGGATATTTAAAGTGTATAGCTTAATTTCTACATATTTATGAGTTTCCAAAATTTCTTTCTTTACTTGATTTCTATCTTCATTTCACTGTAGTCAAAGAATATCCTTTGTATGATTATTTCAAGTATCAAAAATTTAGTAATGTTTATCTTATGGACTTATATATGGACTACCCTGGATTATGTTTTACTCTTGTAGGGTGGAGTGTTTTACAGATATCTGATAGGGTGTTTGGTTGATAATATTGTTCAAGTCTTGTTGATCTTCTATCAATTTTTGATAGCAAGATATTAAAGTCTCCAGCTATTGTTACTGAATGACATATTTCTCATTTTAATTCTGTCAGTTTTGCTTCATATACTTTGGGGGCTTTGCCTTTTTTTGTTGTTGTTTTTTTGTTTTTGGTACCGGGAATTGAACTCAGGTCCTTGCCCTTGCAAGGCAGGCCACTGAACCACTGAGCTAAATCCCCGGCCCAGGGCTTTGCTTTCTGATGCATATATGATTAGAATTTTTATACTGATATTTATTATTTAACAAAATAACATTGAATCCGACAATTCATGTACTTTAGTGGTAGATCACTTGCCCAGCATGCTCAAGACCCATGTTTCCACCTTCAGAAATAGTCCATTAGTATAATGCATCATAATCAAATAGGTTGCATTTGGGATGTAAAGTTAGTTCAATAATAAAAATCAAGGGCTGGGGATTTGGCTCAATGGTTCCGCTGCCTGCCTCGAAAGTGTAAGGACCTGAGTTTGATCCCCAGTGCCAAAAAAAAAGAAAAGGAAAAAAATAAAAATCAATGTAGTTCACATCATTAATAGAATAAAATAGAAAACCATCAGATTAACTTAGTAGATGCAGAAAAATTGATGAAATCCACTTAAAACTTCCAAAAAATGAGAAAGGAAGAGAACGTCTTCAGTCTGATGAAAGGCATCTACAAGGCCCATAGCTCACACTGTACTTGATGGTAAAAGATTGAATGCTTTCAGTTGAGACTGGAAACAAAGCAAAAGATATCTTCTCTATATTCTGTTAGTCTCCAGAAAAATAAATTAAGGAAAAGAGGAACAGGGATTTACCTCTGTGGCACCATGCCTGCTTTGCAAGTGCAAGGTCCTGAGTTTGATGCCCATACCAAAAAAAAAAAAAAAAAAAAAAAAAAAAAATCAAGGAAAAGAAAGAAAAGGCTTACAGATTAGAAAGGTAGATATAAAAGTTTGCATAAACAACATGATTGTGCACATAAAAATGTTTTTATGAAATCTACCCCCCAAACTTCAGCCTACTAAAAATAAATGAATTTAGCAAGGTTATAAAATACAACGTTGACCTTTAGGGACAGAGATTTAGCTCAGTGGTGCCGCTGCCTGCCTTGAAAGTTCAAGGTCCCGAGTTTGAGTCTCAGTACTCCTCCAAAAAAATTTCTTTAATCAAGATATATCATGTAAAGTTACAAGATCCCAATGATAAATGTAACTGTATTGTTTGCTTTAAATGTACCAATAAACTTAATGGAAAAAATCAATTTTATTTCTATATATTACCAATTAAAAATTTGACATTATTTTAAAAGTACTATTTATAATAGTGGAAATGAAAATCCTTCGGGATGAATTTTTTTTTGGGGGGAGTACCAGGGATCGAACTTGGACCCTTGTGCTTGTTAGGCAGGCACAGGAAACACTGGGCTGAATCCCCGGCCCAAATGTTTCTCAAGTTACTTTCTTTCTTTTGGTACTGTGGATCTAACTTGGGACCTTGTGCTTGCAAGGCAGGCAGCAGAACGACTGAGCTAAATCCCCTTAACAAATTATTCCCCCTCTTTTATTTATTCATTTTTTTTTTTTTTTT
>NW_022900928.1:68974106-68990573 GCF_012274545.1 Fukomys damarensis
AAAAAAAAAAAAAAAAAAAAAAAATCAAGGAAAAGAAAGAAAAGGCTTACAGATTAGAAAGGTAGATATAAAAGTTTGCATAAACAACATGATTGTGCACATAAAAATGTTTTTATGAAATCTACCCCCCAAACTTCAGCCTACTAAAAATAAATGAATTTAGCAAGGTTATAAAATACAACGTTGACCTTTAGGGACAGAGATTTAGCTCAGTGGTGCCGCTGCCTGCCTTGAAAGTTCAAGGTCCCGAGTTTGAGTCTCAGTACTCCTCCAAAAAAATTTCTTTAATCAAGATATATCATGTAAAGTTACAAGATCCCAATGATAAATGTAACTGTATTGTTTGCTTTAAATGTACCAATAAACTTAATGGAAAAAATCAATTTTATTTCTATATATTACCAATTAAAAATTTGACATTATTTTAAAAGTACTATTTATAATAGTGGAAATGAAAATCCTTCGGGATGAATTTTTTTTTGGGGGGAGTACCAGGGATCGAACTTGGACCCTTGTGCTTGTTAGGCAGGCACAGGAAACACTGGGCTGAATCCCCGGCCCAAATGTTTCTCAAGTTACTTTCTTTCTTTTGGTACTGTGGATCTAACTTGGGACCTTGTGCTTGCAAGGCAGGCAGCAGAACGACTGAGCTAAATCCCCTTAACAAATTATTCCCCCTCTTTTATTTATTCATTTTTTTTTTTTTTTGATACCTGGGATTGAACTCAGGACCTTGAGCTTACGAGGCAGGCATGGTGCCACTGAGCTAAATCCCTGGCCCACCCTTCGGGATGAATTTAATGAATGATGTGCAAGTGCTCTACACTGAGAAATGAAGACCTAAAGAAGTGGAGAAATCTACTGAAAGAGTTGATAATTCACCAGACTGGAGACACAATGGGGAAAGGACATTGCTGTATATTATTTGTGGTTCCTTTTGCTAAATAAGCAAGTGATGTTTAAACTATTACACAATAATTTTATAATAATAATAATAGCTATCACTTATTAGTGCTTAGGGTGACTGACAAATCAATTTCCTAACAGGGCTACTCTGATCTTTGCACTTTTGCTTAAAATGCCCTCTTATGCATCTAATCAAGGACAAACTTGTCTGGTACTCATACACTTTCCACTGTTGGTTCCAACTTTCCCTTCTGTGTGATTTTTTTTTCTTGATCGCCCCACATTTTAGCCACACTGGACTCCTTGCCACTTTCTAGCTTAAGATTTGACCCTTCTTCCTTGACTCAATATTCCCCACCTTAAGCCTACTCGTTACCCTGCCCTGTAACCACCCTCAACAGTGGCCTGGTTGGTGCCCAGAACCTTATGGAACTTAGCACAGTGTGACACACTTAACAGAGTAGTTACTGAATGAATAAGAAGAGAAAAGCGGTTGGTTGACACCACTCCCAGAGGAGAGGGTAAAGGAATGTCTTTGATTCTAAATAAAGACAACTGAAGATAGGATGTGCATTTAAACTGTACAGGTGGATCTCCTTCATTGGAGACAGGGCATCATAATGAGCCAAAGCCACAATCATTGCAATTTTGGATGAGTCAGAGAAATATATTGTGATTATTGGACATTTCTTTGGTTTCTTTTATTGTTTACTTATAGAATTATACTTTTTTTAGTATATAGCTGTTCAATGAAGCTTTAAGCTTATTTGTTTGTTTTTGTGGTACTGGGGATAGAACCCAAGGTCTTACTCATGGTAGACAAGCACTCCACCACTGAGACACGCTTGCAGCCATTGAAGTATCTTCTGTTACAGCCAAAAGACAGTTTCATAATCACCTACACAAGGCCTCTCAAATCTATGGATAGCTGGGGATTTAGCTCAGTGGTTCTGCCACCTGCCTTGAAAGTTCAAACCCAAGTTCAATCCCCAGTACCTGCCCCCAAAATCTATGGATGTGTTTGTTTTGTTTTTTGGTGCTGAGAAATGGACCCAGGGCCTGTATATGTTAAGCACATGGTCTATCACTGAGATACACCAAAGTCTATATCTAATATTTTAAACAAGTCCAGTTGATAAATTGTGTTGTCATACATCCCAAGCTGGTGTCATTAGTGCATGACCTGTGCAGTTGTCCAGGCCTCAAACTTAAATCCTGCTCAGTCCAGTTGCTCTCTTGAAATTCTTGCTACTTTTGAACATAGGGCCTGTATTTTTGTTTTGCACTGGGATTTAAAATTATGTGACCAATGCTGTACATATACTTTTGGGTTACATCGTTCCCTCCCTCTATACCTTTCCTATGGTGTTTCCACTGGGTGGACACAGGTAAAGCATACATATGAAACACTGAGAGATTGCAGCTTCTCATCTCTCCATCTTTAGGATTGTTTCTCAGTTCTCTCACCACGATTCCTGCTAGGAAATTCTGCAGATAGTCCAAGTTTGTCATTTTATGTAAAACCAAAATCCAGAGAGGCAATATCCTCCATCTACCACTTATTTAAGTATCCGCAGGTATTTTATCTTTCTATTATACCTAATAAAAGTTATTACAGGTAGCATAAAATCAAGGAAGTTAATGGCCAGTCACTTGGCATGGCAGGACAAGGATGTGGCGGCCTGTTTCTATCTCAGACAGAGCCTGGTTCTAACCCTAGGCAGAGTTTCATGTTCTGAGCTCTTCCACCAGCAACATCCTCACTTCATCTGAATTTTAACACCATAGACTCTGAAAAGTTAAGAGGGCCTTGAAGGCAATATCCCTTACCCAGGGGCCCTTAAAAAGGTAACCTCTAAGTACTTCGAAATCTTCCTTTTTGAGTGGAGGTCTGTTTCATTTTTTGGTACACTTTGGTTATGAGAAAGTATTTTAATAAAGAACAGGAATCAGCCTCTCTACAAATTCCAACCATGGGAATTATTGTCCCTACATTGCAACTCTATTTCTTTTGCCACATAATAGCTTTTCAAATAATTGAAAATAGCTTACCTCCACAACCTTTTCTTCTAGACTTTTTCCCCCTAGTTGAACATCAGTTATCTGTAATGTTCCATAGTGATATAGCCTCCAAATCCCCTCCTGTTCTCATTTCATCTGTGGTGATCCTTAGCCAATAAGCCAGAGAAGAAGCAAAAGTATCATGTCATTTAACAAAATTGCTAATTAAAAAGTCTATAATAGCCAAGTGCCAAGTGTGGTGGCTCATGCCCTAATCCCAGCTACTTGGGAGGCTGAGGCAAGAGGATAGTGAGTTTGAGGCTAGCCTGGGCAATTTGGTGAGTCCCTGTCTCAAAATCAAAAATAAAGTAGGACTGGGGTTGTGCCTCAGTGATAAAACACTCCATGGGTTTTATTCTCTGTACTAAAAAATTTTTAAAAATCAATAATAAATTTCTAAGGTTTTGAGCAAGTTCAGAAAGACTTTGAGCAAGATTATCAGGGGGTAAAAAAAGCAAATATACAAGTCAGGACTTTTGGTGGTGGGACTTGCTTAAGCAAGTAAGATTTTATCTTAATCAGAGAGCAAAGAACCCTCTTCCCCTTCAGTTGCAGTTGGAAAAATTATAGGAAAGAGCTGTGATTGGTCAAATTGAGTCACTGCCCATTCCTAAGCCAGGAAGTCACAGTTAGGTAAGAAGAGGAAAGGGTCACATGAACTACTTAGCTAGAGGACAGGAACAGAGTGTTGCCAAGAGGGAGTTATGTGCTTCTCCCAGAAGTGAAGAGCAATGAGCAAACAAAAATAAACAGTGCCCTTCAGTGGGTGAGTAAAAAATTCAAAGAAAGACACCACACAGAGGATTGTTATTTAAGGGAAAAGTAGAAAGCACTGCCTATTATAAGGATAGAGTTAAGGCCACAGCAGTGGCTGAGAAGAAATTTAATAGCCTAATGAGTAGCATATATACAGGACTCCCCCTTTATCCGTGGTGGAAAATACACTCCAACACTCAATGAATGCCTGCAACAACAGATCATACCCAACTCTCTATGTGTTTTTCCCCCCGTACATACACATCTGTGATAATGCTCAGTTATAAATTAGACCCAGTAAGAGATTAACAACTTAAAATAAGAAAATTACAGTAATATATGGAATAAAAGTTATGTAAATGTCTTCTTTTTCTCAAAATATCTTTTTTTTGTGTGTGTGTGGTTTTTTATGCCGGCGATCAAACTCATGACTTCACACTTGCAAGGCAGGCACAGTTCCACTGAGCTAATTCCTGACCCCTCAAAATGTCTTATTGACAAAGGGATGAGTTATACCTGGGTGGGATAGGACATTGTAAGATTTCATCATACTACTCAAAACAGCACATAATTTAAAAATGTGGATATTTAAATTTCTGGAATCATCCATTTTCAATAAGTGAAAGTGAGGAAATTGAAATTATAAATGGGGCAAGCTACTGTTTCTCTAAGGGAGATAAGAGAGTAATGAGGAAACAATACTATTGAGTGTATTGATTTTAATTGCTGTCTGCTAAGAGTGACATTTAATATTTTGTGGGAAAGAGGTATAATTATTTAAATATATTTTATAATAAATTCTAAAACCCACATTAGTAAAAAGTTAATATACATATGAAAAGGTGTTTTGAAGTTTAAAACAGGAATGATTTATGGCTGCATGATAGTGGAAAGAGCTGTCTGTGGAGGCCCTGTGGCTGCCCGCCCTTCAGTCCATGTTGCGGGCAGACCTGTGGGCTGTGTTTCCATCCCCTGCTTCCTTGAGCACTGGGAAAACCGATTTCTTAAAGATGGCTTTCACTGAGGGCTGTCCCAGAGCCCACAGACCACAGGCATAGAGGCATCAGCGACTGTCCAGAGCCAGTGCGGACTAAAACGTCAGCAAGTAAGGCCATAGAACAGGTCTCATTTCCTCATGGCTGGAGTCTGTTTCATACTCCAAATCTAACCACACGTATTTGGAACTGTGTACAAGGGTGAGGCTAGGATGAAGTTAGCCAGTATTAGATTCAGGCCAGTCAGCCTTCTAGGGAAACACGCCTGAAGGAAACTCTTCTTTGCTAGGAGAACTGGCCTCCTTTGTTTCTAAGGGAGGCATAACCTGGGGTCCACTCAGCCAGCTCACTGGGCAAGCACAAACTGCACCTCCAATCCTCTGAGCAGTTGCTTTGACTGGGCCACTGAGCAGAAGGAAGATCGATAAGGTTGCCCAATAGGTAATTGAGACTTGGAGCCCTTTGGCTAGCTAGCTTGTTGTGTTCTCTCAGAGGACTTAGCTGATTACACAATATGGAAAAATGCTGTTAAACATTGAATCTTTTGATATTTTACTTTCCAAAAGGAAACTCTGTGGGCATTTAAAAAATCAATTAGCAAATATTTATGGAGCAAGGTACCTTGCTAAAGTTTCCTAGATTCCAGGAGTGGTGTAAATAACTGTTTTACAGCCAGTGCAACACATAAGTGTAATATTTCTTCAGAACATTGTCTTTAGGAGGCTATACTTTTTGATCCAATGGTGGTCTGTATAGAAGTGTAGAACGTATTGTTGGAAAGTATTTTCTGTGGGCTTTACCTTCAGTGCCTGTGGTACATTCTTTTAAATGTGTCTGATTTTGTAAAGCTATTGTGAATACAGAGGCAAGATAAAATTGAGGAATATATCTGATATATATACAAATGAAGTCCACATAGAAACTTTTATGATTCCTCAGAGAAGCTTTATAATAAACCCAAAACTCGAAGCAACCCCAGTATCTATCAACATGAATGGATACACCAAAATGTAGTATATCCTTACAATGGGCTATTATTTAGCAATAGGAATGGAGGATTGATACACACTACCACAGGGATGAATGCTAAAAATATTGCACTAAGTAAAAGAAGGCAGACAAAAAAGATCAGATGTTACAAGTTCCTTTCATATGAAATAGCTGGAAAAAACAAACCCCTAGAGACAAAGTAGATTAGCAGTTTCCTTAGAGCCAAGAATAAGAACAGGTGATGAAGATGTTCCAAAAGTGGGCTTAGGTGATGGTCACACAACTCTAACTTCACTTAAAATCATTAAATTGCACTATTAAAATGGGTGGGTTTTATTATATATAAATCATATTTTAAAAGTAAAGCTTAAAAGAAGAAATAAAGTGTGAAGACTGGGAAACAAGCAAACTTATTTTTGAATGACTCATGAATCATTTCTAGAGCAAATACAGTAAATGAGAGAGCCAGGCAGACAGTTGCCCTCCTGATAGCTCCAAACCTGGAGCAAGGGCAGTACCCTGGGAATGAGCAAGGGGGTGGGTTGGAGGCAGGGATGACAGCTGGCTCTCATTTACATACCATTAATGGACACTACCCTAGCAGTACTGTTCCTGTCACACAGGTTTTTGCCTTTTTCCAGTGGGAGATAAGACATATACAAAGGCACTGACATTTATTAACAAGTCAAGTAAAATAAATTAGTTGATGTCAAACCAATTAAAGCACTTTTTTAGTATACTTGCTGCTGAAGTGAGCACTAAAGCACTTTTTTAAAAGTGTGAGTTGACAGCAAAGTAAGATAAAAAAGAGGCATTCTCTTTCATAACCAGCTTGCAAAAATCCCTTTGTACTGTGAATGATAGTGCATTTTCAGTCACAAATACATAAGAATAACTTTTATGCTACTGGCCAAATGTGGGTAGATTTCAGCTGATGTAGGCTTGAAAGCTTTTTCTTTGGTCTCAGTCCATTTCCCTCAAGAGCTGATATGGGAAGCCTGACATTTTTCTTTACTGTACACCTCTCCCCAGTACCTCTGTTTCTTGCCTTCCTGTTTCCTCCCTCAGATCCAAAGTGATCTTCTTGCATTCTCAAGAATAAACCTATGCAAAATGTCCACAACACCAACATCATGCTGAGGGGGTGGAAATGGGAATAGGAATTTACAGGTTGTTAAAATCCACTCCCACCACTGGCGATGTTGAAAGATGGGAAGACTGGGGCTACAGTTACGGTCCTCCTGAGAGGTGGGCAGATGGCATGCAGCTATGTGCTACAAAGCCGATGTCATTGAGGGATGCCTGAAGAATTCTTATTCAGATTAATGTACACTGAGAGGAAGAGGAAGTTATTAAAAAGGTTATAGCTAGTTGGATGAAGCCTGGTGTTGAACCAAAACACCAAGCTACTGGGGAACCTGGACTAAAACCAGTCGAAGAACTGAGACTTTGGAAGTGGACACTGAATATATTTTTACCATATGGAGCTGAGCCCCCAGCAATTCCAGTGTATTTTACTGGGTCTGGTAGTAGGGGAGGCTCAATACTTTGTTCCTAAAACTTTTTAGCTAGGAAGCAGTTGTGAATTAAATCACCATAACCTGTGCGCATATTCATGTACTGTATTGTGTTAAAGTGTTTTGTGATGGTGTCATAAATACTCAGAGGACAATCAATGTATCCACTTGAATTCAACTGCTGGCATTTAGCATAGATTCCACAAGGATGCCTAGATATTATCAAAATTTTCTGACTTTATACAGGTCAGTAAGTTTAATGGGATAGTTAGAAAAAAACTCAACCTCTCGCCTCAGTAAAATAAATTATGATGTCCAATAGTGCCTCCCAGATTTGTCATATAAGTTAGCAGGAAAAAAAAGCATACCTCCTCAACAACTAAGAAAGGGAATAAAATCCCCGTGTCGGTCACCCTTTTCTAATTATCACAGAAAGCCTGACTCAGCTGGATGAAACATAGCTCAGGAGAGAACATTGAAGCTCAGGCATTAACCATGATAACTAGAGTGGGAATGTATCTCTAAGATTGGGAAATGACCCGAAGATATTCTAGACTTTCTTTGAGGAGTATCAGGGGTTGAAGCTGTGCCTAAAGACAAATGATGGGGAAGTCTTCTGCCTAGCAGGGAGGAGGCCAAGGAGCAGTGAACCTCAAGTAAAGCAAATAGTTGTACCAAAAAACAGTGAATACCCATTTTCCAGGTCCCAGCAGCCCAGAGGAACAAGGATCATGATTAGTTGAGCGCAGAAACCCTATTTTAGGCACGACAAGGAGAAAATTAGGTAAAGAACAAAGGGAAGGGAGAGATTAACTATCTGTATGTGTTTATGGTACCTAAAATATTGCTATGCAAATAGTGAAGATTAATAAATATTATGTGAGGGCCAGGGGTTTAGCTCAGTGGTTCCACTGCCTGCCTCACAAACAAGGCCCTGAGTTCAATTCCTGGTGCCAGAATTTTAAAAAATTAAATAAATATTATGCGATTAGTTGATTGATAGATGAATGGATAGATAAGATTTTGGGTAGTTGAGAAATCGTGAGTGAATAATGAGCTTTTATTATTTTCCCTAATTATGCTCCCCCTGCAGAATTTGCCAGCTGCAAAAGCTATTCAGTGGTGAAATGGCTTAGATAAGAGATAACTTAATATCTTTGGTTTAGGAATTTTTTGCTAGTTTGACATGAACATACACTTATTTCCCCATTTTATTTTCTTTTTGTCATCATTTTATTCTTTATCTCTTCCTTTTTCCTAATTAAATAGTTTTTGGGTGACTTGCTATTGAGAGAATCTTGACCTAAGCAAGTCAATAATTACAAATGAATTTTTATTATAATAAAACACATACAATAAGGGCCAGGTATTTAGCTCAGTGGCACAGTGCCTGCTTCGCAAGTGCAAGGTTCTATGTTTGGTTTCTGGTATTAAAACAAAACAAAACACACACATAACATAAAATTCAACATCTAGCCACTTCAAGTGTATAGTTCAGTAGTATTACATATATTCATGTTACTGTGCAACCAATATTTAGAATCTTTTCACCTTGCAAAGCAAATTCAATCCATTAACGTTTCCCATCCTCCCACTCCCACCTTCTGGAAACCATTTTATTACTTTCTGTCTCCACGAACTTGACTACTTTTCGATACCTCATATATGTAGAATTGTACAGTATTTGTTTTTGTGACCAGCTTTTTCACTTAGCATAATGACCTTGGTTAAGGTTTATCCATGTTGTAATGTATGAGGAAATTTCCTTTCTTTTAAAGGCTGAATAATACTCCTCTGCTTAGGTAACATGTTCTGCTTATGCATTCATCTATCAGTGGACATTGGGGTTTTCCACTTCTTGGCTATTATGAGTAATGAATGCTACTATGAACATGGATGTGCACAACTCTTCAATGTTTTGCTTAAAGGAACCCAGAACTAGGATTGTTGAATGAGAAAGCAATTTTATTTGAAAGTTTTTTAGGAATCTTCATGGTATTTTTCACTCCCACCAACAGTGTGCAAAAAGACTGCAATTTCTCCACAAACTTATTTTCTGTTTTTGTTTAAATAGTAGTCACCTTAAAAGGTGTAAGATGTTGGTTTCTTGTTTCACTGCAAATGGGCAAGGGATGAAACTTGTCCTCGTATACTAAGAAGGGGGAATGCAAATAGGACTTTGGGTGGGTTCTCAAGAAAGGTAGAAATATTACAGTGGCTCCCATCTTATTTGCAGTCATATCCAAATTTCTTGCCAGCCCTGTAAGACTTGGCCACCTGCTACCTCCCTAACCTCATCTCCTTTTCACATCCTCCTATTTCACTCTATCTACTTTGGGACATAGGTCTCCTTACAGGTCTGGGGACACAACAAACAGGGTGTTGGTACTTACCATTCCTTTGGCTGAAATACCCCAGGCATCCATATGGCTTGTTTTCTCAGCTCTTGCAGCTTTCCAGTTAAATGTCACCTTTCAGTTTGACTAACTACAACATATAAAATAGCAAACCACTCCACATTCTCTCTCCCTCCCCACTCTCTCCCCTCACATTTCTATTGCTTCTTTTTATTCATAGCACTTATCACAACCACTTAGCATACTATGTACTTATTTTTGCATACACACACGAACTCATATCTCCATTCCCATAAAGCATAATATAACTTCCATGAGGGCAAGAGCTGCAGTAATTCTAGGACCTAGAAGTGTGTCTGATACATGATCGGTGCCTAATATATTTGTTGAATGAATAAAGGACTCAAATAAAAGCTTACATTCCCTCTTATTTTCTATCTTTGTGATTTTTTTCTGTGTTCATGCTCAAAATTTCCACTGGATAAGAAAAACTGGCCACTTGAAGACACAAGGATCTGTTCTGTAAGAGATTCTACACCTGTGCCCCATGTCTCTATTCCTGTTTGCCTCAAGGGGCTAAATGACACCATCACTGTGGTTCCCCTGCAGCTCCTTGTTTCTGATCCCTATACTCAGTGCAGTGGCAAGTCCTATGGAGTCAACTTATAGGACATATATTTCTGTCCCTTCTCCAGACTATATTTGGCAGCCACTATTGCCTTTGACTTGACTTGGTCTCCTAGCTAGTCTCCTCTCTTCTGTATTTGACACATTCCCAATTTGAACAGTGGCCAGAGAAGAATTTTTAAAACTAAGATTACACAGCTATCCTTTCTAAAAGCCCTTCAGTGACTACACACATTTCCTATTCTAAGCCCCAGAATTTTGTGGAATCCATTCCTGTCAACTTCTTCAAACTCATTTGACTCATTCTCCCTTCACCACTATATTCCAGCCCTACCAGTTTTTGTACACCTTTCTGGGATTTCAAGTTCATTCTGGCCTAAAACTTTTTATTTGCTTCTCTTTGCCCCTTTTGATATGGGTAGTCCCTAAAGACTATTCTTTAGGTGTCAGCCCAAATGTCACCCTGGGGAGAGATCACACAGCCCAGGCTCTCCAAAGGAGGTTGACCCGTACTCTTTCCCTTCCTTCCTTCTTCTCTTTCTTCTTTCCCTTACCAAAATGTATTTAATCCTCTGTCATTGGACATTTTCTGTTTGGTAATATGAGGACACTCTAAATAATGTGTCAAGCAAGACCTATGTACTTTTCTCTATTAGATTTTCCTGGGATAAAGTACTAGAAATGGAATTACAAGGTAGAAACTATTATCAACATTGTTAAGGCTTTAAGATGATGTTGTTTGGTATATCTGTTTCACCTTGCTTCCTTGTAATTCCCGTGTGAGGCCAGTGTCCAAGCTCCAGCAGTCAGCACAGACAAAGACAGCCACAAGGTTCAGAAAAACTGCTCCTATGCAGTTTGTTGGACGATAGTTCAGCAGCTGAGGCATGGCCCGGATAGAATTCATGGTACCCCAGTGTGCAATCTGGACTATGCTTTTCTTGAGAGATGTTTTCACTAGAAATCCAGATGGAGGCAATCTCTCTGTCATTATCTGAGAATTTGTTCTGGTTCAAGGGCCATTTGCTCTTTGAACTTACAGAAAATCATATTTTCCCCATATTCATGCTTTGTCTTGGAACCCAGCTCCTCCTCCAGAGCTTTGCCTCTACTTGGTGTGACCTCAGGGTCCTTTCTTTTCCACAGCTCAAGATGTAATCTCATCTTGTCTGTATTACAATTTCAAATTCTGGAAAAAGGGACCACAAATCACATTACCTGATTATGGGCAAGCCTGTCCCAAACTCCAAACTGGTGTCCAATGCTTCTCCTTTATAATGTGCCCTGTGATGGGAGAGGGTGCATTTTGGAGCCTAAACAACAGATCCTGCAGAAATTAGACCAGGCTTTAAGCTAGAGATACAGATTCTCCTGTCTCCAGAACAGAATTCTCAGAAGGTGGCTCAGGGGAGGAAGCATTTCCTGGAAAAGTTTTTCCAGGTCTCAGGTCACCACAGAAGGCAGAAGGGCTATGACACAAGATATGCAGATGCCTGGCAATGGCACTCATGCCTATAGCTGGAGTACATTGCCCAGCTTGGCCCAGCCTCACCTCCCACTTTGTCCCGGAGCTGCTCACCATGGAATCTCTGTGCTGGCGCCTCATTCACCAAATATAAGCCCATCCATCTGGCTTGGCACAATACTAGGATGCTTCTAGACCGAATACCAGGCCCAGATTGTCCTCTGACTGCAGCCCATGGCCTCTCCTTGCGTCATTTTTCTACTGGTTTTTTTCTTCAGTCACTCCACAATGAGTAATTATTTTATTTAATTGCCCACTTGTTTATTGTCTGTGCCCACGATTAAACTTGAGGTCTCTAATGTGGTTTTTACAGCTCAGTAGATTATTATTATAGCCCAGTGTCTCATATTTATGGTTCATATTTATATACATGGGAAAATGGATACAAGGACAGACAAATAGACTGATGAAGAGATGTATGAATGAATAGCGATGTGATGTATGAGCATCTCTTAGCTCTTCCTCCTGGTGAAAGTTGAGTATCTCTATTCAAAATGCTTAGAAGCAGAAGTATTTGGGAGTTTGGAAATTTTGAGATTCTGGAATATTTGTTTGTACATAATGAGATTATCTTGGCAATGAGACCCAAGTCTAAACAGGAAATTTATTATGTTTCTTATCCACTTTATAATTTGAAGCGAATTTTATTAGATTTAATAATTTGTGCATGAGACAAAATTTCATGATGTGAGATTTTCCATTTGTGGTGCTATGTTGGGGGTCAAAAGGTTTCAGGTGTGGCAGTATTTCAGATTTTTGGATTAGAGGTGCTCAACCCTAATGTGAGAAGAGCTTCTACTTATTTTGGTAAGAATTAGTGAAAACAAAGGATAGGCAGGACAGCCCTGGCTCCTGGACTCTGTTTCACTGAGCTCAGACTTTCCGGAACACTCTGAGATGGCCCGTACTCACTTCCAGTCACCAGCTGGAATGGAGTGCATTCTGCCCCACAGCTGTCACGCACCACCCTCCCTTCTTTGGTCCACAAGGGAGGGTGGACTGGACAACTTGCTCCCCTGTCTCTACCACACTTGAAATTGTTTTACAGTAGCCCTCTGGCCTGGGCTAACAGGGCGAACACTGCCTGGAACAGTGCCCATTGCTCTTCCTACTCTGATTAGGAGTTTGGAAAACTATTCTTGATAAAATTAACATCCCGAAGGCTGGGGATTTAGCTCAGTGGTTCCATGCCTGCCTTGCAAGTTCAAGGTCCTGAGTTTGAGCCCTGGTTTAAAAAAAAATTAATATCCTGAAGGAATTTAGGGCCCCTTGTTGTTAACCTCCAGAGCTTCACACCCTAAAAGACCAAGAGCAAACATCCAGCTTTCCTGTGTTCTGTTAAACTGCTACTATAACAGCTTTAGCTGTCCTATAAACCTTGTACCAGATGCAGGAGGTGTGTACATATATACACTGATCCCAGGCTTGAATTTGTACCAAGCAGCAGGTTTGCATTTGGTCAATGTGGACCACCCAGCCTCGTTTGGACCAATCAACGGCCTTGGATTTGGACCAATTTATGATGACTCTGTGCCCTCTTTTGCTCTATATAAGTAGTGCTCTCCTCATCCTCTTTGTGTTTGTCTAGGAGGACTCCCCTTGGTTCCCGCTGTGCTGTAACATAAGACCTGCCGAAATAAAATCTCCTTCCTGTGGGTCTGTAAATCTTCTCATGATTTATTTCTTGGGTAGTATGAGTTTGGAAGTTCCCAAAAATCTATTCAGGATTCTTATCCTAAGAAGAGTGAGCATAGTTGGTTACTTTTAAAAAGCTATAAACACTAGGGACTCCCTAGCCTTGAAGTGTTCCAGAGACTAACAGCAGAGACCAATATCCAAAGAAGATGAGCAGAGATCAGCAGTGTTGACTGGTCAGGCCTCAGAGTCTGGGGACAGCAGTGACTGGCTGTGCCAACTGGCCATGATGACCAAGCAGCAGCAATCCATATTTGGTGGAGACCAGAAAATAAGGGTGGCTTGAAGCCCCAGACCTGTAATACTAAGGTCAAATAGCACTTGGAGTCCAACAGCTGTTACATTTAAAGGATGAGAACCACTGGCACTCAAAGCCTGGAGCTGCTAGCAGAGCTGTTATTTGCAAGTTTGTGGTTTCCATCTGAATCAAGCAGTAAAATTCTCAAATGATTGGCAATATTTACACAGAGCCAACTACTGGCCCATCCACCGTCTACAGAGTAGCATAGGATGTAGAACTAGCAGGGGCCATAGAGTTTATCTAAAGTAATTTAGTCCCCCTTATTGGTCAGGGTAGGAAACCAAATTTCAGGAAATAAAATAAGCCTAGAAATACTGACAATGTGTAAGCAAGTTATAATTACAGTTGAAGGTTTTTCACTAACTTTAGGTACCCTGAAGTCACTGTGAGTTGACCTCAATATGTTTGATGTCACTCTGTGGATGATTCTTTCCAGGCCTAGGAAAACACTGAGTCTCGTAATTGTTAGAGATTCTAATCTCACTGGTGATCAGACAATGTTCAAGAATGTACCCTAAGGGACCATAGCTTAAGAAGAAAAGTCTGCCAGACTTGTGATAACTGGGTCATTATTGTGAAAACTTCCACTGGCAGTGTCAATCCAGAGGGGGAAGGCTGAGTGGAGAAGGAAACATAAAGTTTGGAACATCGGGTCAGGAGTCTAGGATCACAGTAGCCCTTGAACATAGCCCAATCCTTAATCCCTATCAAATAGAGGAGTCAGATGCATGGACTTTGGAAAAGAGAAATGGATGAAAGCTGAAAGTAAAAATATGAAAATGTGGAAGTAGGTCAAGAGATAGCATTCCATGGGGGAATCCTTCAACTGGGTCTGGAGGAATGCCTACGTGTAATGGTGAGAGCTTAAAAAAAATCAGGCAAGAGGATTTGCACCTTTTCTCTCCTGGTGCTTTTTCTCAGTTCCATACCCAGAATGACTACTCCTTTATTCTCATCTTCTGATCTTCTCATCTTTTGATCAAATCCTGCTCTTTGAAAAGTAACCCGTGTCAATGATGTCTGTCTTAGCATGGGTGGAACAAAAAGGGTTATGCATTGTCTCCCACCCTCTAATTGATTGGCTAGTGTCTGTCTAGAGTCCCATGTGAAGAGTTTTGAGGCAGATCACAGGTTGAGTGGGGATGACCAATTAACACTGTCAATCATAAGTAAGGGATGGCCAATTAACACTGTCAGTCACAGCCAAGGTCAAGAGCCATAATGATATGTTGAGCTAGGTATTTATCATATGTGGCAGAGTGAATGCGTTTAAGGTCATTATTACCTGCCCCAGGATTATTTGCAATTTCAATCTTATTTCTAATTTGGCAAAAAAAAAAAAAAAGCATTGTCTCCTGGAAAAGAATTTTAGCTATCAAGAATAATTAAGAAAAATATTGAATGAATTCAATAGTTTCTACAGTCATATCACTAAGAAAACAAGTACTTCTTAAAGGGTGCAAGTATCCTTAAGTGCTTTTGAACATATATTTTATTTAACTATAACACTAACCCTGAAGAATTTATCTTTCTCACATAAGAAAATTAAGCTTTTAAAAAATTAACTCTTTTCTCCATGCAGCTATAAATAGCAGAGAAGGAATTTCTCTTTGGTTCTGGCAAGGTACAGAGTCTGGGATCTCTCACTACACCAGTAATTAAGTTCCCTTTTTATCTTTTCATAAAGCAGTCCTAGTAAAGGAAAAGGGAAAGGATGGATTCCTAGAGACAAAACAGAAAAATATCCACCTAAGAGTTAGGGATGCAGAGGATACAATTACATCCCTAGACTTAAGAAATTTCAAGACTACTTATGGTTTCAACAGAGAAGGTGAACTTAATTGAAACACCATCTACGATTATTGTTCATATGATTAAAAATATATAGAATTAGATTGGGGAATGATTAATCAAGGAAGCCTTCTTGGAGGGAATAATTTCAGGTTAGGGGTTTGAAAGGTGCAAAGGGGAGAGGATTATGAAACCAAGAAAATGAGAATTTTTTCATTAATTCATTAATCCACATGAACCAAGTATGTGTTTGAATGTGAGAAGCTGTAATAAAGAAAGCACTTTCTATTTCTTGGGAAAATTATATTATATTCTGTTTAAATGACTGGAACTCCAGGGGGCCTGCAAAGGTTATTAAAAGAAATTGGTCATTAAATTGAAACTATCTAGTAGATGAACTTAAAAGTCAAAAAGAGAAACACCCAAAAACTTAATTGAAAAATAAGCAGTCATCAAGGTATTCTCACAGAAAAATTCTTAATAATACAGAGTGATCTACATTGAAGATCCAAAAAACTCCACCAAAAAACTTCTAGACTTAATTGACAGGTTCAGTAAAGTATCTGGATACAAGGTGAATACCCAAAAATCAATAGCCTTTCTATACACAAATAACAGACAGACAGAAAGAGAAATAAGGGAGAAAATTCCTTTTACAATAGCATCCAAAAAAATGAAGTATCTAGGAATCAATCTAACAAAAGAAACAAAAGATCTCTACACTGAAAACTACAGCACTCTGAAAAAAGAAATCGAAGAGGATATAAAAAAATGGAAAGATATCCCCTGCTCCTGGGTAGGAAGAATCAACATAGTGAAAATGGCCATACTACCGAAACTGCTATATACATTCAATGCAATGCCAATTGAAATTCCAACACTATATTTCACAGAACTAGAAAAAAGAATCCAAAAATTCATTTGGAACCACAAGAGACCTAGAATA
>NW_022900928.1:68991254-69015019 GCF_012274545.1 Fukomys damarensis
GAATCATATCAGAGAGAAGTATGTGCACCCATGTTTATAGCGGCACAGTTTGTAATAGCTAAATCTTGGAAACAACCTATTTGCCCATCCGTTGGAAACTGGATAAAGAAGTTGTGGTTTTTCTATAAAATGGAATATTACTCAGATAAAGAGCGCGAGAGAATAGATTCATTCATAGGAAAATGGATACATATTGAAGATATACTCCTAAGTGAAATAAATAAGTCCCACATGTGTAAATACCAAATAGTTTCCCTGGTGTGAATATTCTGCAACAATGCATAAGATTCTAATAAGATTACTGACATTTAGAAATGGGAGGAAAGGAGCTAAAGGTGTAGGGAAGGTGTGATACGTAGGGGAAGAACAAAAAGGGAAAAGAAAAAAATGTGAGAGAATGAAAAGATGAAAATAAAGTGTTTGTAGATGGGGAGGGGAGGAGGGGGTGAAGGGAGGACAGAGGTAAGGGGAAAAAAATGAGAATCAAGACTTGCCATGTAAAGGTACATGATCCCAACAATGAATGTAACTGTACTGTATCCCTAAATGTACCAATAAACTCAATAAAAAAAAAATAATACGGAGTGGTCTCTCTCTGTCTTTTTAGTCTCACCCCAATGGAGAGAAAAAGCAGATTCAGGAACTAAGAGTACATGAGAATAAATGTGGCTAATGTAATGATGTAATCAGTGCTGAGAGACTTTCTTGTCCTTCAGGTGTGTCTAGTTATTAGCTTACAATGAATGTAACTGTACTGTATCCCTAAATGTACCAATAAACTCAATAAAAAAAAAATAATACGGAGTGGTCTCTTTCTGTCTTTTTAGTCTCACCCCAATGGAGAGAAAAAGCAGATTCAGGAACTAAGAGTACATGAGAATAAATGTGGCTAATGTAATGATGTAATCAGTGCTGAGAGACTTTCTTGTCCTTCAGGTGTGTCTTTAGTTATTAGCTATTGAGGTAGGAAAGTATGTTGGGGTGGCAGAGCAGTTGGTTGACAATCTAATTTTTAAAATTACATTGCAATGCGTAGGTGGATTGTACAGTCAAAGTCCAAGTAGGTTATCACCTAATGATCCATCATGAAGTATAGAGTGTTGAAGGATAGTCCTGACCCATCCGCAGTGCCCATGATGACATCACTCCCTTTCCCCAAACTGAATGCACACCAACTCTATGGAGGTTATAATAGTTTTACTGCTGAGTTAAGCAAAGCATCCTAGTCACGATGAATTGGAGGCTGTCACAGATAGTTGCTCCCCAAGCAATTCACTTAGGAAATGCCCTTGTTGTAGAAACATGTCTCCAGCTGACCAGTCGCAGAATACCACATCCCCCTGGGTACAGAAAGATAGCCATGTGGCCTTGCGAGTGTCCACTTCAGGGACAAATCAGGACTGAATAATGTGCTGGGAAAGAAGTTTCTCTGCTTTTCTCTAGCCCTTGAAGGATGATGAAAATCAAGGATAATTTGATGATCATCTTTTATGTCACAGAGAGGAAATCTGCCTGGAACTAAGAGAATTAACTGCCTGGTCTTTAAACCTGAACCTCTGGATCCAGCTAAGCCTGAACTCATTACTTAGACTTTTTGGTTAAGTCAACAAATTCCCTTTAATGCTTAAGTTTGTTCAAGTTTCCACCACTAACATCACAAAGAATCCTGACTACTATAGAGGGGCAAGGGTGAGAAAAATCAAACATTGTGCCTGTTCTAGATTATTTATTTCTTTGTACTATCTGTAAGAAACTTATTGTCTGGCTTTCAGAGAGTACCTCCTAGAATATTCCTTTATTTCCAACTTTCTATCTTCTCTCATCTTTATTACCTTTCTCTCTTTAGCTCTTCCTTTTGCTTCTCATCCAATTCCTTTTTCTTTTTGCATCTACTATCTTTTAATAGTGAAATTTCAGGGGCTGAGGATTTAGCTCAGTGATGCTGTGCCTGCCTTGCAAGCAAAAGGTCCTGAGTTTGATCTCTGGTGTGAAAAAAAGAATTTCAGTCACCCTAAATTTTTTATATACTCAGGCTGTATAGGGAATTAGTGGCTTTACTCGTATTCGGAATTACTGTTCTGTGGCTGTGGATGCAGTTCAGTGGTAGAGCGCTTACTTAGCATGAACAGGGCTCTGGGTTGGATCACCAATTCTGGAAAAAAGGAAAGAAGGAAAAAAGAAAAATGAAAGAGCAAAATTGCTATTCTATAGCTGGGTTCAGTAAGTTCTGGTGTTGGGTCTGTCAGCTTCCTCATTAAAAGAAGTTAAAGCAGGCTGGGGATTTAGCTCAGTGGTTCTGCTGCCTGCCTCGCAAAGGCAAGGTCCCAAGTTTGATCCCGCATATAAAAAATAAAAGTTTAAGCATCTGTCCTTAATATAAGAGAAGAGTGCAATATCCTACCCTCGACCATGGATGCCTTCCTCCACATAACTGAACATGGGCCATGGAGTCAAGGATTAATTGAGTCATGAAACCATTCATCTGGTCTAAATAAGAAATTTATATTTTCCATTATCATAAATTTAGCACTTGGAGAGCAGTAATTCTGGCTCATTTTAAAAAGAAAACATTTATCCCTTCACTATCCTGAGTTATCTCCCAATTTAATAGATATAAATTTCTAAATTAAAAGAAAATAAACAGCTCTGGACCCAGATACCTCCTTAGTCACTTGTTTCCCTGCTTTATGTCACTTGGGTTGGGTGAAGGTGAGAGGTTGGATTGGGAAGCAAAGTTTCAGTTTCTGCCACTGTGGTAAAAAGACATATAAGAACTCATTTAAAAGTATGAGGAAGAAAATCTTCAAGAAAAATTATTTAAAAGAGCTTTTGTTTATGTAAGCTGACCTGATGCTAAAAATTCTGTACTTAGCCATGTATGTGCTCAGGAAGGTAGTGACTCCAAGAAAAAATTCAGAATGAAATTGGAAGGTTCTTTTCCATTTGAAAAATCAGTAGTATGGCAAGTGGCTGAGGATAATTAAAAGGCAGGAATGGAAAGATCAGTTTGTTCCTAGATATTTATATTTAAATGTTACTTGCATAATTATTAACAATGATACAGCACTTCATTATGCCCTAGGTAATGCCTTAAGCACTTTAGAAATATAACTCATGTAATCTACACAATAACTCACTTAATCCTCATAATGAACATATTGCTAATAGCAATAATATTAAGATAGTGAGATGATAAACCTTAGATTGGGAGCAAATATCTATAAATGACATATCTGATAAAGGACTGTTATCCAAAACCTATGGAGAACTCTTGAAACTCAACAACAAGAAAATTAGCTAAAAATGGGCAAAAATCTGAACATACATTTCACCAAAAAAGACTGAAAAATGGCAAGAAGCATATGAAAAGATGCTCATCCTCATGTCATCAAGAGAGTGTGAATTAAAACTAATAGCAAAAGCAGAGAGCAGTGCTGTGTGCCTAATACCAGAACTCTGTGTGGCTGAGGCAACAGGATAACAAACTGGGTGATTTAGTAACTTATTGAGACCCTGTCTTAAGACAAAAAATTATAAAAGCGCTGGGAAATGGAAGGCCCTGAGTTCAGTCCCCAGTACAAAAAAAAAAAGCATTTTTCAAGTGCTTACTCTATTCATAGTTTATAAATCTCACTTTGTCTTCACATCACACATAAGAAATAGGCACAATTATTGAATCAGTTGAACAGGTTGTCTCTTAGATGTATCCAATTGAAGACTTTGCCCCTGGATATTTGTACTAAACCCAAAGTAAAAATATAATATTGGTTAGCAGGAAATTGTTTTGATACATGCAGATAAAAGAGAATTGAAAGCATTATACACAAATCAATCACACCACATAAACTCAGCCAAATAAGAGTTTCTCCACGAACGCTCTCATCGTTTTGCCCTTGCCTTTACATTGTTCCAATAGGATTCGATGTTTTGGGTACGCTTGCCAAGCAGTGACACAAATTGGAACCTGGGATTGTTATGGCTAACCTGAGCTTGTTGAAACTGAGGAAATGCTGAGTGTTATTATGTGCAGCTTCTGAATTAGAGAGAATGTAGAAACATGCTGAAATATGCATTGCAAAGTAGGCAGCAAAGGGTAGGTAGAACAGTTGCCAACAATTTTCGAATAACAAAAAACTAGTTGATGGACAGTATCTATAATACCAAAACTCCATATTTCCCTCCTGCAAAAACAGCTGTGATGATACTTGATTCTGTGACTAAAGAAGGACCTGTCAGTTTTTAATAATAACCTGGACCACGATGATTTATGAGGCAGCTCATAGTAACACTTACACACTCTGTGAGAGAAATTATAGGATCAAAATTTCATCAATAATAGCAGCTGCTTCCTCTGTGACTTCCACAGCCCATAAGAATAGTAAATAGAAGAATCGATTGAAAAATTTGACCTGCAGGGACAAATTGCTCAATTGATTTCAATTATACAACTATTGTATGGAAAAGAAATCCAAGACCTGGAGACATTAAATAATTTTCCAAGGCCCACAGTTAAAAGAGTTGAATCTTTGTCTGACTACCTAAAAGTGTGTGCTCTGATTTACTACTCTATCTTCTATTAATATTTAGTACTCTTAATAATTTACTGTTTCAATACAGTTTTAGTTTGACATTCTTACAAAATTGAGTAAAAAAGCAAGCATATCTAATACCATACATATTTAACAAAGGTTATTGCCCAGGTACTAATATTCATCTGAAGAGACTTTATTCAAATGGGAGGCATAGTATGCAAGAAAAAAAAATTGAGAGCTTTTCAAAAATTTCTTTGCCACAATCCAAATTAGCAGTTATAGGATATAATCACAATCAAAATATAAACTTAGCTTAGAAGTAGTTATTCTGGTCTTCCTTTGCTGTCAGCTTGGCAGATAATTGATAAATATCAGAAATATTCTGAGATGGTACATATAATTGGACATTTTAAGAGTTTGATAAAGCTGGGATTTACAAAGTGTGTGACAAGTACAAGGGATGACACAGTATTCTGGATGGGTAACTGGAACCCCAAGAGGATAGGTAGGTGTGTGGAGGAGCACTGTCTGAGGAGAACTATAGCCACCAGTAGAGGGACAGACAGGTAGCTAGCCTGTAGATATCTGGGTGGCAAAAAACTAGGGGAAGAATTACTCTGACCTCCTTTCTATACTATGATCTCCTGCCACTGCCTCTAATTGACCACAGCCATCTGGAAGCCAGAGTGTCAGAAATCCTGGTGATGATGTATTTGGCACTGTCAGCCTTTTGAAACACAGACAGTGATGAGAAAGGATAAAGACTATCTTCTAGGCAAAAGGACAATATCTCTGAGATTGCTAATAGCCCATATTAGTACATGAGCTTGAATATAGCTCCTGGATCTTGAGTCCCTATCAACTGGGGAGCCTGGTACTAGCCTATTCAGTGGGTCAGCCTGGCATAGTAATTCTCTCTCAATGTCTTTCCCCATCGATGACATTTCCATTATATACAAAGAAGCCTGACACAAAAGGGTCAGCCCACAGTTTTGGCTTCCTTCGCACTCTTTTTCACCAGCTGGCTCAAACGGCAGAGAGCCTCTGAAGGTCTCCCCACCTCCAATTTCAGCTCTGCATTCACACCTGGCCCTGACCTGGTGGGGGGACCTCTTGTTTAAGCCAACAGCTTCCTCCTCTCTAACTTGCAAATTTCACAGTCCTATCTACTCAGTAGATATCTGTCCTGAGGTAGGCTCACAAAGGTTACAGACAGACCTAAACAAGGCCAGAAAACTGGGATCCTATTTCTGGGCTTGTGCAAAGTGCCTGTGGTTGTTGTGTGGGAAGTCAGAAGGGATGTAGGAGCCCATGTATTTCTTCAGAGCATTGAGTGTGTTCAGAAAAATGTCAACATATTAACACAGTTCACAATTTCTTTGTCATTCCTTCTAAAGCACTGGAAGCTGGTAATAGGCACCTACTTTTCCTTTACTTCATGTGATCTCACACTGCTTACCTTGGCCAGTAATAGTCCACTGTGAGGATTGGCCCAGCTTTGCTGGAAAACACTCTATGCACAGTTTCTTTGTTTTGATCTTTAGATCGCTACCAGATCTCTCTCTCTCTCTCTCTCTCTCTCTCTCTCTCTCTCTCTTTTTCACCCAGGGATTCATGCATGTTCAACAGGCACTCCATCACTGAGCCACTGACCCCACCCTGCCTCTCCTCTTAAGATTTTTTTGCTTTGAAGCAGAATCTTGCTAAGTGTCTAAGTTGCCTAGGGTGGGCTTGAATTTGCAATCCCCTCGCCTCAGCCTCTGGAGTAGTTGGG
The DNA here is from genome assembly GCF_012274545.1 of Fukomys damarensis. Classification (NCBI taxonomy): domain Eukaryota; kingdom Metazoa; phylum Chordata; class Mammalia; order Rodentia; family Bathyergidae; genus Fukomys; species Fukomys damarensis. The sequence goes on from NW_022900928.1 coordinate 68,997,561, forward strand.
TAAGTATGGACCACTGTGACCAGTTTAAAATATACTTGTCTTGAGTCTCGTTTCTCATATCTGGTTAAAAAAAAATGGAAAAAGATCAATTTCCTGTTGCTGATTTAGTGATATCTTAGTTTTCACGGTGTGTTCTGAAGGACCCTATGAATCTGCAGTTGCTCCAGAATCTTCCTTGGTAAGAGGAGAGCACCAAGGGGAAGGACACATAAGCAGGACTTTGGATCCCTACTCATCCTTCAAAGACCACATTTCTGCTTTCATTTATTTTTTACACTGAAAGTCCAAGTAAGATTTTAATTGTAAAAACCTCTAAAGATTTTAGGATTAAAATGCTTAAAAGAAAAAAATGGCTGTTCACCATTGGCTGAAAGGGTTAGTCCTCCCAAGATATTTTTCTTGTGAACAGGGCATTAGGAATGCTTTTATTGAAAGCCAGCTGGAGAACAATGACACTTAATGATTGGGTCATGACTGCCTGGGTTCATATCTAACTAAGTTCTTGTGTTTTACCAGGCTTTGGATCAGAGCTGTAAAACCTCCTACTAGCTGAGCATTGTGGTACCTGCCTATAATCCTAGAATTCTGGGAGGTTGAGACCAGAGGATCACAAGTTTGAAACCCAGCCTGGGTGAATTAGTAAGACACAGTCTAAAAAGGGGAGGGTGGGATAGTCAGAGCCAAAGTCCTGGGTTCAATCCCCAGTACGGCGGCGGGTGTGGGGGGGAGGAGGGAAGGGAAGAGAAAGGGAAAAGGAAAGAAAACCCCTCTTTCTGCCCAAGTTGGTGGTCTGAGGAATCTTGAGTTGCAACTCTGACAATCATGGTCAGACTCTTGAACAATAAGGGCCTATACTATGGGCTCTTGTGATATTGTTTTTAAACACAGCATTTTCCAGTAAGATTGTCACATGCACAGAAGAGGAAGAAGAAATGAGTTTCCCCATAGGTGCTAAATATACTAGAACTGCTTTTAGTTCATTTAGATGAAATGACTGAACAGGAAAGACTATTGCAAAACTTCAGTGTAGCATTGCTGGGGCCTCCAATTCCTATTTCCCATTCGGGTCAGATTTCTTCCTTGCATTTTCCTTGGCTAGAACACATCATGTGTCATAGCACTCTCCAGTCTGCTGAAATGGCACCTTAGTGATGGTGGCATGTACCTGTGTTAATTTCTCTTCATATTATTCCGTATTATACTTCTATAGAAACCTGACCAACCTCAGTTGAACAAAAGAAGATGGGACCAAATACCCGAAGTTCTTATGCAGCAGTTCCTGCATCCTCTTGGTTCCATTGAAACTAGAAGTGTAAATGGAGCCTTTAGCTCGTCTACCAATAATAAAATAAGAATAGAAGAGACTCAGATTAAACACAAAGAAGAATGTCCTTGCTAAATATGTTAGAGACACTGTAACCAGATGCTGATGAATGCTATAGACTCCTCTCCCCTGAAAAACCTAAAAATAATTAGAGAGGGGGCTGCCCATGCTGGACTGTCTGAAGTGCTTGGAACCATTGGACAGGGCTCTAATGACTTTGGCAGTCCTTCTTTGGGACAAACGAACCTAATGAATTAGGGGCATAGACTCTGGATTTAGACCTGGATTTGAGGCCCAGTTCTATTACTCACTAGCTGTGAAATGTTGGGCATCCTATTTAAACTCTCTGCAGAGCCGGGGATTTAGCTCAGTGGTTCCCTTGCCTGCTTCGCAAGGGCAAGGACCCGAGTTCGATCCCCGGTACCAAAAAAACAAAAACAAAAAATAAATTGGCCTTTAAACTCTCTGCAGAAAGACATAACGCAAATTGAACAATATTAATGGATACAAAGTGTTTAGCATATGGTGTGGCACCACAGAAATTTCTCAATCAAGATTAGCTTCAGCTTGAGTTTTATTAATCCTTTTCTTTTAATCTCCATGTCCATGGCATCCACTCAGACCCATTCTCTTGTAACAACTGAGCTTAGTTCCTTCACATTGAGCTTCAAGCTTGGAAGGCTCCAACTCTACACATCTGACAGTCTCAAATGGCTGTCATAGCTGGAATTGCAACTTCCAACCTAACTCTAAGTAGTTCAGTTTCTACAGAAAAATGCCTCAGATCTTAATCCTGTCCTGTGGTATATCTTATGTAGAACTTACAAAGATGCTATTGCTGACAGCCTGGCAGTCTCTCTTCATTCTTCAGGCCTGGAACCACATGTTCGAAGAGCTAGAATTTTGAGGTAGAGGTAATGTTTGCATCATGCAGCCTGGGATAAATGCTCTGCCACAGCAAACCCAGTAAGGACACAGAATTCCCATTATGAGCTGTGGTGTTACAAGGAAGTCTTACAGGTGCTGTGGACATCTGTGTGATCATCACAAAAGGGCAGGCATTCATGGGAGGTGGGAGTGGGGAGGATATCAAACAAAGGAAATGTGCAAAACCCACATGTTCTGAAATACCGGAACACAGAATGGCTGAGTGTCAGGAGGGAAGTAGTAAGAGGCAATGCTAATAAGTAGAAGAAATTCAAAAGAGAAAATGTCTAGTTTTCTGAAATAGAAGATGAAGGCAGGTTGTGCCTTTTCCAAACTACATGACTAAAAGTCTTTAAAATTATTTAATCTGAACCCTCTACAATATCCCCGATAAGCTTTAGTCTACCTTGAGTACTTGCAATGGCAAGGAGCATAATACTGGGAGAAGCAATTCATTTCATTCTAGTCTTTAAAATTCATTTTTAGTTGAGGTATAATTACATACAATAAAATGCACAGGCCTGAAGATTTTAGTTGATGAGTTTTGCTAAATAAACCTGTGCATGCAATGGCTTAATTAAAATGTAGAAAACTGCTTCTCCTAGAATATTTCCCAGGATATTGCTGTTTTCCAGTAAACCATCCTCCCACTACCTTCCCACACAAAACTGCTTTCTGATTTGTATTCATTCTCATTGATTAGATTTGCACGTTTCCAGACTTCACAGAAATGGAGTCATTCTGTGTATATACTCTTGTGCGTCTACTTTTTACACATAAGAGAATATTTTTGAAGGGGATCAAGAGACAGGTGGGGGTGGGGAGGAAAGGGAAAGAGGATGGAAGAAAAAGGAATTAAAATGTGTATGAATACACACCAGCCCCCACAAAGAATATAAACATTATGTACTATAAATATGTATGACCAATAAAAAAGATACTAGTTTTGAGATTCGTCTATGTTGTGTGTTTATGGTGGGCATAGTTTCTCTTGGTGGCTGGACAATATCTTATTGTACGAAAACACCTCAATTTGTTTATCCATTCTCCTATTAATAGACATTTGTATTATTTCCGAAGTTGGCCTGGGAGAGCACTGAATACATTCTCAGCCCTTTTTGTTATTTTTGTTTTGAGACAAAGTCTTGATAAGTTGCCCTGGATGGCTCAAACTCTTGATCTTCCTGTCTCAGCCTCTGAGAAGCTAGAATAGAATTACAGGCACCTGCCACCATACATAGCCACGGTGAACATTTTACATGGACTTTTTCTGTAGATGTATGATTTCATTTCTTTTGGAATTCCTGGATTCTAGAGTAAATGAATAAAAGAAAATGGAAGGAAGAAAGTAGAGAAGGAAAGAAAGAAGGGAGGAAGGAAGGAAGGAAGGAAGGAAGGAAGGAAGGAAGGAAGGAAGAAGGAAAAATACCTTATGGCTGTCTATAATTTCAGTGCTTGGGAAGCTGAGGCAGGAGGATCACAACTTGAAGGTCAGCTTAGGCTATATAATAAGATCCTATTTTTAAAAAAACAAACAGAAACAAAACAAAGACAAACAAAAAACCCCAAAGAGAAAAGAAAATGCTACTTTTCCAAAAGGCTAGAGCATTGCAAATTTTTACCAGCAATGTGTAAAAGATTCAGTTGCTCCACAGTTTCTGAAATATCTGGCATTGTTGGAATTTTAAAATTTTCACCATGCCAATGGGGGTGTAGTGGTGTCCACTGTGGTTTTAATGTGCATTTCCCTGATGGCCAACAATGCTGAGCATCTCTTTAATGCTGCTGACTGTGCGTGCATTCTCTTTTGTGCTTTTCCAATTCTTTTGCCTTTAAAAACTATGTACTGTAGAAGTTAGTCATATGTTCTGTTTATGAGTGCTTTGGTACCGTGGAAAATTTTTCCAATGTGGAGTCAGAAACTCAAGGGATTGAATCTTGGACTGTCTGTGTATCTTCTACAAGTAACTCAACGTCTCTAATCTTCAGGGACTTTGTCAATAAAATGATAGTAATTTTCAGCATAAAAGGTGGCTTTGAGTTTGAGAAAGCATTTAGCTAAGTGATAGAGGACCTGGGTTCCATCCCCAGCACTGGGGGAAACACACACACACACACACACACACACACACACACACACACACTGGTTCAGGTTTTGACATATGACTGGCAATTAAAATAAAACCTAAAAGTAATGATAAATTATTATAAATGCATAAAGAAAATAGCTGAGCTGTCCTTTTGCTAAACCTCCTCTATTCTAAATTGAATATCCCCACTTCAATGTTTTTATAAAATATGATTTTCAAACATTGGTGCTGCAAGTTGTATTTGAAACATTTAAAAATTCAGTAAGGAAAGACCACTGTCTAACCAGAGAAATACAGGCTGCTTGTCTGGGTCAGAGCCATGGAGGCTAGATATTAACCAATGTTTAGTGACTGAATCCTTGGTGGGAAGGAGAGACCATAGCATCCTGGGAGACAGGCAAGGTGGCTGGAACAGAGGGAGAGGGTGATATTGGTAGGGAATTAAGGAAGTGACTATTTACCAATGGAAATACAAGTATTTCAATGTTTTTACAACCATAACCTCATGATTGGAACTTGCCTACTGATTCTCAGTCCTATTCTCTCTATTACTACTTTATGATTTTGGAAGGAAACAATAGTTTCCTAATATTATTTTCTACATCTTCTAATGAGAGGAGGACACTTCATTTGTAGACAGGCACATAGATGTTCAGAATTAAATTGCTGGCTGGGCATAGTGGTTAATGCCTATAATCTCAGCTACTGGGAAGCTGAAGTAAGAGAACTGCAAGTTTAAGACCTGCCCCAGGGCCAGGAATTTAGCTCAGTGGTTCTGCCACCTGACTCAGAAGCACAAGAACCCGAGTTCGATCCCTGGTACCAAAAAAAAAAAAAATCAATCCATTAAGCCAGACATGGTGGCCCACATCAGTAACACCAGCACCAGTATTTCTGGAAGTTCAAGACCAGCTTGGGCTACATAGTGAGTTCCAGGCCACCCTGAACTATATAGGGAGACCCTGGTTAAAAAAAAAATCAATCAAATCAATCCATCAGCCTCTATGTCCCAGCATCCCTTGTAGGTAGCCATATGACTAAATTCCGGCCAATGGGATGTGAGCAGAAGTGGTATGTACATATTAGTTTGTGCCCTTCCCCTTTCCACTGGCTGAATTGAGGATGTGAGCCATTATGAACCATGCAGACAAAGGAAGTACCCTGGGATGGCAGGAAAACCAAATGGAAGGAGCCTGAACTCCTGACAGGTGCATGGAGCATAGTGGAGATATTAAGTAATGTGTAAGAGAAATAAACTTTTGTCTAATATAAGCCATCAGTTTTTTTTGGTCTCTGTGATATGCAAATGAGATTTTATTCCAGCTAACAGACAGATCCTAAAAAATGTGTGTTCTGCTACCTCACCTTAGTTTCCTCATGGGATCACACTATAACTACATATTGAAATGGACTTAGATCAGTTTGTTCAGGATCCTTACTAGTTATTTTTGGTAGATAAGGGTAGCTGCTGATTTAGGTTAGGCTTAGTTACTCTTTCATGATCTCACTAACGGATTTTAATGATAGCAAATCTCACAAAGGATTCTGCCACATAGGCAGATGGTTATTAAATAAGTACTTATTAATAACAGGGCATAAGAAACCCTAGCTTTTATCACACCTCACTTGAATGTGCTATTACTAGATGCAGGTAGAAAATTTCAGTCAATATTCAGTCAAACTACAGTTGGTAGCAAGCAACCAGAATCTTCAGACCCAAGGATGTGGGGTGAGTAAGGGATGAGGACTCAGGTGCCGTGTCTGAGGCTAGTGGATTCATTACATTCCTCCACTTGTCTGTGCAAAGGAAGGGTGTGTCTTTAAAATAATTTTGATAAGCCATGTGTCTTGGATACTTCTGAATTTATTAATGAGAACCCATTTCTAAAACTCATGTAACTAATTAGCTGGCTGCTAATGAAAATCCATTCTCGATATTTGTCATGTTCATTAGTTTTTAAAAAAACCACTTGCATTGATGGAGATTAGGATCACCAAAGTGCCTCTAAAAGTTACCTTGTTGTATGGACTTTCTAATACTAGCTGACCACTCTTGAGACCAATGACTACTCTAGGGCACAGTCCAAATGAATGTAGTAATGGGGATTTAGCTCAGTGGTGCCACTGCCTGCCTTGCAAGCCCAAGGACGCGAGTTTGATCCCCAGTACCAAAAAAAAAAAAGAATGTAGTAATATACGGCTGTCTGTTCCTATGAAGTATCTTACATAAGGCTTAGGCATTGCAGTGTTACATCCAATAAACAAGAAGCTAAGGCACAAGTACTGCCACTGAAGGAGGATCCATCCTTTTATAACTTTCCTGTTCAGTTGATGCTGGAAGTCTCTCCTTATTTATCTTTGCCATATTGTCTATCATTGACTTTTGAATTTTTTTTTTTTTGTACCAGGCATCCAACTTGGGACCTTGCACTTGCAAGGCAGGTGGCAGAACACTGAGCTAAATCCCCGGCCCTGTTTTATAATTGACTTTTAATTACATTAATATAAGCAGTATTGTGCACTTGTGTGTAAATTGACTTTAATCCACATGGTTTGGGGGTGACTAGTTAACAGTAGAAGGGTCTTCATGAGGAATTCATGCTCTTATGTGTGATCTGCATTTGAAGCATCTGGTTCTGAATCCAAACTAGACAAGAGGCTCTTCCAAGAAGGTCAATGTCATGATTTAAATTGGAATGAGGTGATATACTAGCTAGCCTTAAAATGTTTTATCATTGGTGAAAGTTGTGCCTAAAAAACATGGCTATCTAGAGGGGGCTTGGATGAACATATAAGAATCCATAGGCTGGTGTGATGGCACATAACTATAATCCCAGCACTCTGGAGGCTGAGGCAGGAAGATCACCATGAGTTCAAGGCTGGCCTGTGCTACAAAGTGAATTCAAGTCCTGCACAAACTGCATAGTAAGACCCTGTCTCAAAAACAAACAAACAAAAAAACAAAAACAAAAACAAAAATGAAACAAAACAACCCCCTGCCCCTGAAGAATCCAACAAATGTGGCCAGCTAACTGGTCCGGTAGAGCAGTGCTAAAGGTGGGAGTTCGTCTGGTGTTTTGTCCCTCTGTGGGAAACTGTTGCCTGATGTGACCAGGAGTTTAGTGAATCCTGACCTCAGAATGCTGGTACATCTGCCTGGAATTCAGGTTTTCCTGCAATGGCCGTGGTGAAGAGAGTAATACCTGGTAATACCTGACAGCTGAGCCTTCCCTGCCCCTACTGGGACTGGATATGTGATGGCCCCTGACTTTTTCCTGTATGTGTACCTGAGTCTAAGTTTTTTTTTTTTTTTTTGGTTGAGGGAAGTGGTTTGGATACCTGCTGGGAATTGAACCTACCCTACTACAAGCTACACCCCAAACCCCAAGACTATTCTTTTTTTTTTTTTGGTTTTTTGAGACAGGGTCTCACTACGTGGTTGAGACTGACCTGGAACTCACTAAGTAGCCCAGGCTAGTCTCACAGCGATCCTCCTGCCTCAGCCTCCTGAGTGCTGGGATTACAGGCATGAGCCACCATGCCCAGCATCCCAAGACTATTCTTTACAGCAACATATTGCCTGGCAGTAAAGTAGCAAGACCACTTATAAACCCAAAATAAAAACCTAACAATCGCTGAATGGCCAGATAGATTCAGCAACAATAGCTAAGCTGAACTTTCCAAAATAACAATAGGTATCATTTGTTGCACAAGTTTCATGTGCCAGGTTTTGATTTAAACCTTGACATATGTAATCTCATGTAATCTTTTAAACCTGCAGAGGGAGGTAATTCATTTTAAAGATGAAGAAAATTAGATTATGAGAAAGACTTGAGGTGATGTTGGAGCTGGTCCATAACAGGGCTGGGCTAGAAACAAGGTGAGCTGGCCTCGAGGCATCAGATCCCCAGACCTCTGGCACTGCGCCCTGAAGGAGGCAAAGTCCATTTCAGCCTCTTATTCTGTTTAGGTGATTAAATGATCTTGGTGAGATTAAATTCTAAAGGAGGAGGAGGAGGGGAGAGTTGCATCTGACTTTAATGGGCAGGAAAAAAAAAAAGAAGGGCACAGTGGGTGTCCCCTTGCTGGAAGGCAAGTAAGGGGGGTGGGCAGGAACCACACACCGTGCTTGGCAGACTGTGAAGAATTCCATGGCGTCATTATCACAGAATAGCAGCCTTTTAGAATTAAGAATAGTCTTAATTTGCACTTTGTTGGGTTTTTCATTTACATAATGTTAGAATGCAAAGAAAATTCATACATAAAAGCCTGCTCCTAATTTAGCACTGAAGTTCTTGTTAAAATAACCAATGAAAAGGAATGAATTCTTCACTTACCCCTCAGTTTAGGCGATGGGGTGTTTTCTAACCATGGTGTCAGGTGGAACCCCGAATGCGATTGTGTGTCTCTGAGTAAGTCCATGGTATGATCCAAACCCGAAGGGCTGTTTCAATAATTTATTTGGTGTGGAGGATTTAATATAAATTGTTTAGGGTTCCAAGAAAATGTACTCTTTTATTATGCAAGGCCTCATTAAAAGTGCTGGCAATTTTGAGTCTGGTGGGAATGATGATTTTAATAGGTGTTAATTCAACCAATGACACCGTGTAAAACTGCCAGTGTGATGGATTTAGAGATGGTAGTCAGGCAGAAGTACGGCCAGTCTGTGGTACCCTATGGAAGACTGCATTCCTGACAGACAGGTGCCATCCAGTGCTGAAACGAGATGGACTAAAGAGGCATCATAGAGCATGTCCTGATGAAGCAGCTGTTTGACAAAGCGCTTTTCAGGATGTCCTGGCCGCACAGAGTCCATCAGGCCCCCTGTGCCACAGTACTACAATGAACTAAAGGAGAATCTCTATTCCAGGTTCTGCTCTCTCCATAGCTCTCCTGTTTTCTTCACCTGGGCTCTCCCAGCCTCCCTCAGTGGGTCCATGCTAACCAATTGCTCCACACCCTATCTTGCCCCCACCTCCTCCCCTAAAGCCTTTCTTCTTTGTCCTCTGGCACTTGCAATAATTTTCTCCTTGTCTTGGATAGAGCATTACAACCTTCCCTACTCGCCCTGTCCTCACTACCGCTCACCCACAGAATCCACAGCCCCAACCATCTCATTCTCCAGAAAGTTTGCCTCATTCTCTTTCCCCCAAGCCATTGGTCATGCCTTTTATTTCTTCTGAGACAGGGTCTCACCATGTAGTTCAGGGTGGTCTTGAACTCACTTTGTAGCTCAGGCAAGCTTGAACTTGCACCAGTCCTCCTGCCTCAGCATCCCAAGTGAGTGCTAGGATTACAGGCATGTGTCTCCAGGCCTGGAGGTCATCCCTTTTTACAAAAACAAAAAACAAAAAAACAAAACAAAAAAAACAAACGCTCCTGGATTCATATATTTCTTCTACTTTTATATTTGTCTTCTCTTTCTTTAGATTCCTTGTAGGCCGTGGCTGTATCCTTTATGGACATGTGGATCACATGATCAAGCAGTGGATAATGAGTAAGAGATATATATCAAAGTATCTTGTAAGAAAAAGACTCATTGTTTTTTACCAGGCTGACACACTCACCTGGTACTGACAGGTTGCTCAGCTGTCTTTCTCGAATCATTTGGAGCAGTTACTACAATGAGAAATTCAGTCTCCAGAGAGCACTAATTCAAAACTGTTCTTCGTTACAGAACCAACTGCCCAAGAATATGAGGTGAATGGGTAAAATTTTGCCCTCCCCAACATACTCCTCTCTATTATGTGAAAAACAGAGGAATCCATCCAAAGACATAATTACAACTTAGAGAATGATGTAAACACTAAGATGCTATAATGGAAGACAGAACTCCACAACATTTGAAGGCTGTAAAGCAGGGTCTCAGGGCTTCTTAGTGGCTGGAGGAAATTTTGAAAGATCAAGTAGTGGCCTTTTACTTATTTGATTTTTTTTTTTTTTTGTACCAGGTATCAAACTCGGGTCCTTGTGCTTGTGAGGCAAGCAGCGGAACCACTGAGCCAAATCCCCTGCCCTTATTTTGTTTTTTGAAACAAGGAGTCACTATGTAGCCCAGGCTGACCTTGAACTTGGTATAGAGCCCAGGCCGGCCTCAAATTTCTGACCCTCCTACCTCAGCCTCCCTGTAGGACCACTATGCCTGGCACCAAGTAGTCTTTTAGTTAAAACAAAAAAAATGCCCAGAGGAAGGAACATTCTGATCTGCTCTAACTGGTGCAGAAAGGAAAAAAGGGTCTGGGTGTCCTAGGTCTATGTAGAATTTATCAGGTAGAGGTGGCCTAGGAGAGGCCCCAGCAGCTGCTTTTCCAGTGTCACTAGTTCTGAGACAGCACTAAGGCATCTGTTGAAAGAAAGCACATTTAAACTAAGTTGTGTCCAAGCTGACGGGTGGCCTCCACTGGCACTTCTGCTCTTAAAGACTTGCTGGCCCACTTCAAGTACCTCAAAGGGCCAAATGAAAGATTATATAAGCCTTTGTTATGTAATTATCCAAGGGTTTTCAGAGGTTCTTCCATTTAGCATCTTCCCATTCAGCCCAAACTTCCTGGGGGAGGGTCTTTTCTTCCATTTTTACTGGGAAGGAGATAGTGGCAGAAGGTTTTGTCCTTGTGTCTACATAACAGTAATGAACATGAGTAGGTTTTCACTGCACATACTTTGTGAGAAAAATCTAAACAGAGATCAATGCCAGGTAAAGGTAAGCAGTGAACCAAAACTTGGGGCAGCACCTAAACTGTGTGTTCCTTCCTTGACTTTAAACCATCTTGGAAAAATGTATCTTCTAGAAAAGTATAGAAAACAGTACTGGGCATGGGAACTGTGTAACAGGAACATTACTGCCCACTTGGTCCAATCAGCGCCTGAGGAGAGGGTCAGTTGTTATAGAAGTGTCACACCTCCATGAGGTTCCTGGTGGGGAAACAGGGTCGTTGGCATAGGGTTAAAGCAAGCTGAGTGGTAGCCAGAGATGAGTCACTGGCTTTTCTCCTTCTCTTCTGGTCTTACTGGCCCGTTCTACATAGGACTTGAAAATGTAGATATTTTCTTTGTAAACAGGATGGGTATCAGATGTGGCAGAAAGTCAGAGCCTGGGTTTGTATTTATACCTTGTAAGTCCACAGGCCTGGGTGCCTCTGGGCAAATCAATAACCTTCCCTCTTGAGCCTAAGTTCTTAAAATTTATAAATTGAGAATAATAATAATGCCCACTTTGGCTCACTTCAAAGGGTTGTGAGATGAAGTAAGACAGATAATGCTATTGTAATGATATGCAAATGTAAATCACTTCTATGTAAAAGTAAGTAATTGCTATTTCCAGAACCTCCTTTTTGAATTTAATTTATTCAAGAATGAGAATATAAGTTTCTTGTTCTATGTTCTGGGCATCTATATATTTTAAATTTCATCAGTTATTTAAATTACTAAAGTAATTTTTGGCATCAGTGGGAAAAAGAGCTTTTTCTTTGGGACAAGAGAGCATTTCTATTTTACCCTGGCTAGTGAGGTAAAAACAGTTATTTGGCAAAGTTGTGTGAAAAAGGGAATGGAGTTTATTAATCTTTAGGGCAGCAGGGTCCCTTTTCTGCTTTAATCACTCTGGCTATGACTTGGAGAGGTGGGCCTCAGGGGAAAGAAGTGGCGAATAAATGGTGATCTGAGCTTCATCTAAACTGGCCTGTTAACTACTCTTACCCCCAGGAGAAAAGGAAGAGGTGTCACCTTTGGGCTTCATTCATATATATGCTTTTTGTTGGGGATCAGAAAATATACCCTCTAATGTGGTGATTTGGTATGCTGAGTACTTTGAACTAAAAGAGATTCAAAAGCCTCAGAAACAGCCTGAGTACCAAAGTCTCTCTGACTTTCTCTGACTTTTCCTTATATTTTCTTTCCAGAAGACTGAGGAGGGCCTTTCTCTGAAGTTCCTTATATGACTCAGGGAAGTTGTTCCAGAAGTGTAATTGAGTCCCCTGCACATGCAGTATAGTCTTACCAAATAGAGAAGCATTCTCAGGAAAGGCTCTAAAAGTCATACCATTTCTTCATCTGAGAAATGCTACTAAGAGACCATATGTCTTTAGAAGATAATTTGTTTGCTATTTATTTCCTCCCCTTGCCTTCTCCAACATGTGGTGCCCTCCTCCCAGAAACTCCAAGCTTCTGAACCTCAGGAGGATGCTCTGTAAATTTCAACCACTGGGGCTTTCTTTGAGTCTCATATTTTGTGTGGCTCCTGGTCACAAAGGTATGTGATAAATTTGTATACTTCTTCTCCTGTCAATCTATTGTCAATTTCTTTCAGGATCTCAAACATTGAACCTTCAGAGGGTAGAAACGACAGAGCTCTTTGCTCCTATACATTCTATAAATACCACTGAGCACCCACCATGTGCCAGGAATGTACTGGGTATTGAAGATATAAACATCATGAAGACAGACTGGTTTTCCCCTCCTGCTGAGACAAGAAATGAATACTGTACTTTCTGTTGTTGTTGCTCTGTTCTGCTGAAGGTCCAAACACCTTCACCTGTATCTATACCAGATGCCCCACAGTTGTCCCAGGAGACATTTGTTTTGGCTACAGCAAGCTTTGGTTATTGGTCTGCTCCAGATAACTCTACCCCTCTGTAGCCATTCTCGCTCATCCCACTCACCACCCTTCACATGGCCCCAAAAGTCTGAAGTTGTGCATGCACAAGCTTGCCTTTTTCTTTTATGTAAGTAACCTCTCTGTATCCTTAGGAGTTTGATCCATGCTCTGTTTGTCCTTATGCTGCAGCATAATCCTAATAAAGCCTCTTTAGGATGGGATTTTTGCATTTTTGTGATCATTATGTTTCTCTCTGTGGTAGAAGAGGCTGAGCTGGTACACTAAAGGCTGCTGGCACCAAGAGCAGTCAGCATCCAGAGCTGGTTATACTGAAGGTAGCTAGCAGCAGAGGATGATGGGACATGGGGGAGAATTGTCAAGAGCTGCCCTTAGAATCATTTCTGAGGTTGCCAGTAACTGCAGGTTCTGGCTGCCAGGATAGTGGTGGAGGCTGACTAACACTAAGAGCTGAGAGTCACTGACACTGAAAGCTCAGGGTTTTTTTTTTTTTTTGTAGACAGGGTTTTGCCATATAGTTCAGACTGGCCCTGAGCTCACTATGCAGTCCAGGGTGACCTTGAATTTGAGGCTATCCTTTTGCCTCAGCCTCCCAAGTGCTGGGACCATTCCCAGATGAGCTCAGTTTTTTGTTTTTTTTTTAAACAAAAAAAGAGCTATACTTTGTGTGTTCATGATATCTATACAAATTGAGCAAAAGAACCCTCAGCTTATGGATAACACTGCTGCCTATGGTTTAAGAAGACGGAATTAAGTAATGTGACCAGAGAGGATGTATCAAAGGCTAGACGGAGAAGACTAGAACCTCAGAGCAAAGATGTAACCAACCTAGGTACTAAGGGAGGCTTCTTTGAAAAGTAAAGGGTAAATAGGAGTTATCCAGCTAGGGGTTAGACAGGAAGGTGAGCATATGGGAAGGATAATTGGTGAGAAATAAGTCAAATTAGGCATTTAGGTGCTCCCCTTTTTTTCTTTGTAGCTGTCTTCATTGCAATTTTAAATGTGACTTGACCTGGATAAAAAATGAGGCTTATTACAACCCCTGTATGTTTTTCCTATAGCATCATCTCCAGCCATAGCTTAGGATGGCTTTAGGTAGACAGAAGGACATAGGAGGGCAATTTAAAGTCTGACCATAGGCTTAGAATGTTCTTGAAGGCAATGGGGAGTCTATCATGAAATCACTACTATGCATGTGGGGCTAGGGATATGGTTCATTGGTAGAGCATTTGCCTAGCATTTTCAAGGTCCTAGATTTATCACTAGAAAAAAAAATTATTGTGCATATTGATTTTCTTAATGATATTGGGTAGCACCAGAGTTGGGGTGGAGTGAGACGGAGTAGGGCCTCTGTCTCCATCTCCGTCCCGACTTGGATGTTATCACAGAGGGATAGAGGAAACGAAGTGGGGGTTTGTTTACAAGGCAGAGCTGTTTTGAAGCTAAGAGGAACACCGCACTCATATTGCACAATTTAGTTCCAACTCCTGTTCCAAGTGACTTTGCCTATAGCTGTTCCTGTTTCATGTTCCTGGAGAGGCCTGCAGGGGTAGAAAGCAGTCAGGGCTGTGAGGTCTCCTTGTCCAGAACAAAAACTGTACAGTAACTTGATTGTAGAGCTAAGATTAGAATCTGTGTCTCTAATACCACCTGCACGCTATACTCTTATCTGAGGGCCTTCACAATCTTGCACAGCCTTTTAAAAAAATATAGGGCCTTTATACTGAGCTATACACTCAGTCCTTTCTAAATTTTTTTTTTTAAATTTTGAAAGAGGGTCTTGCTAAGTCACTAAGTTGTCCAGGCTGGGTTTGAACTTGAGATGCTCCTGCCTCAGCCTTTCAAAGTGCCTGGCTTGCACAGCCATTTTATGTACATGACATCATTTGGCATGCTTAGCTGTCCTGTGAGTTAGGTAGGATTAAGATCCGTATTTTACAGATGAGCAAACTGATGCTCAGAGGAAGTTATGTAACCCACTCTCCAGAGCCAGAGTTGGACTTTCTGACTCAAAATTCAATGTATTTCCTGCTGTACCCTGTGGTTACACTGCGCACAGTCTCAAGGGTGGCTGATTAGCCACCTGAGAATGGCTTGGAATGTAGATGATGATTGGAGGGGAGGGCTTGTAAGAAGCAAATTAACCATGTCTGAGCATTTGTGCTAGTTTTCCAGTGTCAAAGTTGCAAATCAAAATCAAAAAGAGCAAGTATCTGGCCTTGTCCCACTAATCTGCTCATGAAAATTGCCATCTGAACCTCAAGTCAGCAGTTCATGTGAACAAACCAGTTCAGGATTTATGTGTTTGTTTGTTTGTTTATTTATTTTGCTAACGGAGATAGTGAGGCAGGCGGCCCACAGCAGGCAGAAGGCAGCGGGCAGCAGCACCACTGAGTGAAATCTCCGGCCCAGTTCTCTGTCTTCAAATACACACTTCAGAAACACTTTTCTGTTTTCTGTCGGGACTGTGACTCTTGCTTTTGGTTCTCAATAAATGTATGTTGAACAAAATAATAGTGGAATCATCTACAGATTTTCCTGACTCTACCTGGTTCTCTCCATTTTCCCTTGGAACCAGAGGGCGATAGAAATGTCTTTGCTGCTGGTCCCAGGAGATCCTGGGGGTGGTCCCCTCCTGGTATGATGATAAATGACCAGATGAGGCTCATCTAGATGGGCAGTAGGAGGTAGCAATGGTTTAGTGGCTTGGCAGGGAAAACTGGGTGGTTCTGTAATTATGTCAAGGTGGATAAAAGACATTTGATTGGAGGAGAGAACTGGGGGGAGGGAGAGGAAGTAGGGGGCTGTAGAACTTGAGGTCTAGCCCTGCAGCAACACTGGCAAGGGGGTAGGGTAGGGTGGTAGAATGCTGGACTTAGGGAAGGTGAAGAAATGTTGCCTCTTTTAGTTCATTTTCTGTTGCCATAACACAGTATCTGAGAACCCAGGATTTGATTTATGGTCCTGGAGGTTGAGAAGTTCCAGAGCATGGTGTCAACATCTGCTGAGTGTCTGGTCAGGGCCTCATGCTGTTTCAACTCCTGTAGGAGGAGAGGTGAAAGGGAAACAGGCTCTTTGAAAGAGACAAAAACCTAGGGAATAGCTTGTTCTTGGGAGACCAAACCCACGCAGGTGAGAAAGGCATTAATCTTTAACAACCTACTAACCTTTTAAATGCTCCACCTCGCTGCACTGCCACAATGGTAATCAAATTCCAACGTGGCTTCAGAGGGTCAAACAATATTCAAACTGTTGCACTGTCTTTCAGCAGGTGGGCAATGTGATGTGGGGAAGGGTAGGGGGTTCTGTTAAGCTACCTGGAAAGAAGTTCAGGGACAGAGCCAAGCTACTACGCTTTGTTGGGGAGGAGGTGGAGGGGTTGGGGGCATGGACTATCTTCCCTTTCTTCTTCTAGCCAAAAGTTTTTATGCATTTGTAGAGTAGTTTCTCTTTCAGCTCTACTCTTTCTGTGTTTACTCTCATCAGTAACCAGAATTTGAGTGCAGAGTGCAGAGAAACATAAAATGAAATAGGAGGGACTTCAGTATGAGCTCCCACAGACCTGCTCCCCCAATCCCCCAAAGAGAAAGACGCTCTTGCGTATACCTGAGCAGCTCCAACCTCAGAGGTTTTATCTCCTTGTGGTTCAGAAACTTCAGAGAGTCTCGCTCCTGGAGCCAATTTTAAAGCACATCCTCCTTCCTCTTTGGGTGCCTGCCCCCTCCTGCTGTCACAACCTTTATTATTACAACCTTGGCATGTGCAAGCAGTGTGGCTGCAGGCTGAAGGAAAACACTGGGAAATATGCCCATTTGACTGCTGAGGTGAGGCAGCTGAGCTGAGTGCTTGGTCATCTTGGAGCATTCACAAAGAAGCCAGGGCTTGGGGCCCTGGCTACGCTTATGTATTCATACGTGCAAGGACATATTCTATAACTAATTGTACAGGTGCATCAAGTTCCTTGTCGGCTGTGCCCTCGTTTTCACTACCTCTGTGCAGGATGTATGTTTATGGTGCTTGGGAACAGGGGCAGTTGAGCTTGATCAAGAGTGTTTTTTTTGGCTGTGGCCACATCAAATATGTTTCTGTGCCCAAAGTAGTTGAAACTGAGTTTCATAGTGGGGGCAGGTGGTGTTCTCTGAGCAATTCCTTTGGCTTTCAGATCTTGTGTAGAGACCGGTGTGAGGCCAGGGCCTGGAAAGTGGTGGTGAGGCTGGGTTAGGAGGGCTGGGCAGTCAGGAAAGGTGACTGACCACAGTTTAGGACAACCTGGGAACGACCCTGTAGAGGAGGCAATTAACTCCAGGGAAAAAAGAGTAAGTCCCGCATAACTCTAATTCTGCAGGAAGTAAACGGTGTGCGCGCCCGGTAACCGGACGCACGCTCGCGGGCGCTCGCTGCCTCGACTTCCCCATATCCGCGGGAGAGGGGCCGGAGTCGACACGGAGGCCGCTGAGTGGAGAAAGTGCGCGAAGGGGACGCGCGGCGAGCGCACACGTGACGGTGC
>NW_022900928.1:69015366-69028487 GCF_012274545.1 Fukomys damarensis
GGATGCCACGGGGGCGAGCCCGGCGGACCAGAAGCGGCTCCGGACGCGACGGAGCGCTGCCCTGCAGCCCCAGCCCATCAAGGTGTACGGACAGGTGAGCAGGGCTGCTGCTGCCAGCCTCCTTCCAGCTCTTTCCTCTCCTTGCACTTCCTCACCCCCGCATCCATCCTTTGCAGTCGCCTCCCAGGTGCGGGCACCACCGGGGACTTCCCGGCTTGCATTTGTTTTTTTATCCCTCCTCACTTGAGTACAACCGTCAGCACTTGAATCGCGTTGATCTTTCCTTCTTCCTGTCGGTCTTAGCGAACCTATTTCAGGTAACTCGCGAGGTGCTGTGCATATTTCACCAGGGTGTGTGCAGAACGGGGTAGTTTCAGCAGGTATAAGAGGGTCCAGCCTCGTTAACCAGCCTCTGGGTTAAAAAAAAGGGCTTTCTTTAGTGTATCGTCGGCTGGCAGTGGAGGCGAGCACCCTGCTGTTGCAGTGCACTTACACAGAACAGCAAGCGGAGGGGGTTCCACACTTACAGTGCTGAGCCCCAATAAAGGTGGGCAAACCCGGAAGACTGGCAACCACCCTTGTGTCGTCAAAAGGAGAGAGAGAGAGAGAGAGCGTAAAGTGTGAGGGCTGAATTTTTTTGGGGGGGTGGGGATGTGAGGTTCAGCCCCCCCACCCCAGATAATGACTTTATTAGGGGCAGGAATATCCCTCATGGTACTTGGATATTTGAAAAGACTGCACGAAATTTGTTGGGAATTATTATTCAGTAGGTGATTTATTTCTATCCAAGCAATGGGTTTATTAGATCATAAGTAACATGAATTTTACTTTTATGGCTAGACTTACTGCTAGGAATTGCAAACTGAGTTTTTAGGTTAATATCAGCACAGGCAAAATTAATTTGCCGGTGTTACTGCCTCATGAGACTCCCAGTCCTGCGGTTAAGATTGACATCAGCAAAAAAAAAAAAAAATATTCCTGCGGTAAAGATTGACATCAGCAAAAAAAAAAAATAAAATAAAATAAAAAAAAAAACGAGAAGGTCGCAGGGGGAGAAAAGGTGGGGCCAGTGCAGGTGATAAACATGCAGCATTCTCAGAGTCAAAATGTTCCCTTTTAAAGTAGAAATTAAATGATTAGCCTGAGTTCTGCCTTACTTCACCGATTTTGCTGTAGCCAGTTCTTTTCGTCAGGAAATATGTAGAGTTACGTGTTCAATCCTTAGAGCCAAGAAGAACCTTATAATACCCTGTCACTCTGTTGTGTCGTTTTCTTGCTGAAGAAATTGAAACTGGGACAAGCGAAGTGAGGAGCCCAAGGTCATAATGAGAAGGTCTCTATTTTTTGTTTGTAGTCTCTCACTGACCTTTGGGTGATGGAAGTCACACTGTCTTATACATGGCTTCTTAAATACTTCTTTTCTAGAATTAAAAAATAGATATATATGGCTCTAAAGGGGCGACAGGAGTGGTGAATGGGTGGGAGCATTGAAATTTCACCCACCAGCCCTTTGCCAGGGGTCTGTAACTGCTGTGGGACTCAGGCTGCTGGAGTGCACCAGCTCCTTCCTCTTGGACTTATATCTGTGTTCTCCACCCCCAGCTGAAACTTCTTGTTTGTATTGCTGAAAAGAAGTCAGTAAGGTCCTTGCTCACCACAGGGACAACAGCTTGGAGATGATTTGGGCGGGGGAATGGGGTAGTTTTGGCAGGTATAAGAGGGTCCAGCCTCTTTAACCAGACTCTGGGTTCACTGAGTCCAGCCAGCCCAGCTCTGCCTTGCTCTTTGGCCAGGAGTAGAGGGTGGGGAACAATCCTTTCCAGAGCTTAGGATCCCTGAAATCATAGTTTTGGTTGAGAGAAGAGCTTTCACAAAAATATGCGCACAGGTGCCATTTCTTCCTTGGCTTTGGTTTGTGAAAATCTCTTGGAGATTTGGGGCAAGTTAGAGATGAACTCTGTTCTCATTGGGAGTGACTCCAGATCCCTCAGTTTTTATGTTTCTGGGCCAGGCAGACTGAGTTTGGTTCAGCTGAAGGGTGTAGAACTAGCAGCAGAATTCACAATGAGACATTTCTAGTGAACAGTGAAGATGGAACGCAGTGTTTCTACTTCAGTGTGGCTGTTTTCCTATGTCCTTGTTCTGTTTTGCTCTGAGATTAGTGAAAAGTGGCATTAACCTTAATCTTTAAGTATGTAAGTCAGATAGAAGAAGAACTTTCTGGTATAGGTTTTCTGCCATGAATTCTATATGGTGCAGACCCTTCAGTCACAGGACTCAGTGTCGGTCTGGATCTTCTTGGAGCTCCAGTGTAATGCACATCTCTTTGGAATGAACTTCCTAGTAAGGATGGCCATTTGCCTATTTCTCCTGGGACAGATCCAGTTATGGTGGTGCTCCTTCACTGTCAAAAATGTCAGGATACAGTCATTTTACTTCTAGCCCTATGCCAAGTTCCACTTCAGTGCCCTTTCAACTTTTCCCCTCATACTGGGGATTGAACTCAGTGAGCAGTGAGCTACATCACCAGCCTCCCAAATTCTTTTTAAAATCTTTTCTTGAGACAGGGTCTTACTAAGTTGCCCAGGCTGGCCTTGAACATGTGATCCTCCTGCCTTAGCATTCTGAGTGGCTGAGATTACAGGCACGAGCTACCACATCCAGTTCTCCTTTAACTTTGCATGAGCTTAGATTTTTTTTTTTTTTTTTAGTATTGGGGATTGAATTCAGGACCTTGTGCTTGTGAGGCAAGTGCTGGCACCACTGAGCTAAATCCCTGGCCCTCCTTCAACTTTTAAACTAAGTATTTGTAGTGTTTTCTGCATGGAGTATTTCTCTGAGGATGGAGAGGAGACGAGGAATAGGATTTTTATCCCTGCTTTCAGGAAACTTAAAAGTCAAGAGGAGATGAAGCAGATGCAAATACAGGCATGTGAATGTACCACATGGGAACAGTGAACTTGGATGCAGGTGTGACTGCTGAGTGATGCATTAGTGGGCTGTGTGACAGGCGGGGCTCCAGGGATGGAGTCATAAGGGGCCCAGGCATTTCGCAGCACTAGCTGCACAGAGAGGGGCTTAAAGCAGGAGCTGGACAGCCTGGGAGGTGAGCGAAAGGACATCAGCTTCAGGAATAAGGAAAGGAAAGGAAGGCTTTTGTGAAGTGTATTTGCTTCTGAGAAAGAGCCTGCATTGGAGTCCATAGCAATTATTTTCCCCCTGCCCTGCTAACTTGTGGAGTCAACTGAGAAAATCTCTAGCAATGGGAGACTGGCTTCTGCCATGATTTTTTAGAGGTAATGTTTGTAATATTGTACATCTATTTTAAATAAGCCTTTTCTTAAAAAGACCACATTCAAGAAGAGGGACTCCATAGTTCTTGCTACTGAGATTTTTCCTGATTTAATGTTGGCTCCCTGCCTCTATGCCATCATACTTGCTTTGTTCTTGTCTTCCCCTACTCTCACATTGGCCTGAAAAATCCCTGTTCCATTCTTGCAATGTCAAGCAATACCTTTTGGTATTCCCAGGCTCCAGTGGAAAGAGTTCTTTGAGGTTAGTTCCAGCCCTGACTGCCCCTTGTTACGCTTGCGTCACTGTCCTATGTGCTCCTGGACGGCATGAACCTAGCTCTTTTCTTTGTTTCCCTGGCACCGGGAGGCCCTTAATGAATACTTGTGGACCCATTGCACACCTAGAAGAAGAAAGGCTTGCAGGGTAGGGAGCATATTCAAGTTATATGAAAGGTATTTTTATAAGGAGGACTGTGGTGAGCACACAGATGGATGGTGAAATGAGTTGGCTTGCTCAGTGGTGAGGATGCAGATGGCCTTGCCCTTGGGTCTTGGGTGGTGAAGCCCTGATTTTCCTATGCTATCTGAGAGTTATTTTGAATGAAGGGGTGGGATTTTATTTTACAGAATCGTCCCTCTTAGGAATATCATATTAGTGTATACTAATAGCATTGTTTTTTGGGAAAAATCATTTGAAATGAAGCACAAAGCCTAACAGGATTTACAGGTTTATATTGCTTCCAACAAACTGTCTTTTCATAATTCTTGAATTTTAGAGGCCAGGGAGTATTCAGTATCCTGATTTGAGACTGAAAATCAAGTATCTGTTACAGCACAACGCCTGGGGACAAAGGGCCTCCTTTGGGGCTTGCTGTTTGGCTTTAGATCTCTTCTGAGAAGATTCCTGCACAACACATTTGCTTGGGAAAGAATTGGTTAGTTGATTCTGAAGTTAGGCTGTTTGACCTGTGTGATTTCAAACATAGATGAGAAGGCAAAGCGCTTGCTGTTTTAAGTTCACTTCATGTAAGTAAAGACTTGCTTGGCATCTTAGGTTGGCTCAGTAAGGGATGTGACCTTGAAAAACTTCCTGGTTGCACTGGGCTTCTCTTACTGAGTTTTGCCCTGTCTCTGACTGCTGTTCAGTTCATCAGTAGTTTGCGTGTCTCGGAGCCTGGAGAGTGAGGGCTTTGAGGGGTGGAAGGAATGGAGGAAAGGAGCCCTTAGAGAAGTGAGATTGAGACTTAAAAGGATGATAGAACTTTTGCAAGAGGGAAGGGGACCAAGAGGTGGAGGAAAGAGGAGAGTAGGGAAGATCGTTGAAAAAAAGAATTAAGATATGTGATGTATATATACGAACTCCCCACACTGAATGTAAGCATTATGCACTGGAAACATACAGTAATAAGAATCAACCAATAAATGAAGAA
This sequence comes from Fukomys damarensis, assembly GCF_012274545.1. NCBI lineage: Eukaryota > Metazoa > Chordata > Mammalia > Rodentia > Bathyergidae > Fukomys > Fukomys damarensis. The sequence continues at coordinate 69,020,090 of NW_022900928.1, forward strand.
AATTAAAGGGATGAGCTAAAAAGTCATCCTGTTTGTTTACTTGACCTTCAGGAGGTAATGCATGTTTATAAAACAAAATTTGTATAAAGGAGTCAAACAAATAAATTTTCTTCCCTTTCATGCCCTTATTCATCCCAAGCTCCTTCTCAGTTGGTAACCACTGTCACTGGCTTTTTGTATATCCTCCCAGAAATATTCTATGCATACATAACATGTTTGTGCATAAAAATTCAAGCTTAAAATATCAGTGGCTTTCTGTTACCTGTAGCCCCTGGTGCTATGGATAATGAGATTAGCATTAGCTCTAAAATATATTTGTGGCATGACTTTGGGTGAATGGTCAAGATGTTACTGGAAATGTCATAGTATAATGTAGATGGTTACCTTTCTCCAGGCAAGGCAAAAGAAAACTTCTCTCTCATTTCCCCTGGAGGGTTCCTGTGAGCCAGGAGAACAGCATTATGAAGCCTCCTCATCCTTACGGGTGCAGAGCCCTGGTCTGTGAGAACATCAGAATAGAGAGATCCTGGATATTGGCTTTAACTTGTGCTCTTTTTGAGAGTATTTTCATTGTATTCTTCAAAATGAAATTAATGTATGCTTAATAAATTGCTTTGAGATTTGGGATCCACAAGGTAAATCCTAACAGCAAAGAATATCTTAAGGCAAAGGGTGGATGTTGCAGGCACAATTCATTGTCAGATTTTAATGTGTTCCTCTTTAGTGATCACAGCCATCTTTGTAGTGTCATTGTTTAATCCCAGGACAGAGCTAGATGGAGCTAACCCTGTCCTGTCCACTGTAATGGAGGGACACAGAAGCATTCTAATCTAGAGAGCAGGTAATCCCCAAAATAATTTGCTTTTGCTATGTATTTAGCCTTTTTTTTAAAGCATCAGTTTACCTTCTTAGTTAAATTTTGCTTAGGTGAATATTAAAATGAGTTTGCATTCTTTGAGCTGCTGACAGGGGAAATGGCTGGCATAAATGTGTTCGGGAAAGCCAATTTGAAGTTTACAATATGCAATAATAATTCAGATGTAGATAATAAGAGCGTTGACTGCATAGAACTGTATTAAAGCTGGGGTATTACTTTGGGTTTTCCTTCATTTATTTAGATTTTTAAAATGTGAAGGAAAGTAAAAGAGAATGCACTACCTTTTGGGTTGAATGTATTTGGGATTAGTATTTCTCCAGAAGTAGCCTGGGTGACGGGGGAGGTGTTCTTTTTTGTTTATGAGAATGGGACCTTCCTATGTAGTCTCTAGCTATGCCAGAATCTGCTGGCAGATGGCATATTCAGTCTAGCCACGTACATGCAAAAATCAATTTCCTTCAGTTTAAAATGAGCCACAGTTAATTTCGACCTAATTTATTGGTTTATCGACCTGTGAACCTTGGGCCTTCGAAGAAGTGGCCCGGATGGCCTTCCAGCATCAAAGTGGCTGACGATGCTAAAACCCAGAGAAGACAGGGTGGGCTGCTGCTCTTATAAAGATTTGGGTGTTATGTGATGTTGTTGTGAGATGCTGAGTTTTTAAATTGAAAGATGAGGAATGCTTTGCACATTTAGGGCGGGTTCTATGAAGGTAGGACTTTGTTACAATCAAAATCACAATAGTGAATTAGAAATAATTACAAATTACTAGGTAATTTTTAATTATATAATTTGTAAGTGCCTATGTAAAAGTATTATCATTCCATGCAGATCATATGTATATATTTATGTGGTCTTTCTTTGTTGAGAGGCGGGCTGGATGTTGAACCCAGTACTTTATGCATGCTAAACATATGTTCTACCACTGAGCTACACATCCAGCCCTGAGTAATTGTTAATTATAATGGTGCATCCACGCCCATGGTGCTGCTGCTAAGAGCTGGGTGATCATGTGTCCTTTGCCTCATGGCAGATCCTCCAATACAGCACTGTTGGACAGGTGTTTCTGCAATAATGTTCAGTATCTGTGTGTCCTGTGTATCTACTAGACACATGTATGTAGCCAGCGAGCCCTTGAAATGAGGCTAGTGTGACTGAAGAATTCTTATACTTCCTTTCAGTTAACATCTGAATAGCTACATGTGGCTTTTGGTTCTTGTACAGCTGGCATGGCTCTGATGGGCTGTAGGAGGCCTCCCTTTCCCAGCCAGAGGCAACCCCTATTTCGTCTAGGAGAGAAATTAGTGCCAGGGTTTGCATTGTGTGCTTTACAAATAGGGAGTAAAAGCAAGAGTTGAGGGCTTCCTAAACCTTGGGTTTTGAAGGTTGTTGACTGTCAAGCTCAGGGTCAGGAGACGCTGGCTCTTTTTTCGAGGGAGGGGTCACTAGGGCACAGTGGAGTTCAGGTGGGCACAGATGTTACCTTCGGGGGATGCCTCTGCAAGTCGCCTCCTTTCTTTGATCACTTAGGCCTTGAAGGCTGACCATTCATAACGGCAGCCACACCTCTGTGCCTTTCTCTGTGACCTGACTTGTCACAGGCAGCCCCCCTGGTATCTGGGCTGTGCTGAGGCGCTGTGCAGAGCCCATGTGCGCATCTGTGTAGCAGGGAAAGATGTAAACAGTGCCTTAACAGTGAAACCATCTCCCTGCCCCTGCCCTGTGCTTCCTGTGTGCTTGTTGACTTACCTCAGTGAAGCCAGGTCTGTCTTTCATCCCTTCAAGCCTTCAGACTGGCATGAAGACAAACAATAGAAGCGTGTGGTCTTCATCACTGCATGCAAGCCCCCACCCCCTCCTGGCTGGCCCTTTAGCTTAGCATGCCATTGCTGTTGCTGCCGCTGCTGCTTCAGGCTGTTGGCTTGGAAAATCGGGACCCTTCACAATGATTTATCTCTAGTCCCCTGCATTAGATTAAAAACACAGCTACGAATTCTCAGAAAGGCAGGCTGATGTGATTATATCCGAAATCTGAGTGGCAGACAAGGGCAATAAAAAGATGTACGTTTATCAAATGCGTTTTGTGCCATGTCAGGGCCAACGTACACTTTACTACCCCCCCCTCATTTAAAAAAAATGAAGATAACTGGCAGGGCTTTAGTTATTAGAAAGGAGAGTAGCCTGTTGAGAAACCTTTTTCCCAGTAACTGAATGGAAGGGAGTAGTGGTGGAAAGTGGCCATGATGATTATCATGTGGAATAGATGTGGATGTGAACCGATGAGTGGGTCCTTAGTTGGGTTTTCGTATGTTAGAGGCACTGAGTTCCATCCTACTTTGTTGGACTGGCAGCTGAGATATAGTACACCATAATGTTTTTAACTCTTAGGAACTGAGCAGACCTGGTGCGGGGGAGGTGCCCCGTGAAGCTGAGAGTTTGGGAGGACTCAAGCTTTTTAAACCTGTGCTCAATTAATTAAGTAACATGAGACCCAGTACCTATTTCTTACCTCATCTGTGTATATTTAGTTCCCTGAAATTCTCTCACTGAATAGTTAAAAATTTTTTTGCAGTTAACTGATGAATTTGGCACAGTGTGCCTCGGGGGCTGGTGACAGGAGGGTTACCACAGGAAGCAGGCCTTGGGAGGCTGGAAGAGAGGCACTGAGGAGTGGATGTGGAAAGATGGGGAGGGTTGAAAGAGCTTCCAAAAGAAAGCTTGAGAGCAAGGCTAGCAGAAGGGTGCTCTGGACAGTCGCCTAGCCCTCCTGGTAGCACTGAGGCCATCTGTCACTGAGAAGTTGGCCACATTTTGGGAGGCTGACATGTTGTCCCTTCTCCAGTAGTCTGGTGTGTATCTTCTTTCCTAGTGTGGGAAAGGAGCCACTCATGAGGTCTTGAGGCCTTTGACTCAAGAATGTATTGTTGAAATGCTTTCCTTTTCAGGGAGGAAAGTGCTAGAAGTCCATTTCACCTCAGCACTGGAATCTTGGGGATTGGAGGTTGGTCTTCTCAGAAGTGCCTGAACTCCACAGTGGAGTGTGAGGAAGACAGCCTGAAAATGTCCACTTGGCCACCAGTTCTGAGACTGGCTCAAGCATGTGGTGTTTTGTCATTGTATTTATGTCACTGCTTGCCCCTGGGTGTCTCTATTCCGACTCTGGTGATGTGAATGTTCATTTTTTACGTGTGCCATTTTGTGAAGAATGGCCTATTTTGGTAGAGAGCCATTTGGACATGATATGAAATACATTGGTGGCTTACATCTCATTTGCATCTAGCAACAGTCCTGTAAACTTAGGAAGATAGGAATTATTATGAGTCTCATTTCACAGAGAGGTAGTTTCTGGCTTAGAAAGTGAAGTGACTTCCCCAAAGTTAGGCAGCTAGTGAATTGTGGAAACGGACACTCAAACTGAGTCTCTGACTTGCTTCAAATTTACTATGACGCTGTGCCTCTCCTGCACAATCTAGTGATATAGTGTAATCTTTATTCTGAGGTAGAGATCTGAAGCTTTTCTTTTTCTTTTTGTAGTGATGAGGATTGAACACAGGCCTCACACATGCTAGTGCTCTATCACAGAGCTACATCCCCAGCTCTTTTTATCTTTCTATTTTGAGACAAGGTCTTACTAAGTTGCTTAAACTGGCCTTGAATTCTTCTACCTCAGCCTCCTGAATAGCTGGGCTGACAGATGTGTACCACTATGCCCAGCTGATCCACAGGTTTTGTTGTTGTTGCTGTGGAAAACCCCCCCCCCAATCTGTTATCTCCTAGGCTCTCCTGGATGCACTGGTCTTCTAACTTTCCAAATGCACTAAATCCCAGGGCCCTTCCTATTTCTGGCTAGGCTCTTCTTGACCCTAGGTTCAGGGTTCTCTGCTTTCTCCACCTCCCGATCCCACCTGCTTTCCTTTTCGACCTTATGCTTTCAGGAAGCAGATAGGGCGAGTTTTCCCTGCTGTGTCCCTCTCTCCCCAGCCAAAGCCTTATGTTTAACAACTGAACTTAATCATTATTTGTTGAATTTGTTGTTTAATGCTTGTTTCCTCTACAGTACTAACTGAAGAGGCAGGGCCTAGAAGTCTGCTGTTTTCCCAATACCTAGTGTAGCATCTGGTTTATAGTGAGTACTCAATAAATATTTATTGAATGAATAAAGTGAGGAGCTATTTATGGTGAATCTGTGGAGCCAAGTAGGAGAGTCAGGGAGAGTAGGTGGTCTGAAACTGTCTTAAGAGCTCATAGAAATGGTTTTGGGTTCCTAGGCAAACCTTGTGGAAGGCAGGCCATGGCTTAGGGTGCTCAGCAGCCAATTAACGCCATTGTGGGGTGCTTCCTGAGCTGTTAGCTCTGCACTGGGCCTGCATTTTAAGGCACTGATGGAGCACATGTCTCATCTCTCTCTGAGCTGAACCTCGCCAGGAAAAGGTGGCAGTTAATCTAGATGTTCTCTGAGCTTCATTGTGTCCCTGGCATCTTCTGCTTTTCCTTACCCATGAGTAAGTGAAAGGGCTGTCGTGTTCGTCATGGATTTTTTTCAGAGGCTCTGTTTATAGGAAGCCTGCCTGGAAAAGCATGTCATTGGTGACTGACTGGCTTACCTGCTGGGTGTGGTGGGCACATAAAGTCTACCTGCCAAAGCTCAGTGAGGAATGTTGCTTTCTGAATGGAGTCAGTGAGAATATGCTTCTTATCCTTTTGGTAAAGTGGAAGGAAAAAGCATATTAAGAAAAAAAGATTGAAATGCCAAATTTCAGTTCAAAGGTGTTCTCCTTTGGTTCTCTCATCTGTAAAATGGGCAGCGCAGCTGGGAAAATGATTTGTGAGTTCTATGGGTTATGGGAGTATCTTGGGCCAAAACAAAGTCAAGGGTGTGTGCTGAGATTCTCCAACTGTGCTGTCTTGCTGCCTTCCGGGAGCCCTCATAAACTAGATTTCAGCTCTCCTGCGGGGGAGAGTCCGGGAGGGTAATGAGCTTTCTAAATATAGCGAGAACACGGTCTTGAAAGGGGATACTGGGAGGTGATTTGCATACCTAACATTTAGGTCGCATGCTTTGAGAAAACCTTGTTATTCTTGGACCTGGGGAGTCAGTCTTTAGTTTCTGCAGGGCCCACATCATTTGGGGGATTTAGCAGCTGCCTCTGTCCTCACAGTTGGAGGATAGGGTATTTGTTTTATAGTTCATTGTAGAATTTTAAAAATGCTTCTTTATATTTCACTGCTAGTACAGCTGAGAAATAAGCCAGACTGCCTTGTTTGTAACGCCTCATACTGTGTTCTGGAAAGAAGCTGTGTGGGAGGCATGAGGACGTCAAGCCGTGGGTGTCTAGCACATCTTGAGCTTTAGGTTGACCAATGAGAAGGAGGTAACAGTAGAAGAAATGAATGAAGAGAACATTTCTGACCCATTCCATAAAGGGCCCTCTTCTTCCTGAATAAGCTTCAACAACCTTATAGTCTTCAATGGTATTCTTGCAAATGTCTTGTAGTTGTTTCAGATTTACAATCCTAATTTCCCCACAAGAGAGAGATCTCTCTATTCTTACAGTTGAGAAATCATTAAAGAGCCTATAGAGTGTGCCTGGAACCTAGCAGATCTCAGTGGATACTTCACTGATAAGTGAACGCATGAGTAATCAGTACCTTCATGCAACAAGCAATTTATTTCCTTCTTTTTATTTATAACAACCCTGAGCTGAAGGATTAGGTGGCAGCAGATTCTTCCTCCTACTCTGCATAATAGGAGGCAAGTCATTTTACCTCTTTGGTTCTCCAGGGCATGGTGGGGAGCTTAGAGACAACGAGGTGTGGGAGGTGATGTTTGATAAAGACCGAGGTATGTTAAGGTGTGGGTGGTGATGATTCCTATGAGCTGGCATTGGATGCTAGCCCTGAGCCTTGGTCATCGCTCCAGCTGGGGACAGCTGGGCTTCTGCTGATGCTGTGGCTCTGCAGATGCTGCTGACAGTGTTTTGAAGGATTGCTTTGGCCAGAGACCCAATCCCCAGCCCGCTGCCTTTATGACTCATTCTAGCTGCATATATTGGTAGCAGAGGGCTTGAGATGACATGAGATGAGATGAAATGAAAGAAGCCCCTCTTAAGAGTGGGAGCTCCTAGATACCGGGTCCATACTTGAAAGGTATAGTGTTCTACACAGGTGGCGGGGTGGGGTGGGGTGGTGTTATATAACATGAATCATTTCAGAGCGAACACTTTAGTGGCATTTAGTACATGTATATATTGTGCAGCTACTAGCTCTGTTTAGTTCCAAAATATCTTCATCACTCTCAAAGAAAACCTCTTACAGTTACTCCCTCCTCTTGCCTTCCCCTTGGCAACCACTAATCTACTTTCTGTCTCTGTGGATTTACCTGTCCTGGATAATTCGTATAAATGGAATCATGCAATATGTGACCTTATGTGTTTGTCTTCTTTCATTTAACATATTGTTTTCGAGATTCATCCACACTGAAGCGTGTATCAGTACAATATAAAATCATAACAGCCGCACCAAATCTTCCAAAACAGATCATTCCCCAGCCTACTTAAAGAGAGTGAGTCACTCTTGCCCATCTAATGTAGTCATAGGTCCAGTAAGAAAGTAGGGGAATGGACAGGATTCACTGTTGTCCAAAGAAGTGGCATTAAAGGTACCTGGAGTCTTTAAAAAAAATACCTATTCCTGAGCTCCATTCTGAGGGTTTCTGAATCGTAGTGCTGGGTGGGGTCTCTCAGGTGCTTCTGATCCTAGACCGGCAACCCCAGGCCTTATCTTAACTACCTGCCTGTGAACCTCCCAGAGGCCTGAAGCACTTCCCAGGCCCTGCCCTTGATTTCTGAGGCAGTTGCTGATTAGAGATATGTTTACCTTCTGCAGGGAGTTACGAGCCCCTCCCTGCTGCCTTTATAGCTCCAATTAATTGTGTCTCATTTATCAAGCTTCAGCTTGTGAGCTAGAGACCGGAGAGGGAAGGTTGTTCATGCTGGGGGGTTGTGGTTATAACTGACTACACATCAAGGTTATATTCCTAGAAAAGACACACTCCCACCTCCTCCCACGCCCTCCCAGGCCCATGTCTTCTGGATTGATGTGTGGGACCAGAGTGGGAGAGGACAATTTGAGAGATTTAGAGACCTGCAGCTGCTCCTGGGGCTGATGAGGAGGAGGGCTGGAGGAGGGGAATCCCCAGGAGAGAAAGGGACCCAAACAAACAGGAAACCACCTCTTTAAGTAAAGAATCTAGCTGGGGACTTGTGGGTTGTTCTTCATTACAGGAGCTGCCCTGGGCTGCTGGTTTCTTGGTCCCTTGAGACTGTGGGGGTGGAATTGGAGAGGAGGAAGGTGAAGCCACAGAGTAGATTTCAAGTCTTGGCCTTAATAAAAATGATGGTCTGCTCGTCTCCTGTCATCCTCTGGATGCAATGATTCCTGCAGTGATTCTGGGCATACGCTCTGGGGGGATGGGCACCTGGGCTGCCTTGGAGATCAGCCTGACTCACCAGGGAATTATTC
>NW_022900928.1:69028987-69066547 GCF_012274545.1 Fukomys damarensis
TTTTTTTTTTTTTTTTTTTTTTTTTTTTTGTACCGGGGATTGAATTCAGGTCCTTGTGCTTGCGAGGCGGGAGGCAGAACTACTGAGCTAAATCCCCAGCCTGAGGACTCAGATAAGTTAAGACAAAAGGGCTCAAGAACACAGAGGAGTTTCCAGAAGAAGAAAAGACGGTCCTTTTTCTCTCCTCAAACCCCAGATCCAAAGTAGCCAGTGAAGACTGACTTGATTCCCTCAGGGTTGACAGACAGGAAGAAGAGACGCTGAGGCTCTTGGGAAAGCTTCCTGTCACCCGGGGCTTCCTCGCAGCTCCCAGGAAAGCTGGTCTTGGAGGCCTTGTTCTGTTGTGTGGTGAAAGCAGCCCCCTACCCACCCCCAGACAGCCTCAAAACCCCAGCATTGCCTCTAGAGGGTGCTTGAGTCTCTACCAAAACCCTGAGTGACCTCCATGATTTGGCATTCACCCAAGGAATTACCTTTCACGGAATTTTTTTTTCTAGGGTTTTGGGGAGAGACAGGCCTGTGGAGTCCTTCTTGGTGTCCTGTGCTCTCTGATTCTGGGTCAGCCTCTGGGCCAGCTTCTCCCTTCTCCCTGACCTCAGGAAATATTCTTGGATATTCTAAAGGGTATTCTCCTGGGTGTCCTCCTATTCTCTTGCCTGCAGGGTGTTGGTGGTGGGACCCATTTTGAGTGGGGGTGTGATGGCGGGTGGGGTGTGTGTGGGGGATGTCTGTGGTCTTGGTAACAGCCTGACATGATGCCTCAGGGAGAGTAAGGACCCTCGAAACAGTCTGGGCTCAGGGATTGCTGCAGGGATGGATCCCTGAGGATCCAAGGTAGACTTCAAGCTCAAATTAGAAAATCAACCTTGGGAACCACAATTTCAGTTTCTAGGCAAGAGTAAGTGAAAAAAAAGTGCATTTGTGTCAACCCACAGAAAGGCACTTTTGACCTTTTCGTCCTAGACAGATTGTTTACTTGAAGTCAGGAATGTTCATGTGGAATAGCTGTCATTAATATGGGTGACCTTGAGGTTAATATAGCCCAGGGAATGCTTTTTATTTTCTCTATTGTTTATTTCCCTTTTGTGAAATTCGGTAGCCAAGGGAACTGCATAGTTCCAGTGTAAGGCCCGGTGGCACATTCCTAATTGCATACTTTAAAATACAGACTTAGGTTGGTTTGTTTGGCTATAGCAGGACACAAACCCTTGCAGGGGTTTACAAAGCGTCAAGGTTATAAACTTCACGGTGCTTTCAGGCAAATGAGGAATTTTTATTAATTCTTTAAATGCAAAGGTCCGGTAATGTCTCCGCCTGTCACACCCCGAGCAGCGCTTGGGGTAGGAAAGGACCAACCTGCTCCGCTGGGGGCCAGGTGGAAAAACATTGGATTATCCAGAAGTCCCCTGTTGTCAAATAGTCTAGCGGAGTATAAGAGGCCCTCCCTTCCCTGACTCTTCTTCCAAGAGGCTATGTATCCAGTACAGGCACAGAGGACTCCCTCCATTTGTCGCTCCTGGCCAGACACATTTTAGAAGGAGATCAGCCAGTACCTTTGCACATGCCCAGTGTATCAGGTAAAGTGTTAGCTATCTGATTTCTTTTTTCTGGCACTGGGGATCAAACTCAGGACCTTGCTCTTGTGAGGCAGGTGCAGTGCCACTGAGCTAAATCCCTGGCCCCTGACTTTTTTTTTAAAACAACACCCAGAATGTTATATTAAAGCCAAAATCTCTTTATTTTAAACTAGTATTCATATTCCTGTTTCATTATTTATTTATTTATTTATTTTGGTTTTTTTTGAGACAGGGTCTCACTATGTAGATGAGACTGATCTGGAACTCACTATGTAGTCCAAGCTGGTCTCGAACTCACAGAGATCCTCCTGCCTCAGCCTCCCGAGTGCTGGGATTACAGGTGTGCGCCACCACGCCCGGCCTAATACTTTATATTTTTTATTTGTACTTCACTGTGGATGCTTCTATCAGGAATGAGAAGTGACTTTTTGGTATGGCATGTTTTCCTAAAAAATATCAAGGGTCTTTTTCTTTGAAGAGATCTTATTTCAAATGCTTTTGAAAAGAGTTTGTATCCTGGATCAAATTAGATGCAGGTGTTTAAAGCCCAAAGCAGAGTCGTTAGGGATTAATTCCTTGGCTGATGTGTTTGTGGTCCAGGTGTGTGCCCTCTTGTGACATCCGAGAGTGGTAGGGGAGGAAGGGAAGGAAGGATGGAGAAAGGAGGTCTGGGAGGAGGGTTTTCTGTGGCAGAGCTGCGCTAAGAGGACAGCTTTAAGGGCAGCTTGGCTCAGACTTAAACTTCATTCAAGAATTGGTCATGGGAGGGCCAGGGATTTGGTTCAGTGGTTCTTCTGCCTGCCTCGCAAGCACAAGGGCCTGAGTTCCATCCCCGGTATCAAAAAAAAACAAACCGGAAAAAAAAAAAAAAAAAAGAATTGGTCGTGGGGAAGGAGGGGTATACTGTTCAGGCTGGACCCTGAAGAGGCATCTCTGAGGTCAGTATTTTGCCCAGAGTGCCTGAGTTAACTGAGGTGGCTGGTGGAATAGACTTATCTCTGACGTTGGTCAGTAATAGAGATGACACATGCTCCCGATTTGGGGGCTTTATCCTGCTTCTACACTTGGGACGAGCACCAGCTTCCAGAATGTTTGTTAGTATTCCCATCCATTTGTTGTCCATGCAAGTGAGGTGAAATGCGTAACTCAGGTGTCCTGAAGTGCCTGTCCTTGAACTGGTGTCCATCAGTGTACAGTGAAATAAGACAGCATATGTTCACAGCCAACAGATGGAATGGTGAAATAAGGAAAATGAAAATGATGTAGCTATTTTTCCTGTAGGGCAAAATAACCATCTAAAAGAACTTTTTTTTTATTCTGAGATTATATCCTTCCTCAGTTTTAACAAATGAATCTCCAAACCTCAGCGGTGTAACTAGATCTCCTGATTCTGAGAAGTTACTGATCGGAGGAACACCTTCTCAGAGACACAGGCTCCTTCTGTCCTCTGGCTTTGCTACCTTCTAGGTCACTGGTGGCCAACCTATGACATGCCTGCTATAGCAAGCTGTTTCTATCATTGAAAGCTCTGAAAGATTCACCACCACTGTTCTAGGACTTTGGGGTCCTTTGAATGCAGTCTGGGTCCAGAAAGGGAAAGAAAACAGGCTGTAGTGGTCCTGACCACCCTCTGTCCCAGGACCTCATCTTGCAGCCACAAAGCTTAGTTAGTCTCTGGTATTCTCATGAATTAGAGGAAGACTGAGAAACTAGTTAGTTAACTTCAGACATCATGGATGTTTTTGTTAATGTCTTTACCTGTAAACTGAAAATCACTATCCAATTCTCTGTTGGCCTTTCTAATCTATTTTTATTTTTACTGGTTTACAAAAAGTCTGGGAACTGATATTAGCAATAATCCAAAGATTAATTCTGTTGACTTCTAGAAAATATTTCTTTACTTGAGGAAATTTTTATTAGAACATAATTACATAGTTATGGGGTACAGTGTACTATGTCAATAGATGTATACAGTGTGTAACTATCAGGTAACTCGGATGTCCAGGCAACTGGCATCTTCATTACTTTAAACATTTATCACTTCTTTGTGTTGAGAATATTCAAAATCTTCTCTACTAGCTATTTTGAAATGTACAATTAATATTTATTGATCATTGTTATCCCACTTTGCTGTAGAACATTAGAAGTCATTACTTCTGTCCGACTGCTTTTTTTTCTTTGTGTACCCAGGACTTTGTACATGAGGTGCAAGCACTGTACTCACTGTCCAGCTACTCTTATGAGCCCATAACCACTTTCTGTCACTCCTCCCTGCCCTTCCCAACCACTGGTGAAGTTTTCCTTTTTTCTTTTAAAAGAGATGTTTCAGTTTACTACAAATGCATGTTACACACACAGAGTAATGATCAGAGTAACCAGATTGAGGCTATGTCAGTATAGCCTCAATATATCAACAGGTAAAAGAATAGATTATGCCAATGAAATCCTGAGAAGATTTTCTGCAACCCAGCTACACACAAATATAACTGAATGTAAACTGGAGACTAGTTTTTCTTCTTGAGAAGCTGAGTGTGGTAGAGTATCCATGGTGGGGAGAATAGACCATCTTGGCCCAGTGTTTCATGACTTAGAATCTTGTCATTTCTGAGTGACAGAGGAGGGGAGACTTGATTTTGAATGTGTATGGCTATCATTAACCACGGTTCCTGATTCCTGTTTATCTCTTTCAGGTCAGTCTGAATGACTCTCACAATCAGATGGTGGTGCACTGGGCTGGAGAGAAAAGCAATGTTATTGTGGCCTTGGCCCGGGATAGCCTGGCATTGGCGAGGCCCAAGAGCAGTGATGTAAGTATTTGTGTTGCTCTGGGCACTCCTTGGTGCCCTGAACATGCCCTTTCTGATTCTCTGAGATTATCATGCCAGAAAAAAATAGTGGATAATTACAGAATGGGCAGGGTGAGTTATATGACAGCAAAGAGAATCAGGGAAATAATACATAGATCCTGTGTTTACTGAACACAGAGGGTTGCAGTCTGTGTTCCAAGCAGATGTGTGCAGTGTGTGATTGTTTTGGCGAAGTACTAGGTGGTCTGGATTATTGTATCTGCTCAATAATTTGCTCACTCATCTAATTGGTCTTCTCCACGTGCCAATGTCTTTTAACCTATGATAGTTGTGTGAACTGCTGAAATGGTTTCTTTCATTTTCTTAGTTTCCACCATTGGCTACTGGCTATGTTTAATAGATTAGGTGCTTTAAAGACAGAAGACCAAAAGTTACACACTCATTTGATCTTAGCCAATAGACCAAGAAGTGACAAGGATTACAAAATCCAAGGCCTGTAAGAGGGTAGGCAGGTAAAGGAGAGGAAGGAAGTCAGCTCTAAGTTCACAACACTCTACATCCACAAAGAGTAAAAGTTTGTCCCATTTTTCTTCAAGTCTGTGACCTGCTTGATAGTAGGCCCTCTCTTCAGTTTTGATAGAGATTCAAGGTCAAGAAACATTCCTGTGTCTTAATTTAAATGTGGCAATTGGTACTTGGTCTCTGTGATGTAGAGGTGTTAGGAAGAAGTATGGATTGTTGCTTATCAGTTCTAGGCTCTGGTTGGATCTAGGACGCTGGGTCCAGTGTTGTCAGATCTGATTTTTTTCAAGAGAATTCGAGAGGTCTGGATGTTTATGTGAAACTTCCAAGTTGGCAGCTAATGTATCATTTTTACCAACACTGTCTGGGCCAAGTAAAACATATGAGAGGGTCAGAGCTGGCCGTGAGCTCCTAAGTCTGTAGCCTGTGTTCCAGACTTCTCCTTGTGGGCAAGAGGAACCTTCCCTGCCCTGGATTGGGGTCTGCTATGGTAATAAGGGTGAGGGCCTGGACAGAGTAAAACACTAAGCATTGGGTATCTTGTGTTTTGGCCCTAGGAAACCTGATGAATTTGTTAGCACTTTACATCAGCCTTAAGGATATACTTGTAATTCTTGAATGTAGGTATCTCCATGTTCTTCTTTTATATCTACTATCTGGGTTGGATGTGTTCAAAGCAAGAAGACCAGAGGGAGCCTTGGGCTGTTTCTAGTGAATTAAATTAGGTAGCCACAGGCAGGGAGGGCCAGAAAAGTGCTGCCTGTAACGATGCGTAGCTTTGCCCCTGGTGGGTTCTGAGCCATGACATGTGGGGAAGCACAGCTGGTGTGGGTATAGCACTCTGGAGCAGGGCTAGAGTAGTTTAGGGCAGTGACTTTGACTCATTGCTCAATGTGCTCAGGGTTCACAAGCAGCATCTAAGGTCACAGGCAGCCACATGTGAATGCTTGCTGCTTCCATGACATTCCATAGGCACCTGTGCATGTGTTCAGAACAGTATTGTTTCTACATAACCCTCTTTGGCACAGGAATCTGCTCTGTTGAAAAATCCTCCATAGGGATTTTATGCTTTAAAATAATTATTTGACCAGAAAATGAGTAAATGAATGAATGAATGAATGTTTACAAGCTAGGTAAAGCAATTTAATACTTATTTCATAGTTTTACTGGACAAATAGGAGCTTAGAGGCGTAAAAGGATTCACTTGGGTTTATTCAGCCTGTCAGTGAGTAAGCTTGAGGGTGATAAGATTAAGACCCCATCATGTATTCATTGTATGATACTGCACTATCACAAAATGACCCAGTTGTTTGGGCTCAGCAATGAGAGCCCCATGTCGTGGCACCCCTGTCCCCTTAGTGCTGGGTGAACCAGAAGGGTCGTGATTTTAAGTATTGCCAGTCTGTCCAGCTTAGCTCTTACTGTGCCTAAATATTTGAGTGTGTCATACTAAGAATCCATTGAACGTTTGAAGTGATTAATTATTTTGAAATGAAATATAAGATAAGATTAAGTGCAAAGGAGAATTAATGGCCAGAGTTAATAAATAGGGATGGCAGAAATTTTCTCCATCTGTATACAAACTATGTTAAAGAATTGGCAGATGAAACTGAGATGTTCTAATGTGAAAAGTTAGTGCAAAAATAAACTGTGACTCAGAGGTAGAGTTGGTGGTGTTGGAACAGTAACAATCCAAATTTTCTTTTAAAAAAGACTGCAAGGATGGTTCCTAAGGCTCCATTAAAAGTCTGAAGGGAAATAATTTATACAGAATGGACCTATGTGAACTGTGGGGAATGGCCAAGGTCATGCATATTCAATATATGAAATGGGGTGGATCTAGCAGCTGGAATCCCAGAGAGTTTGCTCTTGAGCAAGAAAAATATAATTATCACCTAATGTACTTGTGCCAATGTGATTCTATAAGGAATGACATCCCTAAAACTGATTTTTACCTATAAGTTGATGAAATGAAGCAATAGATGTAGTTTATCTTGACATTTCCTATTTGTTTTCTCATGTTATAATTTGTGAAGTTCTCAGTTGCATCAGCATTTGGCCAAAGAACTACTACTTAGAGATACTATCCATAAGAATATCAGGATTACTGGGTGTGATTACTCATGCCTGAGCCCAACACCTGGGAGATTGAGTCAGGAGGATTGCCATGAGTTCCAGGCCAGCTTGGGCTACATAATGAGTTCAAGGAACTACATAGTGAGACTCTGTCTCAAAAAAAGAAAGAAAGAAACAAAATCAGGATCAGCCAGAGAAGATGCATGAATGATGAATGATAGAATTTGTCCCCCCAGTCACACCACAGTGGTGTGATGTTATAATTTGTGCCTTCCACATTTGACTAGGTTGCAGGGCCAGACCTTGCTAACAGAGTAGAACTTGGTAGCCCCTGGGAGGCTGGTGTTTGGCTGAGGAATCCTGACTCTGACATTCATGGGTAATCTGTTCCTGGACTAGTTTTTTTTTTTAATCTTCCTATTTGATCTTGGTGCTAGTCAGCTTTGTGTTACTGTAGCAAAATACCTGTGGTAATCAGCACATAAAGAGAAAAAGTTTATTTTGGCTCACAGTTTTGAAGATTTTGGTCTATGATTGTTGTCACCATTGTTTTTAGGTCTTGGGTAGATATACTGATTGGCAGTAGTGGGGAGTAAATGGTGGAACACAAACACATCAAAAGCCAGGCGACAAAGACAGTGAGGGAGGGGACTAGGACCTTGACATTTCCTCAAGGCTATACCCATAGTGATCTAAAGACCTCCCTTGGGTGCCTATCATGTAAAATTCCATCACCTCCCCCTCACACCACCAAACCTTGAACACATGAGTCTTGGGGGACTTTCAAGGTCCAAACTAGACAGTACAAGACAGCACTTTTACAAGACAGTACTTGTAAAACCTTGTTAGCCATAGCGTGTTGTGTGGATCAGCCACGTAAGGATGTTCTGGAAGCTTAATGTACAATCTCAGGTCCCACAAGACTTTTTGAATCAAAACCTGCATTGGCCAGTGTTGTGCTGGATGGTAATTTGGAAGCACATTAAAATTTGAGAAGCAGTGCTGTATAAGCCTGGGAATAGTGCCAGATGTAGAGCTGTTTTCTGTACATTTTAGCCCCCCCATTATTATTATATAGTTTTAAAGTACAAGGAAAAGAATTTTAAGCTTTTCACTTCAGAGGACCATCACTGTAGGAAAGAAAATGATGTAACTAGCAACTATGGGCAGCTTAGTAACTCTTCCCACGTTAAATTTTGGTCTACAGGGAACAGTGTCATATTGAGGTCAGAGAGGACTAATTAGTGCAGAAAGCTATGTGTGGATGGAAACAAACTGTGGAGGTACCACAAGAGGGAGTATGTATGGGGTGTCAGCCCCGGTTTACCTGAAGATGACAGTGGACAGTGATTCAGCAGCATCTTACTGCTGTGAACAAAGATAGCCTGAGCAGAACTCACATTTGCAGATGCAGTGTGGAGTCCTCAAAGCAGTTAGCCTGCTGAAGTTTAACCCAACACAGTCAAGGCCTTTTGTATGCTGTTCTGTGTAGAGACAAGCGAATAACTGCACCAGCCCTGAGCCTGGTGTTTGCCCTTGGATGCCTATGGTCTGTGTCAATCAAATAAAAATTAGAATTATGAGGATGGATAAAAATACTATGTTGGAATTGTTCAACCCAGAGAAGGTAAGGCAAGTTGATGAGCAGTCTATAGTTGCTTTCAGGTACAGGATGGACCCTTATGTACTTATTCCCACCCACTTTCCCAACAGTAGGGTTCAAACCTGGGGTACTCTACCACTGAGCTGCATCTAGAACCCTTTTGATTTTTTGAGACAGGGCTTTGCTAAATTGCCTAGGCTAGCCTTAAACTGCGGGGTAGCTGGGATTATAGGAGTGCTCTACCATGATTGGCTTGTACTTACTCTTAACCTCAAATAACTGTAAGTGGGTTTTGTTTGTTGGGGAGAAATAAGAAAGAGCTTTTCAGTAGTGAGAATGGTTTTACCTCCAAGTACACAATGGGAACAGTGGCTGAGAATCCAGCTCTGTACTTTGCTGGTTAGGTCTTTTCTTCTTATTGGCAAGCACTTCTAGTGCTAAGACTGTGCATTTGGTGTGCAGTGGAATGTAAGTACAGAGAAGAGAGCATTCTCCAAGAGGGTGACTTGCAGATTGAGAAGATGACTAGATTGGAATTGGAAAAAAGTGACAATTGTTTTTTAACCTACTAGCAATAGGACCCTGGGTTAGTTATTTTCTTCTAAGAGTCTTAGTTTTTGTTTTCACTTAAATGAAAACAGCAATAGCCCTCCGTATCTGTGGGTTCTGTATTTATGATTCTGCCACCAGGAAATTGAAAGTTGTAGGAAAACAATTACATCTGTACTGAACATGTGCACACTTGTCTTGTGTATAACAACTATTTACATAGTACTCTAGAGATAATTGAGAATATACAGAAGATATGGGCAGGTTATATGTAAATACTACTCTGTTTTATATAAGGAACTTGACCATCTACAGAGTTTAGTATTCATGGGGTCCTGAAACTAAGCCCCCTGAGGATATGGAAGAGCAACTATATTCTCTGTCACTCACTGATTCATTTAGTTCACTTTTTTGTTCATTTATTTAACACAGTGATTTAGTAGTTCTTTGGTTTATATTCATACTTATTCTTTGCTGAAGTCCTTGTTGACTACTTGCTATGTTCCAGGTGTCCTGAAGGTAAAACTAACTTGTGGGATTTTTAAAGCGGAAGAGAAATGATAATACAAAAATTATTGAATTCTGAAAAATGCTACCCTGTAGCATATATCCCATTTGTGCCTCTTAAGAACTAAATCATAGTGGATTATCAAGTTATGAGATTTTGGAGCCAGCAAGGGCCTCTTCTGTTTGAGAAGCCATTAGTTTTCTACATACAACTTCTGAACCTACCTGGGACTTGGTGTCCATTCTTGGCCTGGGAAATCGAAGTGAGAAAGTCCCACTTTGTCACAGATTATCTGTGAGCTCTCAACCTGCTGAATTCCTGAAGCTGCTTTCATGGGAATCCCTTCCTGTGTTTTTGGTCTTTGGGAACATAGGCTGTGGGTTTCTAGTAGTTCCTTCCATGGTGACCTAGAAAAAGGCAGAGTCTCTGTCTTTGCAGCTTCTAGCCTTGACTTCTATTAAATGTTAATGACCCTTGTTAGCTCTCTTGTGTACAGATCTCAGTCTTTCATTGTTAACCCAGGGTGTGTCAGCAAACATTCACATATTTACATGCCCATCTTCCATATTTTTCCTTAGTCTTTATATTTGCGCTTCTGGTGTCTAGCACAGTCCCTGGCTCTTCTGAAACTCTCAGGCATATTTGCTGTGGAATCAGATGGGAAGTGTTGGGCATATAGTTTTTGGGATTTGTCCAGTAATTCTTGTTCTTCTTGAGATTCATATAACATTCTTCTTTAGTATGTCCTCAATTCTTTTTCCCATAAATCATTTGAAAAATAACTAAGTTATGATTATCACTATTACAGTCATCTATCAGGGTTTTTCTTTTTAGGCATTTGATTATATTAATTACTTTTCACGTCTCATAGGTAGTCAAATCTTGGTCTGTATTATCAGACAACTTCCATGCTTCTCTCCATGAGTTGAGATAATAATGGCTTTGAGATCTCTGCCTTAAGGCATGCAGCCAAGTCAGGATACCAGTCTGCTGCTTACTTTCTATGTTATGACCGTGGCAAGTACCTAATCTCATGAGCCCTTGTTGCCTTCTTTGTAAAATGATTTTAACAGTTACATTTGCCACATAGGATTATTGTGAGAATTCCTTGAACTCATTCACTGGAAGAGGTTAGTACCGTCTCTGCACACAGTAAGCACTCAGTGAATGATGATTCTTCTTCATTTTATCAATGTGGTTACTATAGTGCCAGGAACCAGGAAGCAGTGGAAAAATAAATTTTGTAAGCCCGGACATGGCTCTTTCTGCTGTTGTCATCTCCCATGCCATAGAATCACAAAGACTAGTGCAGAAAGGGATTCTGGTACTGATTATTTTTCTCAGTGCTGGGGATGGAACCCAGGGCCTTGTGTATGCTTGGCAGGCCCTCTACTATGAGCTATACCTCTGTGCATATTTAATCACTTAGGACTCTTTCATCTCATGGAGGCCCATGAGGGTTTTCTTTCTCTGAGCATAGGATGCTCTAAGAAGTGAACCTCCCAGGAGTGGGATGAAGGATTATATTGCTCTTCTGGAGTCATTTCCACAGATGGCAAAACAAAGTTCTAACCTTTTACCCTTCAGAGGAATATATTCTCACTGTTTCTGGATATAATGTGTTAAACACTTAACCTGGCCGTGTTAGGGATATTATTGTTGTTTCTGTATTTGTTCCCTGCTTCAGGGACTTAGCTTTGCCCCCAAAAGAGGCCAGCACACTACTGTAGAGGTAGCTGCAGTGTTTCCAATGCTTTCTGCCTCCCACAAGTTTGGGGACAGATATGCAGGTACTCTGCTTCCCTTTTTTTTTTTTTTTGGTACTGGGGATCGAACTCGGGTCGTTGCGCTTGCAAGGCAGGTGCCAGAACCACTGAGCTAAATCCCCAGCCCTTTGCTTCCCTTTTTTGAGCTATCTGGTACCATTCAGTAAATCATGTTATCAAGGATCTAGTGGGAACTATATGCAGGATCCAGAGTGGGATGCTGGAAGGAGGCGGAACAGTGAAGATCTTCCTGACTGATTCCTCAACCAACTCTTTTCCTCTTCTTCTCTGTATTCCAGGTGTACGTGTCTTACGACTATGGAAAATCATTCAGTAAGATTTCAGAGAAGCTGAACTTTGGCATAGGAAATACCAGTGAAGCTGTGATCGCCCAGTTCTACCACAGTCCTGCAGACAACAAGCGGGTAAGGAAGCTGCTGATCAGACAGTCTGGACTTTACAGGACTGTGTTTTGGGGAGACTGCCGCTCTGAATGGGTGCTGGGCGATGGAGCCCTGTAGTCTTTGCAGTGTGTCTGGTAGCCAGTAACTGTTTTTACTAACCTGGGAGATTGTGACAAAGTACAGTTCTCAGGGTGGGTCTATGCATAATCAGGCAGGCGAGTACTGGTCAGGCAGGATTTCCAGACAAACAAGAGCAGGTTAAACCGCAGAAAATTTGCCAACCAATAAATTGCCCAACTCACTCATGACAAAAATATTTCCCAGCTACTCTGGGTCTTGCATGGCAGTCTGATTCACAGTTTCTAAGAGCAGCTGCTGAGCTCTTGGTTTGCTAGCAGCATGGGTGTGTGTGCATGGATGCATGCAGATGTGAGTGTGTTTGTACATTCCTCTTTCCCCTTCTCTGAACCTATATAAATATAGAAAAGAAAACCAAGGCAGCAGATATGACTGTGCCTCCTGCTTTGTTTTCCCAGGTGACATTCCTGGAGGCTTTGTTTCTTAGGTCAGAGCCCCCAGGAAGTTGGACTCAAGGAGGCTTTGACACTGGGCCCCCAGGCAGTTGGAGAGGGAAGGCAGAAACCCAGCAGCTTGCAAGGCTTTCCTTCCTGCTGGTCTGGTAGCTCTTAGCTCTGACAGTTGTATTCGGTTGCTTTCTACCCCTCTTATATTGCTAGCTTATTTCTAGGGCCAAATGGCTTCTTCTGAGGAAAGACCCTTTGTAGAAACACTAGTTAGTAGTAGAAGTATTCTAAGGTAAGGGGAGCTGATGCTGCTTTCTCCTTACCTAGAATGGGCTCATTGAGCGAGACCACAAGGTCCTTCTTCCAGGGCTCCACTACTGGCTTCTCAGGTTGCCTGTGATCTCCTAATAGAGGCTGCACTCAAAATATTTAGCAAGTGGTGTGGCTGAAGCCCTGACCAATTGGAACAGACACTGTCTGGAGGGAGCTGGGTCCAGGAGGCTTCCCTGGTGGGCATTCATCTTTGAGGTAGGGGGCCCTGCTTTGGGGGCTTTAGGAGGAGCAGCTCAGAGATTTTCCCAGCAGCAGCTGGTGCAGAGCAATTAAAAAAATAATAACTGAATAGTTATTACTGGTATATACTGGTTATGTATCAGCCCTGCCTAATGATCTCAGAATGAAGCCCCAGTTAGATGGAACTCCCTCCCCTCTCTTACCTAACTGCAGGGCAAGTGAGCAGTTTTCCCCTGAGATGAAAAGCCAAGAGAAAGCAGTGGAGGGAGCTAGCTTTGTGGATGGGACAGCTTGCCGTGGTGTCCCTTCACTACTGTCTCCTCCCTGTGCCTTGTCAGGCCTGCTCTTAGGGGCTCCAGAGTTGGCCTGGTCTCCCCACCCCCACTCACTTTCCTCTGGACTCCTGAAATGGGGGGGTCCCTTCAGGGCCCAGTTTCTGGTTGTGCCACATACATCCCCGTGTCCCTGCCTGGCAAGAAGCGAATGACACTTGGATTTGCTCACTTTGTCAGGCCCAGTTTAATCTTTGTTGTTACTGTTAGATTCCTGCATTGTTTCTCTGACTGTGGCAGAAGCCACAACCTCGAAAGTGCCCTACTGTGCACGCTCCCTTTTCGGCTCCATCTGGCTCCTCCCACCTTTAGGGCCCAGATGCCTACAAATGGCTAACATCTTCCTTCCTGCTAGTTGTTTTTCCGTGGTGAGCAAGGAACTGCTCACACCTTGAATCTGAAGAGTTGAAGGGAGGAAGGATGATGCTGGGGACCCACAGAGGAAGTTTGGTGCAGGCAGAGGGTCAGGGGATTTTGGAGCATTAGGTCAGCAGAAGGCTCAACAGGGGCTGTGGCCTTGGGGCCAGAGGGCAGAAGAACCTCGGGATGACTGCAATAGAAGTTGAGGTGTTGCATGGTGAGATGGGGTCACATGTGCCACAAATGTGTAGTCTGAGTACTGTCTGCCATGCTGAGTGATGCACTTTAGCTTACTTGTGGAGTACGTTGGCTGTGTATGTGTGGTGGGTAGTTAGGAGATCAGAGATGCTGCCTTCATAGAGAACCCCATATAGCTGGACCCAAGGCCTGGAGCAGGCTGGGGCAAGGAGGCAGACTTTGCTAGAGGCTTTGTAGTTCCCCAGAGAAAGCTCTTACCCTCCCGAGACATTTCAGGAAGGAAGTGATGATTCTTATTACGCTGATTGCTTTTGTGACTTTTTCCTCTGTCCTGTGGAAAGCAAATTACCTCACCAGACCTACCATTTGCAGATAAACCACACTGGGCTGGGTGCCTCCCTGTCAATAGCAGGGTGTTGCGCCCCCTGCAAGTCATGTGTGTAAAAATGTCCCATAAATGGTCAGGTCAGCACTTGAAGCTAATGTCAGCAGCTTCCCTGGAGGCTTAAGATATCAGGGAGAAGAGCAGCATGGCTGAAGGGAATGTGTGCTTGTGGAAGAGGAAAGAAGATGTAAGGAGGCAGCCAGCTCCAGCCTGTGGCTTTGCCTTTTGATGCAGAAGGAGTGGTTGCAGGGCACGAGTGTTCAGGTCTATTTTTGCAGAGCCACTTCCTCTTCTTAGTCCCCTATGTGCTGCTCCCTGAACCAACGTGCAGCTCCTGCCACCTGGCTGTTCCAGTATGGGTCGGGTAGTGTCTAACTGATTCTGGCTTCTGTGAAAAGGACCACTGAAGTGCAGTGGGGCTTCACAGCCTCAGCCTTAGCAGAAGTGAGAACGAAGCCTGCCATTTCCCAGGCAGAGATTGGTTGTAAGTAAAGCTGTAAACAATTCTGTTTTCCTTTCTTCCCTCATTGCCTGCTCTACCCTTCCTCCCTCTCACTGTACTCTTGGTTTCTGCCCTCAAAACCAGAGACGGTCACTTGTGTTGATAACATGTGGATACATTTTGCAGCTCAGTCTATTATCTTTGTAGCAGTACAGTATTTGTATTTTCAGAGGAAAAGAAGGTAGCTCCTCTGGAATATTAAGTGCTTGCAGACAGGGCTGGAGAAGTGGGAGGAGGTGAAGATGTTCCTGAGATCACACAGTTTAGGAAGCATCTGCAGAGAAGCACTATTGGCAGACTTGTGGGGTTGGCTTCCAGTGAACTTGACATCCAGGCATACTTGGACTTAACGGCAGTGTGGGACAATCTGTTCTTTCCTACTGTGTGCTTGTGTAACGTGTCATAGCAGCAAGGTGCACCATGTGTCCATGATGTATGGAACCTGTTGCTAAGGAGACCTGGAGGAATAAGGGAGGTTGGATCAGAGGAGTGCAATCTTCGTGGGGTGCTTTGGATTAGGAATGGAGCTTCATGGATGGATATATAATGTCAGTAGGTAGAGTAGAGTTGGTGGAAGCTGTCCTAGCACACAGTACTAATAGTGCCTACATGTGGTTTCCATGCAGGACAGTCAGGAAACTGCTTCTCAGGGATAGAGGGTTTGCACTGAGTCACTCTATAATATCTACCTGGCCCCATTTTGAGATGGAGATAATTATCTACCTTGAGGACTGTGGGAAGCCATGGAAGAATCTCTTAAGTCGGGAAGTAACTGGTGTCTTTTAGGAAAGTATGTCTCCTGGAAATATGCTGATGGATCAGAAGGGAAAGATTAGAAAAAAGCATGGAAAAGGAACCGCTGGGCCAATGAAGCTGCTCAGTTTCTCACTTAAATCTCTTAACCCCCTCCACATATTTCACAGCTTGCTAGTCCTAGAAGTTATGAGGGTGAACAAAACCCAATGCCTGCTTCCTGTTTGCTCATAGTCTAACAGGGACACAGGCCACACAAGTAGCACTGGGAATAGGAAGGAAGGCACAGGTTTTGAAAAAGATTTTAGAGGAACACTTAATTGGTAAGTAGCTGCTTGAAAATGGAAACTGAAGGGAGAGATGCAGTCAAAATCCAGGACTGACTGAATCGTGGGGCTGGGATATAGTGTAGTTGGAACTTGGAGCATGGGGAGAGAGAATTGGATTTTGGTGGAAATGTGTTGAAGAATTCAGTTTTAAACCCAGTGGAATATCCTGATCCATCCAAGTGGAGATGGATGAGAAGGTAACAATAATAATGAAAGTAGAATCCCGGTGAGAAGTCAGAGTTAGCCTATAGTATGAAAGTCATTGAATTAGGCTGTTTTCTGTCACTGTAATAAATATCCGAGACTGGATACTTTCTAAAAAAGAGAGGTTTTATTTGGTTCATAGTTTTGGAGGATGAAAATCTTAGAGTGGCTCCATCAACTTGGCCTCTGATGCAGGCCCCCTTGGCTGCATACAGTCATGGTAGATGGTCTTAGGATAGAAGTGTATGTGAGAGGTGCAACAGGAAGCCAGGAAGTGGGGAGGAAAGGACTACCTTAGTTCCTTCTATAAGCAGCACCCTGAATGACCCAATTACTTCGCACAAGGCTGCACCTCTTAAAGGTTCCAGCCGCTCTTAACATTGTCACACCGAGGTCCAAGCTTCCGATTTATGAGCCCGTGGGGGATAAACCACATCCAAATGATAGCAGGCATGCAGTGATTGTTCCTGAGGCAATAGTTGCAGCTGTGTGGAAGGATAAACCACATTAATAAAGGATGGAGGAGATACGGGATTATTTGAGGGTCAAACGTGAATGAAGGTAGAGGAAGCTGTGAAGAAGAATCAAGGTCTGACATGGCTGGGGTGGGAGGTGGGGAGCTGGACTGGAAGAGCCCTGCAGAAGATGAGGAAAGAGAGCTTCTGGT
Organism: Fukomys damarensis; assembly: GCF_012274545.1. Lineage (NCBI taxonomy): Eukaryota > Metazoa > Chordata > Mammalia > Rodentia > Bathyergidae > Fukomys > Fukomys damarensis. The sequence continues at coordinate 69,045,567 of NW_022900928.1, forward strand.
TAAAACATAAGAGTGGATTAGGAGAGGAAGCATAGAAATGAATTCCATAGTACAATGTGAGACCTCTGAAATAAGTTCAGCAAATGCTGCCTTGGGGAAGAAAGACACACATTGATGGGCTGCTCAGAGATGGGCTCTGCCTTTGCTAGATATGGTTTTCAGTACTGCCTGCCCCTGAGTCATCTAGGGCAGTTATTCACTCAAAGCTTCAGTATTCTCATTATTAAAAGGGGGTGTAGCAACCCCAAATGTTGAGTTCCTATGAGTACTGAGTGGACTAAATGAGACAAGGCATGCAAAACTTTTAGATTGGTGCCTGGGACATAGTAACCATGCTCACCCCCATCAAATTTTACCTTCTATCATAATTTATCTTCTATTTTACTATTATCACAATGATAAATTCTTTAACTGGGTGCATGCCTTTTTTGGATTCACATATGAGAGATTGCAGCAAGTCATGAAGTGTATTCCTGGAGAAATCTTTTTCTGAACTGAGAATATACTCCCTTCCTCAGTTAATCAAGATGGGTTGGGAGCAAAACAACAACAACAACAAACAAACAAACAAAAAAAACCAAACAAACAAAAAAGAGAGGATATTTCTAAGGAATACTTTCATGATAAAAATTATGATGATTTTTCAAAGATCATAATTGTTTTTATTACATTGCATTTGCTTAGAATAGTTTTTTGCTTTCAAAATATTTACTACCTTTGTGTTAGATTTAATTAGGCTTCTGCAGAGTGTGGCAATTTACATTAAATGCTAGAGAAGAAACACAAGAGAAATGTTGCACAAAATGGGCCCTGGAAAGTCCAGGATGTGGATTTGGGGAGAGAGTGAATGAATGGGAAGGAGTAACAGATGAAAGCAGTAGGAGAACAAGAGTGAAGCATTTGTTCAGGCCCAAGCTTAGTGCTGAATGGACTCAGAGCCAGAGCTCCAGCCAGGTCAGGTTTGTCAATTAGGAGAAGTGTCCTTGGGCTAATTCTCTCAAATTGGTTGACTTCTGGATGTGAAGGGCCCATTATGGAGTTGGGGTCCTGTTGTCCTGTTTCTGATTCATAGCGTCTTCCCCCAGGCCGCCCTGGTTCCCCACGTGTCTCCTGTGCGCTCCAGGCCTCCCAGGATGTAGGCTTTCTTATCATTTCCTCAGGCCCTCAAGGCTATCCTCAAACCCACATGATAGTTTTATTCTCCTGCTTTTTGACCATACTTAAGCTGCCCCTGATATGGAATGTTCTTTCCCTGTGGAAGTCTTGCCTGCCCTTCAGCTCCCATTTCTTCCATAAAGTCATTTCTGATAACTCAAGCTGGACAGTTTCTCAAAGGACTCTGCCTGTGGATTCTCATTTAACATTGGAATATGGTTAGCTGTGGACATGCCTGTCTTCCACATTAGGTTGCCAGCTGCTGAGGGAAAGGATCTTGGCTTTTCATGGTGGCATCCCCAACGTCCGGCCCCTGGTGGACCTGCAATACACACCTGTTAAATTGAACCACCTCAGTGCTGCCCCTAGAGAACTCTTGAGAGATCCTCTATCTAGCCAGACTTGTTCTAAGTCACTGGCCCATACAGAAGCAAAATAAGGTGAGACCTTGGCTCACCAGAGCTGCTTCCTGCTGTGCTGCAGAGTGTGTCTGCTAGCTCTGTTGGTCTCCAGAGCTGCCTGGTCACCTGGCATAGTAAAGCAGCTCGTCTCTTCATTGGGTGCAATTTTAACAATTTTCTGGAAAGGGATTTTTGTGGCTGCTCAGAGGACTCAAGGGGAGAGGGCAGTCTTGAGTGTGTTTAGCCCATCTGAGGACCAGTACATTTCTGTCCCAGCTGCCTGCAGCCACCCTCTGATTGTGACTACATGATCTGCCGGAGAGTGAGAATGGCTAAGTCAGTTGGAAATAAAAATAGAGAGACTTGACCAGCTTCATTACTTGATTAAACCAGCTAAGTTAGTGGCTTTCCTAGGACTGTCACTGCATCACATCCCTCACTGAGCCAGGTTGGTGTGGCCAGCATCCTTTTGTTGCCAAGAGATGGGTAAAGCTATTAAGGAAGCCTTCGGAGGCCTGGCACCCCACCTTCCTACATTCGTGCACTTGCACTTGAGGGAAGTGTGGAGTGGTTCCAGCCAAGCCCACTCTGAGCTTACCTGTTTTCTCTTACAGTACATCTTTGCAGACACTTATGCCCAGTACCTTTGGATCACGTTTGACTTTTGCAACACCATCCATGGCTTTTCCATCCCATTCCGGGCTGCTGATCTCCTCCTCCATAGTAAGGCCTCCAACCTTCTTCTTGGCTTCGACAGGTCTCACCCCAACAAGCAGGTAAGAGGGCTTCCTGAGCACAGTCATGTGCAGTTCCTGTGATTTCACTGTGCCTGAGTGAATTGTGTCCTTTGAGTGACCTTACCTCTGCTTCCTGCCTCCCTCCTCTCTCAGGCTTAGCCTTTGTAGCCACTATTTCACTTATCATAGCTAAAGAAAAGTGTATCTCCCTGGCCCTTTGTGCCTATGTCCCAGCCAACATGTCGTACCCAGTGCTTGGCAGGCCCTGTGAGCTCAACACCATACCTTCCCCAGGCAGATGCTTTGTTAGCTTGTGGGCTAAGTCAAAGCCTTGGGATTTAATCAGAGAGAACCACATAGAGAATTCTTGTCTGGAGCTCTTCTGTGACCTCTTGTTTTAAAACTTTTCTTTTCTTTTTTTTTTTTTTTAATGGTGTTAAGGTTGGAACCCAGGGCCTGAGGTATATTAGGCAAGTGTTCTACCATTGAGCTACCCCTCCAGCCCCTACCTTAAACATTTTTGCCTACCATTTATTTGAAGTTATGATGAACTTTGATATTCTTCCTTTGTGTGAGTGTGGATACATGTGTGTATAATAGAAATGAGTTTATTTTCTTCCTTGAATTCAGGTATGAAGGAAAGCTGACAAGTGAAGAGAGAGCCTGAGTAAGATTTAGATCTCAAGGTCAAAACTTGCCATGTTAAGAGTATTGGTCAGGCATAAATCTGTGAAACCTGTAAATCCTATGTGATTGGATTAACGATGAGTCCTGAATATTTTTGTTGAGAAGAGCCTCAGAACATTTCTTTTGCTTCATGGGTTAACTAAAACATGTATCTGTTTACTTTTGCTTTCCTTAGGGAGTAACTTAAGCTTATATGGGCTGGGTCAGTTTACCAGTGGAGGTAGATTATTGTTATTTTTGGTCTCATGTTTATGAGGGCCAAAGGAGCCCTTGGGCCTGATCTGTGGAGGTTGAGGGACTTTGGCAAAGATTAGCAAGTTAATTATTCACGGCCAAGTCCATACATTCAGTTTATTCCCTTTGGTATTCTGTTCTTAGCCACTGTTCTTGGTAGACAGCTTTAATGATCAAGGCTCATTACAGGTTTTATTTTTCTTTTAGTGCCAGGTATTAATTCCAGGGGCTCATACATGCTAGGCGAGTCCTCTACCACCTACCTATCCCCTTGCCTATAGTTTTTATTCTTCTTTATTTTTTATTGTGGTGAAATACATATAAAGTAAAATTTTCTATCTAAACCATTTTAAAGTATAGAGTTCAGTAGCTTAAGAATATTCATATTATGGTGCAACATTATCAGCACCCATCTCTAAAACTTTTTATTTTGGAAAACTAAAACTCTGTACCCATTAAAAACTTATCTTCTCTTCTTCTTTCCTCCAGCCCCTGTTAACTACCATTCTACATTCTGTCTATAATTTTGACTACTCTTGGTACCCCAAGTGGGAATCGTACATGATTTGTCTCTCTGTGACTGGCACATAATACTTAAAGTTCATAATACTTAAAGTTACAGCAGCAGGTGTCAGAGTGTCCCTCCTTAGGGCTGAATTACTGTCCATGCATAGCTCACATTTCACTCATTCACTTACCCTGTGATGGGCACTTTGATGGGTTCTACCTTTTGGGTATTGTGACTAATGCTACTGTCTATTACAAAATTTTAAGGACACTTTTTCATATTTACTCTCGAGAAAATATCATTTCTGATAATATAAGTGGAGGGCAAGCCACACTCATTTTTACTTCTGGTTGCTGCCGAAAGCCTCATGACTAAAGTGAAATGCAAAGGTGCAGTCCTGTCCTGCCCTCTGTGTTCCTGTCTGCTCTGAGTGCCTGAGCTGGCTTTGGTGATCTGAGTGCTTATCTTCACAGACAGTGTGCTGTGGAGGGCAGGGTCTTAGTATGTGTCGGACAGTGATGCTTTTCATATTGTACACAGTTCTCATGTCGTGTCTCCTTTGTGTTGTCTTGGTCCTTGCAGCTATGGAAGTCTGATGATTTTGGCCAGACCTGGATCATGATTCAGGAGCATGTGAAGTCCTTTTCTTGGTAAGTTATGTTGTCTAGGAGAACTTGACTTCCATAAGCCCCTCTCTCCAGTTCTAGCTCCTTTGTGGTAGACAGATCATCAGTCCTAACTTGAAATATGCAACATTTGCTCAGAAAATAAAATTTCCAACTCCAAGAATTAGAGCTGCAAGTATAATGCACTCATTAGGGCAATGAGAAAAGATGATGATGATTTTTTTCTTTTTCCGGTACTTGGGATCGAACTCAGAACCTTGTGCTTGCGAGGCAGGTGCATTGCCACTGAGCTAAATCCCTGGCCAGAGAAAAGATTATTTGTAAGAGGAATTATAGGGCTTTTGCATTTTCCCCTCCATCAGGGAACCTAGGGGAATCTTGGCTCTTGCGTGTAATACAGTTCCTAAAGACTTTCATTTGTCGAGCATCATACTGGGGGTTTCTCCCTATAAAATTCTGGCATTTATTCATTCATAACATTTTTTTCAATGTCTTTTGTTAAGTATAAAACCTCCACGATATTTTTGCGTATAAGAAGTTGAATAATTTATGGATGTGGTTATTAAGGAGAATGCAGTTGAGAGGTAAGAAAAGACATTTCGTGTTCATAACACAAGCAACAAGTACAGCACTAACAGACAAGATGAGGGGTTGGAAGAGGGACTGTATCTTCCTGATGGGGTGCTTCAGGACAGTGTCCTGGAGGAGCTTGCTCCTGGATCCAGATTGTGCCCAACAGAAAGGAGGTAGCATGGGTAGGTGGAGAGCAAAAGTTCCACACAGGAACTAACTCCCTTCAAAAAGGGAGGCTGGTATCAGAACCAGCAGTGCTCGAAAAGGACCTTGGACCAGATTGTAAGAGCAGTGGGAAACCATTGTAGGTTTTGAGGAGGGGAGTGAAAGAGACAGGCTGTACATGAAGAAGTATAATTGTTCCTAGTCATGGTTGCTTCTGACCTTGTGCTATGACAGTTGCACAGTATATGAGCTTAAGCATGTGCATTTCTAGGTGTGATCCAGATTTTTGGGAGTGAGATAAGAAGTTAGTGGATTTTATAACTGTTCAGGAACCAATTCCCATATGTAACTAATGGATAACACAGATTTGATGCTCCCCAAGTTGATTTTGATTCCCACTGTCCCAAACCAGTTTCCTGCATTACCTTCCCTGGTTCAGTTAATAGTTGATTAGGCCAAGAACTTTTGAATTAGTGTTGATTCTATATTTATTTCATGCCTCACACTTGATCTATCAAGAGATGCTGGTGGCTCCACCTTTAACATGTATCCATAATTCACCACTCACTACTGCTTTCCTCACAAGTCTCCGAAGTGGTTTGTCTGCTGTTATTCTACTCCTTCTACAGTCAGTTCTCAGTACACGGACAGATCGTTCCTATTAAGACTAGATCAGGATCCTGGCATGGTGGCACACACCTGTAATCCGAGCACTCAGGAGGCTGAGGCAGGAGGATTGCTGCAAGTTCAAGGCCAGCCTAAGATAACATAGTGAGTTCAGGGCCAGGCTGAACTACAAAGGGAACCCTGCCTCAAAAAACAAAACAAAACAAACAGGTAAAGTCTTATTTTTGTTCTCCTTAGAACCTTTCAAATCATCTTCATCTCTTTTAGATGAAATAACATGTATCCTTTTCCACAGGACCCTAGGCCTTTATACTTGCTGTTTTCTTTGCCTAGATTCCTTTTACCAGTATATATGTGCTGCTTGTTCCCCTTAGCCCCTGAAGTCTTTGCACAAATAACTGCTTCCACATGAGGCCTACCCAAATGATTGCATTTGTTTATTTAGAGTAAATTTCATAGTATACATTTAAAGTATAGAATATGATGCTATGAAATTATACATATAATTAGTAATGTTAGTATAGTGAAGCAAATGAACATATCCATCAACTCACGTAATTACCCTTATGTTTTGTTTGTGTGACAAGAGTAGCTATAGTCTACTCATTTAGGAAAAACCCCAAATATAATACACTACTACTGAGTATAGACCTTATGTTGTACATTAGTAGGTGGACTAGACTTATGTACATCTCACATTTGGTAACTTGTATCCTTTAACCTGTATCTCCTATCCTTCCCTGTCTTATTTTTTCTGTATTTTTTTTGTTCTATATGTAATTGAGAACATACAATGTTTTTCTTTCTGTGGCTGGCTTGTTTCTTTAGCATTCCATCTTCTAGGTCAGCCCATGTTGATGCAAATGTCACTTTTTTTTTAAAGGTTGAATAATATTTCATTACATCTATCTACCAGGGTTTGTCCATTTTTTTGTTGATGGATATAAAGGTTGTTTCCATATCTTGGCCATTGTGAATAATGCTGCAATAATCATGGGAGTGCAGATATCTTTAGAAGAGGGTGGTTTTATTTCCTTTAGAGGATATATCTAGAAGACAAAGCCTTGTTCAATTTTTGACTTTTTGTTGGATCCTTTCTATTGTTTTTCATAGTGACTGCACACCAGTCTACATTTCCATAGGGTACCAGAATTCTTTTCTCCACAGCTTACCCTACACTTTACTGTCTCTTGTCTTTTTGCCCCTTATATTTTTTTAATTTTTAAAATTTTTTTACACTGGGGATTGAACTTGGGACCTTGTGCTTACAAAGCCTGCAGCGGAACCACTGAGCTAAATCCATTGCCCCTCTTGTCTTTTTGATAATAGCTATTCTGATGTGAGTGAAGGGATGTCTCATAGTAGTTTGATTTATATTACTAAGGTTTCTGTTTGAAGGTGCAACTATTACCGTAGTATTTCCGGTATACTATGTGCTATTTTTTTATATAGTACTTTATTCCTTTCTAGTAAACAGTTATTATTGATTGACTTTCTTCTGTAGAATGAAAGCCCCTCCCAAGGGCAGGGACTTGTTAGTTTTTGTAGATTTATCCCTAGTGAAATTAACTTTGGTAGACATTGCCAGATTTTCTTTAGAAAGTATAATATTTGCACTAAACCATGTTGTCTTTCTCCATAGCTATTAGGTAAGAAATAGTGTCTTGTTGTAGCCTTAATTAGCATTCCTCCTCCTCCTACTCCACTTCCTCCTCTTCTTCTTCCTCTTCGTCTTCTTCGTCCTCTTCCTCTTCTCCTTCTCTTCCTCCTCCTCCTCCTTCTTGAAAAATGTATTGAGAGAAAGAAATCATCTGTCTAAGAGAGACCGAAGGGTGACCAGAAAGTGGGCTGCCTGCCCACTCCACTTTTTAAAGATGTTTTATACTGCCAAGCTGTATGATAAGGTAGGTACAAAGTGGGACAAAACTATAAGCTCCAGTGGAAAATTACAAGATGGGCAAGAGGTGGGGCAAAACCATGACTAACTAATAAGATTGCAAGTGCAGTCACCCAGGTAATATTGATTAAGTGTGTGTGGGGGTCAAGCATTTTTCTTCTTATGAATGATTTTCAACATCTTTTACCCTGCTTCAGGGTCATTCTTTTTTTAATGGCATATCTGTTCGTGTCCTTTTCCCTTTTTTATCTAATTTTTAGTATTTTTATTTTTGATTTTCAAAAGCTCTTTACATATTTGAGGTTAGTCCTTTGGCTGTGATACGAGACAAGGCGTGTGTGTGTGTGTGTGTGTGTGTGTGTGTGTGTTTGTATATGTCAGGTTTTCATTTGTCTTCTGACTTCTACATGTAGTAGAGTTAATCCTTATTAAATATAATGATCCAAGAGCCGGGCATGGTGGCGCATGCCTGTAATCCCAGCACTTGGGAGGCTGAGGCAGGAGGATCACTGTGAGTTCGAGACCAGCCTGGGCTACACAATGAATTCCAGGTCAGTCTCACTACATAGTGAGACCCTGTCTCAAAAAACAAACAAACAAACAAAAAAATAAATATAATGACCCAACAAGATGTAGATCCTGTCTGTGCTTCTTTTAGCACTGTGCTTAAAAGCTGAATGAATTCAAGTTGGTATTACTTCTTTGGTAATTGAAGATGTTAAAGTGCAGTGGGTAAAGGGAAGACCCCTGTAGTATCTTCTGGCTCCAATAGATGTCCTTTGTAATAGAAGGTGGCTGTTTCTGATCTTTTTGTGATTTTCTTTGGGCAGACATTTTGGGGCCCTAGTGAAATTACAAACATAGTGTCAACTAAAGACAACTTCCACCAAGGAATACCATTATAAATTTTCTTTGCTTTACTTGAATTTAGAAGGAAAGATTGATCTTTTATTAGTTTAAGGAACTAAATGTTAAGCAGGCAAACCAGCAGGATTATTATGTAAAGGAAATTCAAATTTAGGAATGTATGTATTTTACCTTCTGAAAGCATGGCAGGAGTCTTAGGTGAAGGGATTGTCCTATTTCATTTTAAGTAGTTACATGTCTTATATTGGGATTTCATGTAATTTGGAGGATTTTTCCTGTAAGATTCCCCATAATAAGTGAGAGAGTATAATCTGATCTCCCTGAGGACAATTGCATATGTTTGTTCAACCATACTTGGCAACCTGGGAATAGCAGGAGTGAAGAAAGCCATTGATTTGTTTTGTCTAGATCTAGAGATTGGTAAAACAAGACAACAGAAGACCTATGGGGGCGGGAGTCAAGGATGCCCTGTGTGGCATCCCTGAAAGGTTGCGGGTGAGGCAGGTGAGCACTGATGATTGTACTCAGGGAGGAAACAAGGATTGGAATTTCCAAATCAAGGGCAGAGAGAGTAGGAAGTAACTGAGTGAGCCTGAGTAGTGAGAAGCTAGATGACGGCAAAAAAGAATGTGTTTGTGGAGCAGCTCACAGACGTGCAGGTCCAGATATGGATTGTGGAAGAGAATGGGGATGAGAGTCATAGTTCTGTCTCTGTTGACTTCCTCTTTTTGCTTGGAAGGAATAATAAGAGATCAGCTCATCTCAAAATATCTCAAGAAAGGTTCCTTCCTTTCTGCCTTTTAAAAAAATACCCAGCAGCCTCATTTCAATTCGCATATCCTCTAGGCTAAAGGAAGTACTTTAATCAGTAGTTCTAATTGTGGAAAAGAAGAGAACATGCCACCACTCACCCACACACTGGGTAATGAAGAATAGGTTTCTCCCACATCAGGGTGCGGGCTGCTGCTTTCTCCACTGCCCTGCTCAGACTCCAGATGGCAGGGCAGAAGTCAAGTCTTCCGCTATTATAAAGAGACTTCTTTTTTTATTTCCTAGCCTCCTTCCTGCCTCTCTCTTTTCCTTTTTCCTTTTTGGCTTGGTCAACATGCTCTTGACAGTCTCACAGTGTATCTTTGAAGGAGTTTGAGATGATCGCCTTCATTATTCTGAGCGTTGTGTATGGTTTGAACTGGATAAAGGCAGTCACATAAGTGAGGCCTCTTTCTCTGCCTGAGTCATCACTCTGAATGTGCACTGTGAATCTCTATGCCTGACTTCCCAATTATTTTTCCCATATACTGACTGGTCTGCCGAGCCTTGCTGTTCCCTGGGCAGGAAGCCTGGGTAGATCTGTCATCCTTCTAGCTGCTGGCTGGGCCTTTTTTGGGACCTTTTTCCCCAAGGTAGTCTACCTCCAAGGCATTCATTCTATAGTTGCTCTGTGTATTAGCATTTGTAATTGTGGTCCATGCATCCGGTACAGGAGCATCACTTCATCTAGGGATGCAGTAGGGAAAAATGAAATAAAACACATGACCTCCGATTAAGCAGCTAAATAAACGCATGTAAGAAAAACACCATTGTGTAAAATAGCTATACCTATTTCAAAATTTACCTAGGTTTTACACTTTTATTAGAATTAAAACTCATATAAAATATTTGGAGTTGAATGGTGCAGAGATATGGTGTAGGGAGAAGAGAGAGACTGTTGAGAAATGGCTTCCGGGATGATGTGGACTTGAACTTGACTTCAGAGAAGAGTAGAATTTAGGTGAAAGTATCAGTTGTGCAGAGGGTATTGCCACTCCACACAAGGGATGTTGTTTTCTGCAAAAACACACAGGGAGAAATATGCCCTCCATTTCTGAAAGACATTAAGGACATCAGTGTGTGAGAAACAGGGGTGAAATGCACTGGCGGGATGACGACTCCAGATGGTATGGATCACCAGTGATGTCAGCAGGGACAGAGGAGGCAGGATCACGGGATGGACTTGCCTCAGGGTTCTTAATGTGACTTCCTCTAGTGCTGTACTTCTGAGCCTGTAACACCTTGGGAAAACTTTCCTTCATTCCTCTGAGGTTCATCACTTGAGGCTAGAAACTTGGTGAGGCCTTGAGCAGTCCATTGTTTATTTATTCAGAAACATTGCACTGTGTGCTTTTTCTCCTTTTTACTTTCTAAGCAGGGACCAAGTTTGCCTTGAGCTAAACCCAGGATGCTTTTGAAACTATAGTAGCAGCATAGAACACGATTATAAATGGCAGCTCTTCTCCTTCTATGCTGAGCCAAGGAGTAGCCAAAGGGTTGCATTTGAGGCACAGAGAATATCATTTCTAGCTTACACCATGGTGGCCCTAAATTTTTGTTGATTGTCCTTATGGGAAGACCTCCATACTTCTGATGATTAAATATGGAAACGATAACTCTTTTCTTTTATTCTAGGGGAATTGATCCCTATGACAAACCAAACACCATCTATATTGAACGGCATGAACCCTCTGGCTACTCCACAGTTTTCAGAAGTACAGACTTTTTCCAGTCCCGGGAAAACCAGGAAGTCATCCTTGAAGAAGTGAGAGACTTTCAGCTTCGGGACAAGTACATGTTTGCTACAAAGGTGGTGGTAAGTAGAACATACTGAAGAACACACCAAACTGCTTGAGAATTTCCTTTGTGAGATTTGATATTTTGTGGCCCATAGGTGAGTTCATATGGCAGAACTTGATTCACTTGATTCTGGGCAGGGGTGAATACTTCCAAAGGGCTTGGAAGGTATTGGACTTTGGAGACACTCTGAGTGTCTCTGGTCTCTAAGAGTTTGGTGTCTTCTGGTACCTGAACCTCTTTGACAAGGAACACAGAAAGGTGCGGGGAGATAGCACAGTAGTAAAGTGCTTGCTTTGCATGCTTGAGGCCCCAGGGATCTGTTCCTATCACTACAAAAACAAACAAACAAAACAATAAAAACCAGAGAGGAGGGTGGGGGCTCAGTGGGATTATTTAGTCCTACTGCCTGATTTTAAAATTAGACCAATTTCTTTGAGACTTTTGGACACATTAATTTACATGGCTAATAGGATGTGTAGTCATTGGCTAGTGCCAGTTAATGCTCTAAGAAAAGCAGTAATTAAGCTTCCAGCTGTCAGTAAGTAGCTTAACTCTCAGCCTTTGGGAAAATCTTTCCCTTGATTTGATGTGTTGGAGGCCAGATGTTGAAATGGAAAGCTTTGTTCATTTAAAACCGGAGTTGATTATTTAACAGGGCTTGCTGTGCAACTGTATTAAGTTCAGTCCTTATTGCCCTGGGATAAAGGAAGAAAACCAGGCTCTACCAAGACCATATTGGGTCAGTATTTTGGGGAGCTACAGATGATGGCTGTTTCCTCAACTCAGGTTCTGTTGAAGGCCTCTGGTAATCTTAGGGACTGAAATTAGATATAATGCTTTTCTCCAGGTGCTGCAATTTCAGTGTGCTACTGCACTTGGCTCCTAAGTTCTTCTTTATTTCTATAATTGGTATCAGACCAAGGAGAAGTAGATTAACCTTCTTTGAAGGATGTTAGGGTCAAGAAAGGACCTCCTCAGCCAGGAAAGCAGGGAGGAAGGTCAGAATGAGAAGAGATGAGTGGCTAGAGGCAAGAGGTGTTCCCCATTGTGTGACCTGCAAAATGTTTTTAAAACTACTAAGCTGCAGCAATTTTTCTTCTGTCAGGTGTTTGCATTCACTCTTAGACCTTGGATCACTCCTGGCCTCACCTGGCCTTTGTCTTACATATGCGCACATACACATACACATAGAACAGCTCAAGAATACAAGCCTGCTTGAATTGCCTTGGGTGGGATGGAATAATGAGAATACACAGGCAGAAATAAAGCCCAAGCACCAGTACCTCATCACCTTGTGTTGGACTATCCTGAGTGTCAGTGTAGTGTTGAAGCCTCGTGTCCAGTTCTTCACGGTCACAGGCCTTTTCTGTTTGAGTTCCTTGGAATTACTGTATGGTTTTAATTTCTCAATTCTAAAACACAGCACCTCACTCCCCTGGTTTGCCTTACTTTTTGGCCTTAGTTAGGGCAAGGTAGATGACTGATAGATACCCCATTATTCCTAGAACTTACACTTGTGGGTTTAAGTTAATAATCCCTATTGGAGCTTTCTGTGTCCTCCTTTCTGATCTACCAGCTTGTTAGAGTCCTGCAGTGAGTTTTTATTACTCCTTTATTGCCGATAAGATCAGGGGACATGTCTGTTGTGATCATTGCTGATGCAGTACCCAGGGTCTTGCACAATACTTGGTACATAGCAGGTGTGCTGTAGAGTTGAATGCATGCCGTATTTTTCTAACTAATTTAAAAAGTATATGCTGGTAGATTTTTTTTTTAATTTGGTGATGGTATATTACATTACTGGTGCTTCATAGTCAACTATCAACTCTTATTATTATTTATTTATGTTTATTATGTTTATTATGGCTTATCTATCTGCTGCTGGTAGAAAAGTTGGAGTTGTGTGTTGGCTTCTCCCTCCTGCACATGGACAGGGTTCCAGATTCCAAGATCAGTGGCTGTAGATTCAGTGTGCAAGGCCACCAACTGAACATGTTTGTCAGTTGTCGTGGGAGCATCTGTGGCAGCATTGCGCAGGGATAGTTGTTACAAATGCAGATTGCAGGACCCCAATGACACTTTTCCTCTGAACATTTCCAGCAAGGTTTGAGAGACTCTGCTCTGACGGCGTTACCCAATAGTCAGTGATACAGTCAAGGGCACATTTCTCAAAGGATGAATTGATGCGAGAAGAAACACAATGGCAGAGGGTGATAAAACAGCATTTTCCTTCTCTTTATTATATTATTGTACTAAACCACAAGGATAAACAGAATTGATCTCGGTTGGTTAACCCTCCCAGGAGGAGTGTTGAAGCCTCTAAGTATAGCTGTTAATCTGATCTACTTAGCTTTAGGCTGCAGTGGTTTGGAGAATTCCTACTGCCTTGAATGTTAGATGGATTCATATCAAATTTAGAAAATCATGGAATCAATTTGAAAATCACAGGTAGTTGGTTTTAAGTGATGAACTCTTTTGCTTCTTTCCAGTGCTACAAATAATTTTAATCTTTTGCAGGTTACCATTTTAGTTCATGTGGAGTCAGCCACCAGGGTTATAGACTGGAGCTGATACCATGGTCTTTAGACCCTCGCAGTGCCCTGTTAGCCTGACACTGACTTTATATATACATTGTATTTGATGTGCTTTGGTTTTCTAATCCCAAATTTAATTGTCAGCTCTTGCTTTTTGACATGATGTTCACTTAATAGACTATATAAAAATGATAGGGCCATTAAAAAAACAATGAGGTACCTCTGTGATCTTTAATGTGCTAATAATATATTACTGTTAGGTTTTTTTTCCTGGTAAATAACAACACTGGCCCAAAAGTTTAAGCTTGGTGTGGGTTAGATACTCCCTTCAACCTCACTACCAGGTAACTGTGCAAAAGCCAGACTCAGACATTTCTTGCACAAATGTGTAACAGTAAGCAAGCTTATGATCAATGGGCCTGATGAAGTCCCTTCTGTGTCTTTACAGAGGATGTGGCACCTCACATCTCTTGTGTCTGCATAATACAGACCTTGTGTTCTTGAACAGGAACTGACAAACACTGACCCACCATCACCTGCTTTTGTAAATAAAGCTTTATTGGAAAACAGCCATATTCATTTGCTTATGTGTGATCTCCAGCTGCTTTTATACCACAGAGGGAGAGCTAAATAGCTGCAGAGAGGCAGTGTAGCCACTAAGTGTAAAATATCTACTCTCTGCACCTTTACAGATAAACTTTGCTGACCCTGCTGTCTGTTACCCTTTCAGTTGGCGTCAGATAATCAGAACTGCAAGGTTTTGGCAAATCTCAGACATGATACCAGACAGTTCAGGTCACAGGCCTACCTGAATGGTTACACTCTACTATTTCAGGGTGGAGTCTTTAGAACATTAAGGCCATTCCCCTATCTTGAATGCCACTGATCTTCTATATCTGTATTATGCTAATTTAAAGTCTCTGATGATGCTCAGAGATAACAGAAAAGCTCACTAAGTGCTTCAGAGCTGTGGGCTTTTAGGTGGGAAGTTTGTTGGTCAAAACTAGGGTACACTTTTAGGATAACTGACCAAAACCAAACTATTGACAAATTATTTTAATTATGATATTACTTAAATGCATGCAAATATAAAGCTAGGCATAAGCACCTAAGGCTTATACTTTCAAATACAACAGTAAAACTCAAATATTTAAAAATTAAAATAATAATATACTTCGAATTAAAATTTAATACTAATATGTTACAACACTTATGTTTATGTGTAACTGATATATCATAAAAATTCACTTTTTTATGGTAGTGGAGATTGAACCCAGTGCCCTTGTTCTGAGCTATATCTCCAGCACTTTAAAAAAAATTTTTATTTGGAGACAGGGTCTTGCTAAATTGCCCAGGATGGTCTCGAACTTGGGACTCTCTAGTCTCAGCCTCTCAGACTGCTGGGATTACAGGTGTGCACCACCACACCTGCTTTAAATAAATTTACCTTTTTTTAAAGTTATAGGTCAGTAGTTTTAAGATCAATAGTTTTTAGGAGAGTCACAAGGTCATACAATGGTCTAATTACTGCCTAATTCTAAACATTTTCATCACCCCTGTAAGAACTTCGTATCCTTTGGCATTATTTTCCTCCTCCCAGCCACTGGCATCTACTAATCTATTTTCTGTTTGTGTATATTGGCCTATCCTGGGCATTTTATATAAAGGGAACCATATAATGCATGAATTTTTATAACTTTTAAAAGCAATATAATGCTTGCTGTTTTCATATAGGTTGTAGCATGTACCATTATTTCAATATTTTTTTCTTTTCTTTTTTTGAGTCAGAGCCGTGCTATGTAGTGGACTGGCCTTGAACGTGCTGTGCTATGTAGCCCAGTCTAGCCTTGAATTCACAGTTCTCCTGCTTTAGTCACACCAGTGCTAGGGTTACGGGTGTGTACCACTGGGCCTCACTTACATCAATCATTTTTAATGGCTGAGTAGTATTTTCTTGTAAGGATAATACATTTTATTTACCTGTTAGTTGCTGGTCTTTTGAGTTGTTTCTATTTTTGGCTGCTCTGAGTAGTGCAGTTTGTGCGGGAGACATTTTAATTTCTACTGGGCATGTATTTCGAAGTAGAATTTCTGGTCCATATAGGAATTCTACATTTAACTTCATGAGAAACTGTGAAATTGTTTTTTAAAGTGCCATACCAGTTCATGTTCCCACCAGCAGTGTATTAACTTTAATTATATATTATAATTTCTTTACATTTAGTATCTTGTGATTATAGCCACCCTTATGAGAAATGATTTTGGTTTATAATCCCTTACGACTATTGACGTTGAACATCCTTTCGTGTGCCTGTTGACCATTCATTTAGTTCTCTTCGCTGAACAGATGTCTCTTAACATCCTTTGTCCATTTCTAGGTTTCAAAATCTTTTATCATTGAGTTCTATATTTAATTGGTATTATGTATATAAGATATAATATACCAATGTTTTCTGTTTTTTCACTTTCTTCCTGGTATTCTTTCTTTTTCTTTTATTTATTTTTTATTGTTTTGAGACAGAGTCTTGCTATGAAGTTCAGACTGGCCTTGAACTCGCTATGTAGCCGGGGCTGGCATGGAACTCACTGTGATCCTCCTGCCTCAGCCTCCCAAATGCTGAGAGTGTAGGTGTGTCTTTTCATGCCTGACTCCCTCCTGTTATTCTTTCCTGCACAGAAGTTTTAAAGTTTGGTGAAGTCAAATTCATCTGTATTTTCTTTTGTTGCTTGTGCTATTGGTGTCTTATCTAAGAAGCTATAACTTAATCCAAAGTCATAAAGATTTAAGAGTTTTGTAGTTTCAATTCTCATAGTTAGGTCTGTGATTCATTTTCAGTTAATTTTGTATATAGTGTGAGTATATACAAAGAAGATGTTTGCTTTGATTTTTTCTTTTTACCAGTTGTCCCAGAACCCTTTATTTAAAAGCCTTTAAATTGTCTGAGCATGTTTGTTGGAAATTAATTGGCCATAAATCTAAGGATTTATTTTTAGATTCCTAACTCTGTACTGTTCATCTATATGTCTCTCTTTGTGCAGTATCATGTCATTTTGATTACTGTAGCTTTATAAGTTTTGAATTTGGAGCCTTTTACCATTTTGTTCTTTTTCACGATTGTGTTGGCTCTTCTGGTTTCCTTGTATTTCCATTTGTATTTTAAGATCAGCTTTTCAATTTTTCCCAAAAAATGCAGATAGGATTTTTGATAGGGATAGTGTTGATTCTGAAGACCAGTTTCTCTTCACAGACATAAGGTATCTGTTCATTTATTTAGTCTGTCTTTTATTTCTTTCAGTTGTGTTTTTTAGTTTTCACTTTATAAGTCTTGGAATTCCTTTTCCATAAGCATTTGATTCCAGTATAAATAACACTTCTTAATTAGGTCTTTTGTAAAGGTGACTAGTGGTAGGTACTTGTGGGTATGTTTGTACCCATCCGAATTGGGCTGATGGAAAAGTCTGTTCAGTTAACCTTCATACAGCACAAGTTCTTCCTATTCATCCCATCATCAAGAAAAATGGAAGTACGGTGCTGGCAACTTTCATGTGTCTGGGAGGTTTAGGTGGCCATTGTCACGAAGGCACACTGCCATGCTCAAGCCTTCCTGAAATACCACTTATCCATCTACCTCAATTCATCTCTGCAAGCTTATGTTTTCATAGTTTGTATTTTACACTTTATGTCTCATTTCTTTCTTCAAATACAGGTTTAACATTAATGTAACGGATAATTTTTTTTGAGGCAGGGTCTCACCTTGTAGTTCAGGTGGGCCTTGAACTCTTGGCAATCCTTCTGCCTCAGCCTCGTGAGTGCTGGGATTATAGGTGTGCACCACCAGGCCTGACCATGTTATGAATAATTTTTAAGCCAAAGTATTGTATCAGTCTTTGTGTTTTGTTTTCCTGGATTGCTGGCAGTAAACACAAATTTTGTCCTCTCAATAAAGTTATCTGTTTGTTAAGCGAGTGGGGGCAAAAAATTAGGTCTCTTGGGCATTGTGTGTGTGTGTGTGTGTGTGTGTGTGTGTGTGTGTGTGGTGCTTGAGGTTGAACCCAAGCACATACCTGCTAGGCAAACTGAGCTGCATTGTCTGCCCAGCTCTGTTTATTTTTTAAATTCATTCTCTTTTACTCACACTGAATCATCGGAATGACTGTTCTTAAAATTTACTGCTGCTGTTTTCCTTTTAGCTCAGATCTGCTGTTGAACCTCTAGTGGATTTTTTTGTGACTTATACTTTTCAGCTCCAGAATTTCTGTTTATTTCTTTTATAATTTGTATTTCTTTATTAATATGCTCTTCTTGATAAGTCATTGTTTTCATATTTTAATTTTTTATACATATATCCTTTAGTTCTTTGAACATATTTACAATAGCCGGTTTACATTTTTGTTTATTAAGTCCGATATAGTCCTTCTCACTGCTTCTATTCAGTGCTCTTCCTTTCTTATGCATGGCTTGTTCTTTGCTATTTACTTGCTTGTCCTGAATTTTAAAAAATTGGATATTGAAAATTGTGTGGCAGCACCTTTCTTCTTTCAAAATTCCTAGTCCTCGGGCTTCTATTTTGTTCTCTTTGTTGTTGTTTTTGTTCAATGAATTTCCTTCCTGTACTGCTGCTCTGCTAGTCAGCTTTTAGTCATGACCAAATATCCGAAAAAAACAATTTAAAGGAGGAAAGGTTTGTTTTGGCTCTTGGTTTCAGTCCACACTCAATTGGCTCCATTGCTTTTAGGCCTTTGGTGAGGCAGAAACATTGTGTGGTAAGGGCATGATGGAAATATATTGCTCATCGTATGCAGCCTGGAAGCAGAGAGAGAGAAAACATACACTGGTTAGCTCCTCCTTCTTCCACATTTATTCTGTTCTGGGACCCAGCCTACTGGATGGTGAGGACCACATACAGGGTGAGAATCCTCCCTCAATTTTCTGTCCCTTATGTCAGTTCATCTCTGGAAACACTCTTCAGAGACACTTTCAGAAGGGTATGATACTAATTTTCTAGGTGTTTGTCAGTCCAGCACAGTTGGCAATCAAGATTAACCACCACAGCTTCCATTCTTTATTGTGTATGTTCCAGTCAGCCTGGGATTCTTTTGTTCAATTTGGGGCAGAAATTACAAAAAGGCAAGATACAGCTTTTTGGTTGTACCACTCATTTTGGTGTTACCAGGTATCTTTTTCTCAACTCAAGATAGAAATCATGAAAAGGCAAGCAATACTATCCAAATGAGGCTTCACTGGAACCTAGGTGTGAGCACCATGGAGACAGTACCTGAAGGAGCACAAAGGAGCACCGTCAGAGCTTGAAGTACTCAAGAAGTAAAGTTCACAGACAAAAACACTGGGCTTGTGCAAGTGCACAGTTAGTTTTTGCACGTGATCCTAGGATTTTCTGCATATAGCTTGTCAGTTTTTTCCTTTTGGCACTACACTTCGCAAATGCCTCAACAATCTGTGATTGGCTCGCAAAAGATGGTGGGGCTATGCTGCCTGTAATCCTGGGAGGGTAAGACAGGAGGATTGCAACTTTGAAGCCAGCCTGAGTAACTGTTTCAAAATAAAAAATAGAAAAAGAAAAAAGAAAAACACCTGGGGATATAGCTCAGTACAAACATATTAGGTTCAATCCCTGGTAACACACACACATTTTCTGCTCCCTCTCCCTCTCTCTCATGGTGTTGACTCTGGGAAAATAAAGTATAGGTTGAGTTCAGGCATATTGCAAATGAAGGGGTTTCTGGAAAGCTTGGAGGAGGAATCAGCAACTTCCTTGTATTCTCTAAGAGACCTTTGTGAGGGGAATTGGGGCCTTGCTGCTTTGTCTCCTCTATAGCTACTAAAATGCTCGATCATTTAGATTAGTGGTTAGCTAATGATTTGACAGAGAATTCCTTAAATGCTTGGAACCGGTTCAGTCTTTTAGCCCTTCCTGATAGCCTCAGGGTATATTGGGATAAACCTTCCTTGCTTTTTCAGGCAATTTGCAAAGCTACCCTAGCCTTCATTTCCTGTTGGGACAGAGCCTCAAGGTTAGCTGGAGGTGAGAAATCACACTTTTCAGTTCTTTCCTAAGCATATGCACAGATCTTGTGTGCTTCACCTGATAGATTCCCAGGAATCTTCTAGAGTTTACCAAAAGCATCTTGACATCTTCTTCCCAGATTTTACTTTTAGGGTTAGTTTCCTATTAGCCTCACCTGCTAATGCTGCCTCTGGCAACTGTGATGTTAGACATTTGGCAGTTGTCAGTCACTGGTCACTGTTCTCCTGACTGCCCTGGCTGGTTGTGGACCTATTTCTACAGTGAGTTAAGTCGTATAAAGATAAGAGAATGTAGCTCTTCTGGGAGCCACCAGAGAGGTGACAAAAGGACAGTTTTCTAATTGTGGTTTTTTGGAACTTGAACCCTTTTCCGTCCTCTCCAGTAATGAGGCTGGCTGCTGGTTTCCACAGCCATAGTGGCTGTGAGGCGATGTTTGTCTAAGGCTACTACAGAGCTGAAACAAGGTGGTGGGATTAGGTCAAGTGGAAACTTTGCCAAGTTGGCTCTTCCTGCCAAGATTCTCCCAGAGTTCTTGAATAAAATGCTCCTTGGATTATTGCACATTTTTAATTTTCAGAATTCTGAAAAAGTTGATTTTGAGAATTTGTCTGTTTTCTTTTGTGCGTCAGTGAATATTTAAAGTCCCTGTCTTTACTATTTGGGATGTGCTTGCAATGAATGTTAACCTTGTAAGCTTGATTATACACCTTTTCCTGCTTATACAAAGTACACTTAATATTGATATGACCTTCTCATGTGTCCTCATCCAGCTTTAACAGTCCCTGCATTTTCCAGGGTCTCTTTAGTTACTACTTATTTTTTCCCTAGAATATTTTAAAACAAAGCCCAGATGTAATTTTTTAAAAAAATTGAGTTGGAGTCTCACTATGTTTCCCAGGCTAGTCTTGAAATTCTGGATTCAATGGATCCTCTGACCTGCACCTCCTGAGTAGCTGGGGCTACAGGCATGCTACTGCACCTGGCTTTTTTGTTTTATTTATGGTGTTCAGGATAAACAACATTAACGTGGATGATATTTTGCTGAAACTGAGATATTATTTCAAAGGAGAATGTATCACAAAATGCTCCAGCCAGGCCCCAGATGCTTCTTTATTATGGTCCCTGTGCCACCACAGGCCTGGAAAAGCCTCATACTTCTACCTGTTATCTCCAGAGGCACCACTATGAAACTTTCAGTTGAGTAATTCACTGCAGTATCCTTTGGCCTTCATTTGATAAGAATATGTCATTTATTTACTTTATTCTTTTTCTCCTTCTCATTCTTTTTTTTTTTTTTTTTTTTTTTTTTTTTT
>NW_022900928.1:69066600-69076935 GCF_012274545.1 Fukomys damarensis
ATTGAACTCAGGACCTTGTATTTGTGAGGCAGGTGCCAGAACCACTGAGCTAAATCCTCAGCCCTATATCAACTTTTTAAATGATCAGAACTGAAAGCATAAAATTAAAAAAAATCTTTTTATGAAATCTCAGACCTCTGAGATATAATATAGTATATGATTGACCTAAATTAACATACTTAAATAATTGCTAGTCGTTAGAATGGCAGTAATTCTGGCACTTGCATTACTTGGTACAAGTTTTCAGGAGGACCATTTCATGATGTTTATCAAAAATAAAAAGGTTAGGAGCTGGGAATTTAGCTCAGTGGTACTGTTGCCTGTTGCACAAGCGCAGGGTCCAGAGTTCAATCCCTGGCATAAAAATAAATAAAAATAAATAAACAAAATGAAAAGGGTTTCATTTCAGGCATTCTTCTAAGACTGCATCATACAAAGTGTTGTGAGATTTTGAAAATGGTAATATGTACACATGTACTCTTTAAAGAGTACTTCTGAGAATAGCCTACATGCATATCAATAGCTCTTAAATGAAAAGAGGCCTAAGATACACTATTAATAGAAAAAAGTTAAATTGTAAGATACACAATTCATTGAAATAGTTGTACATCAGTGTTCATATTATGACCTGATCTGTGTGTGAAAGATTAAATCGCATGTATCACCCCCACCCCCACCACCACTAACCTACATCCTCAGCTCTTTATTTTTTAATTTGGAGAAAGCATCTTGATAAGTTTTCTGGCTAGGCTCAAATGTGATCCTCCTCTCTTACCCTACCCAGTAGCTGGGATTACAGATGCCCATACCATTGCACACAACTGTGTGTGATAGCTTGGAATTTTTTTAGGCTACTGATAACAGATTAGAAGTAAAACTGGCTTAACCAAGATAGGCATTTAGTTTTCTCTTCAGTGTCGTCTTGGGTAGGAAAGCTAGGGACTGGTGAGGTGGGAAATTTGTATCCTCGGGACCCAGACTTCTTTTTGTATTTTATTCTTGGTTTGTTTGTTTGTTTATTTATTTATTTATTTATTTTTGGTACTTGGGTCATTGTGCTTGCGAAGCAGGCACTGGAACCGCTGGAGCTAAATCCCCAGCCCTGTATTTTATTTATTTATTTAGGTTTTTTTGAGATAGGGTCTCACTATGTAGTTGAGATGACCTGGAACTCACTACGTAGCTCAAGCTGGTCTTGAACTCACAGCAGTCCTCCTGCCTCAGCCTCCTGAGTGATGGGATTACAGGTGAAAGCTACCACGCCTGGCTTCCCTAATTCTTTTTTTACCCACTTCCTCCCATCTCCTCTCTCCATCCCTTGAAGGAGACCCAGACTTCTGTCTGTTCTCTCCTCTACGTAATAAGTCCCTTTCTGAAGATGTCCGCACTAGCTATTGAGTGCTTTTTGCAGTTTGGAATAAGGAAAGACATAAAAGCCAAATACTTCTATACTTCTGGCTGTACCTCACTGACTGGTACTTAGTCACATGACGTGCACAGCTACAGAAAAAGGAGATAATTGTAGTCTTTTATTCTGGGTGGTGGTCAGGGCCTTCTTGTCCTGGAAGAAAGGGATACTGAGTATTGGGAGTAGCAGTGTCTGTCACTATATGAACATGCTTGTGTGTGAAGGCACAGAAAATTTCTGAAAGAAAGAATCAGAGCCTGATATTGCATCTTATAATCAGTGGTATGCCATAGCACGATACTAAATACTTTTCTTGGTGGCCATTAAATACAGTAGTATAATAAACTCCTTGAGAATACTGTAGGAGTGAACCTGATTTGTCCAGGTTTAGTAGAAAATTCTCCCAGAAGGTAGTAAGACGGACACATTTAAAAATTTTTAATGATTGTAGTATTTTGTGATATGTGCATTTCTGGGCTAAAACTGGCCTTGATATACATTCTCAATTCTCAGGTCTCTGAGCCACAATTATTAAGAACTTTTAATTAATCAGGGGCCTAGTTGTCACTGAGAATTCTCC
The DNA here is from genome assembly GCF_012274545.1 of Fukomys damarensis. Lineage (NCBI taxonomy): Eukaryota > Metazoa > Chordata > Mammalia > Rodentia > Bathyergidae > Fukomys > Fukomys damarensis. The sequence goes on from NW_022900928.1 coordinate 69,068,589, forward strand.
TTTTTAAGCTAACTTACAGTAGGAAGTAGGGAAAGTAGGGAAAATAATGCAAAACATAATATTGTATTTCACAGATATCTGTGTATTCATATATATGTTATATATGTGCACAAAGATTTATATATGTATTATACCACTTAAACTAGTCATCTGACATAACTATAAAATATAATTAATTCCATGAGGGAATTTATATTTAACAGTTTTTGATGGGAACTGTTTTCTCATTTAGGTATAGTAATATGTTTTTACACTTTTAATAGATTCATCATTTCCTATTGCCCTATAAAGAATATAAGCTTTAACATGGCTTTCAAGGTACTATTTTGGGGAGGTAGTTTTGTATGTCTCTACCTGGCTTCTTTATTTTTTGAATTTTTAAATTTTATTTTTGTTTTGGTACTGGGAATCAAACTCAGGTCCTTGTGCTTGCGAGGCAGGTGGCTGAACCACTGAGCTAAATCCCCGGCCCAACCTGGCTTCTTTAAAACAACCTATTTTTAACCATCTGTGCAGGGGTGGTTTGAATGTGTATGCTGCTTAAGTGCATTAGAAGTAATTTTGCATATATCAGCTTAATCCTCATGTAGTATTTGTGGGACATACCTGAGCGGAGGGTATTGAATTATTGTTACATTGCAGTTAAGAAAATTGGTATGTTCTTGACCTTCTGTAGGCAGTTAATAATTATAATAGCAAAGAAGTCAAGGATAAAGACACTACACTCACCCCTTCTGGCTGGAGATCCCAACATCCAAGTAAATTTAATAGTCATTTGTGTGACTATGTCCACTTAAAGGTGTGTGTATATCTCTGTGTCTTTCTGTTAGATGTGCAGCATTTTCCTTTAATTCCCAGTCTCATACTTTTAATAGAGTTGGAAAAATGTACTGTCTTTATGACAGTTCTTATCCCTTTTGAGCCATGGAACCTTTAAAACTGTGATAAAAGATATGGACCCACCATATCTTTGCTTTTTATTATAGATACTAACTTACTACAGAAGGCCAAGAACACACCAATTGTCTTAACTGCATGTAATATAGCAACAACTTAATATCCTGTGCATATGAGTGCTCCATATATACTATGTAAGAACCAGGCTGAGAAACACAAAATTACTTATAAGTATATGTAGTTACTGCACAAATGGTAAAAAGAATTTGTTTGAAATGAATTAGCAAAATGACTTAGTATATATGTGCAAAAATTTGCATATATATTCATGGGTTCCTGGACCTTTAAACCAATCCATCCATGGAGAAGTTAAGATCCTCTTAGTCAAGTACTTTTACACACATGTTCAAGATTGTAATGAGAATCTCTGAAATGCAATGTGATGTGGTCAATATCATGTTGAATATTTTATTCTACTGAAAAATATATATTCCAGCGAAAGATCTTACTCAGAGATCAGAAGATACAATCCCTGAGGTTTCCCTTGAGTCTTAGTATGAATTTAAGCCTTACGACTTAAAAGTATGAGTGCAAAGGTGTTCCTTACTAGAGGCTGAGCTCATCTGTGCTAGTTTGTAGGCTGTGGGCTCTGCCCTCCCTTCTCTTCAGCCGTGTTCCACAACCACTCTCCCTTTTTCACTCTTTATAAGCATTGAAGTTTCCCCCGCTGTGTACAAGTTCAGCTTTTCTCATCATACCTTTGTTCTTCCCATCTAATATCTAGTATCTATTGCAGACCAGGTGTCCAGGATAAAACAGCCTAGCCCTGGCTGTCCAGTGATGGCATTCATTGCAAAAATATGAATGTGTAGTCGTAATCACAGTTTGGCATTTTCAGTGGAATTAAAAAAAGTCTAACTTGTTTCCTTCTTCAGTTGTGTTGAGCAGCTATTATTTAGCATAATTAATTTTTTTCCCTCTTCCTTGGCAGGATCTCCTGGGCAATCACCAGCAGTCTTCTGTTCAGCTCTGGGTCTCCTTTGGCCGGAAGCCTATGCGAGCAGCCCAGTTTGTCACAAGACATCCTATTAATGTGAGTTCTGCTTGAGGTTGGAAAGAAATCTTATTGTCAGGCTATGGATTTAGCTCAGTGGTTCTGTTGCCTGCCTCACCAGTGCAAGGTCCTGAGTTGGACTCCCAGTACCAAAAAATAAACATTAAAAACCAAAAAACAAAAAACTTACTGTCCGTATCAGAGGTTGTGGAATGGGTGTGATGGGGCTGCTCTGCTGGGGTGGAGTCCCTTTCCACAGGAGGGGTCTAAAAAGGGCCACGGTGCTTTGGTGCTCACTTCATTGTTTAAAGTGAAGCTTCACAGCAAACTTAATTTGCTTTAAGTGGAGTAGGTTTGGCAGAGGGGTTGTTTTAACTTCAGCGGGCTCATGTGCCAGGGCTGCAGCAGTGGGAAGCATGTGCCCAAAGTGCTTACATAAGAGTACCTGCTGTATTACTTGCAGATAGTCAGGCTCCAAAAGAGGACAGATTTGGGTTCCACCTCAGAAACATTGGGGAGACCAAGAGCGGAGCAGAGGAATAAACCATAGTCAAGTCCTTGAACATGCAGTATTATAATCAGAGGTTGATAGGAAAGATCAGGACTGGGAGAAGTCATCAGCAAGGTAACTGTGGGGAGGAGGTCCCATGGAAGACCTTGACATATACAGTTATTTGGTGGGAAGTTAGTGGCTCAGAGGGGAATGTGATGGAGAACGGTCTTACCAGTTCTTTCTTGCCTTCTGTAGGTTCTGCCTTCCTTTAAGTCACTTTAGGGCAAAAAGAGAGAAATGAAATGCGTGTTAATCTATATTTTGTACTAATGAAAAGTCTCTTGAGTAAGGAGGAAGGCATTTGATACCCAAAGAAAGGTTTATAGGTCATTTATGGAGTTCATAGTCCCATTCTTTTGTTGTGCCCCATGAAGATCCTGTTCCATCTTCAAAGCAGGCTCTGGTTCTCTGAATGGAAAGTCATCAAAGTTTGTCCAAGTTGGAGACTTTCTGTGGGCTTTGTACCCACATTTGTACCCACGGGGGCATTCGGAAGTCATGGTTTTAATGTGTGTAGAAAAAGTCTACAAGGCATAATCATTTTTTGACTTATGTATTTCTTGAATTTTGGTTCCAAAGGAATATTACATTGGCGATGCCTCAGAGGACCAGGTCTTTGTGTGTGTCAGTCATAGCAACAATCGCACAAATTTATACATCTCAGAGGCAGACGGGCTGAAGTTCTCTTTGTCGTTGGAGAATGTGCTGTATTACAGCCCAGGAGGGGCCGGCAGCGACACACTAGTGAGGTAAGGAAATTGTGGGCTCTATTCAGATTTCTTAGACTAATGTGGCAACCAGCTTCTTTCCAATCCAGTGCTTTCTGTGTTAGTTAACTTGCTGCCATGGTGACAAAATGCCTAGGAATGTCAACTTGAAGGAGGGCAGGTTGATTTTGGCTCATGGTTTCAGAGATGTCAGTCTGTAGTCAGCTGATCTGGTGAGTGTGAGGTGAGGCAGGAAGAACATCATGGCAAAACGGTGCAGTGGAGCAAAGCCGCTCACTTGAAGGCAGGTGGTGAGTGGAGAGAGAGGAAGGGGCCTTTGAAGGCTTGTCCTCAGTGACCTGCTTCTTCCAACTAGGATCTACCTCATTAAACCTGCCTCAAATGGTTGATGAGGTCAGTGCCCTCACAATTCAGTCAGTCGCCTCTCAAGGCCACACCTCTGAACGCTGCTGCATTGAGGATCAAGCCCTCAATTCATGAGTCTTTGGGGGATCCTTTTTTGTGGTGCTGGGGATTCAACCAGAGCCTTGCCTGTGCTAGGCCAGTGCCGTGTACTGCACCCCCAGCCTGAAACCTCATATTTACATCATGGCACGTGTTTTCCCATATCCAGTGCACATGTCGACTAACCTGGGTACTTTGAGAGCCACAATAAATACCTGACTCACATACCTAAGGATTGCAGTGAAATTGTCCGAGGTACAGCCTGGATTTGAAGAGCTTAAAAATCTCCCCAGGTGATCCTTATATGCCGCCAAAGCTGAGAGCCACTGTTCTAGATGACATTTAGGGTCACAGCTGCTCTGTTAACCACTCCCTCGAGCTCCCTCTATTCACTTATCTTTTTTTTTTGTGGTCTCTGAGCCAGTGAGAAAGAACAGTTGGAAAATATCAAGCCAGAGAGAGCTGGTGTATGTGGCCATGGGACCCTGCCTTCAAGTGACTCAGGTTAATTGACATCATCTCTTCCTTTGAAAAAGATAATTGCATGATTGTGGAAAGGCACAAGTGTCATTGATGCTTTATCTATAAATTAAATGCATGGAACAATTTTGTGGTTCCAGCCAAGCGTGTTCTCTGAGCAGCACGCCTATCAAAAAAGTCTGAGTAGGAATCGGAGTTCAGCAGGGATGAGTAGATTCCTAAGATCCTTTGAATGCCATCAATCCATTTGTTGTCATTTGTCGTCTGACAACTCAGGCTGACTGTGGTAGGCTCACTTTCTGCTCTTGGAAAGGGCAGTCTGTGTGGGGCCATCTGTTTGGGGAAGAGGTCTGGTCCACAGCTGTGCTCACCAGATCAGAGGACGCGTGCCTGCAGCTCACCCTCTCCTTGTGCTGGTTACTCATTCTGTCACCAGTTCAGTCCACAGCATGCTGATGCTCTGTGCCCATTAGGGTTCTAGGTTCACTAGTGAAGTAGTGTAGATGGCAGTGAGACATCACTGCTCTGTGAAGTCCCTGCTCTGTGAAACGTGTAGTCTAGTTGGAGGGAAACAGAGTGCAAAGCAATATGCAACCTGCTGGGCAGAAAAATAATGCCAGAGAAGGGTGTAGAGAATTATTAGTGTGTTAGTTTATGTAGGCAGTTCCAGGAAGTTATATTTCAGCAGATGCTTGAGTTATGGAGGGAGAATGCCAGCCAGTAAAGGAGACACCATGGGAAGAGTCCTGCAGGTAGAGGAACAGCTAGCACAGTGATTCAGAGGTGTGCCTGAGGAGTAATGCAGAGACCTGGTTCTTCTGTTCTTCCAACCATGGCCAGAGAGCAGAGAGAGGGAGGAGACAGGATTCTAGAAAGCAGGACTCAGGTGGTGTAGTACCTTCAAGGGCATGGAAAGATCTCACTGTATTTTTTTATTTTTGGTACCGGGGAACGAGCTCAGCACCTCACGCCTGCCAGGGAGGCACTGTGTCACTGAGCTCTATCCCTGGACCACCTTACTATATTTTTAAATAAGTGAAATAGATACCCATCTAACTTATCCTCTTGATTTCTTTTTCTATTTGAAAAATTATAAATTGCATTACATAATGAAAAATGTAGAAAACGTCAAAGGATGTAAGTGTAACAAGTAATTTTGAGTGAATAACTAACTACGTGTTTCATCTTTCACAGAAGTTACCCTCAGTCCTCGATGGGTAATTGACTAAAGTAGGGGCGAGGGTAGAATAAGAAGATCTGATTGCAGAGGTCCAGGCCAGTTGGCTGGCCCAAGGGCTACTGCAATGGATATTATGGAAGTGTTCTGATCCTAAATATGTTTTCAAAGTGGAGCCAGTAGATCTGCTGGTGAATTGGACAATTTATAGGATAAGGAACCAAAGGGACCCCCTTGGGTGGTGAAGTCAGGAGGGCTGCGTGAGGAACGTGTGCAAGGGAGAGATCATGAATTGTTTTGGGCTTACTAGCTGGAGATGCCTATTAGATATTAGATTTACTTGGTCTCCAGTAGTGTGTTACTACTTCCTTTTTCTTCTCCTTTGGAGGCGCTGCTGTGTTTCATTCATTTTCTTTCTCTTCCTAATACAGACTCATGTTTTTTTTTTTTTTTTTTTTTTTTTTTTTTTTTTTTTTTGGTACCGGGGATTGAACTCGGGTCCTTGCACTTGCAAGGCAGGCCACAGAACAGCTGAGCTAAATCCCTGGCCCCTCATGGGTTATTTTTATTTAATGTGTTATAAGCCATTCCTGTCATGGTTCATCTTGATATTTAGGTTGTTCTGGTTTGGTTGGTAGTAGCTCCTAGCTTCCTCAGATTGGTTCCTGTGTCTTTTAATTGTTTTTTTAAAATAACTTACATGAGGTGAAATTCATATAACATCAGCTTAGCCATTTTAAAGTGAACAATTCAGTGCTTAGTACTCTCACAAAGGCATACAAAGCACCACTGTTTCAGTCATTTTTTCATTTTTTGGACTCAGTATCTGACACCAGCAAATTAAAGGAGCAGAGGTTTATTCTGGCTCACAGTTCGGAAGTTGTAGTCCATGGTTGGCAGGCTTAAAACATAGAAACAGCGTGGCAGAAGGGTCTGGGTGAAGGAAAGCTGCCTATGTCACAGCAGCCGGGAAGCAGGGAACAAAGGGAGGAACTGGGAAGGACTTGCACCCTTGCAGGTCACGCCCCCAGATACCCTCCAAACCTCATTCCAGAAGCCCACCTTGGAGCCCATGAGGCTGGGGGGGCATCTAAATATAATCAGTAACAACCACCTTTATCTAATTCCAGAATATTTTATTTCTCCAAAAGAAGATCTCATACTCATTAAACAGTTTCTCCATGATCTCCTTCCCCCACCCCCCAGGCAGCTATGGGTTTAATTTCTTTCATTATCTTTTTTTTTTGAGACAGGGTCTCCCTTTGTAGTTCAGGTTCACCTTTGTAGCCCAGGTTGACCTCAGACTCATGGGATCTTTGTTTCCTGCCTCAGCCACCAGAGTGCTGTCATTACAGATATGCACCATCATGCCTGGCTTGTCATCAGTTTAATTTCTTTGTAAATTTTCCTTTTTCGGCTATTTCATATAAATGGAGTTTATACAATAAGATGCAACCTCTTATGTCTGGCTTCTTTCATTTAGCATAATGTTATTAACACATGTAGCGCATATCGGTATGTCATTCATTTTTATGAGTGAATTATGATCTTTACATTGTATAATTAAAATTCAGGAACCATTATCCTTTGGGTCTTTCACTGACTCTTCAGATTTTTTTCCTACTGTGTAGAGCCTCTGGCTATGGAGTAGGTAAGTCACAGATTACCAGTGTTTTCTTCATGTGCCAGATATTTAGATGACTGTCTCAGGGCATTGAAGGAGCCAGAAGCTGGAGGGAAGGGCTCCCCAGGAAGTATTGACCACTTTACATTCATGCAAAGCCTGTTATGTAATGCAGTTTCCTCCCACTTTGTCTGAGAGTGCAGTCCAGTTAAGAAATTGAAAATAGATTCACGTAAAAAGCCCAGCATCCTGCACAGCTTTGTTACTCTTTCTCTCAGATTTTATCTCAGGCTGCAGAGGTTGTGCTCAGTGGAGTGATCTTTTGTCATCTGCATCTCAGTCTCAGCCAGATGAAATGGGATAAGGATGAATTAGATGATGCGAGCAGCCTGGTTTAAACCAACGTCTGTGGCCTTTGAAATGAGCTAGAGGAATTGGTTCTAATTTCCTTAGAGAAATGGAGAAAGAACTCTTAATAGGGGATTACCCAGGAATTTGTGAGATGTGCTATGTAGGAATCTCAGGGAATGTTAAAGCTAGATTTAGGGCTCTTGGGAGGAGCTAATGTGCTGAGGGCATGTCAAGGCCCACGGGGGCACCTTAAAGAGGAACACTAGCTTGGTGGGTGGGAATGGCTGCCAGTGACCAGATTTGCTTTCAGTAAAGTTAAAGGGGACTTGGTGAGCTACCTGGCAAATCCTGGGAAAAAGAGAAGCCCTCTGGTGAGGGCTGAATGAGTATAAGATGGCAGAAATGGACTCTTAAAGTATACTGAGGGTGAGGCAAGTCAAAGGAGAAAGTGAAAGGATGGGCAGAGAGTAAAACAGTTGGATTGTGAGGTATAAGAAGACAGCCTTTGGCTTAGAAGTAAAAGATAAAACTCTAAGACTTTGAGCAGCTGAAAGATATAGGGCTCATCTAACTAAGAGCAACTCAGGTCTCCCAGATGTGGGAAAGAAGCAGATAAACCTCAGGATAGCAGGTTTCATGATGACAGAAACTAAGACAGGAATGCTGAGGTAGACAGGCAGGTGACAGACCCTCATATGATTCCTAAGGTAGCCCCTGAAAAATAACTAAGAGAGACTGAAGGAATCAGATGTCAGAGAATTTGGTCTTACCTCTGGTCTTTTATTTAGAATTTTGCTTAATCTGTCATTCCAAAGTGGCTTTGTTGGTGCTGCTGCTTATTTCCTGTTTCCTGCTTCAGAGGTTGTTGTGTGTGTCTCTTTGAGGTGGCAAAGTAATCATCCAGCTCAGGAAATTTGTATGGCGTCTGATGGAAAAAAAGCAATTCTCTGCTTCATTGTGTAGACCGGTGGCTCAGAACCTTTGAAATAAAGGGAAGAGTTCCAATTTTTAGAGCCATGTATGAACCATGGGTACCATT
>NW_022900928.1:69077023-69095972 GCF_012274545.1 Fukomys damarensis
ATATATAATGTTTGTACTATTTTAGTGCAAACCCTTTCTCAGTAAAAGCGTAGTATCCTGGCATAGCAGTTACAGCCTACAAAGGCCTTATTCTTTGTTTCCCTGTTACCACGTACAACCTCAGGCTTTCTAGAACCATTTTTACTGTATAGATTGCTTCTTTAGGAAGAAATCTTCATACTGCTGGTCTTCTTGACAGAAAACCCTGTGGGGATCTGTGTGATCAGTGTGTTTGATAATTAGGTTGTAAGTACTTGTGTAATAGCTGTGTAATCCTGAGCTGTGTTTTTCTACAGATCGAGTTGAATTTTAAGCCTCAGAATTGTTATCTGTGTCTTGCGAGTCCAGTGTAATGTTTCCTATTTGTCAAGGTTCATTGGAAGACTTGGGTCAATTTTTATGTTAAAGAAATAGTTGTGACTCTATGTCAACTTTTTGTACAGTATGTTGATGATTCTAAACCCCTGGTTAGGAGTTGATCAGATAAGCATCTTGGCCTTCATAGGCAAAACAAAATCACTCTTTTTTTTTTTAAAGAGCAGATTATTTAGCCACAAAAAGAAGCAAATATGCTACATGCTACAACACAAGTGAACCTTGAAAACACTATGTTAAATGAAAGTAACTGGTTACAAAAGATGACATATTATATGATTACACTTACATGAAATAGCCAGACTAGGCAGACCCATGGAAATAGAAAGAAGATCAGTGGTTGCCAGGGCCTGGGAAAGGAAGGACAAATGTACAGTGATTGCCAGTGATAAAAATGTTCTGGAACTAGATGGTTATGATGATGGTTGTACAACATTCTGTATGTAATAAGAATGCCACTGAACTTTATACTTTAAAATGGTTAGAGTTTATGTTATGTATGGTTTTTGAAAAAACCAATCAAAGTTTCATTTTCAGGTTCACAGCTGTTTATTTTTTCATACTGCAGGTATTTTGCAAATGAGCCATTTGCTGACTTCCATCGTGTGGAAGGATTACAAGGAGTCTACATTGCTACTCTGATTAATGGTTCTATGAATGAGGAGAACATGAGATCAGTCATCACCTTTGACAAAGGGGGAACTTGGGAATTTATTCAAGCTCCCGCCTTCACAGGATATGGAGAGAAAATCAATTGTGAGGTATAGACACTTTAATTTTGTTTGGCTTTTTAATACAAGGAAAAGAGCTTTGATCTGTAGGGTTTTCTACATCAAATACTTACTGAAAATATGCAAGATCACATAGTCCTCTGATAATATCACCTGAAACAAATGTTTATCTGTATTTCCACATTTGCTGGCCCCAGACTCTACACTGAGGCACTGTGGAGTGCCATAGTGAACCCGCAGTGCAACAATGGGATATTTAAAACACATAGGCTGTTTTTGGATTGAACCTAGGGCCTTGCACATGCTAAACATACATTTTACCACTAAGCTATGATCCCAGCCCAGTATTTTAAAATTTTGAGGGAACTACCATGGTAGTTGACATCTACCAAATCATGTGAATTATCTAAGTAACTAGCTTGAGTTAAATCACAGTTTCAACATCAGGTCATGTTGTATTTCTTTTGATGACATCTTATCTTTGGGAAGTTGAATTTTTCAGAATTTTCTGTGACATGAAAAAAAAGTGAGAATATCAGGGGAGGAATAGGACATGAGGTTGGTAATGTCCTATATGATTCCCAAATTACATTCTATTACCAGGTAACTGTGGTTATTTAAAAATCTAGTTAATACACACTGTTGTTTTACACAACACTAAGTTATTAGGTTACGTATATTTGATAAGTCGTTTGGATGTAACTATGTAAAAACATGTCATTTCTTCTGCTATAAAATATTACTAAAACTTGTGTTTCAAATCTAGATTGTTTGTTAACTTCTTGTGTCAGTTATTATTTCTGTGGAGCTAGTTTTAATATTCCTCTCCGAGTGTAACTCAGGATTGTAATTTCCTTGTCCATATGCTTATCTGAAAAGCTAAAAAAATCAAAGTGTATTATTTGGTTCCCTTAAGTGTTCCCATAACCCCAGACAGCCTATGGATTGTGTCTATGGCTTTGTGTGATATCCCATACTCTGTTCCTATTTAGTGTAAGGAATCTAGGATGTGGACAGAAGACACTCAGAAAAAATAAGCAGTACTCATTTTAAAAGAAACTGTAGCCGGGCGTGATGGTGCACATCTGTATAATCCTAGCACTTGGGAGGCTGAGGCAGGAGGATTGCTGTGAGTTTGAGACCACCCTGGGCTACATAGTGCGTTCCAGGTCAGTCTCAACTACATAGTGAGACCCTGTCTCAACACCCAAAAAAGCAAACAAACCAAACCAACAAAAAAAGAAACTGTAACATTTTAATAACTGAACTGTAACATTTAGTTAGACAATTACCTGGTCTTCAAGATTTTTGAATTTGTCAATGATGGTGACTCTTGTGTATTCTTTTTTTTTTTTTTCTCATTGAGTTTATTGGTACACTTTAGGTATACAGTGCAGTTACATTCATCATTGGGCTCTTGTATCTTTACATGACAGGTCTTGGTTCTTATTTTTTCCCCATAACCCTGCCCTGCCTTCACCCACTCCTCCCTTCCCTATTTACTAAAACTTTATTTCCATTTTTTCATTTTCTCTTATTTTTTTCTTTTCCCTTATTTCCTTTCCCCTACCCTTCCCACTTCTCCCATACCTTTAGCCCTTTTCTTCCTATCTGAGACATTTGGGAAAACTCTTCCAGAGACTCTTGCCCTAGAGTGTACCTGCTGAATTTTTGTCCCATTTTGGTAACAGGTTTTGGTTTACCATATTGGAAATCACCATGCTAAAAAAAGATATAATTAAATACCTAGATATTTACCGTTTTCCGCAGCAGTATCTTATGGCCTCACCAGTTTAGCTTGATCTTGGTGTGGATGGGGCTGGGATGTTATGAGCATGCCATGGAAGTCAGAGCTTGATTAAATACAAGTAATAGTAATATTCAGTTTTTTATTTCCTTGACTGATCCATATATGAACTGTAAGAGAGTTAAATCAGCTTTTAGTTTCTACTTCTGAATTTAGGTGGTTTGTTAGGTTTCTATCACTGGGACAAAATACCAAAGAAAAGGATCAATTTATAAAGTACAGGAATTTATTTTGGTTCACAGTTTCAGAGGTTTCAGTCCATGGTCACTTGGCCCCACTATAGGCCTGTGATAAAGCTGAGTATCATGATTGAAGAGTGCCAGGTAGAGCAAAGCTGCTCCCATTGTGGCAGCTGGGAAGCAGAGAAAACACAGAGGAAAGAGTGGGGTCCCAGTGTGCTCTTCTAGGGCCCACCCAAGGATGTAACTTCCCTCCACTAGATCTTACTTCCTAGGTGTTATCCTACTTTCCAGTAGTGCCATAGGCTGTTAACCAAGCTTTTAGCACATGGCCTTTGGGGAACAGTTCAGATACAAATGGTGACAAACTGTGAAAAGAACACGTAGGTGTGGTTAAAAATCCGACTGACGATATAGAAACACTTTCATAAACAGACTTCTTTGCAGACAAAAAAGTCGGAGTCAAGAGAGGGAGTTGGTAAGTAAATATTTCTTGGAGTTGCAGTCTAATTTGCTCTAGTTTTCAACAGCCGAACTGAGAGGCTAGCAAGATAGATATTTGTTAAAGATTCTTTTTATGAAAAAAATAAGTAGATCCAATCTTGTTACAGTTTTTATCTGCACCATAAACACATGCAGAATTTCTTAGTAAGAACACTGGACACATCTTAATGACTTCGAGTCATCACTTTCTGTCCAGGAGAATCAGGCGTGACCATATATCAAAAGTACTATCTTGGTGACTTACAAAGAAGTATTACAATCTGACATAACTGATGTAGGCCAGTTTAAGTAACTTGGACCCTTGCTTCATACTACCACATGTTTGTGTAAGATGTAGTGCACTCCTTCAAACATTTCATGCAAATCCTTTGGTGTTCTTATCTCAAATGTTGTACATCTATCTGGAAGCATCTCAATGAGACGTTATGATTTCTAATTCTTGCTTTTTTTTGGCAGAATTACTAGAATTATATTGAAAACACATCTCCACTGATTTAGAAAATAAATATCATGACATCATTTCATTTCTCTTTAGCTTTGAGTCCCTTGAGAGGATCTTTGGGTGGATAGGGTCCCTTTCCTATCTACTCAAGTTGACATTGATTTATAATTGTTATTCCTTCAGTCTCAGGAGTTTTAAAATTCTTTTTCCTCTTTCCTTCAATGATAGACACTTATGGGGCTTGGATAATCCATTCTATGATGGTGGGTGCGTAGAGACAGCTAGAATGTGAGTCTGTTTTTTTCTGGGCCAGGCCTCCTTGCTCTGGTTCGGACTTTGAGGTCCTCACATAGGCTGATGGATTTGAGGGAGACTATGCATCAGGTTGCATGTTGACATTTTCTGGCCCTTTCTTTATGTAGCTTTCCCAGGGTTGTTCCCTGCACCTGGCCCAGCGTCTCAGTCAGCTGCTCAACCTCCAGCTCCGGAGGATGCCCATCCTGTCCAAGGAGTCGGCCCCTGGCCTCATCATTGCCACCGGTAAGTATGCTCTGTGTTTTCCTTCAGGGGCTTCGGTAGTGTTGTTAAGTGCAGACAATTATAGTGTAATCAACCACATTTCTGGCATCGACTGCTTTTTGTGGTTTTAGGACATTCCTGGTTGCCAGATACTACTGAGAATTTTTGGTTGGACAAAGTGATTCTCTGAAATACTCTTGACATGCATGGAAAATAATTCTTCATCTTGCATTTTAGGCTCAGTGGGAAAAAACCTGGCAAGCAAGACCAATGTGTACATCTCTAGCAGCGCAGGAGCCAGGTGGCGAGAGGTCAGCCCCCATCCCCTTGCTTCTTGTCTGTGAGAATGTGGATTGTGGCTCAGTGTTTCAGGGACACATTGGTCCCTGGTGGAGGCTTGTGATGCCCAGTAAGACTATAATGTAGTGAGAGGGACACAGAGTGACATTTAAAAAGCCAGCTACCCTGATTCATGTTTATAACTTACAATGTGGGTGTGATTTTGCCAAAATATTGTTTTAAATAAAACCAGACCTTTTCACTTTTTAAAAAATAACTGAATTTGACCAGATTTTCAAGACTGTATGTTCCACAAGGACAAAGACAGTGACCATTTGGCTTACATCTGCAACCCCAAGGCCTACCAATACTTGGCATACAGCAAATACTCTGTAAATGTTTACTGAGTGTATCACTGAATTATAATGGAGTTGTAGTGGTGTCAGGTCTGACTGGTTATTTTGCCTGTTTGTCTGTATGTTATTGAAGCTTGAGTCTTGCTGTATGGGCCTCTGTTGTCTCATCCTATGTGATGGAAATGCACTGCTTCTGCTGTAAGTCTCTAACCAGTTTTAATCCTTGAGCACCAGTTGTGCCAATTCAGAAGGTGCAGTGAGTTCTCCAGCCTTGAAATGCTAATTTAGCCTTGAACATTGGAGAGTTCCCAGATTTGGAAGCCAGTGTTTCTCAGCAGCCTCACTTGATTTATGTGGCTGAAGGAGGTGCATCTGTTCTCATTCTGTAGGGGTTGTTTTCAGTGCTGACCCCAAGGATGGTGGGGACCCTCTGAATAAAACTCAGCAGGTCACTGGGCAGGAGGTTACTGGGCATGATGTCGGCAGCATCGTGGAGTTCTCAGAAGAGGTACTGGACATGGTCCTGGTCCTCATGGTGATTTTTATCAGGGATGCAATGTGTGCACCTTCATATTGAAGTCTGTACTTAGTAAAACAATCATAATCCCCAGCATTTGTTTGGTTCTTTGCAGTTTACTTTGCAGACTGTCATACACCTTATCCCATGAGTAACAGGGCTTACCTCCCTCCAAATGAGAGGTGTGAGACTCAGATATTGTGTATGCATGTGTGTGTGTGTGTGTGTGTGTGTGTGTGTGTGTGTGTGGACTGTACACAGCATGGTAGAGAACATAGCATATTCATTCAGGTGAAAGAGGTTAATAAGGCAAGAAAAGTCAGAAAGTTCGAACAGTTTGGAATTTTCTGGTTCTCTTTGTCCTCCTCCTGGGACCAATGAAGCAGCTGTTTTCCTGGTCAGCAGAACTGCACTTTGCTTTTGGAATCGGAGTTGGAGTTCTCTTCTCTGCGTATTGGTCTGCGGTTTGTTTTTACCTTCTGCTGGTGGTGTAATCTGGGATTTGAACATCTGCAAGTGATTTCCTTCTGGGTAGAAAGCCATGTCTTGTTCTCCTCCAGTAAAGTGTTGTTGGCTGGCTGTTGCAGGGGCAGCTGTCAGTGCCCCCGACCCCAGCATGCTTTAGTGCCTGCCTGGCAGTATCCAGTACACAAGGGATCTTGTGTGGGGAGCTAACTAGGGAAGGCAAAGGTTGAGACTGTCTGTGAAGGAGCATCTGAGTCCTTGGAGGCACATCCAGGGCATGGAGCAAGCTGGGAGGTAGGGGATGAGGAAATTAGGCTGTGTGGATAGAAGGCCACCTGCAATATTGGTGACTGCACTTCCGGTTCTCCTGTGTCTCATGATTAGTTGTGCAAATTTTGACTCTCAGAATTCCTTTCTTAGGCTGTTTTCTTCAACTTCAGTGAGGCACACGGAAGTACAGTGAACTGTACATGCTTTGAGTTTTATATGAATAGACTCACAGTATACCTGGCTTCTGTCACATACCATGGTGAAGTTCAGGCTGGATTCAAACTTGTGATCTTCCTGCTTCATTCTCCCAGAGTACTAGGAATGCAGGTGTGTGCCACATCTGGCTTCATTAATTGATTTTTGAATATTAAACCAACATTCAATTACTGGAATAAACCCTACTGTTCATGATGAGCCCTTTAGTATATAGCTAGGTTTGATTTATTAAAATTTATTGGTTTTTGCATTCTTTGTGAGAGGTATTAGTCTATAGTTTTCTCGTTTTGTAATGTCTTTATCAAGGGCATTAGAGTTTGCTGGTGTCATGTGAAACGAGGAGATTAATGATCTTTCTTGATTTTCTTATAAAGTTTCTATTAAGATTGATGTTACTTTTTTCTTTGAGTAATTTTCCAGAGACATTCTCTAGGTCTGGGGCTCATACTTGAGATGTTCTGTACTCATCCTCTCAGAGTGCTGAGATTACAGACGTGCTCCATCACTCCTGGGTTCTTTACCTTCTTAATGTTTGTGGGAGCTTTAGCAATAATTTCATTTCTGATATTGGTGATTTATATGTTTTATTTTCTTTGAGTTTTGGATTTGTTAGTATTATTGATCTTATCAAAGAATCTGCTTTTGGCTCTGATAGTTTTCTTTATTGTCTTTCTGTTTTGTTGATTTCTTGTCTTTATTATTATTTTCCCTTTATTTTATTTGTTAAGGTGTAACCTTAGGTCTTTGATTTTTGGATATTCCTTTCTCATATAAATATTTAATGCTGCTAGTTTTCCTCTAGATACTGCTTTCATTATATATTTCATATTTAGATATATAATATTTTTTAAGCTCAGACTTCTTAATGCCTGTTTTTAAAATTGAAATATGATTCATGTATCATAAAACTGGTCATTTAAAAATAGTTCAGGTTGTTTAGTGGAGTCACCAGGTTATACAACCATCACTGCCATCTAATTTCAGGTCATTGGCAGCACTCCAGAACATGTCTTTTGATTTTTGTGTTTAAGTGATACATTATTTTAAAAATAGTATTTAAATTCCCACATATTTGGGGGTTTTCATAGACATTTTATTGATTTATAATTTGATTTCCTTTGGTCTGGGAATATACTTTGAATGATTTTGACTTCTTTTTCTTCTCTCTCATTGAGTTTATTGGTACATTTTAGGTGTACAGTACAGTTACATTCATCATTGGGTGCTTGTACCATTACATGACAGGTCTTGGTTCTCATTTTTTTCCCCTTGTCCCTGCCCTCTCTTCATCCCCTCCTCCCCTCTCCCTTTACAAACACTTTATTTACATTTTTTCATTTTCTCATATTTTTTTCCCTTATCACCTTCCCCCCCCTTCCAAATTTCTCTGTATCTTTAGCTCTTTTCTTCCTATTTCACATTGTCTGATTTTGACTTCATTGATTGGGATCCATTTTGTGATCCAAATGGTAGCCTGTATTAATGACTACATCATGTGTACCACAAAGGAAGTGTGTTCTGCAGCTGCTTCATCAAGCATGTGTGGATGTTTATTACATGGAAGTAGTTGATCATGTTATTCAGATCTTTTATATTTATTCTGATTTTGGGGGGAAGGATCTACTTCTCTAAATTCCTAATGGAGATTTGGTGAGATCTTCAATTGTGGAAATGTCTTTTTTTTTTCTTTAAATCCTGCTAAGTTTGGCTTTATTTTGCTATATATTTTGTGTCTCTCATTAAGTGTCTTCATTTTTTTTTTCAATACTGGAGATTGTATTTGGCAATACAGGACCTTTGCACTGAACTAATTTATTTTTTTATTTAAACTGGGTCTCACTAAGTTACCTGGACTGAGCTTGAACTTGACCATCCTCTTGCCTCAGCCTTTGAAGTGGCTAAGATTACAAGCATGCGCCACTGTACCTATCTTGTCTTAACATTTATGATTATCTTTTCTGATGAATTACCCCTTTTATCATTGTAAAATATCCCTCTTTATCTATGGTCATACCTTTTACCTCATATTTTATTTTATATGTTAATGAAGTAGTTTTCCCAGTTGTAGTCGTCGTCTTCTTCTTCTTCTTCTTCTTCTTCTTCTTCTTCTTCTTCTTCTTCTTCTACACTATGTACTTCAGACTGACCTGGAACTCACTATGCAGCCTGGGCTGGTCTTGAACTCACAGCAATCCTACTACCTCAGCCTCCTGAGTGCTGGGATTACAGGCGTGCACCACCTCACCCAGCTTTCCCAGTCTTCTTATGCTATCCATAATCTTTTACCATCTATTTACTTTCTGCTTGTCTGCATCTTTGTATTTAAAGTGTTTTTTTTTTTTGTAGGCAGCATAGTAGGATCATACTATTTTATTCATTCTGTTAAGCTCTACTTTTTAACAGAAGTTAGATCTTTAAAATTTAATATAATTATTGATGTGGGCGAATTTTAATTCAATATTTTACTACTTCTTTCTCTTCATCTCTTCTAGTTTTTATTTTCTCTGCCCTTTTCTTTTTGTTTTGATAATTTTATTTAGATGTTGTCTCTTATTTCTCTATATTTTTCCCATTGGTTGCTCTAAAGATGAAAACACACATATCTAATCTTTCATAGTTTTCTTGACTTAATATTATACTTAATATAAAATTTAGACTTTGCAACAGTATAAATCCCTGTCTCTTCTCCCCCTTATGTTATTGCTATATGTATCAAATCAGCATAAATTGAAAACTCTTAAGGTGAAGTTTGTTTTTGTTTTAAATCATTATATGAATTTTGAAGACTATAAGAGTAAATTAGAAGTCCTCAATTTTTACCCAGATAAGTACCATTTCTGGTACTTCCTAAAGATCTGTTCCTCCCTGGGAAATTTTCCTACAGCCTGAAAAAATTCCTTTAGCATTTCTTGTAGAGCTATCTACTGGCTATGAGTTCTCTTGGTCTTCATTCATTTGAAGAATCTCTTTATTTCATATACTTTCTCATTTATGTTTACATTATTGAATTCTAAGTTAAGAATAATCTAAATTGATGTTATTTTAAAGATGTTCTGCTGTCTTGCTTCCTTGGAGTTCTGAAAAATCCATAGTCGTTTCAGTTATCATTTATGCATGAATCACGCATGCATTTTACATGTATGTATGTAACATGCCAATTTTCTCTAGATGCTTTCAAGATTTTAAAAATCTTTTCGTCTGCAGTTTTGTTATGATGTATCTAGAGAAGTTTTCTTTGAGTTTATCTTATTTTTGGATACTGATCTTGAACCTATAAATGCATAATTTTCACCAAATTTGGGATATTATGAGCCATTATTTCTTCAAAGACATTTTCTGTTCCAGTCCTTTTCTTCTGTTCTTCTCAGACTAAAATACTCATGTTATTTGCTATTGTCTCACATATCTTTGGTGCTCTTTTTTTATTTCTCTTTTTTTTCCTCTAGAATGGATCTATTCTACTGATCAGTAAATACACATATATATTTTCAAGTTCATTAATTCTCTTGATACTTCTAGTCTGATATTGATCCTTTCATTGTATTTCTTACTTCAGAGATTGTATTTTTCTATTATAAAGTTTCTATTTAGTGTTTTATAAAAACATACTTTCTGTGTCTCTGGGGAATAATTCTTTTTGTTTTGTTTTGGTTGAGACAGAGTCTCACTATGTAGTCCAGGATGTCCTTGACCTCATGAGAATCCTTCTGCCTTAGCCTGTCAAGTGCTGGGATTATAGGCATGTGCCACCATACTCAGCTGGGGAAGAATTTGTATCTTTTGTTTATTTCACATGTGTTTTCTTTTACCTCATGGAACATGGTTATTAAAGCTATCTTAAAATTCCAATATATAGATCATTTTGGGGTTACTCTTGTTTTTTCCCTTGAGAATTGGGCTTTTTTATGGATATGTTTATATGTTTAGTAATTTGGGTTTGTACCCTGGATATGTGAGAAAAAGCCTGAAATTAAGTCATGTTGAGGATGTTGCTATTTTTATTTTAGTGTTCAATCAGCTTGTTTAGTTTCTGACCATAAATTCTGTCTTGTTCTCTGTATGTAGTATCTCAAATATCAGTTTGCTGTGCTGAATGTTTGCTGTCTTGGGTTGGATCTGTTTCCCACACAAATAGTTTTGGGGTTAGGCTGAGATTTATGTAAATTCGTAACAGAATTAGGAGATTTACTTTTTTAACATGCTCCCCTCTGGGGTTTCCTCATATTTTCCTTAGCTCACAGGGATTCTTTTCCTGGCTTCTTTGGTAAAAACAGTTTCTACTGAAGTTTGAGTTCTCTGGCTCACGCTGAGGTACTCAGTGGCTGTGGCTTTCCTGCTGGGCAATGCAGCACCAGGAAACGCACATTATGGGTTGATTCTACAGGCCTTAAATCTCCTCCACAAGCTGCCTGCTTTTGTTAACTTTGTCAGCATCCTCTGCTCTCTCTCTCTCTCTGTCTCTGTCTCTCTCTCTCATTTGTATTTTGTCTGAAGCTTTTAGTTGAGATTAATAGGAATGATGGGCTTTAGGGGACTTATACTATCAGAGTAGGACTGGAACTCCATGGGGCTTTTTTTTTCTTTTTTTGCAGGGCTGGGCATTGAACCCAGGTCCTCATACAAGTGCTCCAGTTGATTAATTTTTGTTTGTTTTTTGTTTTTTGTACTGGGGATAGAACTCAGGAACTTGTGCTTGTGAGGCAGGTGTGGCACCACTGAGCTAAATCCCTGGCCCTCCAGTTGGTTAATTTTTAGTCACTCGTTGGCAAGAGTCAGATCTGAGTTTGAGTCCCACCTTTGCTGTTTATATTCTGCCTTCTTTCTTTGGGAAATAATTGGGATATGAGAACTGCTCTGCCTGTTCCCAGGATTGGGAGAGGTACAATGAAATGCTGGCTGTGTTCTATAAACTGAAAAATTGGATCCAAGTGGTTGACATATGTGCATGTATGTAAACTAGTGTGTCTGTGTGCACCTGCACCTGTGCATGCACAGCTTTCACACAGTTACTTGCACAGCAGTGGCATCATGGCTTCTTTCCTCTTCAGGCGCTTCCTGGACCTCACTACTATACGTGGGGAGACCATGGCGGCATCATCATGGCCATTGCCCAGGGAATGGAAACCAATGAGCTGAAGTAAGTTTATCTGATTAAATCTTTGCTTTTAACATCAAACTATTCTTACAGAGATTCATCTCTGTGCTAATAGGTGATTATCTCACTACAGCTGTAGGTGGTTGACAGTATGGTTTTGGACCTGTGGAAATTACTTAAACTTTTCTTATTTATAGAATGTGCATAATAACCTGCCCCTTTTAATCTCAAAAGGTTATTGTGAGAAACAAGTGAAATAATTTTATTGATCTTAAAAAGTACAACTGTATAAATATAGCAAATTAATGATGACTGAAAATTAACTAGAAACTCTTTAACTTATTTTCCCTTGCTGTGTTTTGTTGTGGGATTTTAAGAGACAGGAGAGACCAGTGGGTAATACAGGTGGATTTATTCCAGGTTTTAGGTCTACATAGACTCAGTGGACTGATGTTTAAAGGCCAAACCCTGAACGAAGGAATCATTCTGGTTTTTATATATTTGGCGGAAGGGGTTTGACCTACCTAGGGGCACATAACTTGGGGGTTGGCAAACAGAACAAAGGCAGTTTGTCAGTCTGTGACAGGTGGGTAACAACATATACCAGTGGCCTTGACTAGGTGAAAACAGGGTGTTAAGAGAACAGGAGGTTATAAAACTTTATTTACAGGGACAAAGTTGCTGATTTTTATCTATATTAGAACAAAGCACAACAGCCATATTGCTTAGGCTGGGGGATACTTGTTTTTCCTCCTTTTAAACTCCTGCTTCAGTATAAGTGTGACATACTGTACATAGATTTACTCATAGAATAATAAAAATAGTAAAATAATAGAGAAATAATAATTACAGAAAGCATACAACTTGGTAGCCAGTCAACTTTTGCTGTGCTACATTTGGTGTTGGGAGTTCTCATAGATAGAGTTTGAAGGGACTTAGGAATTAACTGTTTAATTTTACAGGTGAGAAAACAGAAATGCAACATGATAAAGTGACATCTCCAAGGTTTTCCCACTTGTTAGTGACAGAGGCATTATTAACTCTTAGATATTTAGGTTATGGCCTGTATTCCTTGCAGTATATTACACGGAAAAACAAAGTGTCAAGGTTTAGTAACTTCTCTTCCCTTAGGTCCTGATTTTATTGGAACTGGTTCTTTGATTACTTTCTTGCAGTTATTGAACAGTTGATGCTTGTCAGGGCAGGGTGACCCTCATTTCTCCCCATTTTGAGCTGATCCTGTTAGATGGGTTACTGATGGAGATAGTTAAGATTTCTGTAATCATCTTGTGTAGAGAAAAGTAGAAAGCTTTTCCTTCTCTGCTGTTAGAATTGGGGCCAGCAGCAAGAGAAGGGTGGGTGGTTTGAAATCGAGATCTTAGCAGCTGGTTTCTCCTTATGGTTAATTTGACATGTGCAAAGAAGCCCAGCTTCCAGGAAGCTGGGAGAAACAAAGCTTTGGCATTTGGTTTCCCACCTGGCTGTTCTCTGTTCTGTGTGCACTGGTCAGTTGCTTCTGTACAGCCTAGAGTCAGAGGAGGCGCTGGTTACACACAACACTCTGAATATGTTTGGATTGGTGTTTGCTCACAGAGCTGACAGTCACAGAGCACAGTGCTCCCCACATTCATGCTGACATTTGTGTCTCTGTTAATTTAATTCACATCTCACTCATTTAGCAAGCACTGATTATGGAAGGCACTGTGTATCCTAAAGAGCTTCAGTATGTTGTCCCTTTGCCTTTAAGCATTCTGTTCTACCCTCTAGTTGTAAGGCAGGTGAGGAAGCAAAAGTGTTTAGTACACTGTTCTGTGTGGAAGTCATGCAGGGACAGAGTTTGACTTCCTGGGAATACATTTCATTCTTTGTATGGCTTTTAAGAGTTCAGAGTCAATTCTCGATTTTCCTTGTTTGACTTCTCCACAGATTACATTTGCATTCTGAGCTGGCTCCTCTGAAGGAGCTCATGTGATTCTAGTCCTCTTACACCATCTGTTGGTGCATATGGGCTTAGGGAATGCAGTGTCATTCTACACTAGCTAGAGCAAAACATGACCAGGAAAATAAATCTGCTGCCAGAAAATCATAATGCCCTCCCCAGACATTTCATAATGACTTTGGGGCTGTAGACTTTGAGATTTTGGACACGGCAACATCTCTCTATTTGGATGAGTCCTTTGGAGGGATCCATAATGTGTGATTCAAATAAAGCATGTACAAATATGACAGTATAAATTGGCCTCTTTTGATAGGTACATTTGTGTCATGAATATCAGCCTGAGCTTGGCCCAAATTTTCTCAGTGTGTTGCATACAGAGGTATTTTACTTCTCCCCCGCTACTGCTCTGGAAAAAGCAGGAGATAATATTGAAGTTAGTTCATATTCTCAGACCACAGTAATGGTTTACTGTGATGCCCAAGAACCAGTGAGGCTGCTTCTGCCAATCAGAATTTCTGCTCTGGTTTAGTGTTTCAGGCTCCTTTTACCTGTCTTCTCTAACCATATTGATCTCTGTCCTTTCAGCCTCATGGCATTTATTGGCTGTCTCATTAATCAGGCATAGATTATATTCTCACTCCTCTTTAAAGCTACCTTCATATGATACACCTGAATTCTTCAACTCACTAGTAAGCCTTTTGTAGACAAGAATTTCTGTTCTCCATAGGATAGCAGGCACTTAGCAAATGTTTGATAAATCAATAAATAGGTCATGCATACTTAGTTTTCCAAGATTGCTTTCCTTCCCGTCCCTTCCCTTCCCCCCCCTGTATAAACCTGTAAGGGATCTGGGTGTGGTGTCATTTGCACAGCTCTAAAAGGGACCATGTGTTTGGTGTAAATGACAACCCCTGAGCACAGTGGGGGCTCCCTGGATGTATATACCTTAGTGGTGCCCAAGAAGATCCAGAGATGATCCAGTCTACCTTCAGATTACAAGGAAATAATGTGATTTGTCAGGAGTTAGTGCTCACGCTGGAACATGAGCACATTTCTGTTAGGAGTCATTTCAGGTCAATTACACAAACATTTGTTAAACATCAACAATGAGCCAGATGTTGTGCTAGACACCAAGGACACCAAGGTGAATGAGGCATGGTTTAGGAGCTGTCTGAGCCCACTACGGCTCAGAGATATTTTCTAGTCAAGTTAGTGCCAGAGGCTTGGGGGAGGGACTTGTTTTGATGGGGAACTTTCTGACCCAATGCCCATTTTTAGGGAGGAAAGCTGGGTTAGACAAGTGTCAGTCATTCTAGTAAGAGGTCCTGGG
This sequence comes from Fukomys damarensis, assembly GCF_012274545.1. Lineage (NCBI taxonomy): Eukaryota > Metazoa > Chordata > Mammalia > Rodentia > Bathyergidae > Fukomys > Fukomys damarensis. The sequence goes on from NW_022900928.1 coordinate 69,092,048, forward strand.
ACAACCGTAAGAATGTTGCTCATGTAAGGGTTGGGATTTTTTACTTTTTTTCTTGTTGGTTGTTCATTTAAATTATTCCATTATTTGTCTCCTTGACTGGCATAGATAACTATGTCATTTTTCAGCTTCTGCCTTTGTTCTCTTCTGAGACTGTTGCTTTTGTTATTGTTAATTGAAACTGAGAGCAAGAAATGGAATGCTTTGTTTTGCTGTTGTGTCTACAGGTCTGAAATGAACAAATAAGAACCCGTGCTGGGGTTTCACACGTGGTTACCAGGTACCTGCCCAGGGGATATACTGGAGCAGTTTCCTGTATAATCAGCATTCTTCAGAGAAGAGGCTGTTGTGTTTTTGTGCCCTGGCTGAAAAAGATCCAAAAACAAGTTTATCCCTTGATCATAAGGGCTGAGATCAATTTCTGTTTCTTCTTGGCAGTTTGCCTGTTGGCGTGATGATATTATTGATAGTTACTAATATTTTGGATTTGCCTGAAAGCATCTTTTCTCAAAGGAGATTTCCAATTTCATAGGGCTTCCCTGTGGGAATTCCAAAAAGCTCTCAAAGACTACACGTAGCTGAGCAGCTGTCTTTTCTGGACCTGAGTTCTGGAAGCAGTCCCAGAGTTCCAGAATGTGGAAGGTCACAGTTAAACTCTTTGCTAGATCCATCACCTAAAGCTGTGTAGCAGTAACACTGTGTTTGCAGAGGGAGCTTCTACTTCATTCTGACCCTTTGGGGTTTCTTCTGACCCTAGAGTTGTACAGGAATGGAGGGCCTTGTCACCTTTTAATCTCAGTTTAAGAAACTCTGAATGGCAGCGGAAAACTCACAGAATCAGGTCATTTAAATATATTAGGGTAAAAAATCCACAATAAATTACAGAGATAAAAATATATTAGGGTGTGAGATTGAAGGGAACACAGAGTACAGTGGGAGCCCCAGTGTGTTAGTTACTTTCCTGTCACTGGAACAGAATAACCTACACTGGTAACTTTTATCCTGGATCATGCTTTCAGAAGTTTAGTCCATGATTGGCTGGCTCCATGGCAGAAATGGCATGGCAGAAGGGCCTGGTAGAGAAAAGCTCCTTAATTCTCAGTGGCCAAGCAGAAAGAAGGGAGAATCCAGGGACAAGAATATACCCTTCTATGTTGTATCCCTAGAGATCTGCCTCTTATGATTAGGCTGCACCTCCTGGTAGCACCTCGAGTGAGTCTAGAGCCCCTGTGACTCAATTACTTTCCAAAAGTCCCACCTCTGAACACATGAGCCTTTGGGGGGATGTTTTAGATCGAAATCTAATCACACAGTGCAGACCAGGTGGTGCTGCCTGGGCATAGGAAGGATTCTCTGAAGAGGAGAACTTGAGCTGAGATTTGAGGATAAAAAGCAGTATCCAGTGCCATTTCAGGATTAGAGAGAGTTTAGGCAAAGGTGGCAGCACAAATCATTGTGCAACAGGGCCCTTTTAAATTGAGAGTTGGATGGTGGTGAGAAATGAGGCTGCAGGTAGGTGTACAGGTAGAGGGTTAGGCACTGGGAGACTTCCCTTTGCCTTACTATGGAGATTAAACTTTGCTTTTGAGATGATAGGGTCCTTTGAGAGTTTTAACTGGGGAATGAGATGGCCGTGTTTGCACTGTAGGAAAATAGCTCTGCCAGAACACAGAGGATGGATTTAAGGGAAGCAAGGCTGAAAATGAAAACTGGTGCTGGGGTAGGTTTGAAGACTACTTATGCAGGACCCAGTTTCTCACTGACCTGGGGCAGCGGGACTGGTGGCTGTACCACTCAGGAAAACAGGAAAAGGGGGAGGCATGCAGGGCCGTGTTATGAAGGCAGATTTGGACAAGATGAATCGAAGTAGCTGCTACTTGGCCAGGGAAGATGTCTAATAACAGTGAGCTGGATGTATGATGTCATCTGATTCAGCCTTCTGCCACCTGTAATAAGAGTATCATGCCAGTCAGTCTTGCTCGAACAATTCTAGTAATGGGGAATTTCAGATCAAAAGGTGCTTCCATTTCCTTTTGAAACAGTTTGTTAGTTCCTTCATTTACGAGTAAAGGAAATCCCAAATTTTCTGTACTCCAGTTTCTGTTCAGTGGGCTTAATTCTGCTCTCTGGAAACAGATAGCAGATAGATATTTCCTCTCATCAGAAAGCCTCTCAGACATTTGAAGACTCCATCCTTGTACTTCTGCACATCCACCATTTCCAGTGAAAATGTCCACAGCTCCCCTCCTCATGTACTATAGGACCCTGAATCTCCACCTTCTAGGTTCTGCGACAGGTCTGCCTCCTAATGTTGATGCCTTAAAATGTAGGGCCCAGATCTGACTCCAATAACCTGAAGTACCCAGAAGATGACCTACATGATTCTATTTCTATTCATGCAAACCTAAGGCTGCATTTCCTTTTTTTTTTTTCCTATAGTGCTTGGGCATTGAACCCAGAGTCTCCTACCTGCCAAATGCTTTACCATTGTGCTATATCCTCAGGCCCCTACATTTTAATATTTTGCAATAACCTCAAACTTGTGACTTCAATTAAATTGTTTTGAAAACATGCCACAAGATGCTCAGATCTTAAGTACGCCATTTAATCGTTTCTGAAGGATGCATGTCAAGATGTAGAACATTGTTGTCACCCCAGAAAATACCCATGTGCACCTTCTTCATCAGTGCTTCTCATCCCCATCTTCCCACCCAGTAGAGGCAACTTCGGTCTGATTTTATTTCCTTCACTGTAGGCTAATTTTGCCTACCTTACAGTTTTGTATGTTGATTTTTAAAATTTTTGCATTTGGTTTCTTATACTCAGTGTATTTAAAAAATTTTTTTTTCTCCATCATGTAACTTAGATCAAAAGGCTGAGTTCAATTCAACTTAAAATCTCAGAGGTTCTTTTTTCTTGTGGATCTTATTAAAGGCCAGATGTTTTCCTATCCTATATTTGAACAGGTAATTTTTGAAACTACACATGGAAATTATATTTTTATTCTCATTTTTTTGCTTATTCTTTGATGTATGATACCATTTGAATTCCATTTTGGCATTTATTATATCATCTATACAATTCGCCTTATACCTTTGCAAGTGAGGTAGATTTACCTTGCCGATTGCTGTCCCCATCCTGACAGATGTGTTGAGCTCTGTGAGAAGTAGAAGTCGAATTTTGGCTTGAGATCAAACAATGTATCAGCCACCTTAGCATGTGTTTGTTTTACCTGCAGTTAATGAATGAAAGTTACTTAGCAGTGTGGTCTGCAAAGATCTTCATAAGAAAATAATGCTATTGTTATCCTGTTCTTCAAGAGTTAACTAGTAGAGAAGGAAGTGGGATTAGTTTGTTGTGACTTGTGTGTGAAACCATTTGTGTTCCCAGCATTGACTTCCTTTCACAGTCTTCCTAAGAGCTCCCGAATCACCTGTTTCAGTCCATTCTCAAAACACCTTTTCTTCTTCAGGTAAATAAAACCAGTTTTCCTCCTCTAGACTTTTAGATCTTTGTTCTTCAAGACTACTCTAGAGATTATTAAAAGTAACTCGGAGCCAGGCATCATGATGTAGGCCTGTATTCCTAGCGCTTTGGGAGACTGAGGCAAGAGGATGGCAAGTTTGAGTCCATCCTGGGCAGCCTGGGCAATTTAACATGACAAATCAAAACAAAACAAGACAACAAAATAAACAAAGGGCTGGTTATGTAGCTCAGTAAAAAGGTCCTGGATTCATTTCCCAGTATTGCCCTCCCCCCAAAAGAAGGGCTCTGTAATCATTTTATGTTTACATCTTTCTGTTCTCTAGAATTTATTTTATACTCATTTTTCTTTAACTCTCCCCTTCTTTATTTTTGTCCTTGTCCAGTTTGAAGATATCCTCTTGTCACAAAGATAAAAGTCAAATATAAGTTCTTTTTTTTTTTT
>NW_022900928.1:69096080-69109379 GCF_012274545.1 Fukomys damarensis
GTGGTTCTATTCGTTTCTAATCCTATGCTTTACAGGACTTATTAGTTAACCAGCCCACCAGCCCATTGACCCACCGATCTGCCAGTTATTTTAGTAATTTGAAACATAATCCTTGACTCTTTGAACCAGAGTTATGTGGCCACTCTTCTGACAGATTCCTAGCTATAAAAATTATAGCTAGAATGAGCCAGCAGGTGATTGCTGTTATTTATTTTTTTGCCCTTGTTTATATGACTCTTTTTGTCTTGAGCATGTTCTTTATAAATCTAAGATTATCAATGATCTTTTTATGTAGCCACCAGAATACCATTATAAGTTAAGTGCCTACCATGGCTATCCTCTTTTAAATCATCTGTGGCTATATTTTTATTATTTTATACTACTATTGTCTGAGCTTCTATTCTCTTGAGAGTTTTGGCTATGGGATTTTTGTCTATATTTTTAACTAAACAATTTGAATTCTCCATTGCTAAGGACTACGGTCCTGTATATATCTCCTTGAGTTGGCTTGCTCTCTTTTGAGATTCTTGCTACTTTCATTTCACCCACACAAGTTCTTCTTTATGAATCAGAACCCAGTCCATAATAGATGTTTCCTTAATCATTGTAGTTGGTGATGTCACTACTCTTCCCCCAAAATTCTAGGAAAAGGAAACCAGCCTGTTTTCTAAATGAGCAGTTTATCCTCTGATAGAAGCTTACACGTGGCCATGCACCTGCTGTTTGGTCTCATTAATGAGTTACTGTTGTAGTCCTCTGGGACTTTTTCAAGAAATGGGATGATTCATTTCCTGAGGTTATCCTTGGTTGGAGGAGCTCTTAAATGGAATTAACTTGGTAATGTATGAATAGATGAACTACCAACATTGTCAGAGTGGATGAATTACTTCCATCATGTATGATTAATAAGCCAGCTCAGCTCTGCAGTTTGCTTTAGAAGTGGCCCTAGCTATGTCTTTCCCTCATCACATTGGTAAAAGGAGATTAAATGAGTTAACTCATCCAGATTTCAAAACTCACTTAAACCTGCTTTCAAATTCAATTAAACCAAAAAAGCTATCAGTCAGAGAAGAACTCTCCCTTACAAGATCCGTGGAGGAGGTCACTTGATCTTCCATTGACATTCATTATGTTGCTATGCAGCCCCACCACTTCATTTAAGCTGTAGCTTTTTAAAAGAATTGTCAACTTAAGAAATCTCAATATGAGAGAAAGTGGATTGAGTAAGGCTGTGAAAAGATTTGTGTCAAGTATTGGAGTTCTGAGGGAAAAAACCTAAACTCTCAAAAATTGAAATAAGCGAAGGTTAAAAAAAAAGGTTTGTATTTAATTAGGAATGAAGAAAGCCCCATAGCTCTGTGGCTCTAAAGAAAGCTCTAACTGGGTGGTTTCTTGTGTAGAGCATGTCACAGCTCACTGGATGATAAATCAAGTATCAGGCAGATTTTCTTGTTGCCCTCCCTACTTCTTTCCACCTGTTCCCTTCCATGCAATAGATAATTTAGGATTAGTGCAGTTACTTAAGGGCTGCATTTTCCTCCAAGGGCTTGCTTTCTGGTTCTGATATGGTCTGTCTTGACATGCTTTTCCTTCAAGCTTTGAATTTCTCTGATCACAGAGAAGTTGTAAGAACTGTGTAAAGAAACACCTGTGTAATCTTCCCCTAGAGTCACCATTACTATTTAGCCAATTTGCTTTACATCTCCTATCTATACATTTATCTATCCAGTTTATCTGTTCATCTTTTTTTGAGCCTGAATCAAAAAACAAGGTTGCAAACTCATTGCTTCTTCACCATCAAGTATGTACTTAAACATGTATCTCCAGTAAGAGCATTTAGTCACAATGCTACTACCAAACCTAGGAAAACTAAGTTGAGCTCCTTATTAATAACAGGCTATAGTTATATTTTCTGTTAACTTCTTTGCTGTTGATGCATGTGTTTTAAATATTTTCCTTTAATCCAGTGTTCTGTCAGCCTGGGGCTATATCCGGGATTGGTTTCTGCAGTGTGGTTATTTACCACTTTTGTCTCTTTTAGTCTGTAACAAGCCCTCTCCCTGTTTTGTTTGCTTGGTTTCCATGGTCTTGACTTTTTTTGGAAGGATATATAGCAGTCATCATGTTGACGTCCACATTTTAGATTTGTCTGCTTGTGTGGAGTGGTTCGATGATGCATTATTTTTGATATTTTCTTCAGTAGGTACATAATTTCAGATAGCCCGGCTATTGGTGATGCTAAATTTAGTTAAGTTTGTGACTCATCATTATTGTAAAATTACATTTCCCTCTCTGTAGGGAATGATTTATCTAGGAGTTGGTATCTTTAGACATCCTGAACATACTGATCTCTAAAACTTTCAATTAGTAGTTTTAGCATCCAGTGAAGATCCTTTTATTATTCGGTTATTACAGTGAGTGTTGCAGAATGATAATTTTTCTCATTCTGTTATTGTTTACTAGGTGGCATTCCAATGTAAGAAAAAACTTTTCCCTCTTTTGCTTATCTCTCTCGTAGAATTAGTAGAGATCAATGCTCTGTTTTCACCCAGTGTGTAATCTATCACTACTCTTTTTCTCTTTTTTTGGGGGGGTACCAGGGATCGAACTGAGGTCCTTGTGCTTGCAAGGCAGGTGATGGAACCACTGAGCTAAATCCCTGGCTCCCTCTTTCTCTTTTTTTATATAAAAAGCTAAATGTGCCCATCTGGAGTCCCATCATTTGGCTCCTGTATCTTTCTGACGTGATTGCATTAGCTTGCTTTTTGGTACAGCTGTAAATTGCACTGCTGTAGCCGGGATTATAACTACAAGGCTTCTTTTTCTTGCATTGGACAGATACAGTACCAATGAAGGAGAGACCTGGAAGACGTTCATCTTCTCTGAGAAGCCTGTGTTTGTGTATGGGCTGCTCACAGAGCCTGGGGAGAAGAGCACTGTCTTCACCATTTTTGGATCCAACAAGGAAAATGTCCATAGCTGGCTCATCCTCCAGGTCAATGCCACTGATGCCTTGGGTAAGCCATTGCCCCTTTGGCCCTTTCCACAGATACTGATTGACCTCCTGGTACATCCCCAGGAGAGTTTGTGATTGTTTGGAGATGAACACATGCAAGTTAGCCGTCACACAGCAGCAAATGAAGGTCTACTCAGGTCTTATTATAGGTGTGTATGTGTTATTCTTTGCATTTTGGTGTTCTTGTGTAGTTTGCTGGTACACAGCAGGCATAAATCTATGGCTGACACATAGGTGAATTATTGAATGAATGAATGACTGAATGAAATACACATTTCCAAATGAGCAATCCCAAGGGGACATATTCAGTGAATAAGTTGATGTTAGCTTTTTGTCCTTTTGACAAAATACCCGAGAAAATACATCTAAAAGAAGGAAAGATTGATTTTAGCTCAACATTTCAGTCCAGACAGAGTGCAGAACAGCATGCTGAGAGCTGTGGTGGAGGAAGCCTGTTTACCTCATGGCTGCTGGAATGAAAAGAGAGAGGCCTGGGGCCTCACTAAGGTTCACCAATGACCTGACTTCCTCTCAGTAGGCCCAACCTCCAACTCCTCCCAATAGCAACCCAAGATGGTGACCAGGCCTTCATTACTGACCTGTGGGGAATATGTTGGGTCAAACTATATATAGCAAGGACTTACTCTCTGTAAGGCTTTGTGTCCAGTGATCCATGGTCCTCTCAGAACTGTCTGGGGTCCAGTTGCAATTTGCTAGTCTAGACATGGGACTTGAGAGTAAACAGGGAGGAGTGAAACTCTTCAGTAGGCCCTCTGTACCTCCTTATGTTTTCCTACTAATCTTCCTGGGACGTCATAGTTCCAGCTGTCCAGAACTTTTCTGAGCCTTTTGCCTCCAGCTGTCCTGCCTCCCATTATTTGAAATCCTCTTTACTTTTTTTAGATCCAACACGCTTGTCTCTGACATCTCAACCAGAAGACACCTCCTGTCTTCTCTCTGCCCGGAAATAAGCATATTCATTACTCTTTCAGTTAGAATTTGTGTCTGTTACTCTGTGGGTGTCATCTTCCTTTAACTAGATTATAAGGTCCCTAAAAACAAGAAAAAGCCCAGTACATGCTTCTATTCCACTTGCTGAGTAGCCTGATTGTCTCACATCAGGGTTCAGTAAGTCTTCACTTATTCGAATAGCATTGAATTGATGGTACTATATCAGCTTCCAATAGTGTTTAATCTCAGTGAAGACATATGTAGAAGACACAGGTACCAAGATAGACACAGGTATATCTGAAATTCCCATAGAAAGTACTCTACTGACATTGAAGTTAATGTGGGGCAGTAGGGTGACTGCAAATTGTCTTGCTATTTCTCATCTTTTCACAAAGATCCTGCACCTTCTCAAAAGGCAAGTGAGCTCTCTAGTGCGCTCAGCTGTCCTACCAGATGTGTCCAAACTACTGAGGAAGCAAGCAGGGAACAATAGCCCTGAATGACACTACCTATCAAGGATTTACCTGTCCCTACTTCCCTAGGAAAGAAACACCACTGGTTACATAAAGGGAACTGCTAACTCTCTTAATTCAGAAGTTTAGGTGGTGCTAAAAAGTGACTTGTTTTTTCATGGCTTTCTAGGATGAACATTTCGTCTCAAGTGGCAGCATCCACTTCAGTTCAAGTCATTTAGAGCATGGGGCAACTCCTGAGCTCTGTGTGCTTGCTGGGTGGCAGCAATATTCCATAGGAAGAGGGGCACTAAGCTGATGGGGCTGGTGAGACAGGAAACTGCACATGGGCCTTGCTCTCATGCTTCGTATTAACTTGGTTTGTCCTCAGGGGTTCCCTGCACAGAGAATGACTACAAACTATGGTCACCTTCTGATGAGCGGGGCAATGAGTGTTTGCTTGGACACAAGACTGTCTTCAAACGGAGGACCCCCCATGCAACGTGCTTTAACGGAGAAGACTTTGATAGGCCGGTGGTCGTGTCCAACTGCTCCTGCACCCGGGAGGACTATGAATGGTTGGTTCTTCTTGCGCTGCTGGGGCATCAAGTTGCATCATATTCTCTCAGCAGTGCAGGGGAAAGAGACAAGTGCATGACCCCTTTCCCTGTTGAAGAGAAAGGAGTAGAAGGAAATAAACATTTTTAAAGTATCGCATGTGGCAGGAAATACACTAGACATGTTTTCAAAAGTTGCCCTCTCTAGTTCTTACAGCCATGTGATGCAGTTGGGGTGTGACCCAGGGAAGCTAGTCATTTATTCAGGGATAAAAAAAGCTCTAGGATTTACTTCTAGAAGGGTGACCTGAAAAGGAGGGTGCTGAAGTTTCCGTTGTAGGTAACAATTTTTCATAGGACCCATGTCCTACAATGACTTATTTCTTTTTCTGAAATTAGGGTGTGTGTGTGTGTGTGTGTGTGTGTGTGTGTGTGTGTGTGTGTACTTTTTTTCCACAGCTTACTCTTTTAGCAGAATATCCAAAGCACTGTCGGAAATGCGAAGAGTAGAAGTGACTTGTGCCTAAATAACTGTGGCTGGAGATGGAAAGGGGCAGGTATCTTATGGGGAAGAACAGTTGCTTTTATTGAGATTATTGAAAAGAAGGAAAAGGCTGTGAGTTGCATTTAGGGGGTCAGGGAAGTTTTGGAGGAAGTCTTGTTTGAGATGGACTTTATGGAAGCATCAGGATTTGTGGTCAGGGCATTTCAAGACCGTGTAGCAGCGACGTGGCAGTGTGGAGGCGGGAGAGTGTTGGCAGTTTAGTTTGGATACCTTTTTGGAGGTAGCCAGCAGGAGCAGTAAGATCAGATACAGTAGGATTGGAGGCCCTGAAGGGGATTAATTCTATAAGCAGGAGGGGCCTTGAAGACTTTTGAGGAGTATTGGTCAGAATAAAGCTTAGCTATAGGAAGATGATTCTAGCAGTAGAATGAATAGGATTTTTGTGTTCCCTGACAGTCCCACCAGTCTATGATTCAGCAGGAAGTAGTTTTACCTTAGGCTGAGGTGTCAGTAGAGCTTGCTTTGAACATACACAGAATGCACATTTCAGTGGTTGCAGAGGGACAAAGGGGCTATACACTTACTAAAGCTAGCACCTTCTGATATATCTAGACCAGAGGTTGGGACAGGACCTTAGAGAAGTGCTCTTGGCTCTGAAGGTCATATAGCTTCTGTGGTCTCTGTTATATCTACTTAGCTTTGCCTGTGGTAGCACTCACAAGTGAGTGAAAGCAGCTGCACAGAAGGGGGATGGCTGAGATCCAATAACACTTTATAAGAACAGGCAACTGGATTTGACTACTTCTGGTCTAGACCAGTGCTTCTGAAACTTTCATGTAAGTGTGGATCTCTTGGGATCTTGTTAAAATGCTTTCTGCTTCAGGGAGTTTCTGGGACTAGTTCTGCCAGGTGCCTAAGGGATATGATACTGCTTATCTGCGCAAGACTTAGGCTGTATTGGACAGGCATTCCCTTCCAGGTGAGTGCTACCAAGGTGACAGCACAGCCCCTTGATCATTCTCAGAGTTTGGTAGTCTAGGGTTCTTGGAACCAACTTCCCAGAAAGCACTGATACAGAACCATACTTCAAAACTAGCATTAAAACTAAATAAAAATCCATAAAAATCCAAGAAATGTTTGGATTACTTCTTTCATGATTGCTGTTATACTTTTCAAGGAAAATAACAAACATTAAAATTTTCTTTTTCCTCTGTAATCCCTCTTTCCCCAATCAAAATAAAAACAAATGGAGCTTAGTATGCCTGCCTGGGTAGGCTGGCTGAACTTCTGCAGATTTACCATGACTCTCCTATCTGGTTTGCTGGAATCTGCTGGCTGCTTATCCCTGCTGTGTGCTGTGTCTTTTTTTTATTATGGACCAAGAAGTCTGCCTGCTTTGCCCCTCATGGAATGGGCTGCAGATCCCATGAGATTGGGCAGTGAATGGAACCATGAAAATGACAAAGGGTGTACTGATTTCAGATTATCTTCAGATGTTCCTGTTTGTGGTGGCTACTAGAAAGGAGCCAGTCTGGCTGCAAGGCTCTTGGTAATGTCTGATGAGATTGGGATATGACAGTGAAGGGCAGCAGTCCCAAGACAGACAGCGAGAGATGAGCTGAGAAAGAGCCAACTGATACCTATTTATTGATTCAGCACTACTTGACACCAGTATTTGAAAACCAAGTTATTTCTAATAGTATACCAGGAAGCCCAGCTCTTGGCTTGTATGTGAAGAAATACAAAGATGTTTTTAAAAAATAGGGATAGTTTTTGTTTTTTAAAAACATCTTTGTATTTCTTCACATTGCCAAGATATGTGGTTTTCAAATTCTTGGCTGTGACTGCTAGTGAGTAATATATTTTATGTTATGACCCTGTACCTATGTATGTGTAGGCATAAAAGCACATGCAATTAGATTAGAAGTTTTATGGGACCGTACATTTAAGTGTGTGATACCCTTGCAATCTTCTCTTCTTACAGGAAGCGGGGGTAGCTGGGCTTGGCCCTTCAAAATATTTCACAGTTCACCAAGGTGTGACCTGCATTCCAAGAAAGCTTCCTTAGAATTGAGTGCTTTACTAATGGAGGCAAATAAATAATTAGCTAATATTTTACCCAGTCCCTGAGAAGATTTAAAGTAGCCAATCAGTAAAATACACTGATTGAATGAGACCTTTTTGATGCACTAATAAAACTTTTGAACAACCTCTATGCATTGCTAAGTTCAGCTTAAAGAAAACACACTGATTTGCCCTGTATTTGATCATACCTTTCATATAAGAAATGTTCAGTTAATATTGTTGAATTGAATAAAGTACATGAAGCTTTTCAAATAGTACATATGGATGTGAAAAATCCATTTGAATTATGGACTTGGCAGCTTGAATGGAGCCCTGGATAGTATTTAGTATAGCTGCCTGGCTTTTGAGTTGTTACACATGGCCCAGAGAAGCCCTGCAGTTGAAAGCAGAGCCAAGATTTGTCCAAGACCTCATGCTTCCTACTCCCATGGAGCTGGGAGCGTTGGGACATGTGATGCCCCAGATCATGGGAAGTCCTGTGAAATCAGACTTCTAGATCCCAAAATACAGAATGAGGACTCTAAGTGATTCAGTAGGTAGGATGTAAACAAGTTCTTAAGTGGCACTGACTCTTTAGTCAAAATAACTTCTAAAGAGTTCTTTTTAAATTTCTCTGTCAGTTTTCCTGATTATGTCAAGAGAGTTTCACTGGAGCTACTCATTATTTAGCATTTGCCAGTGCATTTTAACTAAGAGAGGGCAGACCCAGAGACTAGGTAGGGAGCTGGGGCTGGGTAAAATCTGATATTATTCAGTTTATGGCATGATGGTTTAGATTTGTCTGTGGTGTATACTAATGGTTTTCCAATGTAGGTGCTGATCAAAATGTTTTTTTCACTTATGTATTTTTATCTAGAAAAATGAGTATTTTTAAAAGGGCATATTAAATAACTTAAATACAAGTGATAAATAATATGGTAAAAGGCCCAGGATTGCTTTTGAAGTGCCTGAAATGTGTAGTAGACTGGCCTGAATGAACCCAAATTCCCTTTTCAGTGACTTCGGCTTTAAGATGAGTGAAGATTTGTCCTTAGAAGTATGTGTTCCAGACCCAGAGTTTTCTGGAAGGCCATACTCCCCTCCTGTGCCTTGCCCCATGGGTTCTACTTACAGGAGAACAAGAGGGTATGTATTATACCTTTGTTAAGGCTGCTCCTAAGAGGAGAAAGCATCCAGGACCACCTGGACTCCTTATATATTCTAAATCCTAGAATTTCAAATCAGCAGGTGGCATGCAGTTGAGCAACAGTTAAAACTTTGAAGCCTGAAACTCTTCATTCCCTGTGGGGAAACAAGTACAACTGGGAGACTGTGAGGTCTTTGCAGCCCCAGGCATATCTTAAGTTGAACTCCTCAGCAGGGAAAAATCTCTGGAGGAGTCTAGAGAGGAAGCAGATTCAGATTTAAAAGTGTTGCCTGGGATGCTCAATTATCTAGACCTGCTTTGTCTATCTGCAGAACTGACTCAGAACGACCAAATACCTTCCTCCTAATTCCATAGAGAAATATGTGTTTGGAACCTCTTGTTCCTGGTGGGGATGTGTTCCCAACTGTGGTACCTTTGTGACAACTTTCCTTTGATGTTTCTGATCTCTTGCTTTTGGGTTGGGAAACAGCTACCGGAAGATTTCTGGAGACACTTGCAGTGGTGGAGATGTTGAAGCGCGACTGGAAGGAGAACTGGTCCCTTGTCCACTGGCAGGTAAGAGGTGGTTTTTTCCCTTGACATCTTGAGGCATCGCTGAAGCATGATCTCACCTAAGTCAGGCTGTGGCTCTCTCAACTTTGTGGAGGAAAAACCAATAATTACAAGCATCATAGAATTCTCTTTTCCCCTTCATCTAGTCTCCAAACTAAATCTATATTAGACTCACACCTTTATAGGAATGCAAAATATCCTGTGTTGGCTCAATGTTTTGAGGGAAATCTTTCTATTTGTTGAAAAATATTTATTTGGTGCCTGTGGTATGCTGGAAGCTGAGGAGTTCCCTCAGATTTTTGTTTGTTAATCTGTCAAAGTTGAATATAAAGAGACTTGTGGCTTCATGTGAAGTATCTAAGTGGTCTATCTTAATTTTATAATAATAATATTAACTATAACTAATATTTTAATGGAATTTTACAGATTTTAATATACTTTCCAATGTGTTACCAATTTAATTGGCCAACTGAGGCAGGTATTGTCAGATGTATATGTATATATGTGTGTATATTAGAATGTTCAGAGGAAAGGGTAAAAGAATTATAGAAGATCACATATCTCCCAAGTGCGAGAGTTAAAATTCACACTCTTAAGACCCTTCATTTGACATCACTCAAATTTCAAATGCATCATTTGTATTATTTTAGATGAACATTATTTCTACTAATTAAGAAAAACTTCTTTGGAGTGACTACACATGCTATAAAGGTATAGTGGGATTCAGAACAGTTGATGTAACATGGGGTGTTATAAGGGAAATTACAATATTTTAAAGGACAGTTAATCTCTTGGCATCTTTTCTTTTTCACTCTCTTTCCAGTTCTTACTCACATAGAGCTTCCTTCTTCCCTCTTGGTGAGGGAAGGTGGTCGGTGCTGGTCAGCGCTGGTGGTATCCCAGGGAACCACCAGAAGCACCAACCGGATCCTGGAAGAAGTGGCTTCTTCCGGAGGCAGACAGGGCAGCCTCTTGTTGGCTCACTGTTTGCCAGCTTGCCCTGGTGGTTTTCATACTAAGCTCATTAGTCCCTTAATTTAATCTTCCATCATTACCATAGTAATTAATATACCTCACAGTGGAGACTTAAAAAGAACCTCTGCTTCAGCAGATTCCTACAAATGAGCAGATAATATTAAATATTCCCCAATCAAGAGCTGTTGTTGATGAGGGTTGGGTGAGTAGGGTTGGAGTGATTGCTCTTGAGAGGCTGGAGTACATACTTTTGTAATAAATATTTCTGAAGATAATTCAGCAAGGGACAAAAACAATTTGTTTAAAGCCATCAAAACCGTCAGGAAATCTATTTTCTCTTCTGACAGGAGAAGATAGAACAGGGAATGAGGTAGAAAAGTCTCATTTCGTTGTAGGCTACCTCCTAAATGTCAAAGAAAAGAGAAAATAAAAGGCAGGGAATAGAAAGCAGGGAAGTGCCCAGAAAAAAAAAATGATAGTTTTACAGGATTAATGGGATCCATAACATTTTTGCAAAGATGAAGTAATCTGGGCATCTGGAAGGATTTGTAAAATGCAGTAATTTTTCTTCCTTTATGATTGCTGTAATAACCCACATTTCTAGGCCTCAGCTGAGAATCCTTTTCCTTTTTGAGGTTAGGCAGTGCACAAGACTGCACAGCATGTTGCTCTCTACCTGACCCTACAGCAGGCCTTTCTGGACTGGGGGTATCCTCTATGGGCATTAGTTTCTTAGAAGAAACAAAGTAGCAAAGCAGGTTTTTAGATGCTGGAAAGCAGTGTGGGGGGAAAAAGACTGCTGTGAATGTGGCTTTCATTATGTGCCCTGGGTCATCACTGTCTTCCTGCCTAGAAATTACAAAACAGGACATTTAGTTATCATGTGGTGGTGGCTTCATTACTTTTGAAATGAAGAGAGACCAAAGGAAAAGAAGGCAACCTTACCTTCTTAAAATTTTCAGGTGGATTTATTTTTTGACTAATTTTCTATATCAAAGGTCTTAAAAAATATAAAGAAAGTGGCTAGTACATGTGAACTCTCTAAGTGGTGGGATGGCTGGGGAGAGGTGGGAGTTAGTGACTAATCCAGGCATGAGGCAGAGGGGTTCTTATTGCCTCTTGGTACCATATGCAACATACTTTCAAAATAGAAGCTTTAAAAATCATTTATTTTTCATTTTAAGAGTCTTTTATTTTCATTCTCTCCAAGGAGATGACACAAGTAGCAAATGTTTGGATAGAGACAAATTCAAGAAATTGCAACTAACTATTATCTTCTGTTTTACCCTAAGCCGCACATAGTCCCAGCTTCTTCTAATCCTCCTTTGTCTAAACCCTTCTTCTAGATGGCATTGTGGCAGTTCCTCTCCACCTTGTCTGAGTTGGGTCGTCATTTACCCATTTATTATAAATAATTTTGCAAAGGATACAGGTACATAGGCAGATGGAAGAGATGTATGGGGTGAGTTGTGGGAGAGAAGGATGTGCAGGTTCTGTGCCCTTCTGGGGTGCTCTGTCTTCCAGAGACTTCCTTGGGATTGGCTGTCCAGAAGCTCTCACATGGATGTCATGGGTAGGGGCACTAATGTTCTGCTTGTCTTCATTCCTGTGGAAGAATCTGAATGTCTTCCAGGCTATTTCTTATGTGGAAAAGAGAAAGCACTAGGTCTTCTGTTACTGATGTTTCACATTAAGTAAGTTTCTTTAAGTACCCTGGGCCTCCCTTTCTGTTTTAAAGTGGCAGGCTGGAGGTAGAGCTCAGTGGTTGAACATTTCCATATGTTTAGCATCTGTAGGGTCCTGGCTTTGAGCCTCAGCATCAAAAAGCAAAACAAACACATACACAAACAAACAAAAAGAAAGCCATAAGATGTGATTAATATCAATACCGTAAGAGGCGCCATAGTAGATTGAGTTCAGATCATGGTTCTGCTACTTACTGGTTGTGTGGCCTTGAGTGAGTTATGTTACCTTTCTAATCTCAGTTTTCTCATCTGTAAAATTGTGTTCATAGTAGTTCTTCCATCACATATTTGTTACTGAAGACTAAACAATGCTTGTTACATAGTACATCAATGTAATGTTTGTTAAGCAGGAACAGAATTTTTGTGATGGTTGTGGGCAAAATTGTCACATTATAAATTAACAAATATTCTGGAAGTAATGTATTATTGCTTTGAAATATCAAATGGATTGATCTAATAGCTGCATGTCATTGTGAACAGTATGAATGAATAAACATATTTGTTAGAAAACTCAATTATACCAGGGATTTGGCTCTGTGGTTCCACTGCCTGCCTCGCAAGTGCAAGGGCCCGAGTTCAATCCCCAGTACTCCCCTCAAAAGAAAGAAAGAAAACTCAATTATAAGTCTTTAGTGGCTACTGGTTGGCAGTCAACAAGATTACGGTGTGTGTTAGCTTCCTATTGCTGTAACAAATCCATGAGATAATTACTTATAAAGAGAAAAGGTTTATTGGCTCCTAGTTTTGGACATTCCAGTCCATCATTCGTTGGCTTTGGACCTATGGTGAGGTAGCATGTGGTGGTGGGTAATGTGTGGTAGAGCAAAACCTCCTGGTGCCCAGGAATCACAAGAGTGGAATAGGAAGCTGCTGGGGCTCCAGTGTCTCCTGGGACAGCACAGCCCCAGTGACCTACAGCCTCCCATCGGGTTCCACCTCTTAAGGTTTCCACTATTTTCCAATAGAGCCAACCTGGGGCCCAAGCCTTTTAAGACACAGGCCTTTGGGGACATTCCAGATGAACACTGTAGTATGATGCTATGGGATAGTCACAACAAGGGAGAGCATGGGGTTTGGTCTCATTTATATTGATGAATTTGACTGTAAAGACTTCATATTGGCACAGAAGTGTAAATGCTGATGAGGTAGGAGGAACATAAGTTTGTGTCTAGCCTGGGTAATGTAGCCACCGAACAAGACCCTATATCAAAATTTAAAAAAAAAGGGGCTGGAGATATAGCTGAGTATAAAGGCACTAGGTTCAATCTTCAGTGCCAAAAAAAAAAAAAAAAAAAAAAAAAAAAAAAAAAAAAC
>NW_022900928.1:69109660-69240564 GCF_012274545.1 Fukomys damarensis
AAAAAAAAAAAAAAAAAAAAAAAAAGTAATAAAACCGTTGCAGATGTAGAAACAGATTCCCTGGAATGGAAATAACTTGCCCAAGGCAGATTCCATCACATGCCTTCTGAGTCTGGATGGTCTTACATTTTATTCAGATCATGTGACAATGGGGTTGAGATTGATGTGTGAGGAACAAATAGATCAGATTTGCTGGACCCTTCAGCTTCCCCTGGGCCCACCCATCCCTGTTATTTTGTGCCTGGCAGAAGAGAATGAGTTCATCCTGTATGCCATGCGGAAGTCCATCCACCGCTACGACCTTGCCTCCGGAGCAACTGAGCAGTTGCCACTCACAGGGCTGCGGGCAGCAGTGGCCCTAGACTTTGACTATGAGCGCAACTGCTTGTATTGGTCTGACCTGGCTTTGGACATCATCCAGGTGAGTCAACCCTCTGTCTGCTCCTGGGGCTGGGGCTTGTAACTGCCCAGTCCTGGTAAGCTTCAAACAAGGGGTCAGGATGTGTGTGGCAAGAGACTGGGGAGTGTAACTCACCTGAGGGTTGACAGTTGTGTATTATAGTGTTTTTCTTTCATTGCCTACTTCTGTCCATAAACAAAAGATAAGAGAAGCCCAAAATCCACATCTTGCAATATAAATAAGGTCTTACTTTTCCTACCAGGAAGATGCTAGGACTAATAATGTAGGATTTTTGGTTGCCCCCTAAATTATGATATGATAACATTTGACTTATCGGTACTTCATATAATTATTCATTTTAGTTATTCTGAATACAGACCAGAGCTGAGAAGTAGCTGGGCATTTGTTGTCTGACTCTACTCCCAGTTATGTAGGAGGATAAAGCAGGAAGATCATTTGAGCCCCAGACTTTGGGACCATCCTGGGCAATACAGTGAGATTTCCATTTCTTAAAAACAAACATAATAAACACACACACACACAAAACCAGGAAGGAAATATGAAAGGTCCTTGGACAGGCCAAATACATAGCCATACATTCATACTCTTGAATCCATAATTTTATTTTACTTCATTTTTATTTTTTTTGATACCAGGGATCAAACTCGGGCCCTTGTGCTTGCAAGGCAGGTGCCAGAACCACTGAGCTGAATCCCCAGCCCCTTTCCATACATTTTAAAGGAAAACTTTTTGCTCTGTGTTCATTGTCTGCTTCATCGGTTTAGAAAAGTAGTTCCAATGTGTGTTATATCTATTCTCAACCCCGTAGAAATTTTTCAGTGTCTGGGTATTGGGGTGGTAATGGGTGTTTATGACCATGATTATGTCTTTCCCACTGGTAGACCTTGATGGCCAACAGCCTTGCAAAGGAAAGACTATAAGAGCAGACATAAGAATATGGACATAACAGCAGACTGATTCATTTATTTTAAAATTAAATAGACTCATCCTTCTCGGTAATCTCTGACCCCATTATTTTGATACAGGGCCTAGTTTAGTAGACAGTGTTCATGGTGATAATGCAGAGTAATATAAATGATTAAATTCTCTGTGTTGTTCTGTTTAAAACAGGAAATTATAATATATTAGCGGTGCTCTTTTTAAAACCCAGCTTCATGTATCTGGAAAGTTTACGACTATAAAATGCCTCAGCCCTTGGCAGCCTGGTTAGTTGAATAAAAGATTACTTTCCCTTTATGGGATGAGCTTGCAAGGGCCGTCTGAGCATTTCACAGCATTTATTCCTGTTTTTCTCTGTTTAGCGCCTCTGTTTGAATGGGAGTACTGGGCAAGAGGTGATCATCAATTCCGGCCTAGAGACAGTAGAAGCTTTGGCCTTGGAGCCCCTCAGCCAGTTACTTTACTGGGTGGATGCTGGATTTAAAAAGATTGAGGTATGCATAGTCCTATGTTGTTCTTGATGAAGTGAGTAAGCAGAGTGCCTGGGTATTGGGCCAGACTGACACTGAGGTAGGAGCCAGTGTTTCACATTACTCTGGAAATTTCCTGAGAACTAGAGAATGGACTAACTGAGCCTCCAGAGAAGGGAGAAAGGGGGTATGGGGTCATCTCAGAATGATTGTTCATTGCCAAGAAAGTGCCACGTGAGAATAGGATGCTGAAACTATCAGAGATTTCATTAAGGCACCTGAAAGTTTATACTTGAACTGCAGAAGCAGAGTCATAGCTATAAAGATAATAGCACTACATTAATATTATTTCAGTATTAGTCCAGTTTTATTCTAGAGTAATAATGACAATGTCATCCTCCTTCCCATTATTATTAATCTGCACCTGTTTGTCACTTAGCTACCCAGTAACTAGTCCCATCTTATCTGCTCAAGGCAAAGTGAGGGTGGTAAGTGTCCTGTAAACCACCACAAGCATTGTATTTAGGAGTATAGGTATGTTCAGCTCCTGCAAGCTACTGCCAAGGCCCTGGCCCTGCCTCAGCAGCTCTTTGTGTAGTCACTACATAGAGGTACAGCAGGCGTGCTAATTGGGAATTGCAGTAGAAGCCAGGAGATGTGGAGAGCCAAGTGCAGTTGCAAGACAAAAGACAAAGACTTGAAAGGCAGCCCTGAATTCAGGCTTTACCTTGCCAACTAAGTGACATGGCACAAGGGACTTATTTTCTTCAAGCTTCTGTTTCTTCATGGGTAAGACAACGATTCATTTACTCATTCAGCCCTTCCACAAGTGCTCTTTGTGCCTGCTGTTTGTCAGATCTGTTCTTGGGTTCTGATGGTACAGCAGTTGTCAAAACATGTAGATTCCTGTTCCAATAGCCCTTGAGGTTCAGTGGAGGAAGCAAAATGAAGAAATACAGAATTAGTTCTGTTGCTGATGGTGCTGTAAAGAAGGAGGCAAGGTCTGTGATCACATAGGCTGGGAGCAGGGCTGCATTAAGAAGGTGGATGAGTGAGGTCTCCTGTGGCTGTGGATCTCAGCCTGACTGTGAAGGGGAGAGTTGCAGTGTTCCCCTCCAAGGGGAAATAAAGGGGACAAGATAAAGCCTGGTACCTACTGAATGCTGCCTTGGTGATCTTGTTTTTGTTATTTCTGTCCTTTCCTTTCTTGTGAGTGGCCAGCTAGATGTGTTTGCTAGGAGTTGGATAAATGCAGGTGAGATGTAAGCTACCACTTTTTCATAAGCTTGTTGGGTGACCACTGCTCAGCTCAAATACTGTTAGTGTAAGTGGTGTAAGATGCCTCTGGCACCAGAACTCCTGATGTGCTTTGACTGAGGTGGGTCAGAAGATATCAGAAAGGAGGCCACCTGGAGCTGGGTTTTGAAGAAGATTTACTATGTGTTTAGAGCGAGCAGGGTGGAGGACAAGGCTGGAATGGCAGAAGAGGACAGGCGTGAGTAAGTTAGGCGTGAAGAACTGTGAGCCAAAACAGGAGAGGAGGAATGTGGAGTCTTTATCTCAAGACTGTGATATTGATAATTTGTTTTGGCATAGAATAGAGCTTTTGTTGCATTTGAGTAACATGGGTAGGTTAAATAAGTAAATAAAATGGAGTACAGTTGGGCCTCCAAGTCTGTGTGTTTTGTATCTATGGTTTGAAAATACTCAGAAAAGCAAAACAAACCAAAGTGTACTGAACATTTCAGGCTTTCTTTTTCATTATTCCCTAAAAAAACACAGTATAAACTATTTGCATAGCATTTACATTGTATTACATATTATCCATAGTCTAAAGATGATCTAAAGTGTATAGGAGGAGGTGCCCAGATTACATACAGATATTATTAAGTCTTATGGACTTGAGTATCCTTAGAGTTTGGTGTCTGTGTGCAGAGAGAGATACTAGAAGCAACCCCCTGAGGATATGGAGGGGTGAGTAGATGCATCCTACTTAGGGATGGCTGCATTTAACTGTGCCGGTCATCATGCCATAGGAATGAGAGCAATGGGTTGGGACATATGTAGTTCTCGCTCTTCTATCAGACTGTGTGAAAACTGTTACACAACCCACACAAGTCAGTTCTTTCTGACTAGAAATTGAGGCAGATTTCTCAGATGGCTCTGGGAAAGGGAATCAGGTGGTATAGAGGGTGCACATCTATAGATAGAAGCTGGTAGGGGATTCTGGCAATAAGGGTCTTTTAAAGAGCTCAGACCTAGTTTGGCCTTCCCCTCCTCTTTTTGTCAGGTCGCTAATCCAGACGGTGACTTCCGACTCACAATCATCAACTCCTCTGTGCTTGATCGGCCCAGGGCCCTGGTCCTTGTGCCCCAAGAAGGGTAAGTATATCCCCAAAAGGAAATCAGCATTGTGTCAGATGTTACAACAGTAGAGTCTCATGGAAATACAAAGCTCTGGGCAAAAACTCTGCTTCTCATGAATGTGGTGGAAATAATCCATTAACTGAGAGTTTTGTAACCACTGCACAGTTATGGAGGTCAGGTAACTCCATTTGCTTCTCACTAGCAAGCATCAGATGCTCTGGGCATCCAGATGTCTTGCATCTGTGGGGTGTTTCTCTAGAAAAGGTAATATTAGAAGAGAGTCTCTGTAGACTAGACAGGCCTGCTTATATACTGTGAGCATTTTTTATCTCGAGTTTCATGCATGGCACAAACATTTAATTCAATCCATCTTTCCCTATCTTCCCCCTCCAGGATATGTGGCCATTCTGATTCAAAATTAGTATGTACTTGAGGATTGCAGTGGTGCTTTTTCATTAACTCTTTAACTGAAGGAAACAGCTAACATGGAAATTCTGTATTAGTTTTCCTTGTCTTTCTCTTTCATAGCCCTTTATGATTAAGAATTAGCACTCATTTTTAGAAGGAAAATTCTAAACAATCTATGTACTGATTACAAATATTAAAGAGAAGAGAAGTTTATGAAATGGAATGTATTTATTTCTTCTGTTCCCATTCTTAACTCTTTACCTTCATACATCAGAGGGATAATCATTGTTAATAGTTTCTCTCTTTTTTTTTTTTTTTGGTACCGGGGATTGAATGTTAATAGTTTCTTATGTATCATTCAGAATTATTTTTACCTACATACAAGCATTAAAACTCATCCCCTACACCTAGAGCAGGTGCACACAACAAATAGAATATAGTGTAGTTACTACTTTGTAACTTTTAAATGAAATGTATAGAGATATTGAGATGTGTATCTATATATGTATGCATGTTAGTTTCATGTGAGTAAATACTGGTTTATAACTTTCATTATATGTTATTGTTTTTCTCTACTTAGGACACTATGATTAATATACATATATGTACGTTTTTATATATTATCGTCACATAATTTGATTATAAATAAATTCCAGGAGAGGTGTTTGTAGGTCAGGGGATTCAGTGGCTTCAGACATCACAGTTCCAGATGATTATGATAATGATTGTTCTAGAGAGGTGTCTCTCTTCACTGGAGTAGTATTCAGCTCCCATACCTCTCTTTTTGATGAGATGGGTGTTCTATCCCCCTCCAGGGTGATGTTCTGGACTGACTGGGGAGACCTGAAGCCGGGAATTTATCGGAGCAATATGGATGGTTCTTCTGCCCATCGTCTCGTGTCGGAGGATGTGAAGTGGCCCAATGGCATCTCAGTGGATGGCCAGTGGATCTACTGGACAGATGCCTACCTGGACTGCATCCAGCGCATCGCCTTCAGTGGCCAGCAACGTTCTGTCATCCTGGACAACCTCCCACATCCCTATGCCATTGCAGTCTTTAAGGTGAATCTGCATTTGTCCCACTAGTGGGCAGTGGGCATTCTGCGGTGAAGGTCCAGAGCCTCCTAAGGTCCAGAGCCGGGACCTTTTGGGTTTTTGCAGAGATTCTTCAGACTTGTGGGAAATTGGCTCTTTTCTGAATTTGAAGGAACTCATTCAAGCTCTTAAGGAGGGATGCCAGACAAAAAGGTGTCAGGGGTCCTGGCTTCCAGATGGTTAACATTTCAAAAGGTTAACAGCTAAGGTTATTTTTCATGAGTGTTATGGATTTGCCCTTCAGTACCTGTAACTTCATTTTGATTCTATGTCTTCACCTTTTGTAAGGTTTCCTCACTTCGTTCCCCACTGACTAGAGAGGAGCAGCATATTCCCTCTGTTGTCTTTCGGGTCTGTTTGTATTCCAGAGACCTCTGACCCACATGGGGAAGCAGATTTCCAACTGAGGAGCATAGCTGTAGTTATGGTTCCGTGCTCACCAGATTGTTTCTTGTGGGTAGTTCCTTCTGTGTGGCTAGTTGGTGATGTTTGGATGAAACCACTGAGGCTTGCATTTGAGTGAAATCTTAAGCCAGTATTCAGCCAATAAATGTTTGTTGTCTGCTGTATGGGGAAGCTCTGATCTTTACAAAGGGTCCAGAACAAAGCACAGAAGATCCGGCCTAATAGGCAGGTTTTCTTTTTAGAACGAAATCTACTGGGATGACTGGTCACAGCTCAGCATATTCCGAGCTTCCAAATACAGTGGGTCCCAGATGGAGATTCTCGCCAGCCAACTCACGGGGCTGATGGACATGAAGATATTCTACAAGGGGAAGAATACTGGTAAGACAGAGTCTCCTTCATCTCCTCAGAGTTGTTCTCAAGAAAGGGGCTGCGTGTGGGCAATCTCTACTCAGAGCAGGATCTGGCAGCCTGCGTCTTTGTTGTCACGACAACATGCACATTATTTAATTTCTTCCTAATGATATCTTAATTTCTTTTCTAATGATACACAAACAACTGGAAGACAGCATGTTTTTGCCTGCCGAGAGTGTTGGTACTTGGTGGGTAATTACAGCCTCCTGCTGCCCTTGGCCCTTCACTGATTGGTGGTGTGACTTTGGTTGCAGCTGGGAGAAGCCCAGCGTGTGCCTAATTCCCGCTTGGCACACTTACAGGGAACCATGCTGTGCTCTAGGCTGGGTGCTCACACAATTGTGTGCCCACTGAGCATACCGACCTCTGTGTTGCGATGCTGTATGTAGTTGTGCGTTACTTTCAATCATGTTTCCTACCCTGAACCTCTACACCCCATAAAGGAAAAAAGTATGCCTTTTTTGTTTCTCAACAGTTTTATGAGTCCCTGGCCTTTTATAGGTTCTCAGTTTGTATTTGTTGAAGGACGAAAGGATGAAAAGAGACGAGGGCTGCCTGAGTGTACATGGTTGACATTTTAAGATCTGTTCGGTGGATGAGGCCGCGAGCACTGTTAGAGGCTTTGACCTAGAAGCTGGGATTGCTCAGTAGAAAGCCTTCCTTCCTTGACTGCCCTTTATTCTTATATATCCAACTGTGCTGGTGATTCTGGAGAAGTAGACCAGGGCGCTCCCCCCAAAAATAGTCCCTTTAAGAATTACCCTCCTTATCTCCACAGGATTAAGTGGCATCCTGGGTCTACTGACTCTCTATTGACTATCTTTAAGTTTCTTGTTTTGAACTAGAATGTTGATACTGCTTTGCTGGTGCTTGGCTTACCCTGTACTAAAAGAAAATTGACATTGAAAATAATACAGTTATAGATATCATTATTATCCCTTTGGGACCAAGGAAGATAGCATGAGAACTCCCCTGGAAGGCTACCAAGTGTCCTACAAATGTAGATCTGTCTTACTGGTAAGTCTCCCCCACTAACCGTCAGGGCACAGACTGGTATTATGATTCATGATTTGCAGATCAGGGAAAGAAGTCTCAGATATTAATTAGCTTTCTCAGAAGTTCTCACTAGTATCAGGGCTGAGCTTTGGTTACAGCCTCAGAGAAGTCACATTCTTTTGAGGGAGATACATGTTTTAAAACAGGGAGAGATGGAGGAATCTTGCTTCTCAGTACAGGTAGCTGAAGTCCCTGGGCCTTTATTTGATGGAGGCCCCACTTTTCTCACTGTCTTGTGGAGTGAGTTGTCAGCATTTGTATAAGTTGCCACCTAGTACAGAAGCTGGACTCCATTTTACAAGTATGTGCAAGCACATGTTGGCTGTGCACACAGTGGCATCGGCAATGTCAAGTTCCAGTGAGGCTGGTGGTCCCTGGGCTCCTCACTCCCTGTTTTGGTTCACATTTCACCCCAACACCTCCAACACAGCTGAGCATTTATGTGGTCTCCTGATACAGGACAGACAGGTCTGTGATTCTCAGTGTATTTCCCTTTAGGTCTCAAAGACCTTCATTTAAATCAGCCAGAGTAATCCTAGGGATGAGGGTAGGGTCTGGATTGAGGAAAGCCTGGTTTGAAACAGTGATATGTGGTGTTGTGTGAATCACAGCTTCTGGCTGTGCAAGATCAGTTGTGACTGTTCCTTTGGCCCAGGGCCAGTTATGGAGTCTCTGCTCCTGTCTCTATTTGTGTTGAGATTCTCTTGCTGTCCATTGGCTGTGAGCAAGACACTTCCAGGTGGACAGGTATAGAGAAACAAGCACATAATCTCTCAGGCCAGGTTGAATTAAATCAAAGCTTTTGCAGTGGCACCTGGCTGCCAGTGGCCTTCAGCTTGTCTCCTTTAACCTGCCTGCCTCCTTAGCACACCAAAAGGATATTTACAAATTCTTGGTACATATTGACAACCTCTTATGCCAGTCCATCTGTATTCTTTTCGTTATCTGCTTCAAATACATATGGGACTTTTCAGTAGTCAAGTGTAAAACAACAATAAATATATTTATTAACGAGTTATTCTGTCATACTTAACCACATTAATGTGCTTTTGAGCTTGGGTAATCTCCTTAGTCTTCCCTAAATTAATGTGTACTGTGAATATTCCCATTTTATAGATGAGAACATAAAAATCAGGTTCAGTAACTTGTCTAGGTCATACACATGCCAAGTGGTAGGAATGTGAGCCATGGACTGCTTGACCTCAGGGAACTTCAGTGAGACCATCAGGCTGTGCTCTCTCTGCTTACCCTTTGCGACTGAAATGGCAGTATGCTGGTAACATGACAGTACTTTAGTGTTCTATGTTTTGATTAATGCTGGTGGTTTGTGCTCAAAGTTATGCTCACCTGGAAGATTTATTAATTGAGGCTATTTGGTTATAAGTGGGTGCATTTCTTGTCTTGATACCTGGTTGATTTTTAAGTAGTGTTACTGGAATATATTTTTCACAGAGAGGTTTTTTCCTTTTAAAAAGGTTACTTTGGGGATTGGGGATTTAGCTCGGTGGTTCTGCCTCCTGCCTCGCAAGCACAATGACCCGAGTTCAATCCTTGGTACTAAAAAAAAAAAGGTCACTTAGCAAATTTATGGATGTAGTCAGTTGATGCTGCAATGTTTTAAAATATTTTATAGTGCATTAACTACAGACTTTTACACATTTATAATGAAGGCAAATATTAATTATTTGGAATAGACAATTTTGGTAATTGCCAAGGGCATAGATACTTCAGGGAGATAATAGTTTTTGTGGCTCCTCGCTGATTCTAAAGGAACTTTTTCAAAAAGGAAGTCTGAAAATGTTCTGAATATGCTCTGTGAAGATATCCTGGGGCTGTTTGGTGTTCTAAGGGGACATCTTTGAAGATAATTGTTCTTAGTTTTTCATTCTTCACATTGGATGATGGTCTTCATTCTGTACACCCTGCTACACAGATGGTTGGCATCCTGAAAGGTCTGCAGCCATGGTGGTAACTCTGCTGCATTCTCCTCTGTCCCCTTCTAAGTGCTCTCTGGCATAGCACTCCCATTTTCTGTTCTGTTACTTTGTCTCCAGCCAGATGGATGCTCTTGGCCTGCCTACCTGTTGTACTTGTGACTTGATTGGCTTTGTTTGGAGTTTGCCCCTGGTTGCTATTTGTCAGACTGCCATTTCTTACTGTTGTGGAAGGATTTGGCAAGTGACATGCACATAAAGATGAGCTGAATGGAAGTAAAATAAAGTTTATTTTGTCAGAAAAGGGTCAATTGCATTAAAAAAGGCAGTGCCAGTGAATGACCTCCTGTTGGGTTGCAGCTTCCTCTTTTATAGGTTTTACAGCTATGATCTCATTCAGGTCATTACATTTCATTTCCTCGGTTCACATTACCCATGTACAAATTACAGTAATAAGACAGTTCACTTTAACCCAGACGTAACAATTCCTTGTAGTTAGGGAGTTTACCTTACGATTCATCTAGCTATTTATTCTAGCGCACAGGAAGTGGGTGTTCAAGGTCAGGGATGAGGCCAGATGTCCCATTTCACAGTCAGTGCCTCCAGTGTCTGTTAATTTTGAACTAAACAAAGCAGATTTCTGTTAGAGACAGAAGTAGTTTTACATTTCCCTAACATTTTGTAGGTTTTTCAGTTTATTTACAAAAGTTCTCTCTGTCACATCTTTGCCTTGATCAGCCTCTTGAAAGAGAACACATTTTGGGTTCTGTATTCTTTAGCTCTTGCTTGGTTGGGTGGGAATATTTGCTGTGTACATTATTTTAAGGACCAAATCCATATGTAAATATCATTCTGTAATTGAGTATGTTTCAAAAACATATCCTGTTCTTGTTTATTTTCTTAAAACACTGATTGATATGTTGTCCTCAATACAAGGAACATGTACCAGATCCTTTGAATTGTATATTTAGCTAAAGGAGCAGTCTGCGTCCAGAGACTACCAGTGAACATCAGCCAAAGGCTTCCTCTGATCAACGGATTAGTTTTCTGTGGTAATTAAGCCATTATGGTTGATTAAGTTATTTGCTGAGCCTTTTTAGATATTTTGTTACATGGATTTCTCTCACTGGATGTGTAAATTTTGTCTATTTAGCAATGCCACTTACTCTTTAGCATCAGAGAGACATTGTGGCTAAATCACTGTGGTTTAAAACAATTCAGAATATGACTTAAAACTGATGAGATGCCAACATATCCAGAGCAGTTGAGGGTCTCGTCACCTGTATCAATACTGATTGTCATTAATGAACTCTGTTTTCCAACCTGTGAGTCAGGACACCTTCACCATTTTTGTTCACCCATCTCTCTCAGAAGTGCAGTGATGGATGTTTTGGACTCTATGTGACACTCTTTGCTAAACTGATCCAGAGAGAAGATTGAAAATAGTGGGATAGATCAATATTGACCAGTTGTTCTGTGTATTTGTTGCATGATAGTGGCTAATGAGTGTTTCCTTAGCTGGTTGGCATCAGGGAAATGAAAAAGGGAGACCTGGATTTTTTTTATCTAGGCCCCAGTGTATCCTTTTAAGGAAGGGCTTTGAGCGTTAAGGAGCAAAACCCACTCAGGCTTAAGTGATAAAAAGTGTTATTGAAAGAAGCAAGGAAGATAGTAAGGACCCATACATGGGAGTTCTAGGTGAGACTTATGTGGACTGCAGCTGGGAATGTCAAAGCCATCATTTTTTCATCTGGGGCCCTTGGTTGTATCCTCTCCATAACTGTGCCCTGTGTCCTAACTCTCTTCAGACCAAACATAGCTGCACACTCAAGTTTGTCTTGGCACGGCTTTGACTTGTGCAGGATTTGGCTTTATCTTGGCACCTGTACTATGTAACTCTTCTCCCAGGTCCAGCTCCTGGGTTGTTTTCTTAGCCTTCAGGAACCAGTTCCACTCGAGAGGAACATCAGCTGCCCAGTTTGGCTCTGGGGAAGTTTGATGGTGTGAGATAGAAGTGCAAGTTTTTGGGAAAAGCAGGGCTGTGGTGTCAGTTCTGCTGAGGAATCTGAGCAAAGGCTCTCAGCATGGAAGGTATTGTGGGGCTGGCCACATCATCTTTCTAAGTTTCTTGATATAGTATTTGTAGGATGAGACTGTTATGCTATAGGTCTCCTCCGTTCAGCAGTCCCCTTGTGTGTATTAACCACAATACTGTGGCTGTCTGTCTCCTTTCCAGGAAGCAATGCCTGTGTACCCAGTCCATGTAGCCTTCTGTGCCTGCCCAAGGCCAACAATGGCAAGAGCTGCAGGTGTCCAGAGGGAGTGGCCAGCAGTATCCTCCCTTCTGGGGACCTGATGTGTGACTGCCCTCAGGGCTATCAGCTGAAGAACAATACCTGTGTCAAAGAAGGTCAGTCCTTTTTTGTTTTTCCCTTCTTCTCACTTTCCTTGGTCCCTTCATCCCTAACCCTTTGTGATACTGGTAAAAGTCCCAGGTAAAAAACTCAATAGGTGCTCATTCAGAAGAGGCCCAGGCTGAAAAAGTCATAGTTGTGTCTTTTGGTTTAATGTCAGCTCACACAGCCATTGTCAGGGTCCACCATTGTTTTCTTTTGTTTCTTCCTCTCCTCACTCACCCCTCACATCTAGGTTCTGCAACTTCTAATTCTTATAAGTTGGACAACTTGCCTTCTAAACATATCTGGCTTGACTATATCAGAGTCAACTGCTGTTACCCAGCAGCCATCTCTCTGCCACCCCCAGCCCAAAAAGGCTGAATTTTCAAACCAATTTTAAATAAAGGTCTGAAAGCTTTGACTTCCAAGTCATGACCAAATAGCCTTAATTCCTCCTCATTTGGAATTTGAATATATGGGTTTAAAAATCTTCTGAGACATTGATTAATTTTTTTCCTGTATACTTCTCACTGTTAACACTTCCTCAGTCCTCCCCCTCATTTTTCTGTCAGTATGGTGAACCCCTAGAAGCAAGATTTGCCACGAAGTGCCTGGATTAATGGCCAGAATTCCTGCATTTCCTTATGCTCCAGGTTATATTTACTTTGTAATTCTAACTTCACTTCTCACAGCAGCCTCGGAGGCCAGGGTGAGCAAGCACACAATGGAGACCGTATAGTCCATCTTCTTTAAGAAATACAGTGGCAGGGGTGAGATGGACCATCCTTCTTTAGAAATGGGGCATTCAGGCCCTGGACATCATCATAAAGCTATTTGGAAAGAAACAGAGTCAACACTAAATTCCAAGAGAAGAGCAAACAACTCCTTTATCTTCGCCTTTAGAATACACTGATTGTCCAAACAACAGAGCAATCATCACGTGCCCTTGATCCAGCTTATTAAACAATGCAATTTTTCTGTGTAAATACTTGTTTTAAAGAAGTAATGGAGCAGAAAAAAAATCTCTTAGTAAGCCATTCAGGTATTAAGTTGAATAAATATGGACATATAGTATGTATAGTTATACAGGTATTCCTAGGTTAAGTGGTTCTAGGATTTCTTGGATACCAAATTCCACAGATGCTCATGTTCCTTATACAAAATGGTATAGTATTTGCATATAGCCTATACACATCCTCTCATATATGTTCAATCATATTCTCATATGTTAAATCATGTAATCATAGATTACCTGTAATACCTAATACAGTGCAAATGCTATGTAAATAGGTGTATACTGTGTTGTGTAGGGAGTAATGACAAGAAAAAATAGTGTATACATGTTTAGTACTGACACATTTTTACCTTGGAATATTTTCAATCTGTGGTTGGTTGAATCTATAGATAGGGGACCCATGGATACAGTTATAAATATACATGTATATGTATGTGTGTGTGTGTGTGTGTGTGTGTGTGTGATGGAATATGTATGTTTTAATCCTTTGTAGATATAGACCATTAAGGAGTTGCTTGTGTGATGAGTGTTCTACAATGCTGCTGTACCAGCCATGCCATCTGGCAGACCCACCTGGTGTCATCATTATTCTTTTTCACCTTTATAATCACTTGTTTTTAAAATTAACTTTATTGGTACACTTTTGATATACATAATGATCATATTCATTGCAGAGAATTTGTACCTGTACATAATACCTTGGTTCTTCTTTTTTTCCTCATGATGGCCATACTACCTTGAACATGCCCGATCTCATCTGTGATCAATTCTTAGTACTCCTCCCAACCTGTTTTTTCTCCCACAATTTCAATTCAAGGTGGAAAGGAGGAAGAAGATGCTTCCTTCCTTGCATGCCCATGTGCTTGGCACCACTCTCCTTCTTTACCATTCAAGCCACAGTGTTATCGGGGGAAAGGAAATGGAAACTCAGAAGAAAAAGTCCTGTGGTCCAGCAGGAAGAATAATACTGGTTTCATTTCCTCCCTGTTTAGAGAACACCTGTCTTCGCAACCAGTATCGCTGCAGCAATGGAAACTGTATCAACAGCATTTGGTGGTGCGATTTCGACAATGACTGTGGGGACATGAGCGATGAGAGGAACTGCCGTGAGTCTTCTGGCTCAACCCAGTTATCAGGATATTAAGTCTTACGCGGAAGGCTGCTCAGCTCCTCCATCTGTGATGGGGCTTGGGTAACAGAGAAAGCACAGTTCCACATGCAGTTGTATATTAGATACATAGAATTATCTCAGACTTGTACATACACATATATTTAACCAATAAGCTGACTACTTACAGCAGGAGATTTATGAATAAATGTCCATCGCATGACTGGCACTGAGGTGATTGACAGTCTGAGTTCTAACCTTGGTTTTGGTCCTGTAAGAAAACTGGTACCTTGGAGTGGATAAGCCTTTCTAGAGAAGGGCAACAGGTGTCACTGTGTGCTACTCCAGTTAGGTGATGCCATCTGCCTGCCAAGCTTATGCAAGGTTGTTACAGTTGATTAGTAATGCATAGTTTGGCATGGGGTATGTGCTATGTGTGCTTGGTAGGTATGCTATGTGAATGTCAACTTTGTACTGAGTAGTTTCTAAGGTCGAGGTAAAGTGCATGACTGCTTAGCAGGATTTAAAGAAAACCACTTAAATGGATAACATCCTGTAATGAGTACAAATCTTAATAACTTTGATGTCATCTTATAAAGGAGATGCTTTGCCCTCTGCCACTGTATGTTCGCCCAACATGTGTTTATTGAGCACTCTCTGTTCCAAGCTCTGTCCTAGTGATCAAGATGGGATCAGGGTATTCACATCACAGCAAACCATGAGTGCTGTGATGGGAAAGCACTGTATGATATAGGAGGACACCCTACTCAACTAAAGGGTGTGTGGGTGTGTGTGTGAGTGCATCAAGCAGAGCTGAAGGGAAAAAGCTCTGGGCAAGGGTGCAGCTTGTGAAAAGGACAGAGGTCTGAGTGTCAGTACCTGTGTAGATTGTTGAGAATGTGGGTGCTGTGGCACAAAGGAAGCTGAAAGAGTAGTTAGAACTCATATGCGCAGGAGCCTTTTGGACTTTGTTGGAAGAGCAGTTGGCAACCACTGAAATAACATGATAAAAATTTACCATTGGAAAGATAAGCTGCAGGCAGAATGAATCGAATGGGAGAAAGACTAGAAGCAGGGAAGCATGAAGCCAAATGAGAAGGCTTCTTTTTGAGGGTGTTACCTTTTGTAACTCAGAGATCCACTTACCAAATGTACTGTAAGAACAGGTTAGCGGTCAGCTCTGTGTACTCCTCTGGCCCCTGGTAGGTGAATACAGGCAGTCATCTTGGAGCAGGGCTTGGGGTTCCCACATCCTTTCACCCTGAGGAGAACAACCGTAGAAACACACAAGTGGTCAAGCTGGTCTGGGCCCTGCAGTACTATGCGATGCTTCCTTGGGCTGGCAGGAGGTTGTATATGAGACCTTCCATCATTATTTTTCCTTGGCTTCAGTACGTGCATCTTATATCCAGGGGAAAGTGTATACTTAGTGGCAAGTTTGGAAGGCACAAGCCACTCCATGTCTGTCTTTTACAAAAAAGGGCTTCAATAAAGATACAGACATCTTCCCCTCTCAGGGTCTCAGGAAGGTGTGATATTTGTGAGGGATTAGCCAAGACTCTGAAAAAACATTAATGCATATTATTAACAACATGGAGCAGGCAACAGAATAGAATTTATTACATATCAGGGTGGGGGAAGAGGAGCTTCTTAGAGTTTACACATGCAAGAAAAGCTGCCCAAACATATTTGGCCATAGTAGAAGCAGAGAGATACAAACTAGACGGCCAGTAGTTAGAGACATTGGGTAGCATGTTATTTTCCCTCTGCCATGGGCTGAGTCTATTAGCCAGGCAAACTGGATCTCATATTGGTTCTAGGTTGTGAAGGAAGTATTTCCACTTTCATGCTCCCTCAGCGAGGCCCTACTCTTCCCTTGCCTCAGGTCTGGGCTTGACCTCATGGCTTCCTATGGCTTAAGGTCCTGCCCAGGGTTGTAGTGGAGCTGGTTTGGTTCCTCCTGGTTTGTTATCTATCAGCGGGGTCGATTTTCCTGAAATCCCGAAACTTGCTTTCTGCTTCTCTCTCTCCCAGTTTCACTTGGCTAACAGCCCTACCCAACTGATGTGACAGAGGTGAGGAGAAAAGACATGTCTCGGGAACAAAACTGATAGGCATGGGCAAGCCTTCCCATGGCCTTCCTTTCAAGGAAGACATGTGCTTACTGTGATACTGTGAGGCACCCTTGCAGCAGGAGAGGGTTGAGCATGACAGGGTGCTGCAGTGTGGGGAGTTCCACAACACACCCGGTCAGCTGCCAGGGAAGAGCTGAGGAGGGGTGAAGGGAGGTGGTGTAGGAGGGATGTTGTCAGTCGATTTCCCTTCTTAAACAAACTTCCCCAGCTGGGCGGATGTCAGAAATGAGGATTTTGATGTGAATTCCCTGCAGCCTTGTCATTTTGCATTCATCCCCTGCCTTCCTAGCTCAACTAGCTCAATTACAAAGAAGAAATAGAACCTCCAATAGAGCTGCTGGTGTGTCTAATAGCAATGTTGCCATTCGGTGTTTCATTGCACTGCCACCTCCTTCCTGGGATTCTGTTCCGCCACATGCTGTCTTCTCAGGAGAACAGATTTCCTCTCCCATCCCTCTCCTGCAGAGTCCTTTCTTGCATCCTAAAGCTTGTGCACAAGCTCAGGAAGCTTCTATTCAGCAGAGGAAGAAAATCCAATTCTCAACTCATTGTGATGTCAGAAGGGCATGAAACATGATGAGGAAGAGAAGCGGCATTTATTCAGAGCCCATTATTTTTATATATCCTGTTCAATAGGCTGTGATCCCAAGCCTGTTTTCTTCCTGTTTTTTATCATAATGCTACCAACGTCGGTAATATCTGCATTCTGTTATAGAGGAAATGAAGGAGGCAAAGGGGGCTAGCTTCAGCAAATTGGAGGTGGTAGACTATGACTCCAAATTTAGCCTTTCTGAGTGGGATCATAAAAGTACATGGTCGCATTACCTTACCCTTACTTTACTGTTGGGGAAACTCAGGCTCAGGGAGGTTAAAATTGATCACCTAAGAAAGAGGAAGATGGAATTTGATAGCCAGCCTAGACTGACTATAGCCAGAGCCCAGGTTTCTGCTAACAAATTCTACCTCTGCATTACCTGTTGTATCTGTGTGTCCAGTGAGGTGCCGGCTTCTTCGGTAGAATTGGAGTTTCCTAATGGTAGTTTTGCAGCTAAAGTGCCTGTCACCTACGTAGGAAGATACCTTCATGGCGTAGGCCTTCACTTCTGAAGGGGTAGTAGGAGGCAGTCTAGCCCCTCACTTTCTCTCCCAGCCATATGGCAGTATTTTCCTTTTCCAGGCCCTATTGATCTCTGAAGCTGTCCCTGGAAAGATAGGCCCTTACCTCCCTTGGTTATTAATTGCAGGCTCTCATGGAATTTATTTCTTCTATTAGTCTAGGGCTAATTTCTATTGCTACACTTAAAATCTGCTTCCTTTATTTTTGTTTTGTGTTTTGTTTTTTAAGAAAGGGTCTTGCTGTGTGGCTCAGGCTGGCATGGAACCCACTATGTAGCCCAGGATGACCTCAAACTCATGGTCACCCTGCTGGCCCAGCCTCCCAAGGGCACCACCATGCCTGGCTTCTATTTTAAAATTGGTTTTCCAGTAGGAAGTGTATGAGGGAAATAATTGTACCTAACAAATATGTCATCTCTCTTTCCCATTTTAGCTACCACGATCTGTGATTTGGACACCCAGTTCCGATGCCAGGAGTCTGGGACTTGTATCCCCCTGTCCTATAAATGTGACCTTGAGGACGACTGTGGAGACAACAGTGATGAAAGCCACTGTGGTAAAGGCCCATGCTATTCAGAAATCTCATTCTGGGGGAGAGGGAGATGGTCACTGTACTGCACTGAGTTATACTGGTAGATGGCATGGGAAGGAAATGGAAATTTCTGATATCTGTTTCAGGATTTATGATCTCTCAGCTGCTTGGTCACCTCCGTCTACATAGCAGCATTGAATTGTTTTCTTTCTGTTCTCTGACAGAACTCATTTGCTGTTTTTCATGAAAATTCAGTTCTCGAAATATCTGAGCCAGAGTTAATGGGACACTGGATTCATGGTCAGAAGAGATACAGTGTAGACCCAGCTTGTGTCACTTATTTTCTCTATGCTTAGCTTTTGTTTTTTAAACTGGGCAATGAGGAAACAGACTCTGCTTTGTCTTGCAGAGATACTATAACAGCTACACAGCTAACAGCTGTGGTTAACAGCTACACAGACTTGCCCCACACCTCAGAGTGTGTATGAGACAAGCTGCTTGAAAGCACAGAGCTGTACCTTTGTGAACTCTTTATTTTTTTTAAGCCAGCCTCATTCAGTAAACCCTGTTAAAAGTCAGCAGATGACACAAGCTTTGACTGAGCACTGTTGTCTGAGTGGGAATTTAAAAATTTAGGATAGTGTGTTACAATGGCAAGGAATGGTAGGTATTCTCTAATCCAGTCCTTTTAATCTCCGCACTGAGTAAGTGAGGTCCATAGGGGTCAGAGGACATATTCAAGGTGACACAGTCTATGTCAGAATGGCGTAGGAGGTGACTGGGACCTGTGTCTCCTGTTTTCTACTTCCGTGCTGTTTCTGATGTACACCGTTGCCCTACCAATTTCATGAGCCCTTAGCAGGCTCTGGTTCCATCCTTACAGCTGCTGCCCACTGAAGAAAACATTGTGCAGGGTGAATAGTGCACCAGATTGGAGGGACCACAGGTACAGAAAGGAAGTGAAAAGGGGGCCAGATGCTGACCCAGCCATAGTGCTGAGTAGAGGTGCCTGGCCAGGCCCTCTCTTCTGTCTGCAGGGTCAGGTCCAGCAGGCTGTACATGTACATATGGGTAGGTCTTGCTTTATTAGGGGCAGGTGGTTTGACTCATCGGGACTGAAATAAAGGGACCAGGGGCTGCTCATAAATGAGTTTAACACAAGGAAACTGATGGAGCTCATTCAGGGCCACTTTCATATGGAAGATAACCCTGGTTTGGCTCTGGGAGGAATTGTTTTCTCTTTTGGGTTCTATAATTCTCCTTCATTAGGGGCTGTAAAACTGCTGGTTTTCACAGCCGTTTCCCCCCACATTCCTGCCTTCACTTCCGCTATTCTCAGGAGGCTGAAGTGCACAGCTATCCTTAGTTAGGAGGCAGGAAGCTCCACAGAGGTATGTGTTTCCATGTCACCCATCTCACTCAGGTACACAGTTGGCTACTCAGTAGGTCCCCTATCATGCACTATTCCTGCTGGTTGGTTCTGAATCCACCAAAGGTGCCACTCAGTTCCTTCTCAGATTCAGGTCCTCCTCATGCCTCCAGAATCTTTCTGTGTAAGTATCTGCTTCACCACTTTCACCATCACGCTGCCTCTGCTTAGCTACTCCCATTTTCTGAGGCTGTGGAAAATTCCACTTGAAAGCTCCATGTTTCACTCCTTATGGGCTGCTGTTACAGAATACCTTAGACTGAGTAATTTATCAGCAATAGACATTTATTTTTCCCAGTTCCAGAGAATGGGAGGTCCAAGATCAAGTCGCTCCCAGATTCAGTGTCTGTGATTTTCATAGATCATTCCTTCCCTGCGTCCTCATGGGAGAAAGGGTGAACAGTTCCCTTGTATCTCTTGGTTAAGGTCACTAATCTCATTCTTAATCACCTCCAAAGGGCTTTACTTCTTGATATTATTGCCCTGGTGAACACAGTTCCACATATGAATTTTAGGTAACATATTCAAACCACAGCTTCTGTTTTAATGATCTCCATGGACCTAGGAAAGATGTTGTAGCTGCTGTCTTTCTAATCTCAGGCTGCACTGGTTTGTTTGCCCCAGGCAGCACCACACCTTTTAGAGACAGCCGGCACACTGACCTTCAGAACTGTGCCCACAGAATGCCCCAGCTATGTTTTCTGCCGCTCAGAAGCTCAGCACTCATCTTCCTTTCCCTGAGCTCAGCCTCCCCACATGATCATTACTTGTTTTCTCAAACCACATGCCATGTCTCTAGGAGTCTTCTGCTTCCTTGAAAATTCTACTCTTTGATTCTTCTCTTCACTGCTGCCAACTCTGTTCTCATCACGGCAAGCCCAGAAGATGATAGTATCTGTGGACTAGACGAGGATAAATAGACAGGGCTGCTCTGGCTGTGAGGCAACCCACTGTATGAGTCCATGGGTATCAATAATCTGTTTGCATCACACTTGATGGAAATTACTATAGATGAACATATATCCCTGGTTAAAGGTCTCTGTCCATACAATCTATAGACAATAAATGATAAACATCTCTGGTCAAAGTTCTCTTCATCTGAGTTATCTACAGGTAATCATGATATGGACCTATCCCTATCCCTGTGTGCTTTGACACCAGACAGGATTTTGAGTAAATCTTTTTTTTTTTTATTGAGTTTATTGGTACATTTAGGGATACAGTACAGTTACATTCATTGTTGGGATCATGTACCTTTACATGGCAAGTCTTGATTCTCATTTTTTCCCCTTACCTCTGCCCTCCCTTCACCCCCTCCTCCCCTCCCCATCTACAAACACTTTATTTTCATCTTTTCATTCTCTCACATTTTTTTCTTTTCCCTTTTTGTTCTTCCCCTACGTATCACACCTTCCCTACACCTTTAGCTCCTTTCCTCCCATTTCTAAATATCAGTAATCTTATTAGAATCTTATGCATTGTTGCAGAATATTCACACCAGGGAAACTATTTGGTATTTACACATGTGGGACTTATTTATTTCACTTAGGAGTATATCTTCAATATGTATCCATTTTCCTATGAATGAAATCTTTATCTTCACTCACATCAGTGTTTGTTGTCTCATCTACAGAAATGCACCAGTGCCGGAGTGATGAGTACAACTGCAGCTCAGGCATGTGCATCCGCTCCTCCTGGGTGTGTGATGGGGACAATGACTGCAGGGACTGGTCCGACGAAGCCAACTGTACCGGTCAGTACTCCTAGTCTCAGTTACCCGTACTTACCAAGTCATGCAGCCTTAAGTGGTCATAGAATC
Organism: Fukomys damarensis; assembly: GCF_012274545.1. Lineage (NCBI taxonomy): Eukaryota > Metazoa > Chordata > Mammalia > Rodentia > Bathyergidae > Fukomys > Fukomys damarensis. Next base: position 69,130,720 of record NW_022900928.1, read on the forward strand.
TGGAGTCTGAGAATCAGCTTGAACTTCAGAAGTCAACCAGTTAGTGCTTCTCAGAGAGCTGGTCTGTGATGAGAGATAAGGAGCTCATGCCAGAATATAATTGAACAACTTGCTTCCTTCATCAAGAAAGTATCAGTGTTCTGGGGAGTATAGTTGGTTTTATTCTGGTTCACTCTTCTCAATTCTTTGGGACCTGATAAATAGTTCACACATCAGCTCCTGGTCTGGGGACCGTACTTTGAGTAAGCTGAAGCTAGCTCCTATTTTTCAAATGGAGCATCTGAGGGTCTCCTAAACGATTAAAATGTAAACTTTACTTGTGTCTGTTTGAGATAAAATTTCACTGAAAATGAAGTTGGAAACACTATAAATGCGAATAGAATACAGTGTGTGTAAGATAGGGACAGTATTCTAATTCTTTCTCTGGGTTCATTGATGTTTGTTATAGATTTTTATGAATGAATAAACGAATGAGTGGTGGCCACATATATTATGGTGGGAGCAGTAGGTAGAACTTTGTCTCCCATATCCAAGATGGTGGCCACATATACTCAAGATAGTAACTGTATACATCACTTAGGGTGCTCAGTGATATTACACATTGCAGTCCCTGAGAAAGCTCCCTCATGTTCTTTCTGATGCAGTCTTAGCATCTATACTTCTGCTTCTGGAAAGCGCTTCTGTGTACAACTGTGGCCCGTATAGGTGGGTGAAGGAGCTGCTATTAGCCCAGGAAACACACAGAAACTGTCTGGAAACCTTGGGTTTAGATGGATAATTGGTTAATAAATGAGAAGGACACACTTAGGCGTTTTAGTTTATGATTTGCAGTGTGATAGAACATCTTGTTTGCACAGTCACATTAGTCAGTCTTGTATTTCAGCAGCATATTGCTGGTCTTCCAGGATGAATTACCAACTTCAGTTCTGTGGGTGGGTTTGTCATACACTCCCAGTTTTATCTTTCTTTCTTTCTTTTTTTTTTTTTGGTACAGGGGATCGAACTGAGGACCTTGCACTTGAGATGCAGGTGCAGTGTCACTGAGCTAAATCCCTGGCACCTATCTGAATTTTTTATGCTAGGGCTCACTGGGAAAATTTATAGTTCTTGCCACTCAGCTGCAGTCTTGTTCCAGTAGGTGTTTATTCAGGTCTTTTAAGGATGATCCTTTTTCTTCTCGTGTTAGAGATCTAATGTGCGATTATTATGATGTATGATGTGACATTTCATCTCCTGATACATTAAATTAGCTATGTATAATGTCAAAGAAAAGTCAGGGCCAGCTGACCCCCCCCCCAACCTTTGGCCTTGGTGTGTGTACATTTTCCATGCTTGTTCTGTTTTCTCTTTTGCTAGGCATGAGGGTCTAGGTGGTCTTTATTCTCTTCAATTCACTCCTCCTTGGTTCTGGGCACATACATTTGATTTCTTTTAGCTATTACTTTTAGAATTTCATGTGTTACTCTTAATATCATTCCTTTACCTTTATTTATTGCTGTTTTTACACAGTCTCCCTACCTATGTGTGCAGTTATTTTTATTTATCTTGCTTGAGTCTTGTTTTCTTTTTAAGATGAATTTGTTTATCATCATTTCTGGGTTACAATAGCTTATAATTCAGAGATGGTTCTTAGCTACTTTTTCTGGTCTTATTGTCAGCAATTGCTATAAGCCATTTGTTGAACTCTCTCATTCTTTTATTTATGCCTTCTGTTTTTATTTTTGCTATCTCTTTGGGGTTCTGTGCTAGATTCTGAGTTACTTCTTCTCATTTACCTTCTAATTCAAGTGTTCTCTTTTCAGCTAAATCTAATCTGCTGTTTTATATATCTGTTGAATTTTTTATTACCATGATTATAGTTTTTGTATCTTGATTATCTGTTTAATTCTTTTTCATATGTCTCTTTTAATGTTTTTCTTTATGCTTTCTTTTTTCTTTTATATCATTGATTATTCAAATTGTATTTATATTCACATTTCTTTTTCCTCATGCACTTCCCAATGGTGGAGTGTTTGTAAGAAAGGAGGCAGTACTTTTCCTCACTGGAGTACACAGTTCATCTGTTTTATTCCACTTTTGCTTGACTGATGCTTTTGGTCAGGTGTTCCAGAATGTCTTGGTAAGTCAGGGAAAATCTAAGTCAGAGAGTAAGTCTAGGATAATGACTTGTATCAGAATCTTATACTCCCCTCTTCATGGCTATTTATTCAGTTAATCCTTCTGTCCCCACATTTATAGTGAATTCTATTGTGCAGAAGATTTTTCTTTTCTTCCCTAAATTCTTCAGTCTAGATTTGTCAATTTCCTCTATCTTTGTAGTTAAAACAATTTTTAAACATGTTATTTATGAGGCATTGAAAGTCAGAGCCTAGTAAGTTACTCAGGAGAAAGAAGATTCCAGAAAAAGATAATCTGCTGTGTATTCTGGTCATGCCTGACCACTTGAGTGTAATTGTGCAAACCAATGAATGTTTCTGATCTCAGCTTCTGGGATTGTATTTGGAGATCTCAGACATGCCTCCCAGAATTGTCATTTGGAAACCCTGCTAGCAGTTTGAAATTGTTTTCAATTAAAAATAGAGTGCATAGGCTGAATAACAAATGGATTAGCTTGGTAATCAATTTAGGTAACTTTATATTTTATGAAAGCAAGCAAGCTTTGTTGAGGAATCTTTTTTAAATCTGCCAGACTTGTGACACCAATAAATAAAAAAGATTCCAGATGATAGCTGTTACTGGTGCAGAAACTCTTGTAACATGCATGATTTGTTTATTCTTCCTAGCTGAGATAAGTATATATATATTTTCTGATACTGGGAATTGAACTCAGAACCTTGTGCCTGCCAAGCAGGCACAGTGCTACTGAGCTACATCCCCAGCTCTAGAGATAAGTATATTTTAAAAATATGTTTAAGAATTCTAAGTGGCAATAATTGTAAATACTGAAACTTCTCATTGGCTTATTTCCATGCTGCCAAACTCAGCCTTGGTATTCAGATAGATGAATTAGATGAAAAGACTCATAATGGATCATACTTGTTTTAAGTGGTTTGAAAAGTCAGATTCTTTGTATTTCCAATTGGTGCAAAAAGCAGCTTCAGAGAAAGCCAATTTCCCCAACCTTTGAGCAGTTTATTGCCAGTTACCCAATTGAATAGAAAATTGTAGTTTGCTTTCAACAACCCACTTTTGTTTGTTTTGCCTCCTTCTCTTAAGAAGATGCCCTGTTCACACAGAAACTAACAAAGAGCCTGTCTAGGTTATAGTAGCCTCTTCCATCACCCTCACTCTCATCGATGATTTTGCTTTCCATCACTTCAGATACCTGTCATCAACCATGGTCCAAAAATTTTATCTGGAAAATTCCAGAAATAAATAATTCTTAAGTTTTAAATGACTTTTAGCATTGATAATCTTATCGTTATTGTATTTCATTATTGGTCTTTGTTAATCTCTTACTAGGTATATGATGAAACTTCATTGTTGGTGTGTATACATGGGAAAAGCATGATATATACAGGGTTCAGTGATATCCAAAGTTTCAGACATCTCAGATGTTTCCCTTGTGGGTCAAAGGATTACTGTAAATTATTTTATTCTGGTTGTAAACAATGCCAGTACTGGCTTTTTTCAACAACAAATAGACACAAACAGCTTCTGTCTCAGAGAAAGGGAAATCTGATGGAAAATGCACTTATAGTGTTGGTTGGGTTTGAGGCAGACATTATACACTTGAATCTTGGTTTTTGACCAAGATTTTGAGATGTTTATAAATGATTTCCGGTGACCTCAACCCATGGATGGAAATGAGGCTGTTCATTTATAATAGTGTTTCTCTGTTTCACTAGCTGCTGCTGCTACTGCTCTTCCTCCACCTTTTCTTCCTCCTCTTCTTCTAGCCCCTCCTGTTCCTTCTCTTCTTTCTCCTCTTTTTTAAAATTTATTACTGGTTGGTGGATGTTGCTGTCAACTGTCCAGAAGATTAGCTTGTTCTAGGTTCTGAGACCTCTTTTCTTTGAAGCTTTGGGTAAATTTTTATATATATATATAATTTAATAACAAAGATTGGAATCCAGAGTTCATAATGACTTCAAACATGCTTTTACTTTTGCCTATACTGTTTCCAAAGATTAAAAAAAATCTTCAGATTCCATAGAAAAACACCAGAGCAAGACATTGATTTATCACTGGATAATAAGAAATAGTGACAGAAAAGTACAGGATCATCTGGGAAGTTAGTAGAATGAAGATTACTAGAGGGTTATTAAAAAGAAGCTAAAGATGGCCTATAGCATATAAATTGACAAAAATATCAAAATTTAAAGGTTCTAGCGAATTGGTTTTATACCAGGGTCCAAAAGGAAATCTAATTTTATGATGCGGATTGGCCCAGTAGCTTTTTTGTTCCATGAAGGGAAGCGGAATTGTTCAGAATGATTTTTCAGGAATCCAGAAATGTACTTTTATATGAATGTCCTAGTTTTTAAATGGTTGGTTTGGAAACAGTGTTGCACCCTCTTACCAAAATATTTAGAGGACAGACTGCCAATCCTCAATGCCTTCTTATAGCATCCATCTAATATCTGTAGTATTCCAAAAGTGAATAAGCCAGGATTAATATTTGGCAGCTAGTTAATTTTTCCCTGCCTACTATAGAGTCCTACAAAATGAGTTGCTTTTAAGTGATAAGCAGCATTCCACTATGTATAAATAATTTATTGATAAGATCAGCAATCAGAACCATTGTATCTTTTACCTTCTACTCAGGGCACATTATAGCTAAAGCTCCAGAATAAATTGGGAACATGCTCTTATCTATGTCTTATATTTACTGGTTAACAGTACAATTAATGAGGGGAAAAATTATTGATTATTACTTATGGAGAAAAAAATCATTCCTTTAAAATAAAGATGAAAACTGAAAGTACATCTGTTTTCTCCCTTTAAATTAATTACAACCACAAATGTCACTATATAACAAATTACCAATGAGGCTCTGACCTGAGAATCAAAAAATTAAATTCTCAAAATTTAAAACTATGAAAAAAACTAAGTAATATACAATTGATTGAGAAGCTAATGCTGAAGAAATCTCCAAAAAATAAAAAAGCACACGTTCAATAATCACACTCTGTGTTTCAGAGAAGAGGCATTAGGCATTCATGTCATAGGGTCATTCACAGATGTACCTAGTATGCCATGTAAATTCAAGGGTTTGACCTGTTTCTAAAGAGATTACATCTCTTGAGAAGTTCTCCACATCTGTGACAGGGGATGTTAAAAACATCTTTATTTCTTAAGCAGTTGGCGTCTCCTTCTAAAGAAAGCTGTTGCAAATCCAGGTCCAAAGTACAAGGTTATCATAGTCATTAACCGCCACTTGTTTTCCACAGAAAATGGCAAATTCTTCCCTCCTTGTAGTGGCTCCAGTGCACCACAGAGGTTTTGAACCTTCGGTAGCTCTGTTCCAACACGGTGCTGCTGGAAGCTCTGTGAAAGATGCAGAAACAGAAGGCAGAATAAATGGCCACAGAACCCTAAACCCTCGAGTACTCATGACCTTGTTCCCCTGGAGCTGGATGAATCTTAATGTTCTTGGGGTCTGAAGTTGAAATTGGGTCTATTTTTTTGGAGTTTTATAAAGTCACGGCCCTTCAGACCTTCAAAAATCACTTAGATATCAATATAAGGCGATAAAATTGAGGCTTCAGGTTGGACCAGGTGTAGAACTTTTATCTCCAGGGCACAAGGCACACTTCCTTATTTCATAGCATCTGGGTGAAAAAGAGGACATATATGAGAGGATAAAGTCACAAGGTGTCATAGAAAAAGTACAAGCTGCACTATTATATTCAAGTTTCCTCATTTTCCCAAGCCTGATTCTAATTTGTGGAAAGGGAATAATACTGACCTCATAGGTTGTTGTGAAGAGGAGTGAGTTTTAGGCTGGCATGCAGGCCAGGGTAGTGGTGTTTACACCACTGTGTAGCACAGAGACTTGAGTCCCTACCTGTGGAGGGAGTGGCTTCTACCTAAGGTCAGCCCCAGGTGCCTGAGTCCTTGCAGGTGCTCCAGCAGTTCATGCCATAACCCTATGGCACAGCCTCTTCTCTGTTCACCCTTGATAGTGGGGAGGAGAGGAGGGAAGTGTGACTCCCTCTCTTCTCTGTCGACAGCCATCTATCACACCTGTGAGACCTCCAACTTCCAGTGCCACAATGGGCACTGCATCCCCCAGCGATGGGCATGTGACGGTGACACAGATTGCCAAGATGGTTCTGATGAGGATCCTGTCAGCTGTGGTAAGTGCAGATGCCCCGCCGCTCTGGAGCCTCCTCAGTGTCTGCTGTTCAGGATGAGGCAGCAGCCAGGACAGGAGATGGAATCCTGGGTTGCCACGCCTAGGTTTCCTCTCACCTGAACAAGCGCACCTCCTCCCTGTGATGTCTTCAGTAGACCATGTAGCTTTCATTCTCTGACAAGGACTTTGTCTCTCACACAAACAAGAATTAAATGCCACCACACCATAGCAACAGAATTCAAGGTGCTGTTTGACACTAAATATTCTTAAAGTTTTCTGTCCTTATCCTTTTGCCAAACATTGCAAAATTTAATAGGATTGTACTTACTGTCTACATGTCTTTGTATTGCTTTCTTTTAAAAAAAATTATTAGTGCAAGTTCACAGTATATAATGATTACATACATCATGGGGAGTTAGTACGTGCATAAAATGTCATAATTTCTTTCACTTTACAAGACTTTAAGAAGTTGTTTCTATGTATCTGTATTTTCTGTAGTTAGCATGTTTTATGGAGGCTCCATATTCAGTTCTTATTTTTACCACTTGGTTTATTTAGTTGATTCCTGCCTGGGTCTTTGAGTGCTTTTAGTTTTACATTGTTGTGCTAGTACAGCCATTCAGGTCCTTAGAAGTGAAATCCTGTTTTTTCCTTTGAGATATTTCCTAGAATATTGTCTTAGTCACTTTTCTGATCACTGCGACAACTGAAAGCCCTCATTTAAAGGAGGAAAGGCTAATTTGGGCTCTTGGTCCTTGCTGGGTTGGCTCCAGTGCAGAAACACCATGGCAGAGGGACATAGTGTAGAAAAACTGCTCGCATCATGGTGGCAGGAAGCAGAGAAGGAAAGTGGGAGCTAAGGAAGGAGACACAGCTTAGCGGGACACACTCCCAGTGACGTACTTCCAGCCGGGCCCCACCTCCCAACTGCAGGTCAATGATAGCACCCCTGTGATACACATTTTCTTGCCTTTTACCTAGTCCTCATGGAACTATCTGCCAAACACTGGTTTTGCAAGGCTACTGCTACTCTGGTAGAACTGATGTTTAAGTCTAATGCTGAGCAGTAACTCTCTGATTAGGAAAGAGGGTAAACTAGTGTTACAGCTTCTGATGAAGACGCCTTGGTTGTAGCTTAATTTCCCCTGGAACTGGTTGTGAAATTTCAGATTCTTAAATATTTTTAGGCAGACTTTTTCCAAAAGGGTTTTGTGTTAGAACGCCTGAAGAACTAAGGTTGCAAGTGATTCAAAGCGATTTAAAAATCTAGGATTTTATAATGGGGATTCGTGTCCTAATTTTTCTTCTAGTCCCTGAAACTTTTCTTTTTGTTCCAAAAATATACTTAATTTTTGACTATATAATACATTTACCTAGTTCAAACTGGAAAAAGTATAAAAACACCACAGTAGAAGTTGCTCTGCCTATCTGCCCTGTTCTGACCCTGTCCCCATAGGAAACCATGCTTTAATTTCCTTTCAGAACACTTTTGTGCATATATAGTCATGCAGTGCATAATGGTATTTCTGTGACAGACAGAATTAACGATGGTGATCCCTTGAGATTATTATGGAGCTGAAACTTTGTTGCCTACTAACATTGTAGTCACTCTCATAGTTCGATGCTGTACCCAAGTGTGTGTGGTGGTAAAAAAACACACTGTACTCTAGTTGTATAAAAGTATAGCACATACAGTTACATATAGCATGTGATAGTAATAGACAACAGTGTCACTGTCTTATCTGTTTATGCTACAATACTTTTTATCACTATTGCATGGTTCACCTCTCAATTACTATAATCCAAGTTAACTGTAATGTATTCTGCTGCATTACACTGGCAGCAGCCTTGTACATCTTGTGTTTACCACATCTCTTGATTGTATCAAGTGAGCATATTGAGTGATCTATCCATACCATCAAGGTCTGTGTAAGTACATTCTGACTTTCAAATGGCAAAAAATGGAATAAAGTATGTCTTTAAGAATGTACTTGTTGTGGTGATGCATACATAACTATTTAAACAAAATCGAAATAAACTCTGTGTTCTTGTCCTGTTTTATACAAATAATATTATACTGAGCATGTGATGTTGTACTTTATTTTTTCACATAACTCTGTATCTGGGAGAAAATTTTCGGTATTGCTCTTCTTTAATTAATTAGTGTTCTTTAATTTAATTAGTGTTCCAATGTACAATCATTTATTAAACAGTCCCCTAATGATGAATGTCCAGGTGGTTTTTGATCTGTTACAAATAGCAACACAATGTAACACTTGTACTTAAAATTAAGTACAGATTTTTACCTTATATTTACATCATTTTTTAGTTTTGTACAACACATTTCTACATTTATAATTGTTGGGTCCAAGTATATTTACATGTGATTGAATTGTCTTAGGGCTGATACAGATTTATACCCTGCTAATAAGGGATGTGAGTGCCTGCCTGTTTCTTCTTTGTCATTCTTTGCTGTTGTTGCATTACATTTCAGAGAAGAAGTGCAATGGATTCCGTTGCCCCAATGGCACATGTATCCCATCTAGCAAACACTGTGATGGTCTGCGGGATTGCTCTGATGGCTCAGACGAGCAGCACTGTGGTGAGTCTGCTCCCTGCACCGAGGCCTGGTTGTTGTGAATGAGGAGCATCAGTTGGATCAAATCCCTTTGTTTCTTCAGTTCCTCTTCTTGGTTAGCTTTTAACCCTTAACCATGGCGTGGGGGCCAGGATTTAGGAGCTGATTGGGCAGGGAGACTCGGTTTGGGCAGAGGAGAGCAGGAAGAGGGCCAGGGTCAGTGACTGTGGGATGAGTTTATACTTGGGAGAATATTATTGTTTGGCTGACATGTATACCCCATTTATACTGAATGTGGCGATTTCTTGAATGTTTGCATGAGATTCACTATATTACATAGAAAAAGTCAAGGAACAAAAATTTGGGGAGAAAAAATTTTATCATGTTCCATTGTCACAGGTGTTCCAAAAATGGAATGCTGGGATTTGAAGGGTTACTACAAATCAACCATTTATTTTCAATTAGGCACTTGCTTCTTCTTGATGGGTTTCGTCAATGTTGCTGATTGTCACTTAGGAGGCATTTATATGTCAGGTGATCCTTTCTATCCCCAATCTTTTTCAGATCATCTTGGCTTAGTGGTGTTTACCCTTGAGTATACAGTGGAACCACCTGCAGAGCTTTGAAAAGCATGAGTGCCTGGGCATCAACTCCAGACATTTTCAGTTGATTAGAATCTGGATTGAGCCATGGATTTTTTTTTTTTTGTCTTTTTTGTTAAAACAATGTTCAAGTATTTCTAATGTGCAATCCACAGTGAGAACGAATATGTTGTGTAAGGGGTGGTGAACTAGCATGGTTTTTTTTTTTGTCTTTTTTGTTAAAACAATGTTCAAGTATTTCTAATGTGCAATCCACAGTGAGAACGAATATGTTGTGTAAGGGGTGGTGAACTAGCAAGATTCAGCCAATAATCTAGTCTTTCAAACGAAGTTGTATTTGAGCACAGTAACCGCTATTTGTTTGTGTATTGCATAGGCTGCTCTTATGCTGTAGTGGTGAAACTGAGTAGCAGGCTGTATGTTTGCAGAGTCTAACATCTTTGCTGTCTGGTTCTGTTAGTAGGATTCTTCACAGAAATAAAACCAATAGTATATTAGAGAGAGAGGGAGAGAGAGAGAGAGAGAGAGGGAGAGGGAGACAAATTTATTATAAGTTCTTGTTTCACATGATTATGGGGACTGGCAAATGCAAAATTTGCAGGGTGAACTGGCAGGCTGGAGATTCATGGCAGCTGAAGTCACAATTCAAATCTCAAGGCTGTTGGGCTGGAGACCCAGGAAATAAGCAGTTGTGATTCACCTGTGAAGGCCACACATTTCTACTGTGTGCTGTCATGGCCTTTTCTCTCTGTTATCTCTTCTTATGACACTGATCCTGTTGGATTAGGGCCCAACTCTTATGACTTCATTTAACCTTACTAACATTTTTTAAAAGTCCCCTTTCCATATACATTTGCACTGGGGGATTAGGGCTTCAACAGAAGAATTCTGGGGAGGAAGGGTAGGCATAATTCAGTTCATAACACTGGTCCCATAAACAAAAAGTTTACCAACCCCTGGATTAGTCAGGATCATATTAGTAGTTGGCTTACTGGCTTTGATGTCGATTGGCTCTGGATTTCACTTTGGCTTCTCCTTCATTAATTGTTTATTCTTGGCACAGTACTTGATGCTGTTACTGTTACTTTTTTCATTTTAAAACAGAGATGATTAAATATCTTATAATGCTATCTTTAGGGTTTAATGATGCTCTTTATGACAAGTGCTTTAGCTCTGACCTTGGTGTAAAGCGAGTGCTTGATCAGCAGTAGCTGTGACTGTTGTTTCCTGAATGTACCTCTGTATCAGTCTCATTTGCCCAGCTGGCCCCCAGTGCTCATTGCCATTTCTCCCCCTTGCCCTCTTGAAGAACCTCTCTGTACACGCTTCATGGACTTCGTGTGTAAGAATCGCCAGCAGTGCCTGTTCCACTCCATGGTGTGTGATGGGATCATCCAGTGCCGGGATGGATCAGATGAGGATCCTGCCTTCGCTGGATGCTGTGAGTGGGGCCGGCGGCCAGAGTTCATTCATGAGCATGAGGTTGCACTACCTTGGAATGCACTTCTGCTTGGTTAATGAGTCTCAACAGAGTGTCTACGTTTGCCTTTTCTGACTTAAGTTTTCTTGCTTAAGAAGTGCTGCTTTTTAGCTGTAAGAACATGTATAAGGGGATTAGGCCCCACTCAGTGGAGAAGGCCCACGATCTTGGCTGAAGTGTCACCTTGTCCAGAGGCCTTCCTTTCCATTCTGTACGCAGTGGCCAGTCTCCATGCCCCTCTCCCTGAGGTCTTCACAGCACTTTTCCCCATTGTATACACTACGTACTTATTTTACTGTCTACCTCTCCTGTTAGCATGAGTTTCACCACAACAGGGGCTTTGTTTTATTCACTGAGATAGCCCCGTTCCTCAAACAGTGCCCCGTTTATATTTGTTGGCTTGGGCCACAAAGTGCTCTGAGTACATTTCTCTAACACAAGAGAAATGTATTTGCTCACTGTCTAGAACTAGAAGACCAAGATCAAGGTGTTAGCAGAGTCGATTTCCTCAGAGATCTTTTTCTTGACCTGATAGATGGCTATCTTTTCCCTGTATCTTCGCATGGTCATGCTTCTCCACATGCCTGTGCCTGAATTTATATGAATACCGCTCATGTATAGGGCCCACCCTCATGCCCTCATTTTAACTTTAATTACCTCTTTAAACATTATGCCCAGAACAGTCACATATTTGAAGTCCTGGGGATTAGGACCTCAACTTATTAATTTTGGGAAGATAAACTCAGTCTGTAACAGCACTCATAAAGTTTTACAGAATGGGCTAATTAACAAAAGGTATTTTCTGTAAAGATTCAGTTTGCTCTTCCACCTTCTTTTTGAGGAAGCGCAGTTGCTTTGACTTCCCCAGCACAGAAGTAATCTGGACTGACAGGTGTTTTTTCCTTATGTAGCCCACGATCCTGAGTTCCACAAGGTGTGTGATGCATTCGGTTTCCAGTGTCAGAATGGAGTGTGCATCAGTTTGATTTGGAAATGCGATGGAATGGATGATTGCGGCGATGACTCTGATGAAGCCAACTGTGGTGAGAGTTTAGAGCTGCCTCTGTGTATCCTGGCCTTTTGGGACAATGATACCTGTAGTTAAGGAGAAAACATTAGCTAGAAGTCACCCTGAAGACTGTCTTCTCCTTCCTTTGCAGCACCTACTACAGTTCTTGACTCCCCAAATGAAGAATTAAATGAAGTGGGAACCTGAGAGCTTATAGGTGCCAGGGACATGTTCATCTCGTGTCCTGTCCTTTCCCCAATTGGGAGGATCACATTATATATAGGCAAATAGGCTAGGTGAGGACTCAAGGCAAATATGACACAGTGTAGTTGCTCTTCCCTGAAGTTACAGACTACAGCATCACCACTGAATTACCGTCAGTACTTAGGTTATTCCTTTCATGAAATGTGAAAATGAAAACCTGACGGTTCTTCCAACAATACCCAAATGTAGGATTGAGAAACAAGAGTGGAAGGCTGCGAATTGAGTGCTTTTAAGTTTGTGGGTGTATTTTGTCGTTCCTCGGGTCATGGCGGGAGCATATGGTCTCTGGAAGGGGAGTGCAGGTGGCCCCAGTCTTAAGTTTTGAGGGGCAGGTGTACAGGAGGGAGCATAGTGTCCGGGGGAAATTACATGGTGTGATTGCTCTCTGCAGAAAACCCCACGGAAGTGCCAAACTGTTCCCGATACTTCCAGTTCCGGTGTGAAAATGGCCACTGCATCCCCAACAGGTGGAAATGTGATGGGGAGAATGACTGTGGGGACTGGTCCGAAGAGAAGGATTGTGGAGGTGAGAGGCCCCAGGGTGGTACCTGACCGATTGTGGCACCAGAACAGTCTAACCTGTCTGCACAGAATCTAACTTTGTAGGGCCTTACATATTCCTTACATTTTTGGATTTTTTTTTTGAGTTGTGACCTTGAGATTTTTTTTTTAGCCCCTCTCTCATTTTGAAATCAGGGCAGTTGATTTCTCCTGTTCCCAAGGTTATTCTTTGCAGATTTTGTAAGCCATTGCCAGAAGTCTAGAGCATTGCTGCTCAGAATGTAGTCTGCAGACCAGTAGCATCTGCATCTCCTTGAGCTTGTTAGAAATAGAGAATCTCAACTGGGTGTGGTGGTGCAGGACTGTAATCCCAGCACTCTGGGAGGCTGAAGCAGGAGGATTGCAAGTTTGAGCCCAAACTGGGCAACGTAGAGGTCTTTTTGAGACCCAATCTCAAAATTTAAAAATGTTCAAAAGTACTATGGTGTAACTCTGTGCCAAGACCTTGGGGCCAATCCCTAATAACACAGAGGGGTGAGGGGAGGGTTGGAGAGAAAGAGAGAGGGAGAGAGAGAGAGAGAGAGAGAGAGAGAGAGAGAGAGAGAGAGGATATGAATTGGTGGCCCTGTCCACACTGACTGAATGAGAATCTGCAAGGTCCTGCATGCACTGTGATACATCACAGAGCACTGATGCGGCATACATACCCTTTCTGTTTCCCTCTTGGCGTTCTCACCTCCAAGCCAAGCATCGGGGTCATTATGATGAATGAACTGGAACAGCAGTACTTCTCCAGTCATCCAGTGCCTTCTAGGCCACCTATTCCCATCAGATTTCACAAGTCCTCACAAAAGCAAACTCACCTGACTTACTAGCTTGTATCCATATGATAGTATGGTAACTCCACTACCCTAAAGAGAAGAGTATCTCCTATTCTGACATCCCACTGAGAGTGATTTGCAGATGGGCTGCTGTTCTAAGCTGTGCTTGTCACTGGCTCTCAGCTGGAGTAGCTAAAACTAGGACATGTGCACTAGGTTTTGGACACATTTGGTCAGAGATCAAGCTTCTAGTAATGCCCTGAATTTCCTCACTTGGTATTTCCCTCAGATTCAAACCTTCTTCCCTCCCCAACACCTGGGCTCTCCACCTGCCTGCCCAATTACTTCCGCTGCAGCAACGGGGCCTGCGTAATGGACACCTGGGTGTGTGATGGGTACCGGGACTGCGCAGATGGCTCAGATGAGGAAGCCTGCCCCTTCCTTGGTGAGTCCTGTCCCTCACTCCCTCCTGTGGCTCCAGATGTGGGGAGTGGACTTTCCAGGAGCACAGCCTGTCCACACCCTGTGCCTCTCACCAACATCATGCCTTTCAGGCATGGAGACTTCCGGTGATGCTCCTGGATAGAAGGCTCTGGGAGCCTGAAACTGTAGCATCTCATTTTCCAAACAGCTCTCCAAGCTCCCTGCCAGAAAAGTCCAGCCACCTGCTTCCCGCCCCTGCTGTGGTAGGGCAGCCTCTGCTTCCTTCTCAGTGGGAAACTGCAGTTGGGATGATAGGGAGGTTTGTGAGTGTATGTTAAACTCAGGGTAGAAGGCACAATTTTCTGGCTTGCAGGGTTGTTGGGCCTCTGCTTCCAAAGGAAGAGTGAGCACTGCCATCTAGTGGCTGAATGCAGAGGTAGCTACAGGTCTGTGTTGGAACTGCCAGGCTAGAGGCCTGGGCCTTCCAGATCGCATTTCGTGTGTCCCCTCCACTGGGAGCAGAACAAGTTAAGGATGCTGTGCTCCTCCCTAAGGAGGAGTCGGTTTCAAAGTCATTAACAAGAGGAGAATAGAGACATGTTTACTACGCTTTGCATAATCCTTCCAGCAGACGTCCAACAGTCTGATTTTCTTCCTGTATGACTGTTCATTCTGTTGCTTCCCTATTTAAAAGTCACCAATGATTTCCTCTTGTCATTTTTTTCTAGAAGATCAATCATTGATGATTCATTCCTGCTTCCAAGGCCCTGTGTGAGCTGATTCCTCCTTGCCTCCCTTAATTCTTACATCAGCCCTCATTCGTGCCAGACAGACTTGCTTCCTTCCCACCTGTACATGTGTCTGCAGCAAGGCCTCTGCCCTTAGTAGAAACTCCTGTGCCTTCTACCTCACTCTGCTACTTCTCCTGTCCCTGAAACCCTCCGTCCATCATGGGAAACTGAAGTCTGGAGTTTACAGAAAAGTGACCTTGCTATGTCATAAGTATTCCTCGAAGTATGGTCCACTGACTACCTATAATGGAATCGCCTGAGGTGGGTGGGGTCCAGGAGATCCCCATGTGCTTTTTAGGTTCACTGAAATTTGAAATTCTTGCTTCAAATGACTGTGGATTGAGTCTCCCCTTCAAACCTCACCTCCAGAGGTTTTCCAGCGCTCCACTTTCCCCAACTCCTTGACATCATGTGCAGGTATTTTCCAATCTCATTGGACTTACCCCTTGACCTTTTGGATTCTTGACTATGACCTGCCCTATATGGCTTTCTAATTTTCTCATGTGTGTAGACCTCTCTGTGTGTGTGTGTGTAGCAGTTATGTGGAACTCCTCTTTAGGCATCATACTGTATACTACGTTGAATCTTTTGCTGTGTCTATCACGATAATAGGCAAATCATTATTGCCTGTTATATGCTTCTCAAACTAAAATGAACTATAAAAAAAGAAATCGGTTATCTCCCCCCTTTCCTTTCAAAGCCTGGCTATTGAATAACTTGCTGATCCTTCTCTGAAAATTGTTTTTAATTATTAAAAGTCTGACCAGGACAGTAACATACCCTAGCAGATTCTGACTAATCTAGTGAGCAGATCCCTAATTGCATATCTCATTCAGCTTGCGTCTTCTTTCTGTGTAGATGGTTGGCACAAATTCAAACTCGGTGTTTTCTCCAGCTGTTACTTCCTATTTCTTTAGTGTCGAAGCCTTCTACCTGCTTTCTCTTTCTCGTATCTCTCCCCTTCAGCCCATTTTCCAATAAGACACGTGCTGATGCATGGTGATAGCCTCCCTTCCTCTCTTGGGGCATTGCAAAGATTCCCTTCTTGTCCAGGAATAAGCGCATCATTTGCTTTGGCTAACTTTCTAGGACCATGACAATTTTAAAGTTATCTCTGAGGCTGATCATTTTCCCCAGAGAAGATTCCTACTAGCTCCTGCCTAGACAACAGGGATCTCCTTTGTGGGATTCTTGGGACAAGAAATGAGATCTTCACATTCTGCAGTCTGCAGGTTTAATCCCAGGCGTATGCTAAGATGTTCTTGCTCTCACTGTGCCTCTCTGAGCTGCTCTCTATTTTTATTTTGTTCAAATGACAACTTAGCAGTCCTATTGGGATGATATATGTGGTAATTGTCTCATGGGGCTGTTTGGTGGAGGCGAGATAGAGAATGCAGTCATTTCTTTTCTGTTGTTTTTATGGTACTGAGATGGAACTCAAGCTTTATGCATTCTGCTAGGGGCTGTGCTCGCAGCCTGAGAGTGTAGCTTCTTCCTAGACATCTTTCCGTTGATTCCTTTATTTTACTTTTCTCCTTCTTTACTTCCAGTTAAGAGGAGCCAGTTTCAGAGCTTTTTTGAGGAATTCATAGTACTAATCTGATTAGTTCTTGTCTTTATCCTCTTGCAGATCAGGGTAGAATACAGGCCTCTCTGATCTCTTCAGTCACTTGCCACTGTCTGTCTGCTTTCCTTCTTCCTTTCATTATTTTTGTCTAATTTCTTATTATACGTGCCCTTGTGGGTTTAGGACCTTAAAATCAGTCTCTGAACTATGTGTCTTTGGGTGCTATGAGGGAGCAAATTATGTCTCAGCATCCAGTCTGCTGTTTTGGTCCAAAGCTCACATGAGTCTCCAGGTGCCCACAGCAATCCCTGCAGCCCTGTACTTTCCTAACACACCGAGTCGGTGCCCTTCCTGCCAAGCTCCTCAATACTGACATGTGAGTTCTAAAAATCTCTTCTAGCAAATGTCACTGCCCCGTCCACTCCTACCCAGCTTGGGCGATGCGACCGATTTGAGTTTGAGTGCCACCAACCGAAGAAGTGCATCCCCAACTGGAAACGCTGTGATGGTCACCAGGATTGCCAAGGTGGCCAGGACGAAGCCAACTGTCGTGAGTACTTGGAGGGAGGCCCAGCCCAGTGCAGACTTGAGAGAGCCAGCTTCATTTGTGTGTGTGTGTGTGTGTGTGTGTGTGTGTGTGTGTGTGTGAGTCCAGGCACTTTTGTGTAACTATGCTTTTATAGTGTTCTCCATAGGGGCTTTCCTGCAGGAGCCCATAGCATATTATAGCCACATTTTTAAATAAGGTGATTGGTTTACTTTAAATACCAGGAACAGATTCATTAAAATATTTTCTGAATGAATGAGAAAAATAAACAGGGATTTTGCTAAATATTTCAACTGATTGAGACACCTGTGGGTAAAGCCATTACTTTCCATATGTGTATTCATTCTTCTGGAAATACTTAGTGAGTACCTATAAGGTGTAGAGACCATACTGTTTGAGCAGGATCACCTCTAGCACCTCATTAAGAAACTGAGCCTTAGCCCCTAGGGTAATTCCAGTTGGTGAACCTGAGCCCAGTATGAGTTGATGTACCCACTGTCTATGGGTTCTGCGTTGGCAATTGTCAAACATAATGGGTTTTGACCCTTGCTTCTCCAGTGTGCCCAGGGAGGACCCTTGGAGGAGGTGATAGAGGGAGACCCAGCCTTGTGAGCTGACTAAGGTCCACAGTGTGAGCTCAGCAAGGATGTCCTACAAATCAGGATGACTCTCAGGAGGCAGGGGGTAGAAGTGGACAGCCTGGAGGTCAGGACAGAGAGCTGAGGTAATCTGTTTCCTTCTTATGCCACCAAGAGAGAGCCTCTGGCTCCTGGCTACATGTTAAGGCCACCTCTGTTCTTATGGGTAGAACTGTAAAGGTTTGGCAAGTGTGTGGCTGAACAGTGCCCATTCACTCATCATCAGCATGCTTCTCTGATGGTGGACACAGTTGTAGAATGGGGCTCCCTCCTTTTGGGGGTCTCCTCTTCATCTAGTTGCCTACTGACTATACACAGGTGTCCCAGACAATTGCATGCCCTTTACTACCAAGAAGAGCATGTCTTCGTGCTTGTCTGTGTGTGATTTTTCCTCTGGTGATCATAGAGTGAGTGGCAAAGTCTGACCTGCCTCTCTACAGAGAGCTTTCTGTAGGCCTAACCTAAGCAGCAGGTGTCTCCATTCCTCTTCTTTGATCCTTGTTCTGGTCCTTTTCTTTTTTCCTTTATCAATGCCTAAGTGAAAATTGAAGCCCCAAATGAAACTCTGTCAAATCTTACCATTTCAGGATAGACTAAAGATTAAAAACAGAGAACATCAGTTATCTCTTAATTCTTCTAACTCAGGAGTGAAGAAATTTATGTAACAGTGGGATCATGTGAGAAGTGTTTATGAAAAATGTAAGTTTGGTCATCTTCGACCATTGAGTGCAGAGCAGTTTCTGGGAGGATGCTCAGGAATCCATCCGTGTGTGACTCTTAGCATCAGCAAGTGTGATAAATTCTGTGCTATCCTAGATACTTGGTGTGTGTCCAGTAACATCCTTCACTCTGGTTGGACAAATAGTCATTGATCACACAGGATATAGCAGGCACTGATCAGGCTATTGAGGACACATTCTAGTGGGAGAAACATGAATCCTTAGCCCCATCCCAGCACAGGATGGGCAGTAACAGAAGTGTCTTCAAGGAGCTGACATAGTTCAGAGGTAGATCTGGCTATCTTCCTGGAGAGATAGGACCTAGCTGGTCAGGAAAAGCATCTAGCTGATAACTCCTGAGTGTTTTTTTGTTTGTTTGTTTATTGTGAGAAATGTTTTTCTACTGTGTTACCCAGAGTAGCCCTGAACTCTAGGGTTCAAGTGGTCCTGAAGCCTCAGCTGAATAGTCAGGACAATGGGTGCACACCATCTTACTTAGCTCTGAGAGTATTAATGGAGAACAGTGAGATGATGAATGACAGGCATCCTAGGGACAGCGTGAACACCCAGAGACTCAGGAGCATAAGAAGACAGGTCTGAGGAGGGCCAAAGGGCAAAGGTTGAGTGCAGAGACAAGCAGGGGCTTGGTTAGGGCATCCATGCTAGAAATTTAGCCTTGTGCTCATAGAGAGCCATTGGACTTTGTTACGAGAGAAGTGAGTTAGAAGAAGGCAGAGGTGAGATTGGAATCCAACGCCAGTGAGGAGGTTAATGTGACGGGACTGTGAAGGTGAAATAGGAGGATTATATCATGGTGTATCCCAGGCCATGCAATCAGGATGTCTCCTCTGGATGACTGGAATACCATAGCTGCCAGACAAGGTGGAGGATGCCAGGTTTCCCTCTGTGGGTCTGGGACCATGATGGGCTCATTGACTTGATAGTAGAGCCTAAGTTCATGTGAGGCTTTCCAGTAGAAAGTTAGAGGTTGGGCCTGTCATTGTAGAGGTGTTTTGATCTTGCCCAAGTGCCATCGTCTATTGTCAGGTGTCTTTTCCACATGATGTCCCATGAGTCTTTGACGGTTTTCGCACTTTCATGGTGGCCTGTAACTGTCTCTAGTTATCGACCTGTGGAGACAAATTTCATTATGTCCTGGAAGTCTCGATAGGTTGCTGATTTGAGACAGAAATATTGCCTTAGCCAAGTTATTAACCTGAGATATGAAGCTTATTTATTACCAAATTTATGTTTTTTTTTCAATGTGTGCTTTCTAGGGGTCACAAGACCCCCATCTTTTGTACTGCTTTTCTTCTCCATGAAAGTTACATCTTTTATTTTGTATGTCTGAAGGGTCCTTTCTTTGTCCAAAATTCAAGAAATTTGATAAGTTGCTACTTAGGGGTCTTTTTTCAAGAAATACCCTTTAACTTTTGCTGCTTCTTCAGTTTCTAAGCTAGGTTGATTTGTTTGTTTGCTTGTTGGTTAGATTAAGAAAACAGTAAGGGATCACATTGCTAATATCCTCCATAATCAGGAGCCCAGTAGAGGCGGGTGCATTTTGGGGATGAATTGTACATCAGTACATTTGCTTCTACTTATCTGGAACTCAGGAACCAAAATGACTGATTATATTGCCTATGTGTTAGTTTCATTATTATGCCTGGCAGCATCCTTGCTTTTTTTTTTTGCTTTTATTTTTCACTACTTTATCGTAAGTGGTCTTCTTCAGGCTGCCCTACTTTTCTCCTTAATGTTTATAATGTTCTGTGATACTTTTTAAGGAGCTCTATCCTGTTCAAAAAGTCATCAGTGACTTGGATGAAAATTTGGAAGGCCTTTTTGTTGTATGTGCTAGCAATAAAAGTCAACAGGATAACTAATTTTTTTGTGAAATAATTAGGACTTAAAAAGGGAAATTAATATTTGATAATGTGGTTTGATGTATCATGTATGACATGAGGGCAATCCCTCATGTGAATCATATATTTATTCCACTTAATTCTCAATCTTGTGACTTGATATTGTTTAGAGACAAGAAACACTAAGAGCTATGGAAACGAAGGTTCAAAGAGGACCGACCACCTAGTCAGTAACAGACTGAGACATTTACCTAGACAAAGACTTGTGATCTCTCCGTCATGTTGTCTGTGTTGAAAGTTCTTATGATGGAAGGGTACACCACACATAACATACAAACAAACAAACAAACAAAGACTAGTGTAAAAATTGTTGCTTATATTAAAAGAATAAAAAAGTTGACCCCTGGGACATTAAAACAACATGACAGGTTGACCCCACACCCACCAAAATGACAGTAGAAACATCCGAGTCCAGTAACGGCACAATAAGGTGAACACGAAAAGTAATTAACAAAGAGGAAAAGAAATAGGATTTCCCTCCTGGATGGTAGTAACTCATTAATTGAATATTTAAGCCAGTATCTTCAGCCTGTTTTAAATCTGTCTGGTTCACAACAAAGCTGCTTAGTTAAGGGACTTAAAATCAAAATGTACCATATCTATAATTTGTCTCAATTATATAAATTTTCTCAATTCATTAACCCGATCACCTTGTCAAAAACAAAATGTGGTTAGTGTGATGTATTTCTTCTGAGAGAAACTGACACTACTACCTTCTGTGCTAAGTGCCAGCCAGGCATCTCTTTAATCTGCTTAAAAATCTTCAGAGTAATGACAACCTGATTTCCACATTCTGAAACCTATGTGTTTTTTTGTTTTTAAAGTTCTGAGACACATTTTATAAAGAAGTCTCAAACATTCTCCAGAGTTTGCTGATATTTTCTCATATTTGTTCCAAGCAGAAAACTTCTGCAATGATGATCATGTGTGTTTTTAGAAACAGTCCCCTTCTGAGCAGTGTCCCTCCCCGATTATCCTGTATGAAGGGGTGCAACCCACCCGCCCTTTAACTCACACTCTTTTTATGTTCATCTCTTACACTATCCAAAATGACATATTTGTTGGTTGACTTGTTCGTAGTTTCTTTTAATGGATGATAAACTCTCCGAGGGTGGATCTTTGTCTGTTTGACACATTATCATATTCTTAGTGACTGGCATAGATTCATGGTAGGATCTTTGTCAGTGTTTGCTGCAAAGATGGATGAATTCCATCTTGCGCTCTTGAAATCATTATAGCAGTAATTCTTGAACCATTTTTAATACTGTAATATCCTTTTATATGTGGTATACTCCTCAGACACTTCCTCAAGACAAACCAATGTCAGTTCAGCATTTGATAGATTTCTGTAATATAATGAACATTATCCAGATTCTCTCCCTTTATCTCGAAACGTGGTTTGATTGGGCCCACCTGGAAAATACAGGCCCTTAATTTAATCACATCTACAAAAATCTCTTTTGGTATATAAAATAAACTATTAAATTCCAGGGATTAGAGTGTGAAAATCTTTGAGCTAGAGGTACAAAGTTAATTTTAGAACTCATTTACTGATGGTATTGGGTCTTTGATGTCACCCTTCCTTGTTCGGAATCTAGAATAGTGACAATGTAAAGTGCCTAGGCCTGACTCAGACCACCCTGGTGTAGCGGATCTGGTTCCTAAAGCTGTTCCCTTCTGTCCTCTCTATTAGCATCATTTGCAATTACGTTATCATCACTTCTTCCTTTTTAGAGCCTCCCCTGCTACAGAGAAGTGTTTTGGTTAATAGCCTGCTATAGAGTCGGTGAACTCTTCACTTAGAGTGACCCTGACATGAATACATACAGTGACCAGCCTGACATATGAATAACTTTGATTGTGACTGGAATTTTAGTTTTTAGAATTTTTTTTTGGGGGGTGCCGGGGATCAAACTCGGGTCCTTGCGCTTGTGAGGCAGGCAGTGGAACCACTGAGCCAAATCCCCAGCAGAATTTTAGTTTTAACTTAACAAACAAAGTCTTGAGTTATGACCCAAATGCAGGCCACTTGTGCTTCCAGCTGGTCTCAGACACAGATTTAACCCTTAAAGGGTTCTGGAAGAAACATTACAACATCCTTTTCTGTGTGGGGTTAATTGAGAACTCTTGGGCCAGTGTCTCTCTAAGGATACAGATCTATCTGCCTGTGTACAGGAAGAGAGACTTTGAAGGCTGTATAGAAGAGCCTGAACTTTCAATTGATGGACTTGAATTACAACTGGTCCTCACAAACAGAATGAGCTTCTAAGTCAAGGGTCCACTGTACTTCTTTATTTTGCTTATTTCATTTTCTATGAAAATACGCTGGAAACTTGTGCAATTAAAAAACACTATACAAAGTAGGCATGCCTCCTAACATTATTGTGATTCATCTCGTTATTTATATCACTCAAACTAGAAATTTTAGCATCATTCTAGATGCAAACTAATAGGAACAGAGTAATTAGTCTTGTAGAGCAATAGGTATAATTTGTTGACACCTACCAGAAGCCCAGCACTGCTACAAGTGCTCAATCTCATTAGGCCCCATAGATGGAGGAGCCATGGAATTGTCACTCCAGTTTTAATAGGGTGACTTGAACTTGGATGGTGTTAAGCAGCTTCCTCAAGCTCACACAGAAGAAAAGCTTAAAACCTAGTTTGTTTGACTCTGGAGCTTACATCCTATCTGGAAAAAGATCCCAATTGTTACTGTTAAGTAAGATGGTACCACAGTGCCAGATAGATTCTACTTGTTCCAAAGATGTCCTTCAAAGCAGAAGCCAGTTAGTTCAGAAAGGTTCTTAACCATTCTTCCCAAATAGTTTGATGAGTAAACTTGGACGTTTTTTTTTTTGGCAACATGGCATTTCCCCTCTGGGTTTAAGGAAGTTCTTTGTATTCTAGCTACACACAGCTCCTTGACCTGTATGAGCAGGGAGTTCAAGTGTGAGGATGGGGAGGCCTGTATTATTCTCTCAGAGCGCTGTGATGGCTTCCTGGACTGCTCCGATGAGAGTGATGAAAAGGCCTGCAGTGGTGAGTACTGGCCCCACAGGGTGGTTGGTCTGCTGGGTTGCTCAATTGCTGCGGGGGTATTCAGCTAATTCCTTTTAGAACATTTGCTCCCTCTGGAAGTGAAAGAGTTTCCGCACCCAACTTTGGAGCACCCAAGTGACATTCTGCTGTGACTTCCTGCCACCTCCTCCCTCTTGATGAAATTCTGGTATTAGGTTTGTTTTCTGGGGACCTCTTGTTGATGTACCTTTGTTCACAGAGCCAAGCTTCTCAGCTTAGGCATCTTCTCTGGATAAGATCCTGTTGTGACATTGTCCTTAAAATTGCTGCATTCTCTACTGAGAATCAAGCTTAAGTGCCTTAGGCAGGAAGGAGAAATGCAAGGAAAGATAGCTGAACATTCCTAAATTTCCCTAGAAAAGGTTGTAGAAGGAGGTTTCAGCCAAATTTCCTAGGATGCTTTTTTAGACAGTGATTGTGATTTCCTGACAATTCAGATCATGGTAACTCTACCTTAAAGTGTAAGTCTTTTCAAACTCAAGGATTTGTAATACATAAGTTTCTGTGACTTCCCCCCTTTATTTCTTTAGATGAGTTAACTGTATACAAAGTACAGAATCTTCAGTGGACAGCTGACTTCTCTGGGGATGTAACTTTGACCTGGATGCGGCCAAAAAAAATGCCCTCTACTTCTTGTGTGTATAACATCTACTACAGGTGGGTCCCATCTTTGCCACGGTCTTCGTTTTCACTGAATGTCCCATAAACTGCTATGATGTTTATAGTAAGCCTCTTTATTAGCGAAGTCATACATCTCAGCCACCCCATACTACTTTACTGTGACATTATCTTTCTTCTTTTGGTCAGAGTGGTTGGAGAGAGCATATGGAAGACTATGGAGACCCACAGCAATAAAACAAATGCTGTATTAAAAGTCTTAAAACCAGATACCACATATCAGGTTAAAGTACAGGTTCAGTGTCTGAGCAAGGCACACAACACCAATGACTTTGTCACCCTGAGGACTCCAGAAGGATGTAAGTGTTATAATTCATGTTAATGATATGTAAAAGAACTTAGTTTTCCCAAGGCTGCTCAGGAATGTGGAAACATGCTTTTATATATCTTACATGTGTAGAAGTCTTGAGGCTAAGTTTAATGGTCTTGATGAGTTGTTGATCAGTTACTTTTTTTATGGCAGAGAATATTCTTACTCCTTAAGTGAATTTCAGAGTCTGTCTACTATTGTGTTCATTTGCATTTCTTGTATAGTCCTTGCCTCTGCCTCATTCTGTGATATTTGCTGGTACTTACTAGCTCATTATTATTAAAATATGAGGCATGTCAGCAGTTTTGTGGCCAGATTTTTAAAGAAATTTACCAAATTTATATGTGTCTAATTAGTTGACATGAGTGACTGCTAGTTCTAGTTATTTTTCCTATATCTCCAGTGGTGGAGTTGTTTGACCGTGGGATAAATCTATTGGTAGATTTTTGAGAAATTTCTATACTGTTTTCCATAATGACTGTGCTAATTTATATTTCCTCCAACAGTAAAGGAGAGAATTCTTTCTCCATTCTCTGAATCTTTGTCAGCATTTGATATTTTTTGTCTTTTTGATAATTGCTATTCTAACTAGGATAAAATGATGTCTCGTTGTAGTTTTAATTTGCAGTTCCCTGATGATTAATGATGTTCATATTTTGTTCATTCTTTTTTGCTGTTTGAATGTCTTCTTTTGATAAATGTCTATTTCAATCACTTGCCTATTTATAATCAGATTTTTGTTATAGTTGAATTATTTGAATTCCTTAAATATTCTAAATATTAACTCTTCCTTGGGTGAAAAGGTTGCAAATATTTTCTTCCATTCTGTACATTGTTTCTTCACTACTGTTTTTGCTATGTGGAAGCATTTGAGTTTGCAGTAGTAGGCTCATGATTTAATTTTTAATTTTGTAGTCTTTAATTTTTGAGATCCCATTAAAAAGTCTTTGTTCAGACCAATATTCTGAACATTTCACCTATTCTTCTTTTTTTTCCATTAAGTTTATTGGTATATTTAAGGTAAACAATACAGTTACATTCATCACTGGGATCTTGTACCTTTACATGATGTATCTTGGTTCTTATTTTTTCATTTTCCTGCCCTCCCTTCACCCTCTCTCACCTGTTCTTCTATTAGTGTCATAGTTTTGGGTCTTACATTTAAGTCTTGGTTTGTTTTGAGTTGTTTTTGTATATGGTGAAAGATTGAGGTTTCGCTTCATTCTTGTCAGTTTTTCCAACCCCATTTATAAAAGAAACTATAATACATATTGTTTCTCCAGAGCATGTTCTTGATGTCTTTGTACAAAAATATCAGTTAGTGAAAATACATAGATTTATTTCTGGATTCTTTATTTTTTTCTCTTTGTCTATGTGTCTGTTTTTTACACCAGTACCATACAGTTTTGGTTACTACAACTTTGTAGTACAATTTGAGGTTAGGTAGTATGATACTTCCAGCTTTATACTTTTTCCTCAGGACTGTGAAGAATGTGATTGGCTTTCTGATGGTACTGCTTTTGTAGTTTACTTTAGGTAGTGTGCACATTTCAACAATATTCTTCTAATTCATGAGTATGGGATGCCTTTGTATTTTTGTTTCCTTTATTTTGTTTGTATGGTTTTGATTTTGGTACTGGGGCTCAAACTCTGGTCCTTGTACTTGCAAGGCAGGCGCCAAAACCACTGAGCTAAATCCCCGGCCCCTGTCCTTTAATATCTTTTGTCAGTGTTTTATAGTTTTTGTTGCAGAGATCTTTTACCTTCTTGGTTTAATTCATTCCAAGGGATTTTATTTTTTTATTATTATTTTTTATTTACTTATTGTGAATAGTATTACTGATTTCTTGTTTTCTTTTTCAGCTAGTATTTTACTGATGTATAGAAATACTACTGATTTCCATATGTTGATCTTGTATCTTGCAAGTTTGCTGAATTCATTTAGCTCTTGTGAACAGGTTTTTGCAGAATTTTTAGATTTTTCTGTGTATAGGTTCATGTTGTCTCCATTCAGGGGTAGGTTGACTTCTGAATTGATTCTTTTCTAGTGCCAGATGCCCCTCGAAATCTGCAGCTCTCACTGCACAGGGAAGCAGAAGGTGTGATTATTGGACACTGGACTTCTCCCATCCATGCCCATGGTCTCATTCGTGAGTACATTGTAAGTATCTTCCAGATGTTGGAGTATCAGGGAGCTAGAGATTTCTGGGTGTTTTGTATGACTAGAAATTGATGGGTATAATTTTGTGGGTAGTAACTCACCTATAAGAACATTTCATACCCTTCCTTTCTCTCTTTCCACCTGCCTCTTTGAAGGTAATAGGGTGTTTCATACTTCTGATTACCTTTTACTCATATTTTTCTTCTTACTTTAGGTAGAATACAGCAGGAGTGGTTCCAAGATGTGGGCCTCCCAGAGGGCTGCTAGTAACACTACAGAAATAAGGAACCTATTGGTCAATGCTCTATACACTGTCAGGGTGAGTGTTCATATCTGTTCCAGCCACCTGGGTAGTCTCAGAATCTAAAGAGACATTCCCATTTTACTTTTAAGATACATATTAGTAGTCTGCAAAATGCCTGGCTCTTTGTCCTGAGGGGAGAAGTCAGACTTCCCTCAGATAACCTAAACTTTATGGTAATACAGCTTTACCTGCTTGTAACCCAAATATCTTATTAGCTTTCCAGCACCAATACTTTTGCACGTAACTCTTTTCTGCTTATCTTTAGCTGCAGGGTGATTCAGAACTATGATAAGTAGCATTTATAAACTGATTTTTCTGAGGTTTTTATGAATTGTAATGTTATCATTAGAGGAAAATAGATAGATTTTGTGCCAAATATGTTTGTTGAGACCATTAAGTGCATGCACTCCAGAGATTCTCTTGCACTGCTAATTTCTCCAACACTCTTAATGTGTGTGTATGGATATAAACTTAGATTATATATATGAATATACACACACCCCTGCCCTTTAGAAGAACCTTGACATCTGTCAATCAAAAGAGATTTCATAGCCAGGCATAGTGGCGCACGCCTGTAATCCCAGTACTCGGGAGGTTGAGGCAGGAGGATCGCTGTGAGTTTGAGACCCGCCTGGGCTACATAGTGAGTTCCAGGTCAGCCTCAACTACATAGTGAAACCCTGTCTCATAAAAAAACAACAACAAGGAGAGAGAGAGAGAGAGAGAGAGAGAGAGAGAGAGAGACATTTCATGATCTTGGTACTATCATAATTGCCTTTATCCAAGTTCCTCCCCTTTGTCTCTTACCCCTTTTTATCAGCTTCTGGGGTCTCTGAATAGTCTGAGTCACACTGTACATAATTTTCCACCCTCACTGCCAAAATCTCACCCTTTTAGCTTATTCAGAATTCTTGCTGTGTGGTATATTGCCTTTATTTCATACTAATTAACACTCTGATTTGAAAAGGTGGCTGCGGTGACTAGTCGTGGAATAGGAAACTGGAGCGATTCTAAATCCATTACCACCATAAAAGGAAAAGGTAAATGATTCCAGCATGTTCAGATTTAGAGAAGATAGAAATCCCTTTGAGAATGACCTTCAGTATGACTGAAAAGGAAGAGCATAGATGAGAAAATTTTGTACAACTTCCTTTCCCTTAACACTTTTAGGTACTTCTGTGGTGCTTTAGAGACAGTCTTTTTGGGTAACTGTTGAGTTTTTTCGTTCTCCTAGAATTGAAGAGATTTCCAAAGGCCATCATGCCTATCCCTTTGTGAGCATGTATACCATTCAACAGAAGGAGTCCTACCTCTCACTAAAGATAAAGGTGGTTTTGTACATGTCCATTTGTGGTGGTTTGGAAAAAGCTCCATGGTGATACTTGTGACTCCTGACACTGACAAACTGTGTGTCAGTGGTAGTTTCTAGTGAGTGCTAGGGCTGATCTTTGGGCACTCTGTAGTGTGTACTACTTTTTGTACATTAGCTGACCTGATTGATCCTCCGAACACTACCAAGTGAGATAAGGAGGTGGAAAGGGGTATGTCACTTGTCGCAGGACACATAGTCCATGACCACACCAGGATGGAAACACAACACACCTGACTCTGAATCCTGTGCTTTTAACCATTGTGCTACATGCTTTCCTCTGGACTGAGACAGCCAAAGCCCACTGGACTGCTCTGCTTGCGGGGGTTGGCTGGCTTGTCATCTTGCATGTGTGCCTCATGAGGGCTGAGATCTGGTCTGTTTCTCTACTCTATCACTGATGTCTAGTGGGAACTGAAGAAATAGTTGGTGAATGAGTGAATTGAAGCAAATAAATGAAGGGTTCTGGCACATGTTAGGAGATGAACCACAAGTGGTCCTCCCGAGTGGTTTTCCTCACCTTTTCTTGGTTATAGGACTTTCATTTCTAGATGTGCAGATATTAAAACCACCTGAGCACAGTGGCATGGAATGTGATTGGGGTTTATTTTAACTTGAGCTCTGAGTCATTGAGAGTCATTCTCTGCTGCCTCTATCATCTAGAATGTGGAGATCGGGGCAGCAGGCTACCAGACTTAGTGGCACCAATCAGTGGGTAGACAGAATACTTGGAGGTAATAGAGAAAGTGTGTTGAATTCATACTCCCCTAGAGTTTTTATTGTATTGCCATTTCTTTTTACAATACATAGGTCAAAATATACTAGCCTTTCATACCCAAAGAGGTGACTTTTGAAGGTCAGCATGCTCTTGGAGTTCTGAACACTGTTTTGAAAATCTCAGTGGGTGATTGGAGTTTTCTTCAACTTCTCTGATTTTGACACATCTGCTGATACATCCTCCTCATGTGTTTTGATTAGGAGGTGTGCAGAAAGCAAGTGAGCTGTGTCCTAAAGTATTTCCTTGAGATATCTGTGACCTGGGATTGTAATCTCATAAGGAGACAAAGGATAAAGGCAGAGGTAGTGTCAGCTAGAATCACAAGGTTCACTAGTGAATGTAGTGAATTAATAGCAGTGAGAAAAGCCACCATTTATTGAGTACTTCTTATGTGCTAAATACTGCACTACTTAACTTTATGTGAATTTAATGAGAAATATTTTTATCTTATTTTGTAGGTGAATAGACTGGTTCTGGAGAGAACTGTGGCCTCCCCCAGTTCCCATGATTATAACTCAAGTTGGCTTTACTGTAGCACCATGCCGATTGGCTCTGAGTTAGCTGTCTAAAGCTTCTTATGGCTTTTCTTCTGATTCTTGGGATTTTCTTAAGCCCAGTTGTATGGCATGCTTGACCTTCTGAAGGGCTTCTTTACATTTTGACCCCTCTTCTACGCCACCAGATCTTGAGTCTGCCTTCCTCTCCTGTATAAGAGGCATATATGCTGAGAGTCTAGTAAACCAGTTGTCACTTGAATAGTGTCTTTGGATCATATGTGTCCCACAAGATACAAGAGCTGATTTCAGTTATGCTAGGCTGGGTACTATCAGCTTTCTTGTGGGCAGAACTTCAAATAATAAGCATGAACTGAGAGAGGTTTCTTCTCTTAGCCACATTCTCCTTGCACCCATTGACTTCCATTTTGAGCTGTGATATTTTGGAGAACATTGGTTGCTTACTTGCTCTTTAATCTGTTATGAATTAGACTTTTGTGGAAATGGAAAGATGGGAAACATTAGTTGAATTCTAGGCACTATACATACATTATTTTAGTTTGTCTTCTCAGCTCTGTAAAGTGAAGAGATACATATCTCTAAACTCAATGAAGATAAGTAAGTTGCCCCAGGTTGCATAGCTGT
The DNA here is from genome assembly GCF_012274545.1 of Fukomys damarensis. Taxonomy (NCBI): domain Eukaryota; kingdom Metazoa; phylum Chordata; class Mammalia; order Rodentia; family Bathyergidae; genus Fukomys; species Fukomys damarensis. The sequence continues at coordinate 69,160,700 of NW_022900928.1, forward strand.
TAAGTGTCAGGAATTTGAACTCAAGTTTGCCTGACTCCAGAGGCTGTGCTTTCCCAATTATGCCACACATACATACATTTATAATTTATAATTCATTCTGTTATCCTATCAAAGGGTCTTGAGACCACTGGGACTTTGTTAGTGGCAATAAAGATGATGTTACTAGGGATCTCTGCACCTTTGAGAACCACACCACGGAGCTGGGTTATTTGGGGCTATTAATATAATGAAACTTTTCTGCCTGATGTAATTGCCAGGCTGGCTGACTGAGCCAGGATTGCTCTGTGTTCACCAGGCAAGCTGCAGGAAAACAGTGGTAAAAGAGATGGACATTAACGACAGCAAAAGAAATGCCATTTCTTCCCCAGCTGAAAGATCGCTTTGTCTGTTGAGTTGAAATCTGTAAAGTCCTGCCTTCCTCACTTTTCATCCCATGGTTTTGGTTTCTCTATTTGAATTCCTTGTTTGTTTTTAGTGATTCCACCACCAGATATCCACATTGACAGCTATGATGAAAATTCTCTAAGCTTCACCCTGACCATGGATGGTGATATCAAGGTAATGTGGTAATTTCAAACTGGCAGGTGGTGGGGCTTTGTTTTGTATGGGAACTGATAAGCCTCCATATAGTAAGATTAGAAAAAAAAAATGAATGACTTGATATAGAGAAGCTAAAATACCAGAACTAGGTTTGTTCCTTCCCCCATGAAGAGCAACTTGAGCCTCTACATGTAATTACTCTGCCTCAGCCTGGTGCCTTTTTTCTTTAACCATATAATTAAATGGTTCACAGCTACAGTGCAAATAAAGAGTTGGTGTTAACAGAATATGTATGCCCTGTAATTTTCAGTTTTATTGGATTTCCTGGTGCTAAGTGCTAATGCAGAGGTTCTCACAGTGGAAGAGCATGCCTCTTGTGAGAGTTGATGTCTTGGCAACACATCCATCTCGCATCTCCATAAAGCTCCCAACTCTTCACTTTCCACTGCCACTGGCTATTGGGCTTGGTCCATCTACACACAGACTCCACCTTAGTTATCTGTTTCCCTGGGGTGTCTCAGCTGAGATCTACTTTCCATAATGTTCTTTCTTGTCTGTTTGCTCCTGCTGTCTATCTACGAGCCTTTGGAACCCTTGTACTGTGTACTTATCTACAATTTAATATCTTGTCCTTGGCTTCCTGGAGGGCTGATAAAAGATGTGGTCCTTGTCTTTGGTGCTGAAAACTCCCCCCCCCCGCCCACATTTAAAGATCTTTAGATCAAGCCCTTCCATGAATCCAGACTTTCTGGCGCATGGATGTATCTACTCATGTGAGATGGTGAGATTTCACCAACCCACTTTGTTCCTGACCTCTTGGCCTTGATCTGAGATTGACCCTTAATTATCATGGCCTAATTATCTTTTTAGTTTTTCCTGTTTCTACCTTTACTACTTGATTCTTGTTGTTTTAGGCTGCATTAACTTCTTGGTTTTCTTGAATATATTTTATGTTATAAATGACCTCATTTTTATTTTTAGAAGTACATAGAACATAACTAAATATTATTCCTATTTGTGGTGCTGGGGATCAAACCCAGGGCCTCACACATGCTTGACAAGCGCTGTACCATTGAGCTACATCCCTGGCTCTTAGCTAAATGTTATTTAATTATAGCATAAATAGAACTCGTTTAAAAATAGAAAGAAACTACCTGTCCATTGTAAGAACTAAGAAACCTAAAGAAACAGAAAAGAGATGTACTCTTAATCCCACCTGTTATATTTGGCATGCTCTCTGACTGTGTTAACTGTTATGTTATGTGCTTCCTGGTGCCTGGCAGGTGAATGGCTATGTGGTGAATCTGTGCTGGGCATTTGACACCCACAAACAAGAAAAGAGAACCTTGAATTTCCGAGGGAGCACATTGTCACACAAAGGTAACACCTTGAGGGTAGTCACTGTGAGGGGGAAGGAGTAAGGCTGGATCAGTGCTCTGCTGGCAACAGAGCTTGTTTTCTGGTGTTTAGGAGAGAGAGGGCTTTCTCTGGAGGCAGACAGATTCTTGTCCTTTGAGGATACAATAAATGTCCTCCTGGCTTGGTAGGAAAACCTTCTCTTGCTGTCTCTGCAAATCCCCTCCTATCTGCATGGAAATTGGAGGTCACAGAGGAGGAAGAACTGGAAAGAGGCCAGGTTAACTCTTCCAGATGATTTTTGTGCTTCATAAGAAGGAGTTCCTCAATTTAGTCATGGTTCTTTTCTATCCCTGTTCACTTTCCCATGCTAATAAGTAACACAAAGCCTGGTACATGGTTGGTCTTTGGAAAGTATTGTTAGAATGTATGGACCAAGCAAATGAGGAAGGAAGAGGTCCATTCTCTTTTTCACCTGTGCAAGAAAAGAGCCTCAGATCTTCTATCTGAAAGTGGGGTAATGGACAAATTTTAATTTATTTCTAAGACAAAACTTTCAATTCCCAAAGCTGCCTCTGAATGTTGAGAATGACACGCGAGCTTCTCCTTTCCCCTTCCAGCCTGCTTGCATAGTATTTCCATCATATTTTCATTTGTTCCTTGTGAAATAGAATCCACAAATCTTCTGTTGCTGTTATTATTATTATTAATTTTATTATTATTTTGAAACTGAAGGGCTTCTAGTTTCAGTAATTTACCTTTTGAGGTCATGCAAGGGAGAAATAACATTGAACATCTGCTGTGAGTGTCATTTACCTAAATATTCTGAGTTGTTGGTATTATTGTTCTACATGATCCCAATAGTACTGCAATTCCATGAGGGCTGCTTATCCTCTAGAGGCAAAACCCAGGTTTGGACAATAGGCAGTTTCCTCTGAAGGTAGCAGAGCCATGATTGGAACTGTGTCTTCCATTTATAAATCCTGTGATCCCATTGCCTCACCACTGCACTGGTAGAACCGGCAAAGTCTTACTAACTGTTGCCTGAGGTGTGTGAAGGTCTTAGTGCTAGGCATTATACCGGGCACCTTACAAGCAGTTTCTTTTTCAATCCAGCGACATCGAGCTGCTCTAAGTGCTGTTATTTTTTTTCCATCTCACAAAGAAACAGAGCATTTAAATACTTTACCAAGCATATAGAATCAGAGAGCACAGGCCTTGAGGCCCTCCTGCAATCCTGCTGATTCCAAAGGTTGTCCTTTAACATATCCTCCACTCTATTCACACTTCTTTTAGTTTTAATCCCTTAGTTACAAAGTGAATACATGCTTATTTCAGAAAATTTAGAAGACACAAAGGTATTATGAATATTAAAATTTTCTATAATTTCACTTTTGCATTTCAGATATCTCCCATATATTTTTTTATGGATTAATCTTATATCTTTTTAAAAATAAAATCAGAATACTGTGTATAGTCTTGTATCTTGCCATTTCATTTATTATACAATTGTAAGAATTTTCCCTTGTCATTAAATATTCTTTGGAGCAAGTTTTAGTGGCTGCGCAGTAGTTGATGGAATGTACATGATTCAGTTATCACCCTTTTGCCAGGCAGTCAGGTTATAACAGTGTTTTACTGTAACAGACTCTGAGATGCGTATCTTCATCCACAGATATTTGAGTCCTTCTGATTTCATGGGATAGCTGGGTGGAAAGGTGTGATTTATTTATTTTTTTTTTCAAGGCTCTTATAACACAAGGCAAAATGGCTGTCCATGAGGATTGGATGAGTTTTATCCCGAGATGGTCAGCTTTAAGAGAAATTACCCAGTGCCCATGAGATGTGCAGCATGTATCAGTCATTAGTAAATAAATGTTAAATAAACTTGTAAATTGATGAAGTCCTACAGCATTTAGGACTCAGATTGAGTGATTACCTTTTTTAGATAGGGTGTGTATAGTGACACAATTTCTTGATTAACACTCCCACCTTCCTCCTTGTGTCCCTTGCTTATCCTTGTTTTCACAGTTGGCAATCTCACAGCTCATACCTCCTATGAGATTTCTGTCTGGGCCAAGACTGACTTGGGGGATAGTCCTCTGGCGTTTGAGCATGTCTTGACCAGAGGAGTTTGCCCATCAGCTCCTAGCCTCAAAGCCAAGGCGATCAACCAGACTGCAGTGGAATGCACCTGGACTGGCCCCAGGAATGTGGTGAGTGGGTCAAAATGGCCATTCCAGAGTGAGGATGGACCCAACCCCCCACATCTCCATACTGATCCACTGGAAAGTTATACGGCTTTGTTCTCTGCTGCTGGGTCTTCCTTTCTCACCCCAAACACACGCCGAGCCTCTCTGTCAGTTCTTAGTGACTTTCTAGAAGCACGTGATGTCTCAGGCCTGGCATTCTTGCCACTTCCTGATGCAGTTCTTAAAGTCCTCTTTCATGAATGTCTTTAGTTGCACTGTAATGACTGCCTTGGTGACCTGAATCCATTTAAAACCTTTATCTTTCAAGGTCATTTTGACTCTGGGGAAGAGCCAGAAATTGCATGTGGCAGGTCTGGTGAATAAAGTGGGTGAGGGGACTGTAATGTTAAGAAACTCAGTTTCCATCAGGTGGCATCTGGCAGCAGCATTCACTTAAATTAGAGATTTCAAGAAAATGAGGCCACTGGCCCATGAATTGATATCCTTTTCCATTCTTTTCTTTTACCAGGTTTATGGTATTTTCTATGCCACATCCTTTCTTGACCTCTATCGAAGCCCAAAGAGTGTGTCTACTTCACTCCACAATAAGACAGTCATTGTTGGTAAAGATGAGCAGTATTTGTTTCTGGTAAGCTTTTGTACCAGCAAGGCAGGATGAGTTTCTGTTTTTTAAGGGCTGTCTTAAGTCTTGGGCTCCTGAGGTCAATCCTGGACTTGGGAAACTGGACACTTGGATTCTAGGATCAGTGTGTGTGATGGGAGGAAATTTCTGTTTTGTCATAAGTATCACAACCACTTAGTTAACTGCAGTCCACCATGACGGATTGGTGATAGATACAGATAAATCAAATGTTTGTCATATGCCACTGTATATTTTAACATGTGTGCCAAGATACTTTGAAAAAGGTGTGTGAGCCCTTATTACTTGTGATAGCAAAAGATTTGAAATATCATAAGTGTCCCTCAAGGAAGGAGTGATTAAAAATATCATGGTGTATTCATGAAATAGAATACAGGGCAGCCATCCAAAAGAAATACTACTCTGCATGTACTGACATGCAAAGATCTTTAAACTGTTTTATGAAGTATAAGCAGTGAAGAGCATAAAATATGTAGTGTTTTCTCGATTATGTGAAATTAAAAGATAGGTTAAACATATGTGCATACACACTTGCATGCATTAGTGTGAATTTATATCCATAGATAATATCTGTGCTCATATATGCCTTGGACATTCTGGGAGCTTCTTTTGACAGCACTGGGGATTTACCCTAGAGCTTTGCACATGTGCGCTGTAATAATGAGCTATATCCCCAGCCCCTGCCTGTGACGTTTCTAGAAGGAAGTACAAAAAGCTATTAGTAATGATCTGAGATGGAAGGAACAATTTTACATCTTTGGTACTAGTTGAACTTTAATTGCATATGTGAGTAACAAATACAATTTTCAACACCTTATTTTGTTGAAAAATAGTTTGGTGAATATTGTGTGAAAGTCGTGTTTTTTTGTTGTTGTTGTTTTCCCCTTGTACTTGGGCCCTAGGTGCGGGTGTTGGTTCCTTACCGAGGGCCATCCTCTGACTACGTTGTTGTGAAGATGATCCCAGACAGCAGGCTTCCACCCCGTCACCTGCATGCGGTTCATACAGGCAAAACCTCAGCTGTCATCAAGTGGGAATCCCCATACGACTCTCCTGACCAGGACCTGGTGAGCAGGCTAGACACCCAGGCGGCCTTGTGTAATCTTAGCATGATGCCTAGCGTGGCTCGACATGGAAGGTGGTCAATAATGGAGTCGGAAATACAGGCCTAATGGTTCAGTTCAGCAAGTCTCTCCCATTTCTATCCAGGCAAATATGCGATCTTTATAGTTACCATTTTTTAGGTGCTACTGTTTTGTTAGTTACAGCTGTCCTATTTGTTTGTCCTTCCTGGTTTGATGCTTACAGCCCACACTTTGGCCCTCTGAAACAGAGATCATCAAACAAGGGCTAAATCTGGCCCATCTTTTTTTTTGTTGTTGTTGTTAATAAAATTTTTTTGGAACCAAGCCAAACCCATTTGTTTACATATGACCTATGTCTGCTTCCATGCTACAAATAGCAGAGTTAAATGGTTGTGGAGGGACCATCTGGCCCTCAAAGCCTAAATATTTACTATCTGAACCTCTTCAGAATGTTTGTTAGTCCCTGGTAAAAGGCGAGACACTGATCTTGGAAAATAGCTTTCAATTTTCTTTATTCTGGGCTGCTTTTGCCTCTGCCCCCTCTCTTTTACCCTTCATCCTATGGATGCTTGGTTTAAAATGCTTGGTTGTGAAGACTCCTCTTAACTCTAAGTTTCTTCCTGACAATCAAGTTTCCCGTGCTATATTTCCCGTGACTATATTTTCCCCACCCACATACTATGTAAGAAGCACCCTAGAGACATTAAGTAGAGCATTTGTCCTTTAGAGCTAGAATTGAGCACTTTCATTCATTGTCTCTCCACTGACAATATCCGAAAACTGTGGTGGTGGTGGTGATACAGAAGTTGAGTAATAGATTTGGATATTCTTCCATGTTCCAGCCTAGCTGCTGATAACCACAGTAAATGTGGTTTACCCTAGAGGGTTTTTTTTTCTTTTTGGATCTAGTTGATAATTATATGTTCAATTCTCTCAGTGCATACTTATTATAAGGCTGTCCCTGTCCAATCCAAAGGCTTTCTGAGGAACAGAATCGGATTTTGGAATATTGTTGAATATTGTGGTCAAGTGTCTCATGTAGTTGGCCTTTGTATCTGTGGATTCAATCAATTAAGGATTGAAAGTATTGAAAAAAATAATTGTGTCAGTAGAGAGTAAAGAATGCCAAGTTTCTGATAACCATTCAGATATTCTTTTATTTTTTGGTCTTAGTTCTATGCAATTGCAGTTAAAGATCTGATAAGAAAGACCGACAGGAGCTACAAAGTAAAATCGCGAAACAACACTGTGGAGTATACCATCAGCAGGTTGGAGCCTGGAGGGAAATACCATATCATTGTCCAACTGGGAAACATGAGCAAAGATTCCAGCATAAAAATTACCACAGGTGAGCAGGGGAGAGCACAGACCCCTTTGCGTAAAACTGAGCGCATGCAGTGGCAGCTGGATCTCTCAACAGCGACTTTCCATCGGGAGTTGCCCGGATATGCCAATGCTACCCTTCAGTCTCCATGCCATAGCAGAGCAGTGCAGGAAGCAGGGCTCCCATATTCAGGCCAAGTGGGCTGGACAGTGGCTCTCTTTTTTGTTTTGTTTTGTTTGGTACCAGGGATTGAACTTGGGTCCTTGCGCTTGTGAGATAGACAGCGGAACCACTGAGCTAAATCCCCAGCCCCAGTAGCTCTCTTTTTTTACTCTTTCTCCCATGTTTTGACATTGCTAGGGGGAGAAGAGGAGGACTGCCCAAGAGTTACAAAATATGAGTGATATTTACCACCAAGGTGAAGCATTGTATCAGAAGACCTGGTCTGAAGCACAGGGATTCTCTGTGGCAATCTGACATGTAGAAATGGAGGGGGAACAATAACTGGGCCATAGATTAAAGAGTAGTCAATGTCAAATTCACGAAGTGAGTAAAAAGCTCAATTATTTGGATAGCAGCAGACAGTGTGAAGAGTTTCAGCCCTCTTTAGGCTGGAAGTATGAACAGTAGGCCTGGGTTATATTCTGATATTATTCCAGTGTCCTAGGTTCAAGCAGACTCCTTATTCTATGCCATTTCTTTCTTGTCACTCCTTTTGCCTCATCTGTTTTTGTCCATCCTTGCTTGGTCCAAGGGCTATTACTAAGTTAGGTACTGTCCAAATATCCTAGCCAAAGTTATTGTAAAACAATAAATGGGTGCCAATCAAAGGGTATCTACTGTGTGCTAGATCCCACCCTAGGCAGTTTGTTTTATTTCTTCAGATGTATATCTACCAATTACATCCTGTCTTATCTTTGATTTCCAGTTTCATTATCAGCACCTGATGCCTTAAAAATCATAACAGAAAATGACCATGTTCTTCTGTTTTGGAAAAGTCTTGCTTTAAAGGAAAAGCATTTCAATGAAAGCAGGGTAAGTTCCTCCATTGTCAGTGACTCTGGAAATCTAATCAGAATCCTGTTTCAGAGAAGAGCTCATTAGCAACATGCTGGCATAGACATAGACAGTGGAAAAAAAAAAAAAAGAAGAAAGAGTAGGGCATGGAAGTGAACTTGAGAATTAAAGGACTATTTTCTGTGAGATTGCTAATTAGTGAAATGTTTATACTACCCATTAAAGATGAGAATCTCTGCACTAAGCACTTTTAAGTCTTGCACTTTCTTCCCTGGCAGAAAGGGACATAGACTGAGATACTTACTGGAGTTGGGCAAGTGGTTAGCATCCAAACCAAGAATACACCTCTCCCAGACTCTCTGACAAGGACTGAGCTGCACTCTCATCCCGGAACCTCATCCCTTCCTTCCCAGAGAAACTCTTAGAGAGGGAGAACTTGAAAATTCCCTGCTGCCCAATAAACACCTTTGTTTTGTGTCATTTTGCTATCATAGGCCAATACTACATTCATGAGCAAGCTGGGGAAGGGGGATCTGGCAGCGAGATCTGGGAGATTTGCTACCTAGTGGTGGACCCATTCTTGAATGGAACTGGGTTATCTCACTGACTATAGAACATGAGCTCGGTCAGGACAAAATGACTGTTGTGGCTCCATGGCAGAGAGCCCCAGGGTCCTCCACAAACACAGGATAATGCCAGAAGCAAAGCTCATTTCAAATTTGAAAAGCCAGACCACTCTGGCGAATTCACACAACTTTCACAACTGTGACATCTAAGTCGTCAATATCCTTAAACATAAAGAATGTTATCAAGTCAATTCAAAGCAGAAGTATTCTAATTTTGAGAAACATATAAGTAGCAAAGTAAAAAACGCCAGCAGTGTTGAGCTGAAGGGAAGGGTTCAACCTCACTAGGAATCCAAACAGCAAAGATGTGGCACTTCTGCGTTACCTCGGCAAAGACCTGGGGGAGGACTGGTACCAGTGTGAGCAATAATTGAGGACCTTAGCACTCTCAGAATATAAACTAGCTCAACCTCTGGGGAGGCTCTGCAGTAGCATATATCAGAAACCTTGAACATGTTTACACTTCTTGACCCAGCGTGGACACAGCATGTTCTTCCCACCTGGCTTAGGGTTCAAAAAATAGGTCAGTGGCATGGTGATCAAGAGACCATGTTTACAGTGAGCCCCGTAAGGGTAGAGACAAGAAGTACAGTCTTTAAGGGGGTGGGTAATCTGAACTGTGTGTTGATAGCTTTGACACTAAAATGCTTGGTGGTCAGCGAGGAAATCTTCTGGTCAGACTAATTCTAGCCAGCAGCCTGGGTCAGGTTTGTGACAAGGTGACTTTTTTCCAATGAAGGAGTCCAGGACTCTATCTGAGGCTGGGAATATTGTTTCATCCTGTCCTGTGGTGAATAGGTCCCTGAGCCTGTTAAAGTGCTTCTTGTATCAAAGCCAGGATGTCAGGATTGGGATCGGTTTGGGAAAAGCTAGAAAGCAAGGAGACAGGAAGCAAGGTGACAGTAGCCTTCTTACATACTCTTCTAAGGGGGAACTTGCTCTCTTTTCTGATTGCAGAGTCCCTCCTCTTAACCCACCGCTGGAGGCCACTGTGGCCAGGATTTATTATTAGTCAAATTCTGCACTGCAAGCTGTTGCTGAGGTGGTCAGGTTCTTTGTAGCATTTAATAATGCTTGACAGGAGAGAAAGGGGAGCAAGACTTTCAGCATGTATTTGTTGAAGTGGCTTTCCCTGAGTCTACACTTTCACTTCTGCACTGCAGCTCTTAAGTAGGTGCAATAGTTTGGAGACACTGGGTTGAGAAAAATTTCTCTTTTCTAAATCTGTACCTATACCACAGTGGTCATGTGAAAAAGAACTAGTGAGAAACCCAAAGTGCTTAAGCCTGTGGTAAGAGGCTCGCGTATGGTTGGAACCAGTAACAGACTTCCTGAATCTCCTGTGTATCTGTTTCAGGGCTATGAGATACACCTGTTTGATAGTGCCATGAACATCACAGCATACCTTGGGAACACTACTGACAATTTCTTTAAAGTTTCCAACCTGAAAATGGGCCATAATTACACTTTCACCGTCCAAGCACGATGCCTCTTTGGCAGCCAGATCTGTGGGGAGCCTGCTGTCCTGCTGTATGATGAGCTGGGGTCCGGTAAGTTACCTTCAGCCTTCCATTTGCGGAAATAACAGGAATGTAGTATGGTCTGATGACCATGTGTCTTTCTAAAACACGTTTAAAATATGTTCTCAGCTCAGAAAAAAGGCTCTTATGTATCAGTTTCATCAGGTACTAATTTTGTGAACAAATATATTCCTGAGCCAGGCATGGTATAAGCTTTTAAGGTGACCATATTCTGAATGTAAAGTGCAACGAGAAAAAATGATTCTGTTTAAAAAGGTCCTATATGAGAAATGCTAGGTTACAAAAGGTCTGTTGTTTGCTGTTACAGGGCTTCTCAGATCCCCTGTGATTCTCTTAAGTCAGTAGCGTATCTCTTCTCCATGGAGTGTCTGCCTGTATAACCCTTCCCATCAACTTAGCTGTCAGCCTCAGATGAGGACCCGAGTTTGGCCTGGGGTCCTTAATCTTAGAACAATCCTAGGTATCAGTGTTGGGCCACACTAGTGGTTTACATAGAAAGTCCACTTATGTTGTAGTAGCTTGGCCAGGGTTTCCACCAGTGTTTTGCCTCTGGTCTTGTTAACTACATTTGATCCTCTTCAAAAAGGCTCAAGCCAAAATCTTGCGTTAGAGTTGTTGAATGTTCCGTCACATAGTGCTTCCTGGGGTGTGATCTTGCAGAACACTCATCCTCCAGAAGGAGGGAAACCTTGTCTTCCACTTCACTTTTGAGAATCAGGCATCCTGAAAGCTCCAAAAAGATCCCAAAACCAAAAAGCACAACTCTTATTAACCTACTGGTTTCTTCATAGCACTTTGTTTTAAGCAAAACCAGTCAGCAACCTGTGAAATATACTTAAGGAAAAACCTGTTGTGAGGACCCCAACCAGCTACCTTTAGGAAACCAAGCTTATGAATTCACTCATTCCCATGGTCTCTACCACTCTCTAGCCAAACGCACACTTTGCTTTCATTTACTGCTGTGCAATACTTGGGATAGGCTGAACCCATTAAATAAGATTTTGCCAGAGTTTTTTTCTAGCCAGGAAATAGTGAAATAAATGTAAAAACAGATATTGATACTGAATTGCTAGATTAAACTTACAAGAACTGGCCCGTCCTTGTTAGTACCCCATTAGGCTGAATCCCCAGGTAGCTGTGGTGCTTTCTGCACAAGGGAGAAACCTCGCTTGTGCCACCTGCCTCCTGCCGCCTCCTCCTCCATCAGGGAAGAAGCCCAAGCCTATAGAGACCTAGACGGAGGAAAACCCACACTGCTGCTTTTGCTAAAATCTGACTCCTAAGCTTCATTTTTCTTCCTGAAGTTCAGACTTGCCTCAGAGAAAGGCTAGTCCCTGCCCCAACATGGTATGAGGTGGGGGATGGCTTTCACCTGAGTGCCAGGGGTAGAAATTAGTTAGTAAATCATTACAAGACCTGCATTTATTTAAGCCAATGGGAAGGCAGTGACTTTCTTAGGTTATAAACACCTAAATGGCTTTTCAGAGAGCTTTTAAAAATCTTAAATATATATGGAAAGGTTGTTTCTCTCTTTTTCACTTAAGTAAAAAACCTTGTAAAACTTCATGAGCTGTTAAGTCAGTATTGTAGTAAAGGAATCTCATTTGTATCACTTAATGGAGCTTCAGGTAATTGCAGTTCAGAGTGACTTTGGTGCCAAGTAGGGGGAAATAATTGCAATCTCGTTAATTAGTGGTCTGATTTCACATCCTCTTATGTAAGGCAAGCAAGTGGTCTTAAGTAATAATGCTAATGAAATCAATGTTGATACCCCAACAAAGGTCTCCCTTCCAAGAGATTATCTAAATAACCAACAAGGCAGTGATTAGGAGTCTAATGTAATTACCGTATTTGCATGCACAAGGCCCATGGTTTATTAGCTCATAGCAAGCAGTCAGGAAACACTCAGGCATCGTGCGGTTTGGGGTGCTGTTTGGAACTCCTAGCTTTTTTGGTGGGTGGGGCCTTGAGGCTCACCTGGCCCATTCTCCTGCCCTCAGGTAGGAGGCTCACTGGTGGGGATCTTGCCTCGACAGGTGGAGAAACGGCAGCTGTACAGGCTTCCAGGTCCACTGATGTCGCCGCAGTGGTGGTTCCCATCTTGTTCCTGATACTGCTGAGCCTGGGGGTTGGGTTTGCCGTCCTGTACACCAAGCACCGGAGGCTGCAGAGCAGCTTCACTGCTTTTGCCAACAGCCACTACAGCTCCAGGCTGGGTTCAGCCATCTTCTCCTCAGGGGATGACCTGGGTAAGTGGGCAGGGAAAGCCAGCTCTTCCTCTCAGGGTGGACCCCCCCAAAGCAATGACCTGGTTAGGAAAGACTTGCCTTCTGCTTATCTTTTGACATGAGAGAAGATATTCATTAACTAGTGAATCCCCTGCATAAGAAGAAACCAGATGGAGCCCTTGGCTTTTAGTTTGCTCCTAAATTGAAATAGGACATTTACTTCAGTAGTGTGATTTGAGCCAGGCACACGGAAGACCTGCTAGGAGCTTGTCTCATACAGGCAAGATAGATAGGCCCTGAGGTTTTGGCGACTTCCAGAGTAGCAGAAAATCCTCAGCAATGTTCAGCTGACCACTATCTGGTCTTTCAGAGACCTGGAGGTCTGACTTCCCCAGAGATCCCAGTCAAGGTAAAAAAATAGTGCCTCCCTCATTAGCTTCTTTGGGAAGAAGCTCTTCCATCTGGCTGTTTCTCTTTCTTGTTGCTAGTGCAGACTCACCAGCCAATCTTACTTTATGTGTTGTTAACACGTAGTGCGGGAAAAAGAAATCTTTTTATTCCTTTAAACATCTTTGTACACTGAAATTCCTTAACACTAAGAGAGCTGGAAGACTACATAACATAATGAAGTGGGTGTGTTAAAGGCTTCCCTTAACTCACACTGCTGAATGTGAATTTGTTTACTTTTCCTGTGAACTATAGTTATTTTCCTTTGTATATGAAGACATTTATGTATACCCGCTTGCTGATCATGATATTAGCCCCATTCCCTTTTTTTTTTCTTAGTTTCTTTTCTTATTTAATCCCCAAGTACCCAGATTGCTTTTCATGAATGGGTTGTCCTGCTGTCGGGGACAAAAGAGTTGACCTGTTGCAGCACTGTGCAGTGATCACTGAATTCGGATCTGCGGTTCCACAGGATTATATAAGGGGGTCTCAAAGGGATAGCTATTAGTATTGAAAAATGTCCCCCAGATTCTTAAGCCCCTTCAAGATTTTTTTCCTTAAAGCAGTTTAAGTTCAAATTCAAAAGAGAAAGAAAACAATGAAGTTTGCTGGACTAATATAAGGTGTAGGTAACTCAAATTGGGGGACCCTAACCACCCATTTGATTTTTGGGTAGGTAATGAGATTGTTCTTCTTGCAAGTTTTATTTGCTTGATTTAGCTAAGTTTGACCTACCTTTAAAATAAGTTTGGTCACCTATTGATGACAAGAAGGTGACCCACAAATGGCAGAGGAAGCTGAGCTGACTTTCAGGACTGATGACTGTGCCCGGCTGGTTGTGGTAAGGTTTATCTGAGATGCGATGGGGCCAGGAGATGGGTAGAGCTTGGAACTGGGGTGAGGAGGAGAGGTGCTGGAGCTCATGAAGGCTTCTCTTTTTGTTTCTAGGGGAAGATGATGAAGATGCTCCTATGATAACTGGATTTTCAGATGATGTCCCCATGGTGATAGCCTGAACGAGCTTTCCTCACTAGAAACCAAATGGTGTAAATATTTTATTTGATAAAGATAGTTGATGGTTTATTTTAAAAGATGCACTTTGAGTTGCAATATGTTATTTTTATATGGGCCAAAGACAAAAACAAAAACAAAAACAAAATAAAAAGAAACAAAAAAGAAAGAAAAGGATGAATAAACTTTGTAGTAATCAACTGTGAACTTCAAACCGGGTTGATTTTAGTAACCAAATTGCTTTGATTTGATGTTAATGTAGTCTTACAGGGCTGTGCTTGCTGGGCATGCTTTTAAGTCTGTGAGATAATTTTGGTTCAGTAAATTGGCCATTCTTTTTATTTTTCTAAGACACAGAAATGTATTTAATAAAGTCTTCAAGAGAGAGTGATGGGTGGAATCCCTTCTCCTTGAAAGCATATTCAAATTTGAAATTTTGTTTGGATTTAATTTACATGAAAATGTTTGGGGAAAGGTTCTTTCACGGTCTTTTGTTAATTTATTGGGACTTTGTATAAGGCCAGCCTTTTGTGGTCATCTGACACCGTGTATGTTTTGATCCCCTGGTCCATAGGGTTGGGGGATGAGGAACAGATGCATTTTGTTGCCATTCCAAAAGCAGTCCATTTTATTTACTTGTGTGTCATGTAGCAGTCTTTGGCAGAAGAAAGCTCTGAGTCATGGCCAGATCTCAGTTAAACAGAGCTACAACTTGGGAAGCCCTGCAAGCCACAGCTTCCTCTTATTTTGATTGATTGGCTCTTACTGTAAATGCCTCTGTACAAGGTGTAGCTTTGAAAGCTACCAAATGCTAACACTGCTCTCTTATACACTGGAATCATTGTCATTGTAAAAAGTTACTCTGGTTGTATGTAGGAGAGTCCTAGATCTGTGCCATGATAGATACCCTGGCAAATATAGTATGTAATTTCTCCATTTGAAATTTTTGTTTGTTTTTACTACCACCAAAGAATCTCAAATGTAAAATTTTATATTTGGGTCAAGGTGGCCACTGAATTTTCCTTAAAAATTCACGCTGATATATGCAGTCATTTTGAATTGGGTCAGTGCCTTCTCTGTCTCTTTTGCTTTTCTTCCACCTCCCTCAGTCAGCCATGCCCCCGCCCAATCTACAGAGAGAATGCTATCCACACTTACAGAGATAGAGGCCATCCAAGCAGCTGGCCACTCCTTTCAGTCCACAGTAGCAGCAACACTGGAGTTTGTTTGTTTATTCTCTCTAAAACAACCTGTGCTTTTTTTTTTTCCTTCTGCCATTATAATACCGCCCCTGTATTCAAATCATAGTCACTTGAAAGTTGTGCAGAATCTATTGTGGACTGAGGCCCGTGCTTTAGACTTAGCATTGCAGCCATCGATGTCTAGTGTTACCGTCACTTGTACTGTATGGCCCTCCTCAGTGGAGAATTTCCTCCCAGCTGATAAGCAAGTGAGCTCTGGGAATATTCCAAAGTCATGCCTTCGATATGATGTGTCCTTTATATATGCGAGCTTTGTAAAGCTCCATCTCCCCTGCACATAGCATGCTACCTTCTCGCAAATGTTTTTTTTTCCCATCAAATATATCATTCTTGGGTGTTAATATAGTTTCCTTCTACCTAGAGATTGTTTAGAAAAATCAAACCAATCAAATGTTTTAGTTTTAAAATTTTTATTCGCACATACATATTTTAGGTGAGGAGTATTTTGACCTGTAGACATTTAGTGTGTCCCATGAAGTAGGGCTGGAGTTCATGTTACCAAATGGTAGGAATGATGATCTTTGTTCTGGCTTACCCTCTCTTCTTTACTCTTTCCTTTTTTTTTTTTTTTTTTTTTTTTTTTTTTTTTTTTTTTTTGTCTTTCTTCACACTGGAATTTATTTTGCTTTTAGCTTGTTTTGGAGTTTTGTTCAAAATCCCATGCCCTACCACCTCCACTTTAATAAACTCTTTAAGTAGCTACAAGATGAACAATCTGGTGGGAGGCAAGTCATTTAATTGAACAACGAGAAAGTATATTTTCTGCTTCTGCCAGCTTCTCGGTGGCATCTGTAAAAGCTGGTATGAAGGGTCTGAGATGTTATTTCCAGTTTTTACAGAATATGTGTCCCCAGTTGGCAGTGTGACATGTTCCAAGCCTCCAGTTCTAGCTTCCAGTGCCTCCGGTGCTCCGTGCACAGTACTGTACAGACTGGCCATCACCCCTCCTGGGAAGATGCCACTGTGCTGTTTGAAAACAAACAGCCTTTTAGGGCTAGAGTATTTTATATAAACAGAAGAGCTAAGGTCCTGAAGACTAAGCTAGATAGATGCAGTTATGTGTAAATTGTATATTTTTATGAACTTTTGAAGCACGCACCCCTATTTCCCTCTACATAGTTTTGTGGTAGTTTTAATGTTCCTATACCATCTGCAAGAGTTTGGAGGTTGGAGTGACGATAGAAAGTGAAAACAAATACTGTGTGAAGTCTTTGAAGGTGACTGGATCACTCTTCATTGTGACCTCTTGGACCCTCTGATTGCTTGCAGAGGTTTATTCTGCCCCAGAGGATATCTGACAAGATGCCTACATCTCTGTAGACCACCACGGGGCCACTAAAATTTGATGGGCAGGGGACTGTATAAGGTTTTTTTTTCTCGAAGCTGATTTTGCTCCTTTCAGTGTTGAACACCCTGAACTTTGTGAGACATGGGTCCATGTGGATGAAATGACAGAGTAGAATTTCTCCCCCCAGAGGAACCACAGCTGAGGAGACATGTTTCCAGACAGATAAGCAGTTCCAGTAACCACTGATAGCCCTGGAAACCTGGGTAGGTAGTTGTACCACTGGGTACCTGATTAAAACTTCTGACTTTCAAAAGAGGGATTCCTGGTGCTCCGTGTGTGGTGATTTCACTAAGTGTGTTTATGGGACAAGTGAGGAACACAGCTGTGTGCTCCCTGTTGCCCATCATGCAGCCCACTAAATGAAGCTATGCTTGCTATACATTAGGTAATAGGCATTCGGCAGGGAGCTGGGGAGACGAGTAGCATTGTGAAGCCCTAATAGATAAGAACCCACTCCTCCTTGGAGAGCCTTGCCTTCAGATACCCACCTGGTGGTCACTATATCCTGTAAGATTGTATCTCCAGTCCTCCTTTAAGGACCCAAATCTCACCCCAGCAGGTTTGGTTGTTTCCCCCCACACACACACACTAAAGGAGTCACAATGAATTTCTGAGAATTCTCCTGCTTTAACAGAGTTGGGAGCCCTCTTAGAGAAGAGATTCAGAACCAAACTAAATATCATCCTCATAGAGATTGGAGGAATTGACTGGAAGACTCTGTGCAGAATCTTCACTTTTATTGGGATTGTATTTTGACCTTCCTATTGGGTTATTTTTCTTAAATGGGGTGTGTGCTGCCTTTCAGGTACAATTTTTGTGTAATAAAAGCTAGTGCATTAAGCTTATATAGACTACTTTCTATGCAAGACTGAGATATGGAATAGACAGAAAGAGGTGTATACTGTTGGGTACATGGACGAGAAATACGTTTTCAGAAGGAGTGCCACTGCTGGGCCTGGGTTGAGGGAGAATAGGTTGTACATATGTTCCTGCCCACTAATTTTGAGCAGCCATATTATGAATTAAATCATCAGAGCCAAGTAATAACCCAAGAATGGTATTAGTTTCATGTATAATAGCACAAATGGAATAAGCATGGATGCTGAAATGGAACATTATCCTCAGATATTCCATGTCACTTCTCATTTAAAGGTTCTTGTTCAGAGTTATTAGAAACTAGGCAAAGTCAAAAGTATTTGCAGCAAATAAAGGCCTATTCTGCTCTTATTTAAGGTGAAACACTGTAAATTTGTTTCTCTCCAGAGTGAAATTAGGTATTTATAATTTCAATCGCCTTGGTAAGTTTCCAAGTCACTGATTTCTGCTGAAGATTTTACTATATTGTTGCACAATTTTAAGATAATTTTTGTCTCAATGTCAACTTTTTTCACTGAATAAAAATTTAACTGGGTCAAAAAAAAAACCCATCTATTTGAAAATCCACTTTGTGTGTGTCTTGAGTTGTTCTTTGGAGTGCAGTAAATATGGCTGGTCCAGTCTGTGAACGCTATCTGATTTGTCTCTTAAAGGATGTTTATGTCACAGATGAGAGAACATGAAAACCTGGAATAGTTTTGTTATTAACAAACGTCTCAGATGGATCCTTGAAGAACATGATGTCTTTGTGTTGGCTGAGGAGTGGGAGCTGTCGTAGCAGCTGGTTTAAAGCAAATAGAACTATTCCATAGGGGCAGGGACAAAAGTGGCTCCCTTAGAGCTGTAACTCCATTGCTAAGAAGACAGTTTTCAAATGTGAGTCAGCACAACCATGCACAAGGGCTGCTCATTGGAAAGCTCTTCTTGCAGGAGGAGATGGAGATGGAGATGGAGAAGGCTGCCTCTCACAGGCAGACAAATGGTGGGTGGACCTAGAAGTTAGGATTGGAGGGTGTGGAACCGGATTGGGGTTTTTAACAGTTTTTTGGGAATGCTGCTAGTATTTAGATACTTAGCCAAAACAAAACTCATACTTTATTATTATCTAGGTTTTAAAAAGAGGCTTTGAGAGATTCAGAAGTTTGCTCAGAGGAAGCCAAAATAAATGGTAAAATCAGCCTTTAGTCCCAGGTCCTTGTGACCCTAGATCTGTCCTGTATCACGGTGCCACACGGTCTTATGTGGCTCTTTTGTGTCATCCCCACACAGACGTCTCAAGGTGAGACTTACTAGTTGATAGAATCATCTACTCTGTGCACACCTTCAGGCTTCTCTATTTCTACTAAGGCCTTGTTACTGGGATCTGATACTTTCAAGTCCACTTGTTATGGTTTTCCTGGGCAGGTTTTAGGACCTCCCCATACTGGCCCTCTAACTTATGTCTTTTATGTTTTGTTGTTGAACAAACCCCCTCTCCCTAAAAGAGTGAAGCTAATATTAATGCAGTCAGACTAGGATACAATAGAAACTATCTGGCTTGAGAGTCATTGCATCTGGTAAGTGATTCTGTCCATTATGTGTTATTTTGAAGCTTAATTCTGAGTTCCATTTTATTAAAAAAAATCTTAATTCTGGGAAGACACTTTCTAAATCCGAGGAGACACCTCAGTATAGCTCCCAAGTTCTTAGTATATCTGTCCTCTATGGTTATGTGATCCCCAGCCCACAGCAAATAAAAACCAGGAAGAGGTTGCTGAAGGCAAATAACTCTGACAACAGTAGAAGAGAAGCTATCAGCCTTGAAGTTACACTAGTAGGAAACTGAGAGATAATGGAACTCCCACAAACAGCCTGTGGGGCCAGTTAGCATAGAGAGGGAGTCCTATACTTTAGCCCACCGGATTTAGAAGAATTACAGTTACCCCCTTCTGTTGAGCCCCTAGTCCTTGTTAGTTGCTATGCTAACTTTTTAGAAATATATATTTTTTTAATTCTAAAAGTGATCTTTTGGTTTAGGTATTAATCTTTGTTTTGAAAGGAGAACGTTGGTCTTAAAAGGAATAGAGTCTCCAAGCTCTCACACACAGTAAAGCAGAAGAATCAATGGTAGCTAGTAGGAAGTACGGAGATGGATTTTTAAACGTGTGCTGTTAATTACCAGGCTATTGCCCTATCAGTACAATACTAGAGTTCTGATCTGGTGAATCTGTCTATGGACTCCACAAGCACAGGTACTACATTTAAAAACCATTCCCACTTGAAAAATTAAAAATGATGGAGGGACAAGGGATTTAGCACAGTGGTGTTGCTGCCTGCCTCACAAGTGCAGGGTCCCAAGTGAGATCCCTGGTATTAAAAAAAAAAAAAAAAGATGGAGACGTAAAGAAATATATTTAGATTTCTTTGTGAAGTCACAAGTGGAACACAATATTCCCTGCTGATAGTAGGGCAGTGAAGCCTTTTCTTTTTTTAAATTGGTAAATGTTTTTGCAAAGAATTCCATAATTAGGAACCCAGAGGATTCTTTTGCTTTGCAACAATTAAGTAAAATTTTATTAAAATCCTTTGCATCTTGAGAAAACATTTTTCAGTGCACATTTATTTATCTTTACCTGCACAGCAAGGCCTGCCATGACAACTTGTTTTATTAGGGCAATATAGGACTAGTTACAATAGTACAAGACCACTAGGGGCCCAGCCAAAGGAGGTAGCTGCCAATCTTTTTATCAGCCCCACTGGCTTGATGCTAGTGCCCCATTAATTTTTTAAAAAGATTGGTGTAGGATAATGTGATCTTGCAACAATTTACAGAACAATGATGTTATGCTTTTAAGAATGCTGATATTATAATTATAATGTCGCAATCCTATTTAACACCAAAATGACAACTGGTAGTGTTTGGGAATATTTGTATGAAAACAATGACATTTCATAGCTAAAACAGCAACTTTGAGGAAGGAAAACACAGATTTAAATGTAAATCAGCTTTTTATGAAATTTGCCCTTTGATTGTACACCAATCCGTAAAGCCCTCAGTACTGATCAGAGAACTGTCATCATGAAGACTTATTTTTCAATCTCTTTCTAACAGAGGCAGAACCTATTAGTTACCCAGGGCCTCACCCAGACTTAGCTGGGTGCTTAACTATCTGGATGTGTGCGTGCACATGTGTTGTATGGAATTCTTCACAGGCACTAAATAGCACAGAATACCAAGCCCTGACTTCATAAGTACACTTGTATTTTAGACCCCAAAATACTTGACTATTCCCAAGAATTAGTACACCTTCAAGGGAGGACATTTTAGTCTCATTGAAGAGATTCAAGAGAATATGTTTAAGATGTTGAACAGAATGCTCCCCAAAAGTGGTCTAAAATACTTTGAGTAATGGCATCCCTGCTGCAATAAGTAATAACAGCAAATACATAATTACTGCATGCCAGGCACTCTCCTTAGGGCTTCTTGTGTATTAACTCACTAAATCTTCACAGCAATCCTTTAAGGAAGGTATTATTATGGTCATATTATGGCTAAGGAGCTAAAACAAGGGTTTATATATTAGGAATTTATTTTAACTTGCTCATTTACCTGTCTAAAAAAATGTTCTTTGGAGGGTTAGGAAAGGAATTTGTACCCATTGTGAAACTTTGGAAATATAAAATCATCAAGAAGAAAGTGAGATTTTCTGGTAATCCAGAGATAACCTCTATAATTTGTGCCTTTTTATCACTGCTATATGGGAGCAATTGCCTGTGCTTAGAGTTCTGTTGTGAGTAATACTGAGACCATGTGTGGGACTGAAAAGGGGCAAGCCCCTGCCACTTCCCTTAGCTCCTGGTTCCACTAAAAAGAATGAGAATCAAGACTTGCCATGTAGAGGTACATGATCCTAACAATGAATGTAACTGTACTGTATCCCTAAATGTACCAATAAACTCAATTAAAGCTGAAAAAAAAAAGATAAATCTGAATTCATATGTCAGAAGCAAAGTGATTATTTTTTTCTCCATCCCTATGAACAAGGTTGGTACAGACTTTAAAGAGCAGTGGCAGTCACCACACTGCCAGCTGCCTCTTCCCCTCTCTGATTGCTGCAGTCCAGTGCTTTGAGCCATTGTTTGTACTAATGGAGTGCACAGTGGGATTCAGTTGGGTCTTCTTATCTTTGGCTTGCTAAATTTGCGTTTTGCTTCTCAGAAGATGGGGAGAACCTCTATCAATACATCCCAGGAAATAGAGAACAGAAGTAGACGTAAGACAGTACATACACAGAAGATGGGTCACAAATATGGTTGTCACATTATGCATATCTAGCGTGAAAGGAACCTGACTGTCCAACAGGATGTGTCTGAACTCTAGGGAATAAAACAGGGTAGTGGGAAGGTTCCTAAAGGTAGGTGATAGAAGCAGTCTCCATGGGTCTGTGTGACGGGGTGTGAAGAAGAGTTGGAAGGAGGTTAGGAGATTCTTAGTGTTGGGTGATAGGTACTGTCTCCATTTCATATGGGCAGGAAATGTATTAAGTGGCAAACCGGTTTACCTAAGTGTTAAATTGCAGCACAAGGATATTACATGCCTCAGCCAAAGGGTGGTTTCCATGTGAATAGATGCTGAGTCTCCTGTTGGATTATCATAAATGTCTAAGTTCTCTAAGTTAGAGTGGTATCATGCTGAGCTAAGAGAGGATACTGAGGACTAGTGCAGTTCCTGGAGAAATCGAACATGAATGTCCAGTCTTGATGCCCACAACTTCAGTGAAGACAGTTTTATTTTGGCTCATGGTTTTTGGAGTTCTGTTTCAGTCTCTAGCCAGCTGGCTCCAAAGCAGAAAGGCGTGGTGGAGGGGCCTGGTGGTAGAAAGCTGCTCACCTCATGGTGGCCAGAAAGCAGAAAGACAAGGGAGGAGTAGGGAGAGCGATACACCCTTTCAAGTCATAGCCTTAGTGACTGCTTCTTCTGGTCAAGCCTGGCACCCATAATCCAGTCATCTTCCAAGCACATGAGGCTTTGGGAGCCATTTTACTTTTTAAAATATGAATTTAAAAATTTTTATGAGTATACAATGATTACATTCATCACAGGGAACTTATTGTATAGAGCACATCTTGATTCTTTTTACTTCCACTTTGCCTTCCCTTGCACTGCTCCCTTCCCGCCTCACTCTTTCCATCTCTTGATCTGTGGCCACTTTGGATCTAACCTGTAGCACAGTCTTACATTAGCTACTGGAAATACAATGTGAAGTAAGACCATGAATAACGCCTGCTTTCTGGAACAACATACAATAAATCCTCAGGGTTGAGAGGAAATTTGGACTGACATGGTAGAAATGATTTTATAAAAGAGGAAATGAAGTTAAGAATGTTAAATGGTGGAGAGCTCAGCTAATCAGTGAGTTAGCAGACTTAATCCTGAAACACTGAAATCAAGCCTGCTCTTGTGGATCCCACAGTTATGCTGGGGTGAGGCAGCAGGATTCAGCGGGAATTCTTGCTTGAGCCGCAGGCTCCAACTGAGCTTCTCAGAGAAGCCCTGTGTTGGAGTAGGAAAATGTGGTGCTAGCTGCTTACCCAAAAATTCATGAATAATAATGTGACACCTTTTTGCCTTTGGACAGTTGTTTTTTTATATGTAGAAATGGGGAAATGAAGAGTCTGATACCCAATAACATCACAATATTCTGCTATATTCTTGTCAGGAAATGGAAGCCAATTTAATAACCTGAGCAAAATATACAAAGGTGGGAAATCTTTTTGGTTTACAAAACACACATAGAGGAATCATTATTCAAAACCCATCTGTGAAAGTTTTTAAAAGGATTTCTCACTGCCCTTTCTAAATGGAGCAAGTTTGAGGCCAACCTAGAGGGCTTAGTGAGAGCTTAAATAGATAAATAAGATGTAGCTCAGAATTCCTTGGGTTCAGTCTCCAGTAGTGCAAACAAAGCAAAACAAAAGCTCCAGGTCTCTCCTCCTCACCTTTCTGCTCTGTCATCCTTTTGGGGTGCAATCAAAATTAGAACTTTGGTTAATGTTTAAATTTTAAAATTACATTACAATAAAAGCCACATTGCCACTAACCCCCCCAAAATACCCCCAGTTGCTTTGAACAAACACATTTATCCCCTCATTCTTGTCACTTTCTGAAGCAATTTTTGAAGTTGTCTTTCATGAGTTCTTGAACAAGTGTGATTAAAAAGTACAGCAAATGCTGCTGCTGAGCACCATCCAACAGAAAGACAAGCTTGAGAAAATGTGG
Source organism: Fukomys damarensis (assembly GCF_012274545.1). Lineage (NCBI taxonomy): Eukaryota > Metazoa > Chordata > Mammalia > Rodentia > Bathyergidae > Fukomys > Fukomys damarensis. The sequence continues at coordinate 69,184,473 of NW_022900928.1, forward strand.
TGCGTCCTCGATCACCTGTTTACTGGACCTGGTACTGTGCAACTCTGGCTCTTTCCCAAAGTTCAGATGACCATGAAAAGTAAACGTTTTAAATCAATTTGGGACATTGAGGCAGCTGTGACAATGCAGTTAAAGACATTCAAGAAAGATGTTTCAGAAAGTGGCAAGAATAATGCAATGTATGCGTTTGAGGAGAGTAGAAGTATTTGAAGGGGATTAATAGCCATGTTTCTTTTTTTTTTCCTTTAATTGAGTTTATTGGTACTATAGGGATACAGTACAGTTACATTCATTGTTGGGATCTTGTACCTCTACATGACAGGTCTTGGTTCTCATTTTTTCCCCTTGTCCCTGCCCTCCCTTCACCCACTCCTCCCCTCCCCATCTACAAACACATTATTTCCATCTTTTCATTATCTCACATTTTTTTCTTTTCCCTTATTACCTTTCCCCTACCCATCCCACCTCCATGTTTCTTTTATGGTAATAGATTCTTTAAAAGATGAGAGAGAGAGAGAGAGAGAAAGCGCGTGCATTCACCTTATTTTTTGATCACGTGTAATATCACAGCATCTACCTTTAGGTCTACTCACAATCTGCAGTCTGTATGGAACTCACATTCCTCCTGCTGTGTCCAAGGTCCAAACGTCAAGAAGGAGGAGGTAAAGGCAAAAGAGAACCTCATAGCTGTATTGGCTCCTTTTGAAGTGTTTTCCCATAATCTCCATCTAACGACTTTTGATTGTGTTTCATTGACCACCTGCTTCTGCAACGAGCCTGGGAAGTGTAGTTCATTTAGACTGACTTAATGCCACTTCCATCCTTGGAAGGAGGAAGGAGAGAATACATATCATTGAGACAACTGGTGATCTCTACATACAGAATCTCTGGTAGCTAAAAGTAAGTCAAATGAGAAGTCAGGAAGCAAGTCAGCTTAAATGGAGGGCCAGTCGGCTAGGTCCATAGCAAAGGGAGGTAGGTACAAGGGAGGCAGTATAGGCTGAGTCATCAGCCTGGCTCTGTGCTTATTAGCTGTGTGACAGTCTCCCAAATAGCTCAGTGCCTTAGTACTCTTGTCCCTAAAATGGGATTACTCTAAAGCTGACTCCACAGAGGCGTTTGAAGGTCTGCAGGAAGTAGATGTACAGTGCCTTAAAACTGGAAGGTGCTTTATGAATGTAGCTTCCATAGGCACTCAGCAATACGAGAAGGTGTCCAGGCAATGATTGCTTGAGAATAAATTCTCTCGTGAGGACTTCACTGCTCAAGACTCACCATTATTTCTGCCACTCATTTATTATCCAGTCTTACATTGGTCCTCAACACTTTCATCTAGGAAAAATTTTCCCCATTGAGGTTGCAAGGAATCTCCCTGAGCAAAAACCAAAGGTTTTTTGCAAAACCCCAAGGGGTATTCCATCTTTCAGTAACTGGACACAGCTAGCGTTACCCTTTGAAGAGAAATGGGACAGGAACAGAGTGAGGTGTGGGACAATTCTGATATCCCGAGCCTACAAGGCCAGAACAGAACATGGGATCTTGAGATGCTACTATCCCAGCCCAGCAGCCACAACCAATTGACAGCTGGCTCCTTTCATATAGTAAACTTGGGCCAAATGACTATGTACTAGGCACACTCCAGGTGCTCAAGATACTTCAGTGGACACAAGAAACACAACCTTTTTCCTTCAGGAAGCTTAGTAGTGAGCCCAGGGTTACACAGTAAACAAGAGAGGGGCTAAAGGACACGTGGAGTTCGGAGATAGTGAAGTTGGATGTGTGAAAGAGATTTATATAGAGAACAGTGAAAGAAGGATGGGTGGAGAGAAAAGTCTGGAGAGAGATATCAGGAGATAAAAGAGATCTCAAAGAAGTACCTGTATTTCAGGACCCTTCCAAAATTGAGTCTGGGGCAGGCTGTGTTGGAGAGGCCAGAGAGATATGTGTCCAGGAGTGTTCAGGGGCTGTGTCATTTCTGTGAAGTACCACTGGCAGCTCAAGGCTGAGGACTGGGAAACTCCTCCAGGTCATGCACCCTTCCTCATGTTTCTTGGGTGTATCCACATGTGGTTGAGGGTTGGGTCCTGGGGCAGATGTCCTGGATTCCAATCTTTTTTTTTTTTTTTTATTAATTGAGTTTATTGGTACATTTAAGGTACACAGTACAATTACATTCATTATTGGGATCTTGTACCTTTACATGACAGGTCTTGGTTCTTATTTTTTTCCCCTTGTCCCTGCCCTCCCTTCACCCACTCCTCCCATCCCCATTTAAAAACACTTTATTTCCATTTTTTCATTTTGTCATATTTTTTTCTTCTCCCTTATTACCTTTCCCCTACCCTTCCCACTTTCCCTACACCTTTAGCCCTTTTCTTCCTATTTCACGTGGTCAATTATATCATTAGGTTCTTATGTACTATTATAGTTTTTCACATGAGAGAAACTATTCGGTAGTTACACATGTGTGATTTAGTTATTTCACTTAGGATTATACCCTCAATATGTATCCATTTTCCTATGAATGAATCTAATTTCTCCTTCTTTATGGCTGAGTAGTATTCCATTTTATAGAAAAAACACATCTTCTTTATCCAGTTTCCAACTGATGGGCAAATGCGCTGTTTCCAAGTTTTAGCTATTACAAACTGTGCCACTATAAATACAGGTGCGCATATATCACCGTGGTATGATTCTTTTAATTCTTTTGGAAAGATACCCAGCAGAGGGATAGCTGGGCAAATGGATCCTCTAGTCCCAGCTCTTTGAGGTATCTCCATATTGATTTCCACAGTGGTTGCACCAGTCTATACTTCTGGATCTCATCTTATTAAAAAGCTTCTGTACTGCAAAAGAAACCATCAATAGAACTAAGAGACAACCTACCATGTGGCAAAAAGTTTTTACCAGCTGCTCCTCAGACAAAGGACTACTATCGAGAATATATAAAGAACTCAAAACAATCAGCCCTCCCAAATATAAAGACCCAATTCATAAATGGGCATCTGAAATGAACAGACATTTCTCAGACAAAGAAGTACAAGCAGCAAGTAAATATATGAAAAAATGTTCCACATCACTGGTCATTCGAGAGATGCAGATGAAAACAACACTGAGATTCCACCTCACCCCACAAAGAATGGCTACTATCAACAAATCAATCCATAACAAATGTTGGCGGGTTTGCGGGGAGAAAGGAACCCTTCTCCATTGTTGGTGGAAGTGCAGAATGGATTCCAATCTTGATTTGGAAGCCATATGATTTTGTGGAGATTACCAGTTTTTGAACTGTACTCTCCTCCCCTGTAAATAAGGATGGTTTAGCACCTAACTCAAAGGGTTGTTGTGAGGATACAATTCAATGAGATAATGTGTAGAACCCCAGGGCTGTGCAGTCACCCATGAGTGCCCCCGTTCCTGCAGCCCCATGGAAGCAGGCTCCGTTTTTACAGAGGAAGGAATCACTGGTGTCCTCCATAGCAAAGTTTTCAGGATGGTGTGTGCAGACATCGATTAACACAGGAAAGTTGGCCAGAGAATGGGAGGTGAGGAAAGAGATATGAAGCTACTCTAAATTTGAAATAGGACAGTAGGTTCAGCATGAAAAAGGATCCAAGAAAGTGTGTGAGCCTGGGGACAATTAGGGCATGCTTTGCCGACATGCTTTGGGAGCAGGACGCTGGCCTTGCTGCTTGTCTCTAGGCACTTGGTTATCTCTGTCACCTTGGAATTCATAGCCCTACTGCCCACGTGTTCCCTTCACTTGACATTCATCCCTTCCCGACTTGTCCTTTCTCCTGAACTGGATGGATGTGGCCCAATTACCGGCAGACACAGTACTTGCTGCTCTTGAATGTTTACATGGCTGCTGCTCCAAGTGTGAAAAGAAAAGCCAGGTTGTCTCTGTCAGTTGTGGCTGCTATGACAGAACATTGCAGACTGGGAGAGGTGGAGGGACTTCTGTCTGAACTACAAATGTACTAATAACAATCCTAGAAACCCAACATCAAGGCAGCAGCAGATTTGGTGTCTGGCAAGGGCCTGCATCTCAGTTCATAGACTTCTTGCGGGGTCCTCACAAGGAAAAAGGGGTGAGGCAGCTCTCCCCAGCTTCTTTTTGAAGGACAATAATCCCATTCATGGGGCTCTGCCTGCATTGCCTAATTGCCTTCCAAAGGCCCCACTTTCCAATACTATCATCTTGGGGTTAGGTTTCAACCTATAAACTGGGGGAGGGGGTTCAGTCTTGAGCAGAAAGGGGAACTTGACTGATAGTAGGTGCCTGACTGAGAGTAGAATGGGAAGACAGAACATGTCCTCCATCACTACTACACTATACAGAGGGGATGAGAGGCAGGTTGTGGTCGTGGGCCAGGGCAGGTCTAGGGGAGGGGCAGCTGGCCCCCACCACTGTCTCTTTCCTGAGGCAATAGGAGGGGCTCTGCTTTCAGGGGTCACCCTTTTTCATTTAAATTTCACCCAGCCATCATGCCCCTAGCTCCATACTAATTTCTGGGGATGGAGGGATAGGAGTACAACACCCTCCCATCCCCAATTCTCAGACAGGAGGGAACAAGCTTGCTACCTCCTCCTCATGGCCCAGGTCAGATGCCAGTCCACCCTGAAACCTCCAAAACTCCTCCAAAGTTCAGAAGTTTTTCCCCTCCACTTTGTGGTCCCAAAACATAAATGAGGTGGAGGCATCAATGCTTTGGGACCACAAAGTGGAGTGAAAAACTCCTGAACTTTGGGTTAAGTTGGTAAGAAGGCTTCAAGGTGGACTGGCATCTGACCTGGGCCAACAGAAATGAGCAGGAGTTTGCAAAGAGTAGGGTAAGGGCGGGTGTGTGAAGACATGCGTGGTGTGTGTGTATGTCTGGGTGCGTGTGCAATGTGTATGTGTGTGTGTGCTTGTGTAGAAGTGCTTAAGAGACTTCCTGGAAGAAAGTCTTGCTTCTCCTTCCCCAGTGTTTTCAGGATGCAAAGATAATCACAGTGACTGGGAGTCCAAGATCCAAGGGCCTTATATCTGGCTTGTATCATCCACTCCTTCATATTAAATCAGAAGAAATCAAAGCATGCCTGGGTGACTCGACATGCTAACATGTGACAGAACCTCCTGGAAAACCTGCTGCAGCCTTCAGATCCAGAGTGAAGAGTTTTGCAGTATGACTTGCTTTGTCAGAGTCCTCCAGAAAGGCCAATCTGGGCTCTGAGGACCTTGAACTTGCCCTTGGTCTTCTCACTTTAACCTCACTAGTTCTGCCCTGCACATTCTGCTGTGTCTCATGGTCAGGGCGCTGATGAGGTTTTCAGAGGTGGAAACGTAGGTGGGGTTTGAGAAGTGCAAGTACAAATGTACCGTGTTATATGCCACAAATGCATTACAGAAATTTGCATGTCAGCCTGCTTTTTTTTTTTTTTTTAAATTTCAATAGAATCCTAAAGAAATTAGGGGGAGTTGTCCTTTAATGGAGTTCAAACTTGCCTCCTTTTAACAAGTGAAGGGTCCTTTTGTAATGCAAATAATGTCACGATTCTGTGAGCTGAGATTCTGTCTTGGCTTTCTTTAAATGAGACACACCTCTAGAGAGCAAAATGCAGGGCTTGTTTGCAGCATTTTAAATGCAGGCTAGCGTCCACCCTCTGCCTTTGTTGTAATGCTTGCTTTGGTGGTCTTTGTTTATATCAGGTATTATTTTGGCCACTGGAGGGCCCTCCAGATAAAGAATGGTTGGAGAATCCCAAATGTGTTGCCTGAGCCCAGACTTCGGCTCACACCCTGATTTTTGAGCACACAGCATTTCTTGCAAATCGGATTTAACTGGGGAGACTAGCAGTAGCATTGATGTTTCTTTTATTTAGGAATTTAAGCATAAAAGGAACCTCTATTTGAAAGAGCAGCTTTTGGATTATGGTCTATTTGGAGCTGGAAAGGAGGCGCTAATCTTGTATGTGGAGAGTGATCTTGCAGAATTCAGCACAGCTTAGAGAAGCAGAGCTTTGAACAAAGGTTATTTCTCTGTGTGAAGAGACTCACACCAAGATGTACGGAATGAAGCTGAGCAATAGAAATTATTTCTGTAATTTGGAAAATAGTCTTTGCGGGAACTGAAAAAAAAAAAAAAAACAATTTAGGAGGTTGGTATCCACACCTAGGAAAACACAAAATCACCAATGTTCATTTTTGTGTCACCCTTTTTTTCTGCCTCATTGTTAGAGGCTAGTGCAGGGATTTTCATTTTGCTGAATGTAAATAAAATTCCAAGCTCATAGATGTCAATGCAGCATGGAAAGTTTCATAGCCAGCTCTCAATGGATCTAAACACAGACTTGTTGCTAAACCAGATAGAAAAAGTGTCAAGAAGAGCCCAGAAAAGAAGTATGGGCCAGTGAGAAGTTTTCCTTAGTTTATAAGACAAAGGAAATCCATCAAAAAAAAAAAATGTTCCACAACAGACAAATACCAAGCCATACTAAAATGAAGTCTTATGTTCTAATCTTTTAAGGCCTGAAATAAAAAGTGAGGTTGATCATAATGGTTTGCCCCAGTTCCCTTGAACTAGTGATTTTTTTTTCCAATAAGAGAGCAAAGGGCTGTCAGTGACAGATGGGCCAGCAGGCAACTCTGAGGATTAGTTTGGGCCCTAACAATTTAAAAACGTAGGCCCCACAGAAACAGATGTGGTCACATCACTGGGGATACAGTTAATGGCAAGACCTGTGAAGATCTGAGAAGATCTGTGGTTCTCACAGTGTCCCAACTGCCCAATGAAAATGCATCATTTCCTGACTCTTCCCTGAGATAGTAGACAGGCTCCCAGAGCCATGCAAAGGGTGATCCTTTTTATATTGATTTGGGGTGAAATGAAGAATGGTAAGGATTGGCTGCGAATAGAGAGCCTCAGTTTCCTTTTTGAACTTGGAAATTTATAGACAAGGGGCTCCAAATGAGGAGACAGATGGACTTCTGTCTTAATTAGCAGCATTTGTTCTTCCAGAAACCGCAAGATGTGGGCAGCAGAGAACTGTGGGTGCGTTTGGCATCTGAGGGTAAAATGAGGCAATGGTCCTTAGTGAGGTTGGCAAGCTAGGGTCTTTACATCTGTGTCAAGATCTATTTCCTTTTGATTAAGCCCTCACCACTGGTGGAAAGTACTGTTTTTGTGGTTCTATCTCAAAATTTGCACCTTCCTTGGTCCCCACCCAACTGCGAGTGACAGGTTGCGGATGATGTCCCTCTGCCAGTGAGTCTCCAGAAACTGCCGGGAAAGGCTCGCCTTGAAGGCTGGGGACTGGAGGTCAGGGCTGAAGGAGGCTGACAGGTATCGGTCACTCGGGGAGGGGATGTGCTACCCACTGATGACTTGGAGCAGCAAGCTTCATCTCACATTGCCCCTAAACACTGAAAAAAAGGTGGACCCAGGATCTGTAATCCTCTCCTTGCTTCTGAACTCAGGGCTGTCATTGTCTCCAACACGCCTTGACACTAAACATACATTTTCTTCTGACATTATTTGTATTGTTTCTTAAACGTATGACAAATGATTGTGTTGAGTGAGTGCTGGGCACCTTGCAGGCAGGCAGTAAATATTTGCCGAATGTTGAAAGAAGGCTGCGGCTGGGCTTGTCGGTATGACTCCTATTCAGACCCGGCAGCAGCGCTGGGTTCTGGAGGCTGGTGGATTTCGTGTTAGAGGGCTGGACCAGAGCTGTCTGACCAGAACGGGCTCTGTGAATACTAGAACATTCACAGACCTGCTGAGTAAAGGCCACCGTCTCAGGAAAGGTGGCCGGTTGGGAGACATACAGAGGGGCTTTCCTAAAGACGCGGTTCCTTTGTTCTGGTCGATTTCTGCCCGATTGAAAAGCAAAATTTTGCTTTCTGCAAGCCACCAGCAGCTCCCCCTCTTTCCCTTTCTCTCCTTTCCACCCTGGGAATTCATTTGCTGCTCCTTTTCCTCTGTCCCAGGGCAGTCCTTAGGGACAAAGGTCTTTGCTGTTAACACTCCAAGACAATATGGAATTTCACAATCCCCAGGGCACAATCAGAGCTGTCCTCCAAGGAGAGGGATCGCTGGGGCAGAGAGACCCCTACACACACCTGTTGATCGCCCCCTTCCCGGGGTGAGCGACAACCTGCATTGTTGCTCGGGATGCATGAGTTTCTGCACCAGGCTCGGCAGATGGCGCTTATGAGTAAAGCCATTCCCGTCCCTCCCCCGCTTCTCCTCAGCCAGCGCCTTGCTGGTCTAAAGCAAAAACAGATGTTTTCATCATTTCTGGATCTGGCATGTGACTTGCAGTTCAGCAGTATGCCGACATAGCCCAGAGTTGTGCGTTCCCTTCATCCCCCGCAAAATAAAAATTCCCACTTAAATCAGCCTTTTTCCTAAGCGAGCCAACGACACACGATCTGTTTAGTCCAAAGGGTGCATGTTTAATCGAGCTCCAACTGCAACTGCCCTGGTAGCCAGCACAGGCTCTATAATTGGGACGTTGTCTTTTTTCAGGAAAGACGCAGAGCAGCCAGACTAGCTATCTTTACACCAAGAGCTGGGAGAGGCGCTAGTCTTTTAAAATAGCCCTGGTCTGGCTGGCGGGCGAACCTGTCTGCTGGGGAGCTGCAGGGTCGCGAACAGAACGCGAAGGCCGGTGCGGCGCGCCTTTTTCCCTACACCCCCGGCAGGTGGCAGCATCGGCCTGAGCCGGCCTCTGCTTCTGGTCTGCCCAAAACCGGGCCCTTTTACTTTCGGTGGCCTCAAAATTATTAGTTCCAGATGAGTTCTTGCAATTGTAATATTTGGTTTAACCCAATCTGCCCGATTGCGTCAGCGCACGCTCAAATACAGCCGTCTGAAGTCTAACCAGACATGAGAGGCATGTTCCGGGGGGTGTCAACATTCCTTACCCTTTGAAAGAATTAAAACAAAACCAAATCGGAGGTTGATTTATCCTCAAATGAAAGAAGGGCGAGCAGGCATGGGACTAGGGTGCCCTGAGATCAGGAGAACACTGGAAGTTCAGGGAGGGCGTAACAATAGAACTTTGTGGGCTGAAGTCTGCAAGAGTGGAGCTGGATTTATTTGTTGAACTAGGAAGGGACCTCTGGGCTCTTTGAAGGTTTGAGCAAATAAGCAAAACTGGTGGGCATTTGGTTTACTAAGAGAAGAGCCTTCAAGTCACGTAGGCTGCTCTTGTAGGCGCAGAGCATGCTGTGACTGGGCCGGGCCTCTGCTTAACACTTGGCCCGGCTGCTCCTGAAAGGGCAGGGAGGAGGGGACATAGCACGAAGCCTTCTGGGGCCTTTAATCTCCATGTTAAGAAAGCAGACTGGGTTTCCCAAGGATGTAAGCTCAGGCACTGGAAGACGCCTTGAGAAGAGGAGGCCTTCTGCAAGGGCCCTGGCAAGTGAACCCCCTGGAGTATCCAGCGTTTTATAAACAGCCCTGCTGAGGTGTCACCTGTACAACTGATTTTTGACATGGGGGGTGGTGGGGCCTTGGTGGGGATCCATTCCCATGGACTCGATGTAGATGTGTCAGCTGAGGCTAAAAAACTCTCAGAGTCCTGGTGCAGAGCAACCCAGTCTGCAAAGGCGGCCCAGAAAGCTTGCTCCAGCATCCAGACAAAAAAGGGTGTCTGACTTTCTTCACTGAGAAGCAAGCTGGCCTTGGAAGAGATTAACTCTGCCATGCCTTTTCCCCTCCCCTGTCTGCACCCCACTTTTCATTCTGTGCTCAAATTTTTCAAGTACCTCTCTCCAGGCTGCAAGAAAGACTCCTGCTAGCCAACCCCAGGGATCCCGGCCGTTTCGCTGCAGGTCTCTGGCTCGACATGGTACTGATCAAAAGCTGACACTTGTCTGGCAGATGCTTCAAGTCCTGCGTGCCGGGAGCTAGTGGCTGGTGCTGGCATCTGCCAGGCAGGCAGGCTGAGTGTTATCTTGTTCTCTCTTCCTTGTTCCAGTGGCTGCCCCATGGTGGGGGTTAGGCATGGGAAAGGTGGTGAGGACCCTGGCAGAATGTTTGGGAATCCAGGCTTCCTGAATCTTCCCTTCAGGTTGAAAAATGCCTATGTCCTCACAGATTGCTAGGAAAGTGCTGATTACCTTGGTAGGAGCTGCCCCATGATTTTTGAGGATGCTGGACCTAGGGTGGGGATGAGGGGAATAATCAAGTTCAGTCAATATGGGAGCACAATACTGGCTCCCTGTGCACCCAGGGAAAAGTTGAGAAACCTCAGTATTTTCTTTCCACGTGTACATTTCCTTTATTCTCTCCTGAGAGTCAGCTTTTGAACATCTTATTGTCTAGTGATTCTCAGTCCTGGATACCTGAGGATCATCTGGATTCTATCCCAGAGCTATTTACAGCAAATATAAAGTGGGTGGTGGATCAAAATCGTAATTTTTGATCACCCCACCTCCCAGAGTGATTGTAATGTATAGCCAGAATTAAAGAAAAGAAAATCACGGTAATGCACTTTCTTCTAACCTAAATTCCTTTGTTTTACAGAAGAGGTTTGTAAGGGTTAAGCAGCCAAGGTCACACAAGTTCAAGTCCAAGCCTGGAATTTCAATATAAGACCCTCAGTGATGATTGCTGCTTTTCCTCAGTCTTCAAACTGTTAATGACTGACCCGGTCACTTATTTTCCCTGTTTGATGAAGTTGTCTAACAACCATTAACCTGTGTTCCTATAATCCTGTGAGAAATTTGGAAAGAAAAAATTCTTTATAGTTACCAAGAAATTTTGTTTTGCTGCTTTAAATAAATGTTTGTACTCTAACAGTTAGAAATGAGAATCACCCCTCACCCTGATTTCTCTCATTTACCACTTATGTTTCCAAAAGAGATTCACACCTGTAAATCATGGTGCTAACTAATCTGCAAGGATCTGTTTTTGTGGGTGAGGTTTGTGGGGCCTAGGAAAATTCAGTGATATGTTGAGGCTAAGGTAGATGGCAGAGGCAAAATAAATAACTAAATAAACAAGGAGGTATCCTAGCACCTGACTGGCTGTATTTTAACTGCTTTCTCCTGGGTTGCTCAAGGTGCCCTCTGCTTCTTAGTCTTTCACTCACTGGATGAAACAAGCACCACAGAAATAGCTGTCCCGCCAGGAGGAATCCCTCTGTATCTGATAATGGGCTTGCCTTGGATACTTCAAGATCTTTGATGCTTGAAGGCTGATGAAATTATCACTACTCATTGGGAAGAAGAAAGACAAAGAATCTGGGAATTGTTGCAGTGACCAGGGAAAGTGGAAAGAAAGCTGGACAGGTAGTTGGGGCAAAGGTGTCCTATGTGACCTTGGAAAAGCCATCATAGCTCTCTGGACATGAATTTTCTCCACTAGAAAACGAGGGAATTAGACATGATTTCCGAGGTCTCTTTCAGATCTAGCATTTCAAGAGGCAGTGAGCCTCTGGCTTCTAGAAACTTCCATCTTCAGTCAGATGTGAGGGTTGAAATTCTCTTTTCTCTTCAAGTTCATTACTCTTGAGGCATTTTCCTATGGCCTAAAGACCAGCTCACGAATTTTCAAGAAGGAAATCTGGAGATCAACAACCACAGAAAGACAATGACTGGGTCCCGTACCCGGGGACTGGCTGGTGATTTCACAAAGGTTACTTGATGTTGATTCCTCCTCCAGAATTATGTTTCTTCTTGGGAAAACTGCTCATGGATCTTTGATCACATGGGTTGTTTCTCCATCTACTCATTTCTTTCATTTTATACACACTAATAAAGTATATACTAAGTTAAAAAACTAAAAATGAGTAAGAAACGCTCATTATCAGGAATGACTCACAAATTAAAAGAGACTAATGAAGCATTATAACAGTACTACCTATGAACTTCGACTGAGTCCTACATCCAATGGAGGGAAATTTAGCAAATACATTTTTTGAGGCAATTGTGGAAATCTGTAGTCTTAGAATGGGATTATTGATCATATTTTAGACCTGATATGAACTTTGACTGAGTCCTACATCCAATGGGGGGAAATTTAGCAAATACATTTTTGAGGCAATTGTGGAAATCTGTAGTCTTAGAATGGGATTATTGATCATATTTTAGACCTGATGATAGCAGTTTGGCTCAATAGGTGGAGTCTTTATCACTGGAGAGGAAGGCTGAATGAAATATTTAGGAATTAATGCCATGAGGTCTGCAACTGACTGAGTCCTACATCCAATGGGGGGAAATTTAGCAAATACATTTTTGAGGCAATTGTGGAAATCTGTAGTCTTAGAATGGGATTATTGATCATATTTTAGACCTGATGATAGCAGTTTGGCTCAATAGGTGGAGTCTTTATCACTGGAGAGGAAGGCTGAATGAAATATTTAGGAATTAATGCCATGAGGTCTGCAACTCACCTTCATGTGACTCAGAAAAAAAAAAAAAAGTGTACCAGAACGATAGCAGCCGCTGAATTAAAGATAGAGCTTGTGGTTCACTAGCTACTCAACTTTTCTATAGATGAAAAATTTTCATAATTAAAAAAGGACAAAAATAGTGTGTCCCTGCCCACCGGGATCTAACATGTTCGATTTATTTGCTGTTTTCTGATCAGCAGTGTGTGAATTGCTATTTGATCCAAGGCAGAAGAAAGCTCATCTGGAAGAGGAACAAGTGACTGATTTTGGAGGTTCATACTAGAGAAGGGTTAATTTTAGCTTAGGAAATTGGTGGTAGTGAGAGAAGTTTTCCAAGATGGGGCAGTATTTGAGTTGGGTATTAAACAAAAAAAATCTACCATTTTAATCCAAAGAGACTAAGTCAGGATATTCCTGGCTGAGCACAGGATAGAAGCAAAGTTACAGGGCCCGAGGCTGTTTGGGGAACATCGATTGGTCTGCACAAGAGGAACGCAGTAGGTAGTGGGTGGGGTGCCCTGGATATAAATATTGGTTGGTCTCTGGCAACAGGAGGCCTCAAATGCATGCAAACACAATTTGGAAGAAGAATAAACACAATATATATTTTCTTCTGTGGTCACAGCAGCTCCTATACAACCATCATGTTCAGTTACCTAATTAATGAACTTTCAGCAGTGACTCCTACTCTTTCTTCCACACCAGAGTACATCATACCTCTCCACGGTTTTTTCCCAGCTTCCACAGGTGAAGTCAATCACCCAGGCCTTTCTGCTCATTGTTCATGCAGGTCACTCACATGCATTGATGATGTCTCAGGGAGCGGGTAAGGCCAATCTCAATGACAGCCATCTCTGACTATTTTCTCTGAACTCAACCAACTGCTGTTCTTATGTGTCTTATTTCCTAGTTCTTTGGCTCCACAGCTGAGCTCCCCACAGGATGCCTGCAGGACAGCCACCAGAGAGGACAGGTTTGCAAGAAAGAGGACAGGCTGCTGCCCAGCTTTTGCCAGGGACCACCTTCAGTTAGACTTTTCTCAGTGGGATTTCTTCAGTGTGGAAATAAAGGCATTTTCTCCAACATGTTTCCAGAGGAGTTTTGTGTATGTTATTGCTTCTAATGCTTATCATTTTGTGCTGTGATTATCTTGTGTCCTTTGTCTATTTTCCCTACTAGACTATGAGTTACTCAAGGAAAGTCAGCTTTGAATCTCCAGGACTTAGCACACTGCCTAGTACTTAGTAGGTGCTCAATAAATGCTTATTGAAAGAATGTGTGGGCAAGTGAATGGATGGAAAGGGAAGAAGGCTCCCCCACCTTTTTTTTGGTACTGGGGATCGAACTCTGGCCCTTGTGCTTGCAAGGCAGGCAGCGAAACCACTGAGGTAAATCCCCAGCCCTGCTTCTCTTTGATCTCTGCACTATTAGTTCCTTACTTGAGTACATAATGGAGAATTGACTATGTGTGTAGAACCTAACAGTTATAAATAGGCTGCAGAGTCTCCTATATTGAAGCTCCATCTCTGCATTTATCTGTGTTAGTGTGAGTTTTAAGTATGGTTCCATAAGACAATGTGAGCCTAAAGTGGCTCCTTTGGAAAGCTGTTTTCTGGATCCATGTAAAAAATCATCACAAAGGCTCTCACATGTGGAGCCACAGTGGGGTTTCAGAATGTGTTATCTCCGAACTTGGGAAATGAATTGAGTCCTAAACCATAATAATGAGACTTTGCTTCGAGATAAGGCCATTTTCACTAGCAGTTCCATCGAACATGTTGCAAACATTAATTAAATCCAATGGCTGCTAGCGTCACATTCTTGTTCAGTCTGTACAGAAAATGCATTGTCATCACCTTCACAGGGGCATGGCCATTTCCCCTCTGTTTGACACACCAGTAAATTGTATGCTGAGAGACAAAGGGACCAACTTCAGAGCAGTTGCCATGAAGAAGCCAGGCCAGGAATCATGGGGTTTGTTCTGATCACTAAGTAACCACCTCTTGTCCATACAACAGATGGTAGGTAATTGGGTTGGCTGTGTACTTTGTCCTGGCAGTGTTTCTTTAATTACTGTTTTCAAAATATTTTCACTGTCCCTGTTCCTCCATTCCTAAGCCCCTATAAGAAAAAGTATCCAGTTGTTTTTATGATTCAGAAACAAGCTAACTGTGTTTGTGGGATTCTTATGGAAAGCAAAAGTTTTATGTTAGATAAAATAACAGCTTAAATCTCACACAGGACAACTTGAGGAAGTTTTGGTGACTGATTTTACTGTCTCAGAATGAATGTCTAGCAAAGTGATTGGATGAAGGGACTCCATCCATTGAGGGAGAAGGCTTGACGTCTCTATTCTACCTCTTCAAACCAGGAGCATCAGGATGTTTTTTTTAAAAAAATGATGGTCAAAGAACCACATATTACACTCTTTTCTGAGCACTAGCCATAGAGCCATTTTGGCTTAGCCCAATTCATGAAATTCTGGGATCTTTTTGGAGAGTAGCTGTCATGAACAAGGCTTTACGCTAGCAGGGGATCATTATATCCTTAGTTTGATGTTAAGCACACACTCAAGGCTGTCTTGGTCTACACCTACCTGTACCCTAATTTCTTGTAGTACTACAAAGCTGCTTTCATCCTTGGTCTATTTGATCAATGTAAAATAAGAAGACTAGGAAGTAGAAACACAGGTAGAGTGGCAAAGATTATACTCAGCTGAAAGTCTTAAATGAAATTTGCTATGCAAAAGAGTTCTGAACTCGAATTTTCCAAAACCCATAGCCTTGGGATTATCTCTAAATTCCCTAACTGCAAAAACAGTTTCTTCTTCTGCTTGTTCTTAAGAGAAGTGGTGATAAGAAATCTGTAAATGGCTTACTTCATTATTTTGGGACATTTTTTATCCCTTGATTTTGGTGCCAAGGATTCACAACCATCAAAACAGAGAACTGGAACTGTGGACCCTATGTAAAAGACCTGTTAAAGGAGAGATAGATACTGACAAGCAAGATCTTCAGAGTGGCTGAAGGCGAATGCTAGCAGCATTTATCTAGGGGAATTTAGGCACCACTAGACAAAAGGAAGTGATAAGTTTGAAATTAATTTTGCTGGAGTTTTCCAGAGTTTTTCCTTGCAGAGCCCTCTTCTTGGGTCATTTTGACTCTGGATGGCTCTGTGTCATATGTAGTGGTGAAGGAACCCTCACAAGCCAGTTCTGTGCATCATGATCCTACTGTCCACTGATCCACAGATTCAAGTTAAATGAGCACTTTTAGTTTATTAGATATCTGCTGGAAGTCTAGGATTGTGCTCACTGTTCCTGTGAAGTGGATCAGCCCCATCCTCAAAGCTAATATCACTTTTGATGAGCAAGTTATGTGTGTCTTCTGAACCTCAGTTTCTATACTTGTAAATCAGAAATACTCATATTATTCTATCTTTTTCAGTGAAGATTAAGTGAAATATATTTGATGTTTGCATTAAGTTGATACTCAGTAATGTGAGTTCCCTCTACCTTTCTTTCTCTAAATCTGGATTTCCTCATTGTGAAATATAGCTGGTTAATAACAGCTCCTTCACCAGGAGGTTTCAAGATTAAGTAAGGTAGGGCTGGGGATTTAGCTCAATGGTTCTGCCACCTGCCTTGCAAGCACAAGGTCCCAAGTTCAATCCCCAGTAACAACAACAACATCAACAAAAGAATTAAGTAAGATGATGCATGTTAAAATGTTTTCCTATGGGCCTGGGAGTGTGGTTCACTGGTTTGCTTAACATGCCAGATTTGATCCCCCGTACTGCAGAAACAAAGTGAATATTATCATACTAATGATAACCATAATTATTACAATCACTCTCCAAGAGCTTACAGTCATGCTGAGAACCCATGGCATGTGCCTACAGAACACTTGCAAACAGTACATGATGAAGCACCCCATGCCTTCTTGACCTCTGTAAGTACTCTGATGCCCCAATGGCCTCAAAGGGTTTGATTTAACCCATTTTCCATAATCCAGCCAGAAAACAGACCAATGGAGGAGTGCTGCTCAGCACTTTCTAATAATTTAAATGCTTTTTTTGTTTTGTTTTGTTTCCTTTTTTCTTTTTTGGTAGCGGGGGATCAAACTCAGGTCCTTGTGCTTGCGAGGCAGGCAGTGGAACCACTGAGCTAAATCCCCGGCCCTACCTTCTAATAATTTAATGGGATTGAATGGGGTGAGATAATAATTCTTGACAAATTTAAAGCTATTTCTTCAGTGTTGTTTCCACTATGCCACCTTCTAACCTTGACCCCACTGAGCCCTTCTACAATGCTTCTGCTTTGGCCAGGCTAGGTTGCCTCACTTTTAAGCAAGCCTATCTTGTTCTCTTCTACTTCTTCAGCCCCTTCCCTTTCATGCCACAAATTATGTTGTTGTTCTTTTTGTGGTTTTCTAAGTCTTTAAATTCCACGTGACCACCAGGACATGTTTTTGTACATGCTTATGTTCAATAAATATTTATTGAATGAATGGTTACTTTTCTCCTTCATATGATATTCAAAAAGACTTAATTAACAGGTTAACTGTATAAGGCATGGTTCCAGCAGTCCTACAGAGATAATTACACAAAAGATCCCTGTCCCTAAGTAGCTTAACATCTAAAACTATTACACCTATAAACACTCATTTATAACAACTAATGACTTGGGTTCTTAACCTAGAATCTATTGACGACCCCCTCTTGTAAATGGTATGTGAATGAGTATATGAAATCTCTGAAATTATATGGAAAATGTTGCATATGTCAACATTCTGGGGATAGAATCCACATTCCACTGTGAGAGCTGGAGCAGAAGTGGTGAGAAGCAGTAGATGCTGGATTTTATTTGGGATTTATTGACTGAGGTAAATGAAGGCCATGAGAGTAGGGGCAGAAGCAGAGATCATTCTTGGTTGTTTTTATTTGAGCAAGTGTCTGAATATCTTGCCACAGACTGAGAGGGCAATGGCTTTGAGGGAAGGGGGAGCTGACCGGGGTGGAGGTCAATAGTAGGTAAGTTTAATATGACTATTAGGCATCTCAAAATGGATATCAGAGAGCAGCTGGATGCATGTGATAGACCTAAGGGAAGAAGTAGTCTGGGGGACCCAAATTTGGAAATTGGTAATACATAGATGTTACTTACAGTCATTGGGATCATTCAGGGGAAGAGAAGACCAAGGAATAAGTCATAAGACTTTCACAATGTGAAATTATGGAGAAGAAAAGCCCAGGAAAAGAGGCTAGATGGAAGAGCCACTGAGTTGGGAGAATAACCATGAGAATGTGGTACCCTGAAGGCAGGAGATGATGATATTAAGAAGAAACCAGTAGTGGCTCTGCAAAGTTTAACTCCTAGAAATTATATTGCTGTGTTGTGCTTGTTTGTCTGTATCATTGACTAGAGTGAACTTGAGTACAGATGTCTCACTTGTCTTTGAGTTGCCCATAGTACATGAATGGGACTTGGGCATTGTCTAATAAATGCAAAAGAAGGGAAAAGCAAAGAAAAAAAAAATCAAAGGGCAGTCAAATGAATAAAGTACCCCCCCAAATCTGAGGCTTCTGTGGCTGAGATCAGCACTGTTCATAGCACGGTGTAGGAGTGGGTGTGGTATCATATGTTTCACACAGCAGGAGGCAGCACAATCACATTGCTGTGTCAGAGATGTGGAACCCTCGGTAGGACACATATCCAACAATGGCATTTGTGCACAAGGGCACTTGGCTGGGGAATGACTGCACTTCCACTTCTACCATCTGCTTAGTGAATTCCCAGCCCACTGGCTCCAGTGTCACTTACCTCTTAATTACCAGCATTGGCTCCCACCTAGCTTGAGAGACCAGCTTTGCTTACTGGCTGGATTTTGAGCAGTGACCTGACAAAGCCTGTATCTCTTGGCTGAGACTTGCCCTGGTCAACTTCAGCCAACCTTTCCACCAGGATATCCTGACTTTGTCCATCTAGTAGTGCCAAGCAGTCTGACATCCTGGTAGCCCTGGCAGCACCAATCTGATTCTGATGACAGAGGGGGCAATGCCCCACAGTGCAAAGTAGATTTAGAGCCTCTAAGAATAGTTGGCACAGGGTAAAACTAATTAAGAGGCAATTGAGAGATCCATGGGACCTGTGGCACAATCTACTATCAGTGAACTTTCCAAATTGGGGTGATAGTAATTACCTGAATCCTTGGATGCTCTGTTGTGACATCCTGGAAAGGAGCCCAGTCTTCCCCAGATGATGTCTACTCTTGAACCATCCCCCTTCTAGAGATGTTCAGCTTTTCCCCTTTTTCCAGGGTGAGTGGCCTTTGGTTTAGGGGTCTTGGTTGTATGACCTCAGAGAATGGATAATTTTTTCCTAGATAAGTTGACCCTAGCAGCCTCCTCCTAATCTTCTTGGCTTTTTCTTAAACTTAGTCAATAAAGAAATCTCAGAGTTTACACTACACCTTCTGAAATGAGTTGTTCTTATTCTACAGACATGTTCATCTTTCCCTCTGTGGCAGATTCCCACGAACCTGACAGAGATGGGAGTGTGATGCTGGGATTTCTGAGTGTCATACTCTCATCAGGAGTTATAACATAGGCACCAGGTGCATGTGACAGACCCTAAGGGCAGATTTCTAAGAGAGTTCCAGGGATTAGGGACTTTTATTAAGAAACTAAATGCTCATATCTTTCGTATTTCAAAGCACATTTCCATTGTGTCTCATTTAATTTTTATTACAATAATACTATGGGAAGAGAAGGAAAAGTGGAATAGCTCTCGTCCCATCCCCTACAGATGGTAACTGAGACAGAGAAAGGATAAATTAACTATTAGGATTTGGGACCTGAATTTGAGTCTTCAGATTCCCAACATAGGAAGAAGCTCTGTGAGGCTGTGAGGAGTCACATATGATCCCTGATACATCCATCTGGAACTAAGATGATAGGAAGCTGCTCTCAACAGGGCCTCAGCTGTATCTCTACCCATCTGAAGGGTGTCAGGATCTCTAGAGAGGGAAAGAAGAAGAAAATAAGTGTTGTTTTAGAGCTAGGTTCATTTTACTTTTATCTTTAGAAGATGAATGCTTATAACATAAACTGCCTAGCAGAAGTGCTAAAAAATCTTGACTAATGGGGTATGAGTAAAAAATATTTTAAAAAAAGTAATATATTTTTTGTCCTCTACTCTAACCAAGTAACCAAAATTCTGAGCTTGTGCAGTCGCTGTATTCTGTGGCGATCATCATCTCATCACAATCTCACTCCAGAGGAACTGGCCATCTCTGGAGCTCTTGCAACTGACTGTCTCAAGTGGGGCAAACTTCTAGTGAATGGGTGGACTGAACCTGAACCTCACTAACCAATAGGTTAAGCATGTGCCAAGTACTGTTCCTGGTTCTTTGGGCAACAAAAAGCCCCCAAAGGATATTCGTTTTAGATAAGAAATCTGTTATTCAGCTTTTCATTGCTGTGACAAAATACATAACAACTGAGAGGAGGAGAGGTTTATTTTGGCTCACAGTTTCAGAGGTTTCAGCCCATGGTCAGCTGGTTCTAAGGCAGAAACATCATGGTGGAACGGCCTGGCAAAGGAAAGCTGCCCACCTGGTGGCAGCCAGGAAGCAGAGAGGAAAATAACAAGCTACAGAGTAAGGGATGGATCCCAAGGTCATGTCCCCATGATCCGCTTCCTTCAGCCAGGATCCAATTTCTGTGTTCATTACCTCCCAATAATGCCACCAAGGTGTGATCTCAAACTATGAAATTAGAGATCTCATAATCGAATCACTTCCCCCAAAGTCTATCAGCAGCCAAGACTTCAACACAATGATCTTTTTGAGGGGATATTTTGTATCCCAACTATAACAGAATCAAAATAAAATATTTGAAGTTTCATTGAGCAACTTAAACAATTAAGCATGTTCATAAGAGTAACCTTGTACATTATTCAGTATTTGAATATTGAATAATTATATGTAGTTGAACAGATGGGTAGTAGAATAGCATAAGGAAGACTTTGCTAAAGTAGCAATAATCTCCAAATATCAGAGTTTTAATACAACGAAAGTTCATCTCTTGCTCAGGTAACACATGAGACAAGGATTGTTAGGAGTTGCTTGCTCTTCCCAGTTACTCAGGGACCCATACTGTCAGAAGCTCACCATTGTATAACTGAACTCTCTGGAACATGTGAGCTTTAAGGCTTTCAGGGAAAAGGAGAAAAAGATGAATGAGAACACTGGCTTTTCACCCTCACTCCACAAATAATACCTGTCGCTTCTGCTCACAGCCCATTGGTCTGAACAAGTCACATGACTCCAAGGTCCTGTAAAGAAGGTTGTATAATACAGGACATTTGAACTATTTAGTAAGTATTAACAGTTTCTGCTACAAATGAAGAGTGGATATAATGGTAGATATAGTCCCCACCCTCAATTTCTGTTCCAAACAATGATGCAAAATACAGTTATGGTGCTGAAGAGATTGGCAGGATTGGGTCCTGGACAGGATATGGTACTACAAAGGTTGGGGAGCTGGAGGATTGGTAAGTTTTGATAGAATTTTTTTGAACAAATATATGTTGGTAGAAAACCAACAAAAACAATAATTAGCTTGCTTGAGGGTAGACTGTATGATAAAAAATAATACTAATGACAGCAGTAATGAATGACATTTAATGGAGCACCAAATATATACCATATACCAATATATACCCAGGTCTAAACTTTTATATATATTCACTCATTATATTATTTCAATAGCCTTTAGTCAAAGGTAAGGCTCAAAGAAATTTAGTAATTTGCCTAGGGCCGCACTAGCATATGGCAGAGCCAGGGTTATCTCTTTAGGGTTCACTCACTGGAGGAGCAGATGAGGGCTAGATTTCTGAAGGTCACGAATAACATGTTAATGTGCCTGAGAATTTACTCAGAAGGCAAAGGGTACAACTAAAGATTCCAAAGAAGAAATTACATGATAAGATTGACAATTAAATCATAAATAGCATAGCGTGAAGACCTGGGAGAAGTGAAGAAATGGAGCTGGTTTTCAGGGATGCAGAGGGTATGGCCAATCAGAGAGAAGTAAAGAACATTCCAGGCATGAACAAGCTCACTGCGGATGTAGAAATAGGAATGAATATAGTGTAGAACAAGATAGTGAGATTTTTCTGACTGGTGCAGGTTTCATAATGTAAGTAGAAATGGGAAAAACATTATGAGGGATTCTAAAGTCAGATCAGGGAGTTCAGTTCAATTTAGTAGCAAGGGAAGAAACAACCGTGCTTTGAAGATTCAGTAGGAATGAATTAAAGTGTTGCCTCTTTGTTTCTTTCACTGTCCTCAGTCTTACTCTAGTCATGCGCCCAACACACCTGAACATTCAAAGCCTGAGGCCATTTTCAAAGGCTCCTTGCTATTCTTGCAAAAAGAGTTCCTCTTCTCTACAAGCAATAAAATAGTTGAAGTCAGGTTGTTATTTTCTCCTCTTTTCTAAGAACCATTACAAAGGTGTGAAATATTAGACACTTACGCATCTGTGAATAAGATTATAGGCTAAAACGCGTGAGTTCCCATCTCAGCTAATGAAGCAGAATATGTTTTTAATTTCTGAACTGCTAAAATGTTCTGCCTTTTTTGGTTGTTCCTACAGAAGACTTCATATTTTAATAATTCAGTGTAGCCTAATTACTTTAATTAATCACCTTCTTTTCAGAGATGTCAGTGGGCTTTGTTATTTTTGTGTTACTGTAGGTACTATTGGGAGTTTTAAGGAATTTTAAAAATATATATGTAATAACCCAGGTTAATTCTTTCATGGGGTCTGAAATTTGTATCCTGTTCCTCAGAGTGATTTGTCCTTTGCAGATGCCACCAGTCATGCCCTTAAATTCCTGCCTCTTCCATCACATTCCCTCCCTAAGGCCTGTTAACAAAACCATCTCGAGCCATTCTGTGCCTAAAACATTGCTGTCTATAGAGACAAAAGTAAAATGCTATTTAGAGCAAGTCAATATTTTTGCATTTTTCTGAGTCATGATGAATATACTGGGAATGACAATAGCTTTTATTGTACAATCAATATAATTTGCTTCCCTTGCAGGAAAACATAATTAGCTTATAGTTCATGCAGTGGCAATGAAGATGTGCTCATTTTTAAAGCCTGTTCATGGGTGGAGAGTCTTTTCCCGATCTGAATTGGGTGTCCCTTTCTGGCTCCTGACCCAGGCTGCCTGGGTGTCACTACGCAAATCTCTTAACTTGAGAATCATTTGTTAACTCTCCACCAAGGACTGACAGTGCTTTTATACAGACTTAGTGACCCACAAGTTGACTATGTTGAGGCTGGATGTTAGAACCTGGTTTTGACTATAACTTGAAAGGCTTAAATGACAGAGTTGTCTTATTGGTTGTTCAACTGTCTTCCTAGTCCTTTCCATTTTATTTTTAATTACAGAAAGAGGAGCTCAGAGCTCGTAATTTTCATTCATTTTACTCAATAAATGTAAAAGCATCTCCAACTGATTAATACATTGAAATATAGGGAGAGAGATATCACACCGCTTTCCCTCTTCTTTTTCTGGGAACCTTTTGCCCTTCCCTAGCTGTGTGGTTCTCCATTTTCCTGTGCAGGCGGGCTGCTTGCAACATCCTTCCTGTGCATTTTACACTCTCCTGCATCAGTCTCTGGAGCCTCTGCTTAGTTGGGCAGGGCAGCTCTGCAGTTGGTTGGAGTTTTTATGAGAGCTGAGAACAAAGTGCAGTGAGTGAAGAGCTTGACTGAGTGCATCTCCTAGGTTTCTGGTGAAAGGCTGCAAGGAGGCTTCCCGTTTGGGGCTCAGCTTGCACACTTAAGTCCAAATGCTGACTGTCTGAAATCAGATTTATTCAACCTGGACTTTGGCTTTGAACTGAGACACACATGTTACCTGTCACCTGAAGGATGCAATTAGCGACTGTACTTGGAGCTATGTTTTCTGTCAGTGCTGGCCAGTGGATGTGAGCAGAGATTTGTTGGGGTGGGAAAAAGAAAGGCTCATTTAAACCCTCTTTTTGTTTTCTCTCTTTCCATCTTCTGCCCATGCCTCACCCTTCATCCTCTCAAATCTTCCATAACCTGGGAAATCACAGCATTAAGTAGAAAGAAATCAGATATCAGATCAATTCTTGTCATGGATCTTAAAAAAAAAAAAAAAAAAAAAAGGCTTGTGGTTGAAAAAATCCTCCTGGTCGCTTTGAGCCTCCTAAAATTTTTGTATTGCAATCAGAGATGTTAATTGGTTGAAACTGCCTGTGGTTTTAGGAAGTGCTCTGATTACAAGGAGAAATCCTTTTATGTTGCTGGACTCCAGCCACAAAATCTCTGAAGTTAGGAATCTGGCAGAGGTTGAACACCCTCCAGGGTGTAAATAAACCAGCCAGGTCTATAACCCAATAGAAGTCAATTTATTGTGTGTATTTCAAATCATTCAGCCCGAGCTCTGCCCATTTATTAAAGAAAAGGTGTGTGATATAGCCTGCTCTCTGACAATAGAGTACAGCAACTGCTATGACTGTGGGGTCCACAGAGTCAGTGGAGGGAAAGAGGAGACCTGAAGCTTCAACACTTTTCTTCTTTCCTGGGTTTGCAAGGAACTGTCTAGAATTTAGCAGCTGAGCAAGACTGGCACCCAGAACTGCTCACTCTGCTAGCCAGGAGGCTAAGGTTGAAAGAGCTGAAGTGAGTGAAAGTTGTAGAGCTCTAGTCTTGAAATCCCAGTTACATTCTCTGCTGCACTGTGCCTCCATGTGGATGTTATCAGAGCGGGACGGTTTGGTGGGGTCAGATCTCTGGGCCTCACAGACATGCCCAGGGCAGTATGGTGGTAGGAAGCTGTTATAAAGCCTTGGGCAGGGAGCCCCTGTAACCCATGCACAAAGCAGTTCCACTTGCATTGCAGAAAATTGTCTGGGGTCCATCTAATCCTGATCAAGACCAGAAGAAGAGCTCTCCACCCGAACCTTACCCACTTTCCTCCAGCTTTAGCATAATTGCATTCCCCAAACGGTATGTGACAGCAAAGTAAGGGTGTGAAATGTACTCAGCCTTGTTTGCATACTGTTCCAGACTGCTGGTGAAAGTGAGTTATTAATGTAACCCAGGACAGTTCGTACAAAGATGCCTCTTAATTGCTTAATCTTCAGAATTGGTTCATTGGGCACAACTGCCCACCTACACCCAAAAAATAAACTAAAAGACCCCCATACTTGTATAATACCCCACTTTAACGTAGCAAGAGCAGCAATAGTTTGACTGGAATCTTTTTTGTGTGTGTTTGGGGCTCCCCCCGCTCCTCTATCCTCTTCAGTCCCATTGGCTCCTGCTAAGTCTCAGAGAACCAATGAAATACCTCTTCTTCATTCATGTCCTAGCAACAAGCTTGCTCCAATCTTTCTCTGCCAAACTAACACCTGAAAAATTACATCATGAATAATGGCAAAAGCAGCAAGGGCCAGAGAAGGGATTTTTTCCCCCCCTTCATCTGTCTGCTGCAGAGTTCATTTAAGGTGTTTTAGTCTAGATTCTTAAAGTGATAATGTCCTAAGTTTTTGCTGATTTTTAAAAAGCATATTAGTTAATATAAAATATTAAATGAACAGTAATTGAAAGGAATAAAAGCCCTTTGGATAAAAACGAGGGAAAAACATTTTTCTCATGGTGTTCTAGAAATGCCTCAGGCTATCAGAAAGACTTCATTCAGAAAAACCCCCGAAGTGAAGCAATGGATTGGTCATATATTATTTGGGAAAGGACTGAAATGTCCCAAACCACACAAGCCGCCCACCCACTGTCCCATACAAAAATGCAGCCCTTCCTGGTGGTTTCTCTTGCTGCAGTTAATGATCCCCAAGGCTCTTTCTATTACTACTTTGGAATAAAGGGCCCTTTCTTTACGGGGGTCCTGGAGCCAGGGAGGGAATTGCCCTGAGAATCTGCCGAAGGTGTGGGGTTGTCGGGCTAAAGGGTCTCAGGGGAGCGGGCGTCTGCGCACGTGCGGGGCTGCGAATGCAGACAGGCAGCTGCGGGAACGCGGAGCAACGAGATCCAGATGACTGGGGAGGGAGGGGGCTGGTAGCGAAACTCGGAGGGCCTGGAGAGCTGATAGGGAGTGGGCTCTGGGGGCAGGGCGTCCCCCTTCCCCCGCAGACTTGCTCTTTCCAAATGGGCAGGGATTTCTAATGAAAATGTCCATCCTTCTAGGCGTTTTTCGAGAACTAGACGCTGATTTGCCGCTTCCGGCTTCCCCCACCGCACCCAGTCTAGCGCAGACAGGGAGCAGAGACTCAGACACAAAGAACTGCAGCCTTGCGCAGGCACCAGGGAAGGGCGGGGCTGGCACCTGCAGGGAGGCCACGTGCACCATGCGCAGCCCGCCGGGCCGCGACCCCGACCCCTCCGTCCTAGGCACCGAGCCGCGCACTCTGGCATCCTGCTCAACGTGCAAGCATGTGTACAGCGCCAGTAGCTGAAGCTGAAAAGAGACCTCTGGGGCCGTCGGGGCCGGGGCGGGCGTGGAGGCTTGCTCGAGAAGCAGAAAATAGATCTATTGGGTGTGTGGCTCCGCCGCCGACTTTGCAGCTCACCTCAGCCTTCGCCTGGGCAGCAGGCAGCGGGGTGGTTAGAGATGCTGGCAGACAGTCCGCCTGTTACTTGTGAACCTCATGAGGCCCCAGGAAGGAAAGGGAAGGGTGGCAGCCTACGGGTTTGGGAGGTGGAGAGGGGAGGACGGTGTAGGCCACCTTAGAGATGGAGACCGAGATGTGCCCCCCCTCAGCCCCAGCCACACGGGTTGCAAAGTTAACCCCTCAGACTCCAGTTCTGCCAGCACCTGTGTCACACTGGCCACCTGCCACAGAGTCAGCTGTCCGAAGGGTGAGCACCACACACCAGAAACTCAAAGTCTCAAATATTGCATGGTGCAGAAAATTTTGGTCACCTAGCCTGAGGAGCAGCTTTGGAGAAATGAATGGCTGGGTGGTATAGACCAGTGAAAATCACAGTGGGAAGGAGCACTGGAAAAGGAGTCCATCTGGATTGTGCAAGGAGACCTAGAGGAGGGTGACCCACTCTTCTTCCATCCAGTGTAACTGTTGTAGTGGTGGCATGTGATGATTCTCATAACGTGCATAGCATAGTGTCTTGCATGTGTGGTAAATACCCAGTCACATTAGGCTTCATCCGTTGGTCTTGTGCATGGACCCAGAATTTTGAGGTAGGGTTTCCATTCCCAACTGCATCCTCTTTGAAATGCCCGCTTCCTTTCTTTGGCTTCTGTGCTACAACATCTTTCTGTTTCCCTCCACTTCCTGGACCCTTCTTTTCATTGTTCTTTCTGAAAACTGCTTCTTCTGGCCAGGCCTTGAATGTTGGTTCTTCGGGACTCTCTTCTCCTCCTCCTCTGCTTTTGTGATCTCATCCTCTCAAAGGTTACAATCCGTTCTATCCCGATGGCTGCTGCCCTATAGCAGGACCATGTATCCATGCACCTGGGCTTTCCTTCTAGGTGTTTCCAGGTATGTTAGATTCAATATGTCCTTCATCTTCTCCTCCACCCCTCAGTTTGCTTTTTCATCCTGTGTAACTGTCTCAGCGAAGAATGCTTCCACCTGTAGAATTGTCTGAGGCAGAAACGTGGCTTTCATTCTTGACCCATCATGGCTCCTCATCCCTATAACCAGTTGTTCATCAGGAAGCATTGATTTTACTTCCCAACTAGTTTTCAAATGCACCGTTCCACGCCTCCCCGCTCCCGCTTCTCACCATAAATCCCACCCAGACCTGCATTAATGTTATTGTTTCCGCTTAGTGTCCCTTGGTGACTTGGACATGGCTCCCTGCCTTGCATGCTTCATCCCAATTCATTCTTCTTTGGCTCCAGCTCTATGAAGATAATCTTCAAAATTCTTGTCTCTCCCACAAAGAGGGAAGTGCAAAACTGCACTCCTCCATTAGATATATCCAACCTATTCCTGGCTGGATGTAGGCTCCATTTACAACAGATGTTTCATCAAGGCGTCTCTGCCCCTACCCCTCTGGTCCTATTATAGGGCTTCAAAAGAACTGGTTAGCTTCCTTCCCATTGACATCACACTTTCTACTTAGTTAATACCTGTCTCCCCTATAAGGGGAATTTATGATGTTATGAGAATAGGGGCCTTATATTTTATTTATTCATCATCATCATTATTATTAATCATGGTACCTGGGATTGAATTTGGGTCCTTGCACTTGCAAGGCAGGTGGCAGCACCAATGAGCTAATCCCCTGTCCCAGGACTTTATATTAATTTATCAGTATAGTCTTACGTACCCGGCATATAGTAGGTACTTAAAGAGCAATTTTTGATAAAAGAAAGTCTTCCAACTGTGTTCTATCAATAAATTTGATAAACAATCTCTTTTCTATATAAAAGTATGCAATAGGGCAAGATTGAGAACCAAGATTGTTTAGTCCAATTTATAGTCTTTTTTGATAATTTAAAATCAACATTAGTGAGATATAATTTACAAATAAATAAATACTTTAAGATGAAGCCACTTGAAGTGTACATTTTGATTAGTTTTTGGCAATGTATGTACCCCATAAAAATACCATTACAATTAAAACATGTAATATTGCTGTCATGTTCCTTTATTTGGCCTCTTCCCTCTTGAGTGACCTAGGCAACATTCTGTTTTCAGTCACTACATTGGTGTGTACAGTAGTGCAGGCGTGTATGTTCTAGAATTTCATGTAAGTGGAATCCTATGTACTATTTGCACATGTATATTTTTATTCAGCATAAAGTTTTTGAGCTTTACTGAGGTAAATCTTAAAACACGTTGTTCTTTTTATTGCTGAGAATTATTCCACTCCATGTATTTCTCACATGTTTATTCAATCACCTGTCTGTGGACATTTGGGTGATTTCCATTTTTGAGCCATCATGATTAAATCAGTCTCATACATTTCTGGATGAGTCTTTGTGTAGATATATATTTGAGTTCTTTCAGATAAGTGCTGAAGAATTGGTTAGGTCATACGGCAAGTATATACTTAATTTTGTTAGAAATTGTCCAACAGTTTTCCAAAGTAGTTTTCTCATGTTACCCTCAGTCTTAGTCACTTTCCTTTGCTGAGATACTATACCCAACACCCACAAACAGGGAAGTGAGATTTATTTTAGCTCAACAGTTTCAGAAGTTTCAGCCCAGGCTGAAATGGAGAAACAGTATGATAGCTTTGGGTGGAGGAAAGCTACTCATATCACCAAGGTCAGAAAGCAGAGAGAAAAGGGAGGACCCAGGGAGGGACCTATGCCCTTGTAGAGCACACCCTCAGTGGCCTGCTTCCAACCAGGCCCCACCTCCTATAATTAAGTCATTTTTAGAGCCCCTCTCATCCAATCACCTTCCAAAATCCTACCATGGAACCCCTGAGACTTCTGGAGGACATTATGGATCTAAATCATAACAGCCTCCCCCAGCCATGAATGAGAATTCTGTTTTGAGTACTTGTCTACACTTGTTATTGCAGATAGCCGTATCTCCTTGTGCAATTAATTTTTATTTCTACTATTACTGGTGAAGTTGAGCTTATTTTCTTATTTACATAATTTCATTTGTGAAGTGTCTGTTCAAATTATTGTTTGTTTTTAAATTGGGTTGTTTTTATACATATTTGTGATGCCAAGATGTAGTTAAAAAAAATTTGGACATAAATCCTGGGGGAAAAATACTTTCTCCCTACCTTAATCTTTGGCTTCCCCTTTTTATGTCCTTAAGAATGTGTTTCAAAGAAAGCTTTGGTTTTGATGAAACATTTTCATTTTTTATAATCAAAGTTTTATTTGTCCTAAATTACCATTGTCTAGCACAAAACTGAAAAAGATTTCTTCTTATGCTCCCTTCTTTGTAAACTTTAGGTTGAATTTAATGATCTGTTTTAAATTACCTTCTATATGTGGTGTGAAGTAAAAGTCAAGATTTATAGTTTTCTCCACAAATACCCAGTTATTCTGATATCACTTACAAAAAAATGATTATTGTTAGCCCATCTTATACTTTTATTCAGCTGTTTGAGTTCACGGATCAAAATGTTGAAATGTCAACTAAACAGATATGTGTGGGACCTCCAGAGTCAGATTAGATCTGTGTCTACTCTCCACAGCAGCACCACACTGGGCTATTTAGTGAGGCTTCCTAGGAAGGGTGATCTTGCAACTTCATTCTTCTTTCTCCAAGATTATTTTATATTGCATTTCCATATGCATCTTGGAAATGGTTTGTCAAATTTTACAAAAAACCCTTTTAAAGTTTTGGACTGTTTTATCGAGTGATTCATTTGGCAATGTATGTACCCCATAAAAACATTTGGGAGGGCAATGTATGTACCCCATAAAAACATTTGGGAGGGCATAGATGTCTTAATATTTAGTATTCTTGTCCATGAAGATGGAGTATATCTTGACTTTTATTTAGGTATTCTCTAATTTTTCTCAACAATGTCTTTGCTTTTCAGTTGTCAGTGTGCAAGTCTTGCAAATATTTCTGTATTTATCCTCAGTTATTTCATGGTTTTAGATGCTACCACAAATCAGATTGATTTTTAATCTTTTTTTTTTAAATCTTCAATTTTTTTTTTTTTTTGTGGTACTGGGGATTGAACTTGGGGCTTTGCATTTGTGAGGCAGGAGGTGGAACCATCGAGCTAAATCCCTGGCCCTTAATCTTTGTTTTTAAATGTTAGTTTAACAGCAGTACCTGTGTGAAGTACACAGTGCTTACATTCCTTGTGAGAAGTTGGTACATACATATATCCTAATTCCTTTTTCATCCCCCTTTCTTCCTCTTCCTCCCTCCCACTTCCTCCTGTACCTTGATCCCTGTAATTTTTTAAATAATGTTTATATTCCTTGCATGGGTTTTGTACATGCACATAACACATCTTGATTCTTTTTCACGCCTTATCCTTTCCCTCCTACTCCTCTCCCTGCATATCTTGATCCCCTTCCTGTTCAAGAGTGATCTATCTCTCAGCTATCTATCTCTTATTTTTGTCTTTATTTTTATTCTGGGATTCATAAAATTGCACTTGACCCAGCTATTCCCCATCTAGATATCTTCCCAAGAGTTAAAGACATTACAGAGACAAATGCATACCCATGTTTATAGCAGCACAATTCCTAACAGCTAAATCTTGGGAGTGTCCATCAACAGATGAATGTATAAAGAAAATGTGATATCACATTGTTTTGAATATATATATCTATATATCAGTTTTCCCCATTAAGTTTATTAGTACATTTAAAGCAAACAATACAGTTACATTTATTATTGGGATCTTGTACCTTTACATGATATGTCTTGGTTCTTGTTTATTCCCCATACCCCTGCCTTCTTTCACCCCTTTCAACTTTCCCTATTTACAAAGACTGTTTCCATTTTTTCATTTTTTCACATTTTTTATTTTCCCTTCTTTCTCCTCCCCTTCCCACTTCCCCCTTAGTCATTTTCTTCTTATTTCACCCTCTCATTTACACCATTTGAACCTTATTTACACTTTTAGTTTTTCACACCAGAGAAACTATTCAGTATTTACTCAAGTGTGTCCTATTTATCTCACTTTGGAGTATAGTCTCAATGCGCATCCATTTAGTTATAAATGTTTCTAATTTCTCATTATTTATGGCTGAGTAGTACTCCATTTTGTAGAAAAACCACACTTCTTTATCTAGTCTCCAGTTGATGGGCCTTTGGGCTGTTTCAACAACCAGGATCTCATTGTATTAAAAAGTTTTTGCAGTGCAAGAGAAATCACCAACAGAGCTAAATGACAACCTACAATGTGGGAAAAAATTTTACCAGCTACTCCTCAGACAAAGGATTACTATCTAGAATATATTAAGGGCTCAAAAAAAACCTGACCCCCCCCCAAATACAAAGACCCATTCAAAAATGGACATCTGAAATAAACAGACATTTCTCAGACAAACAAGAAAAAGCAGAAAATAAATATATGAAAAAATGTTCAGCATCACTGGTCATTTGAGAGATGCGGATGAAAACAACACTGAGATTCCACCTCACTCCAGAAAGAATGGCTGTTATCAAGCAATCAACCAATAACAAATGCTTGTGGGCTGTGGGGAGAAAGGAATACTTCTCCATTGTTGGTGGGAGCTCAGACTGGTGCAACTACTGTGGAAATCAATATGGAGAAACCTCAAAGAACTAGGATTAGAGGTTCCATTTGACCCATCTATCCCTCTGCTGGGTACCTTTCCAAAAGAATTAAAAGAATCATACCAAAGTGGTATATGTGCACCCATGTTTAGAGTGGCACAGTTTGTAATAGCTAAAACTTGGAAACAGCCCATCTGCCCATCAACTGATTATATTTTTATTGTTTTATGTATAGAAATACAATCAATTGTTGTGTATTGACCTACCTTCCTGGGACATGTCAATTTTCTTAGTTCCAATGATTTCTTAGATTCCTTATAATTTTCTATATATATGATAGTATTGCTGTAAATAAAATGAGTTCCACTTTTTAAAAAATAGCTAGTCTTTTTATATATTTTCTTTGGCTAGGAACTCCAGTACAAAGTTGACCAAATATGGTAAGATCTGATACTGGTAACAAATATAAAATATCAGCCAAGTCATTCAACACTAAGTATGAAATTAGCTGTAGGTTTTCGTAGATGTTCTTTACCAGTTTTCAAAGAGTTTTCTTTGCTAAGAGCTTTTATTATGACTGAGTGTTGAAATTTGTTAAGTGCTTTTTCTGTGTATATTGAGATGGTTATTATTTTCTCCTTACTTTTGTTATTTTGGTGAACTTCAGAGACTGATTTTAACATGTTAAACCAACATTGTATTATTGTTGCAAACCTTGTTTTATTGTGATTTATACTCTATTTTTATACATTGTTGAATTTAATTTGCTAATATTCGTGAACAATTTTTTGCCTATATTTTTGAAACATATGTTAATAAATTTTCTTGTAGTTTTATTATTTTATTTTTGTCATAATATTGCTGTTGTTTAAAATGAGGTGTCCAGTATTCTTTGCAATTTTCTGGAAAGTTTTTGTGAGAACAGAATTATTTTTTCCTTATTTAATAGAACTCACTACTGATAACCCCTGAAGTTGTAGTGTACTTTTTGGGAAGGTTATTAATTTATTTAAATATATTTTACATTCACTATTACATTCATCACTTTGGTGCTTTTTATTTGTGTAAATCTAAGTTTCCTTCTGAGGACTCCAATATCATTTTCCTTCAGCCTGAACTGTTTTAACATTTTTTATGTGCAGATATGCTGGTGAAAAATTCTTTTTGTTTATTATTATTGACAGTTATACATATTTGTGGGGTACAGTGTGTTAATGCAATACAGTGTGATAATGCACACTAGCTGCTGGGGTTTTAAACTATCTATTTTGCTTCTATTTTGGAGTAATGTCCTCAACAGATATAGAATACTGGCTGGCTGCTTTTCTTTCACTTTGAAGAAGTCACTCAGCTGCCTTCTGGCTTGTATTTTTTTCTGAGGGAAGCCTGAAGTTTTTATTATTTTGTTTCTTCATATATATATATATATATACACATATTTTTTTTTCTCATTAGGATGCTTTCACAAATTTTTCTTTTCCTTTGATTTACAGTTCTGCTATAGCATGTCCTTCCCTGTGTGCTCTCATGCTCTTCGTTGAATGACTTAAATCTCTGGGTTTGTACTTGTCATCAAATTTGGTAAATTTTGATTATCACTTATTTAAATATTCCTTTATGCTTCCACTTAAACTCCAATTACACGTATATTAGATTGCTTTCTGTTGTCTTGAATGTTACTGATGATAGGCTCCTTTTCTTCCAATCTTTTTTTTTTCTTTTTTTGCTGGATAATTCCCCTGTTCTTCTATAGCACCTAACCTACTTTAAGTAAGTCCATTTAATGAGTCTTTCATTTCAGAAATTTATAAGATATTTCAGCTCTGGAAGTTGTAGTTTGATTCTTTTTTGTATCTTCAACTTACCTCATAACTTTTAAATTTTTCCTTTAAATCCTTCTGCATATTTATTTTTAAATTTTAATTTTATATGAGGTACAACTTGACATTTCATTACAGGTGTACAGGGTGTAATGAGAAGATCAGGGCAATGAGCCCTTCTGGAGCCTGTACTGAATGTCCTGAGGTCTGATGAACTCTCAGCATCCTTGCTAGTTGGAGCCTATTTCATTGGCCCATGTGAGCCATAGGAATTGTTTAGTTCACAGATCTGTAATATCTGTTCTTTACCAGGCCTGATAGAGTTTCAGCTTAGTACTAAGACTAAAGGGGACCACTCTGCAAATTTTGGAGCTGTTTTCCCACATAGATTCCTTCTCTGTGGTGTTGTTCCACACATTCTAGCTGCTTCGGCCTGCTCATGCTCTGATTTCTGCTCCTGAATTCAGCAAGTCTGCTATGCGGTGTTGCTTGGGATGCTTCTATTTATACTGTGGTCTTGAAAATGCTTCTAGATGGAATACCTAGCCTAACATAGAAATCGTCTGACTTGCATCTCCTTTTTCAGGGACCACAATTCAGCACTGCTTGTTCTCTCATGTATGAAAACAATAGTTTCATTTCTTTGGTCCAATTTACTAGCTATTTATCACAAAAGGGCAAACCTCAAATCATGCTCATTGATCTGTTCCATGATAGACAGTGATATATTTTTAACCAGGTTATACTACAGAGATCTCATTGTGTATTATATTTCTTCTAAAGGAGTCAACAAAGAAAAAATAAAACCTAAAAAAAATGAGGATGCATCACCTCTGTAGGATCACATTAATTCACCTAATCATTCTCTCCAAACAGGAAATACAATTAGTTGATTTGACTTAGAGACAATGAACCCACACTAGCCTGTAGGGATCACCTCTTTCTCTTTATAAGTCTATTTTAAAAAACATTTTCTGATCTACCAGAAAATATAATGTTCACCATCAAGTTTTCCAAACTTGATTTTAAAAAAAAATTTGATGACATTTCTGTATTTCTTATTTTTACACAATGTTTATCCATAACATTTGTTTACTTATAGTATGATTCACTATGCACTAATGCTTATCAGGGTGCCCTATACTTTATAAACATAATCTTGACCTATCATAACATTGTAAGTCATGTTTTTTTATTATCTTCACTTAGTAGTTGCAGAAAGTAATATCTAGAGAAGAAAAATAGTATGCCCAACAACATATAATCAAGAAGAGATGGAGATGAAATTTGAATCAAGGCAATTTGATTAGAAAATTTCTTTTTAGCCACTGGAATAGTCTCAGTGTCACCTTTTATCTATCTTCATAATTGTTTAAAATTTGTATTAAAATCAAACATCTAAAATTTTTTTTGTTTCTAAGTATCATTTGAAGAACTCAAAAAATGGCAACATGTGAGCAATAATATGGACCCATCAGTGTATATTGGGTTTGTCTTACTAGTGAATGCATTTGATCTCTTTTTACTTTTAGGATAAAATGGAATGATACGTAAAATAACAACAGAAACATGAAACAACAGAAGTCATTTAGTACGAATGTAATATGGCTATGTTCCATGACAACTCCACATGGATATTGTGAAGGTAAAAAAGAGTAGACACACTTTAGATATACAAGGTACTAGTGTGAGAGAGAATGTGCACCTAAAATTCATAGGTATATTTGGTATAACAATGATTACAACACCTGAACCAATTTAATTAGTATTCTTCTTGTGAAAAGCATAACATAGTTGAATATAACATAGAATGTTATTGCTAATGGTGTTAAGAGGGAAAATCACTCACCAAATATAAGAGAAAAAAGCCAAAGGATAAGAGCTGGGCAAGAACACTGAGTATCCAATATGTTAGGGGTAAAGGGGACCTGACTTTGTCTCTTTCCTCATTGCTGAGACAAATACCTGACACCCACAATTTAAAGAAGGAGATGTTTGTTTTGACATTTTATTTATTTATTTATTTATTTAGTTTTGGTACCGGGGATTGAACTTGGGACCTTGTGCTTGTGAGGCAGGCGGTGGATCCACTGAGCTAAATCCTCAGCCCTATTTTGACATTTTAGACATTTCACCTCATTTTTGGCAGGCTCAAATACAGAAACAACATGTTTCTGGGTCTGGGTATAAGAAAGAGTCTGGGTAGAAGGAAGCTACTCACATCATCGTAGTCAGGAAGCAGAGAAAGACAGGAGGAAATGGAAGGGAGATATACATTTTCAGGTCACACTCCCCATGACTGACCTCTTGAAGCCAGTCTCCATGTCCTAATTGCAAGCCAATTATAGCACTCCCATAATCCAGTCACTTTCAAATACATGAGACATGGGGGGGCATTTTAGATCTAAACCACAACAACACTGAAAAGAGGGACAGAGTAGAGTAGTGTGTATTATTTAAAAATGAATAAGATTTTTTCTAACAGGTAGAAATAAGAGCAGTAGTGACAGCATTCTGGGTGAATGTAACAATATATATAATAACACAGAGTCATGAAATAGACCACATTCTCTCTGATCAATAGTTTAATATACATATGTCATGTGTATATAACATTCAAATTAGTTTAAAATCTTACATTTCTGTTCTGCAGAGTTTACAATATTATGGAATTGGTAAAGTACAAGAAAATTTTGATAATATATGATAGAGGATGACTGTTGGAGGGTTTAAGTGACAAATATCTAATGTTAACAGTAACAACTGCAGGAGGACAAGCAGGGGATATTCATTTTTGCATTACATAATTTGCAGAGTTCCTGAGGGAGAAATGGGGCTTGATGTAGACAATGAATGGTGAGTAAAAGTTGGAAAAATGGAAGAGGAAAGGTATCCTAAAGCAATGAATAACACTGTGAGCATAATTGAGCAGGAGAGAGGAATATTCTGAAGCAAGGAAGTATGAAAAGAAGGAAAGGAGGGACCAAAAGGTAAGCATTGCCACTTCATGGTTCTGAACTTTGAACTTGAGCTTTGTGCATTAGTTAGTGGGGGAGTGTCTAAATGGTTCTAAACAACAAATTAGGGAGATAGAAGCAATCTTTAGTTTTTATGGAGTAAGGTGAATTATAAGTAATGTATTGGCAGAGACAGAGTCAGAGAGTTAAATTATGAAACATTTAAAGTACTTCAGGAAATTAAGATTCAAGGATTTGGTGGGGGTGAGAACAGAAGACATGAAGAAATAGGACAATATTAGAGCTCCTAGAGTGAGAAACGGCAGGTCTTGGAATTGACCAAAGATAGTAGACAGTGGAGAAGAAAAGTAACCCCAAACTTGCAAGATTTATTGACTAGGATAATGGTGGTACCTATGGCAGAAATTCGGAATCAAATTGTTGAGTGTCTGCAATGTGCCAGATATTGTTTTGTTATAGGCGTGAAGATGCATTAGTGAAAAAAGTCTCTCCTCGCATAGAGCTCATGTTCCTGTAGAAGACAGACCAATACTCTGTATTCCTACTGTGCCTCATTCTCTATCACACACTCACCATTGATGGCATATTGTGCTCTCTACCAGTGTAGTAGCAACATAGTAAGAGCCACATTTGTAATTTAGAGTTTTCTTTTGGAATTTGGGATCAAATTCAGGACCTTGTGCTTGCCAGGCAGGTACCGTACCACTGAGCTACATCCCCAGTGTGATTTCAAGTTTTCTAGTTCCCACATAAAGATAAAAGAAGAAATAAGTGAAGCGGTACTACTGTATAATATTTCCTCCAATATTTCAGTACATTATCATGCAATCAATATTAAACATTGTTAATGAGATACTTGCATTCTATTCTCATACAGAGATTTTGGAATTCATTGTGTATTTTAAAACTTGTACTTCTCAATTTAGAAGCTAAATTTTCAATAGCTAACATAAAATGTAGTTCTATCAACACAATAAATTTATGTTGTGTTTAACAGAAAAATATTTCAGTGTTTTAACTCTTTAACCAGTCTGGATATGTCCCAAGTGGTCAGTAGCAATTGTTATCATCTAAGTTAGCATCCCATTTTATTTTATTTTATGTTTTATTGCTGTTATAAGTTAGATCTCAAATATCTTCCAAATGTCTGACATTCAGAAGGGGAACTTTTGGCAAGTGCTTGGATCATGGTTGGGGGCTACATTCATCAGTGGATTAATTCATTGGAGAGTTCATAGCTGAATGTGCTGTTAAGAGGTGGGGTTTGGTCAGAAGAGGTGGGTCACTGAGGGTGTAACCTGGAAGGGTATATTCTTGTCCCCTGCTCCTCTTTTCCTCTATGCTTTCTGGCTGCCGGGGGGTTAGCAGCATTCCTCCACCATGCCTTCCTGCCATGCCAGTTCTGCTCTGGAGACTGGCAACCACACATGGATTGAACCCTCTGAAATCGAAAGCAAAATGAACCTTTTGTCTTTTTTGTTGCTGGTGTTGGGTGTTTTGTGCCAGCAACAAGGTCACGAATACAGTTGTATTTCCAAGCAAACCTGCCCCCTACAATCAGGCAGATTAGTCAGATTCTTGCCTATCCCATGAACAGCACCATAGTTGAGGCTCAGTTTCCTTATCCGTCAAGTGGAGATTCTAAAAGTGGTTGTTTCATAGGGTGACTGAGAGCAGCCAGTAAGATTACATATGTAGAGACACCTACAACTGTCTTGAATGGTAGTGTTTGTTCCTCTTCCCTCGTTTCTCCACTCTATTTCATGGATAAATGTTATCCACTTTTTAAGGTTTTCCTGAATCCCGATTTTTCTTAACATTGCCCACCATTTATCTGAACATTCTTTCATTTCCAGTGTTTGATCCCTACAGTTTAATCCTTGATTATAGATGCAGTTTTATCCTTTGCATTTATTATATACAATGATCTTATTTTTTGATATCACTAGGACTCTTTTAGGTTAGGGCCAGAGCTCTCCATTCTTTCTAAGTGTTTTCCACAGTGCTAAGCTCTCAGTTCAAAATAAATGCATATCTGCATAGTTTTTGATTGACTGATTGAGACTGTTTCCAAGGTATTCTTAGTGACCAAGGGAATTCTATTTGGACTTTTAAAAATTGACTGGAGATTGGAATTCAGTGGTGCATGGATAATTAAGAATTGACTGTGACTTGCCTCTGATGGTGTTCATCAATATCAAGTAACTTTATGTTAAATTTTATAATAAATTGCTTTTGTGTGAATTAATGTAATTATATATCAAAACTCTTGGAGAATAAAGGAGAGAAAAAAATTGATCTATACAACTATCTCAATCCTTGCTATCCTGGTGTTTCCTTCATTCAATTTACTCTTTTATTATTAAGATAATATATTGATAGGTTTCTAGGGAGAAAATAGACTGATTTCTGGCCAGACATAGTGACACATGTCTGTAATTCCCCATAGTCTGGAAAGCTGAGGCAGGAGGATTGTGAGTTGAGAACCTAAGATGGGCAATTTAGTGACTTAGTGAGACCCGAAAATAAATAACTAAATAAAGAATAAATACATAAAAATAAAAAGAGATGGGCATGCTGCTTAGTGTGAAAGCTCTGGGTTCAGCTCCTAATATTATGAAAAATTGCTTTATTCTTTTTCTATATGATGAAACTGAGCTCAGATATTCAAGAAAAATTTCCAAATTTTTATTGAAAATCAATGTGAAGACATAAGAGAAAGACCAGTGCCTTGAGAGCTTCTTTCATCAAGGCCTGCCCACAGATTACATTATGTTACATTCCCTCTAGGAACCGCTGCTCTGAGTTTCCATGATTGATATGAATTAAAGCACAAGGCATTACCAAAACATTGCATTGTCTTTATTTTCTTACACATTTAGCTGTTCTAAGATTAAGATTTTTTAACATCTATAGAAAAAAGGAAATTTGCAAAAATAAATGACTATGGTGCTTGGGTTGTATCTCACCTGGGAAAGGAACCAGGTTTCACAACTAAATCATTGAGGCTTTGTTAGACCTTAAACGGCTTTGACAGTTTGAATTAGAGATTTTAACCCCTCCATAAGGATGTTAAACCAGCCAGAAAATCTGGAGCAGCTGAGAAGTCCTACAGATCGAGGGAACACAAATGGACTAGAAGGAACCCAATGCTAATGCTAAGATCCAGGGCAAATGGAAGCAGGAAAGTCATACCTGGGATGTCAGGACTTCAGGCTCCCTGAATTCCATTGTCTCTGTCCTTTCCTATCTTGCTTGCACTCATCTTTCTGTTCTTTTCTATAAACTGAATCCCTAGCTTCAGCACTTTGAGTGAGAACCA
This sequence comes from Fukomys damarensis, assembly GCF_012274545.1. Taxonomy (NCBI): domain Eukaryota; kingdom Metazoa; phylum Chordata; class Mammalia; order Rodentia; family Bathyergidae; genus Fukomys; species Fukomys damarensis. Next base: position 69,224,191 of record NW_022900928.1, read on the forward strand.
GGAGAAAAGATACCAGAGTCATTTTGCTTTCTTATGTGGAAACAGGCACTAGTGTGTCTATTTGGTGAGTCTTTCAAAGCCTGTGGCGTACGCAGAATGAATGAACAGAGGAGTCAGAAATAGATCCAGATGACATCAGAGGTGGAAGGCGTTTTTACCTGTTTCGTGTGTATCTAAGGGGGTTCAGAGTGCTTCTGTGACTCACTTGAGGACGTCTAACTAGCCGGTCTAGTGTTATTCAAATAATCTCCACGTGCCCTACTTCAATAGGCTTTGAGTTAACACCACCTTTTTCACATTTAGAGTTTGCTGTTTATAATCATAAGCAAGGGCCCAGGCTTCCTGTCTTCAAAGGGGACAGAGTTGGAATAAACTCCAGCAAAAGAGGCTGTTTCCTACCCACTTGGGCTTTGCTGATGCCTCTCAAATCTATTTCCATAAGATTCCTTTCCTGAGATTTAGACTTTTATAGTATAACTTTTGTTTTACATTTTTTCCCCTTATGTTTCTCCAGTCTCCTTGTTGGGAATCCTGTCCCAAGGATACCCAGGGGAGCCCACAGATCACTTTATCCAAATTGAGCTTAAATATCATGCCAATGAATGGTATCTTGCTACCTGAGGAACTCACCACTTTATTGGAAGTGGTCCTAAAGGAGAGGGAATCATGGCTACTTCCAGTAAGGGAAACTGAAAGGCCAGAAAAGAAAACCAGCCAGCCTCAGAGACACCCAGCAAGATAGCATTGACTGCTCCCAGTGCATAACACTGTGTCATTGCTTTTCCCACGTGACAATGACCTAGACTCTAGGGCTTACGGTTTGGGCTGTCCAGGACACTCAAGGCCTCCTTGTGAAGCTCCCTTGCTCCTTCCCCAGGAAGCAGAGAAATGCTTCCAAACAGTCGGAGTTTCACTGGGGGATGGAGTGGGAGGCAGGCTGGCCAGGCTCCAGCAGTCATTTGTCTGGTTTACTAGGTCAGATTCCTGTCAGGGCTCACAGTGGTTGAAAATTATTGTGGAGCCCAGTTTCTTATTGACAGAGGCTTTATAAGCTCCCAAGATATTTGTTCCTGCCTTCACCCTGGAGGGAACAACTTCTCCATAACCTCCCCTGGTTTTGCTTCTATTATTGATGGCTTGACATTATTTTCCTGGGTGACCCTCTATTCAGTGCAGTATCAGCTTTCAGTTCCACATCTGGGGGCCAATGAAAGGGGTCGACTCTGGCATTCTCAGCTGCAGTTCCAGTGAAACATGTCTACAACACAATTTTTTTTTCTTTTTAAAGGGGATTTCACTGTTTTGTAAATTCAACTTGTTGCCTTATTTGTCTCTCTTTATCTGTGTTTGCATGCTGACCTATATGGTAATCATCAGCCACGTGTAGCTATTGCATTCTTGAAATGGGGCTAATTCAAATTCAGATGTCCTCTAGACACAAACTACACACAAAATGGGTGTTTGGGGGCATGGCTATAATCCCAGTTATTTGGAGGCTGAGGCAGGAGGGTCATAAATTCAGTGCCAGCCTGAGTAACTCAGTGAGATCTTATTTTTTTGAAAAGACTGAAGATGCTCAGTGGTAGAGCATCCCTAGTTTCAATTCTTAGTAGAAAAAGAGAGAGAGAGAGGGAGAGAGGGAGAGAGAGAGGAAGGAAAAGTTATATTAGACTTCATAAAAGGTAAAATATCTTTTTAAAATTTCTATATTAGCTACATAATGAAATGATATTCTAATATGTTGGGGTTGAACAAAAATATCAAATTAATTTCATTTCTTTCCTTTTACTTTGTTCATGTAGCTACATGGACATATGGCTCATATTATATTTCTGTTGAGTGGTGCACCAATTTATTTTCTCTAAAATTCTGATTGAATCTGTACTCCTAACTGTCTGAGAGATGTGGGTTTAGCTCTTAGTTCCCATAAGAATAGTATGTCATCTCTAGCTTCAGGTTTCTCACGAGCTGTTTGTATAATATTGCCTAAGCTACCTATCGGTCACAGATTTTTGTGGCATTGGTAGTAAGGAATTATAATTATCATTGGGTAGTGGTAGCTGCTACCTATAATAGAGAATCCACTATGTCTAGAATTCATCTTCTACTTTTTGCAAGGGGAAACGGAAAGATTTTTTTTCTTCCTAGAGTTCAGAATAGCAGTTTGTTGGACTCAGGCTACTCTTTGGTTACTAGGCCCAAGAATAGATCTGAATAGGTAGAAACAAAAGGGCCATAGAATTAGACAAGGAGAAATTGAAAGCTGCTGGCATTTTTACTTCTTTTGTTCTCTCTCTTGGCCATCGGACTAGAAACTGATGGGCATTTGGTGGAGTGGACGCCTCTGCAGAGTGGCCCGATCAGATTCCTGAACTTCTAGGTCACTGGACAGGATGGCGCCTGGCCTGGCTGGAGCCACTGTTCGTCCCTTCTGACCTTGAGGGTGTGACAAGTGGATCCACATTCAGGGCTCTGTAAACGTCTGCCGGGTGTCTATGGTGTGCTGAGCATTTGTGAACAGGCATAGGACTGAGCAGAGAAAATGAGAAAAAATACGCCTTGGACATTAATTAGCACCAGCAATGAAACAATCTAAAGACAAGAAGAATGGAAAATTGTTTTCCACTCTTGCATTTTCTGCGTCTTTTTCTTCAGAATACTAGTATTATGGTTTCCTGGGAATGAATGAGTGAAAGGTTTGTATTAAAATAGACTTCCAGGGATGGGGATTTAGCTCAGCAGTTCCATCGCTTGCCTCATAAGCACAAGGCCAGGAGTTCAAACCCTGGTACCCACCCCCACAAAAATAGACTTTCACTTATAAAGCAGACCCATGTTGACTATTGCAGTTTATCTTTTAAATTTCCAAATAATGAAGGGAGGGCAGAGGTAAGGGGAAAAAATGAGAATCAAGACTTGCCATGTAGAGGTACATGATCCCAACAATGAATGTAACTGTACTGTATCCCTAAAATGTACCAATAAATTCAATAAAAAAAAATTCCCAAATAAGCTTCTGGAGATGTCAGTTACAGTTTTAAGCATAGAAGGATTAAAAAAAACATTCAATGGATTAATAGTTAATTGACAATGTTAGGGCCCAGAGAAGATGGATTCTCTGACAAGTAGAGGGAATTATTTCTTTCTTAAGTCATACAAATATACTTTCATATCAATACAAAAATACAATAATATTATACATATACTTTGTGGTTGTAGCTGGTGGTTTTTCTTTTTATATTTAGCTCCTTTTCCTTTCATTCATTTCTCTAACAGCTTTACTGCCTTCCCTGAAACAAAGGTGAGCACCCTAATATGTCTCTTCCCTCAGCTTTCTCTGTGCTCATATAATTATAAGCACTTGCTGCCATGCACATATCACATGACTCATGACAGTGCATATTAATTATGCAAAATTAAATTATATTACTCTCTCACTTCTTTCAATGAAACTTTATAGAAATTCCATGGTACCTAATGTAGCTCTTACTTATCCTTTTCAATAACTATATAATATTCTGCCATATGGATTTATACTTGATCTTAGCCAAAAGGCCGAGAAGCGATTGCCATATGGATTTATTATCATTTCCCAACCACTTATTTAATCACGGACATATTCTTTGTTTCTAGGTGTGTTTGTTTGTTTCTTATTAACATCGTGAACAATGCTTTTCCATCTATTGTTTTTTTGGTATCAGTATTTTTACATGTATAAGCTGAATTCCTAGAGGGAGATTCCAGAATACATGTGTATATTTTCAAACTTTAGTAAATATTGTCACATAACTTTCTAAATTGTTGTAAAAATTCTAATTTTCACCAGATATGTAAGAAAATATTCCTTTGCCACGTTTAGGTTTATAGAACTATTTTGCTAGTGTAAAATATATAAAAGAATAACTAATTTCACTAGACACTAGAGTTCTTAGCTATTTTTGGGGGGCGCCATGGAGTCCTTCTTAGAATACTGTTTTAATGAGCAAATTTACATAGCATTACAAAGAAAATCCAATTATACTGAAATACAGTTATCAAATACAAAAAAACTCAACTAGTTAAATGGATATACGTGTGTACCTATTAACATATTAAATAGCAAGGTCTAGGTACAGATTTAATAACTACAATAAATTCAAAGAAGTGATGAACATAATTGATATTTTAAGATGTCCTCATATGTAGTAACTATAACATGGTATGAAAATATTTATTTTTGGAGACAATTACTGTTATGATTGGTTGCATAAACTTGTAGTTGAGGCAAATACTACATTTCAGTTGGAAATAAATGAAAATAAAAATGTAATATTAAAGTTCATGGATTCTTCAATGTTATCATAGACTCCAAGGTACCTCTGTACTCCAAGCTAAGTACCCCTGCTCTAGACTTTTACAGAGGAGGCCTTAGAGACCATCATATTCTACTCTTTTGTTTTGTGGGTGAGGAAACTGCTTCAGGGACATTATGCTAGAGTTTGTGGCCTGATCAAGCACTAGAATTCTTTTGCCACAAATATTATTGCCTTTCACTAGGGAGGCTTACCTTGCCAGGTAAAGTTTCCTTGGTTTGACTTCAACCCTTTGGTTAGAAGAGAAAGTGACAAACTGCATACAGTTCATAGGTAAAATCCAGCCTACTATTTTTTCTTGTAAATAAAGTTTTATTGAAATACAGCTGTGCTCATTTTCTTACTAATGGCCAAAGCTGCTTTCCTACTTTTCTGCCACACTTCGATTATTGAGCAGAGGAGATATGGACTACATGTACCATAGAACCTACAATGTTTACCATCTGGCCATTGGCAGGAAAAGTTATCACCCTTGGTCTAGTCCTACAGGTGTTATATATGCACTTGCTTTGGCTGTACATTTACTTCTATCTCTCAGTTGCAGAACTGGTGAACACAATAAATAGTCCACAGTACTCTCCCTTTATCCACAGAGGGCACATTTCAGGTCACCTTAGTAGGTGAATGGAACCCCAGAGATATATACATATATGTATGCTCTGCATTGTCAGGATGGTATATCTGATAACTGAGAAGGCTATTTTGTGACTAATGCCTGTGTAACTTTCAGTATGGTTGACAATTCTGGTCTCAGGTGGGATAGAAAAGGACAATGGGAGATTTCATCATGTTACCTAGATGGTGTGTATTGAAAACTATAAGAAGAGTTTCTTTCTAGAATGTTTCATTTTAATATTTTCAGAGCATGGTTGACTGCATGTAACTGAAAGTACTGAAAGTGAAATTGGATAAAGGCTACTACTCTAATTTAATTTTAAGATTATTTGCTATTCTTATCCTCAAATATACTGGCTGCTCAGCCTCTACTCTTGTGATTTCATTCCCTTCATAGAGCTTTCCCTGTCACACCCCTCACCCCTGCTCTGGTTTGTGTGCACCTCATGTGTGCACTTTTAACATCCTCACCTACCCTGACTTGCATTAGTCACATTTCACTGGAATTGTCTAATGGCTTATCTGCCTCCCAAACTACATATAAGCTTTTTGATGGCAGGGACTCTATATGTCTTGTTCACTGATATAGCTCCAGTATCTGGCTCTGAAGAGATGCTGAAAACATATTTATTGAATGGGTCAATGAATGAAGAAACTGGTGAACTTTATCCTCTGCCTGATCATCTTGGTCCTTTCAAATCACTGGTCCTGGTACCTCCACATTCAACAAATATCCTGTGTAGGGGCAGCCTATCCCAGTTCTTCTCCTTTTTCGGTGGTTCTGTTATGGTTCCCTTCTTCTGTTAAAAATGTGCTTTCAGAAAATAATTTGATAAACTCATTCTTAAAGGACTGATATGAGAGGAGAAATCTTGTCTAGGTCATTTACCCTATCTAATGTCCAGCACAGTGTATGGCTTAAAAGCATTCAGTAGATATTTGCTAAACAAATTTTCCATGGCTGCACAAGATATGCGTTAAGCCAAACAAATGCATCTTTACTTGTAGAGTTTCCGGCATCAGGGGCCTAAGTTATGAAATATTTTTAGAAATAGAATGTTCTGAAATATCACTAATTCATACTTCCTTTCCACCTAATTATAACTGTTCACTGGTCCATATGGTAGTTTTGCAACTCAGGGGTCAGTGTAGGTAATAGGGTATTTTAGTGAATTAAGACAGATACAAAAATTCAAGGAGGCAACTATTTTGTGAGAGTTTATCTTTGTAGCTCCCATATTTTGAAATTCTTTTTACTCTTCAAGTGAAGATGTCAGCATTTTTCAATGTTTATGGATAATCTTTTTTTTTAATTTTTAATTTTTGGTACCAGGTCTCAAAATTGGGACCTTGCACTTGGGAGGCAGGCAGTGGAACCACTGAGCTAAATCCCCAGCCCTTGTTTATGGATGATTTTTTTTCTTTCATTGAGTTTATTGGTACATTTTAAGTACAGAGTACAGTGGGATCTTGTACCTTTACATGACAGGTCTTGGTTCCCATTTTTTCCCCTTGTCCCTGCCCTCCCTTCACCCCCTCCTCCCCTCCCCATTTGCAAACACTTGATTTCCATTTTTTCATTTTCTCTTATATTTTTTCCCTTATTGCCTTTCCCTACCCTTCCCACTTTCCCTACATCTTTAGCCCTTTTCTTCCTATTTCACAATGTCAATTATCATTAGGATCTTTTGTACTATTATAGTCTATTCACACCAGAGAAACCATTCAGTATTTACACATGTGTGACTTATTTATGGATAATCTTGAGGGCTCAGATTCTGAACTCCAATCTTAACTGCTTTGGAGCCACTTATACTAGCTCTGGACAAGAGAAAGGACACTCAAGCCCCAGGACCTTAGACTGGAAGCCTTCCTCTCAGGCCACACCCTGCCAGCCCCTCTTTCTTTCACTAGAGCTTGGGGCTTTTGGTGTCAGGGATTTGGGTTATTCTCAGCTGTCAAAAGTGCCATGTTTTACCACCTAATGTTCTCTTCTTCCCATAGTAGGCTTCAGTCTTTCCCTAGTTTCTTGATTCTGCATTTTCATTTTACCATCACTGGGGATGATGTTTGTATTGGCAAAGAAATTTCACAGTTTCAACCTGTGGGAGAAGTCGGACATCTCTCAGAAAGGTTCCCCAATTCCTTGCAGTCCTCAGGAGGACTGGAGAGCTGATCTAGTTACCACTGTTAAGGTTTTCCTAGTTAGCAGTTTAGAGAGAGCCTCTTATAGTGATAGAGAGGAAGGGTAGGTAGGGGAAGTGAGAACAAGCATTTCTTCCCATGCCCATAGTGTTTACTCTTTGATTCTCCCTGGGTTAAGGCCGGGCAGGACAAGCTAGATCAGCTAACAGATTTTCCACCCATTATCCTGATTCTTCAGTAACTCCTCTTGGGCAGAGGTGATACAGTAGATTTAAGGTCTCTATAGGAACCCCAAACCAAAGCCAGGATGCTATTTTTTTCCACTTCCTCTCCTCCTTACCCAGCCTGCTTGAGAAAAATACTTTATTCTTAACTCTCAATAGTTCTAGACCCACTACCGCTACCTTCTTTGCTACTGCCATTAAGGATATACACGCATTACCTGAGGCCATTCTGAACGCCTCCTTTCCCAGGCAGCTATCCCACCTGGGCCTGAGTCCATTAGGTTGCTGAAGAGTTCCAGGTGGTTCTAGCCTGTGGGGTTGCATAAATGAGCTGTGCATTAAGATGGTCCCCTTGGCCAAAATCATGCCTGCACGAAGTCAGAGAAGTGGAATGGTATAAGGGCCACAAACTTCCCTCCCCAAAGGGCGACTACAAATCTCTTCCTTTCTGGACTGTACCACCAGCCCAGGGATGGGCTGTGACGAATATTTGGCCTCAGGCAATGCTGAAGCCCAGGGAAAGCTGTGGTTGCATGTGTGTTTTCTCACAGAATTATAAAGCCCGGCAGCTCTCAGTGCCAGAGGCTGTGGAGAGTTTCTGTGTTTTTCGACTATTCATTAGTGATTACATACCCCCTGAACACCTGCAAGACCAATTCATAAAGCAAGCATTCATGGGCTTTGGCAAGGGCTCCATGGGAACTGCAGGGTACAGGGCACAGTCATTGTATCTCCAGATAAAAAACATTCTCTTACCAAGGAGGCCTCTGAAAATAGGAGCAGGCTGCAATTTCAGTTCAACACCATGGGGTATTAAAAAGAAAAGTGTTACTTCACCTCGCCTCTTTATAAAGTCAGCTCACTGTGGGGCTGTGGCATTCCCGGACAAACCCTCTTTCAGGACCCTTTGCGATCGAGAAGAGGGGAGCGGTGGGCACTGTGCTGATTGTGATGGGGACAGCCTGGTCATCGGTGCCTTGTGGCATGCTTTCCTGCAAGTTACACTGATTTACAGCAGGATAACAGGAAGCCCAGAGCTTGGGTGGCCTGTTGTGTAATTCTGGGTGACAGATTGCTCCTGCCACTTATAAAAATGGCGACATAATTAATCCAAAAAGGCCAACAATAATAAATAACCAGTGAAAAAAATAACATCTTTATACAAAATATGGCATTGGTCTTTAGCAGGATTCGGTTTCACCTTTATATTCTGAGTGTACTCTATTAAATGACAAAAGGGCAGAGGCTGGAGCAGTAAAGCTCCTAAAGACAAAGCCTGGTGGAGTCTGAGCCTGGAAGGGTCAGAGCAAAACGATCAGTCACAAGGACTTCAGGGACCATTTTACAGAATGGGGACTCTGGGACTTATTTGGGGACCTGAAAAATCCAGGCTCCTGAAAACATAAACTATTTTGTTGGTAGAAGCAAAATGAAGTTTATTTTGATCTACTCTTGGGTGAAATTGACCTGCTTAGATGACTTAGGATGGTTTCTTTTGATTGTGTGTGAGTGTGTGCATGTGCATGTGTGTTTTGGGGCAGGAGTGGGGGCTCCAAATCTTCCCTTTGCCAGCTAGACAGCCTCCAGTGCTCAATTAGCCTCCTGAAGTGTCTCATTCTCTACGAACAGCTTACACACTAGGAGAAACGGTGCTCACAGTATGTTTTATCCTCACATGTATAAACACACGTAGTCACAAACTCATTTAGGTTAGAAAGGGCTTTTAATGGGACATCTGGCTCTCTTCCACTACTTCTTGTCAAGGGAAAGTAGATTTGCTTGTTAATATCCTCTAGCAACCAAACGGATGTCTAGAATCTGGCTACCTAGGATTAGTTTTTGGTTCTTGTTATTGACTTAATAAGTCTAAGGGGTGGAAGAATGGTTGAACCTAAGAAATGACAGTGATAATTTCCATCTACATCACTGACCTGAAGGGTATGCCCTTACTGCTGAGCACATAAGGGAAGCTGCATCCAAGGATCTGTTATAGACAGAAGACATCGGTGACAGGGATGGAATGACATGTAACTATTGTAAATCTCCTGCTCTACTTCTGCTGAGGGAGGCAGAGGAGTCATTACAGCTCCAGAATGTCTAGGATGATGGAGTCTGGAGCAGACTCCTTGGGCTGAAATCACAGTTCTGATGCTTACAAGCTCTGTGACTTTGAAATTTTTTTTTTAACCTCTCTACTTTTCAGAGGTGAAGGAACTTCCTCATCTGTAAATTGCATAGTAATTGTCACTCCAGAGGCTTATTGCAAGTATTGATTAAACAAATTAACATGCGCAAAGCACTTTAAACAGTGCCCAGATACATAAATGTTAACTGCCCCCAGTTAAATTATCCAGATCATTGGCTATTGATGAAGGGTTGCTTATATCATCCATCTCATTCCTAGCAATGATTGCTCTACTTCATGTTTAAAAATCATAATTTATTAAGTACTTACAAATATTGTGCATGGCTCAATTCTTTTAATATTTATAATGGCCCTTTATTTCACAAAGGAGAACACTGAGATTAGAGAGGGTAATTAATTCAAGATTATACAGCTAATATGTAGTAGATCTAGAATTCAATCTAGGTCAAGCTCAGTGATTGGTTATAAACAACAAACTTTTCTACCTGTATTTGCCTTGAAATATAGTAGGTTAGAAGCTGTGCCAGATTTTGTTTTTCATTCATCTTGTGGTTGTTCGTAGGATCCCAATTCATACTTTTGAAAGTGTGATAAAGGCAATTTTGAAAGTTAGTGAAGATTTGGATTCATATATCAGTTCTCTATGTGGGTAGACCCTGGGCAGTGGGCAGATAGCATTCTTTCTGGACTCAACCCAACCCAAGTCAATAGGCTGCCACTGCTCCTCACTGTCCCATTACAGTTTAATTTTTTTTTTCTCATCAGTAAAATGGGAATAATAAGACCTGTCATGAAGGACATTTCCCAGGTTTAGATAAAGTGAAAAATTTGAAAGTCATTTGAAATCAAGTTATTTTAAAGTCATGTTAAGCAAGCTGTCACTTAAATAATTCAGTTTGTTCAAACAATAAAATCAGGTATCCACACTGTCTGGCTTTTCATAATGGTGGGATTATTTTTAATGTGGATAATCCCCTCAGCTTCTCAGTGTACTTTGTACGAAGGTAGCCATCTTCTGAAATGCTTGAAAAGAGCAACTAGATTTTGTAAGAGAATTCCTTATTCTCCTCTTCACATCACCTGTTAACTTATGGCTCGATTCAGTCCTGTCTGCCACGTAAACTACGTAGCAACAATGAAGAAGGTTGTCAGTAATAATGATGAAACTCTGGATAATTTAGGCAGGATAAAAAGCTTGCTCTTTTCTGGATGATCTGGTTAATTATCTGGTTAAATTAGGTTAAAACCTTTTTGTCAGGGTCTCTAATTATCTAGAAAACCAGGTAACTGTGTCCTTTTAAGAGCTTTTAGGCTTGAATTATTCATCGACATAACCCAGCAGGCTGGGAAGATTCCCAATTCTTCACCTGCCTTTTTATGCATAGTTTTGGATAGAACCTCTTCAGCTATTTTATTTACAGTTTCTTGTGGATGCAAAATATTCAAACCATCTCCATTTTTTTTTTTTTTTTTTTTTTTTTTTTTACACAAAAGAGAAAACCAACTTCGAGCTGTGAGGATGCTGGTGCTCAACTTGGAAGATTGGTAGCAAATTTTCCCGAGAGACACAAACAAACACTTACATAACCAGAATATCAATGAGGTCTTTTTAGAGGCGACACATTAAAATGCAAGGCAGGAGATAATGAGATAAGCAGCAAGTTACAGGTTTCTTAATTCTAGCATGAAAGGAGACAGGAAAAAAATCAGAGCCGAACAACCCCCCCCACTCCCACCCCCCCACCCCTGCCCAAAAGAGCTTAGCCCAAGGCTCTACCAAGCTTGGTATTAAGTTTGCTTGGGGAGGATGTTGGGAGGTGTTTCTTTCCAGTGAACTCAGTGACACAGAAGGGAGTGGGAAAACTATCTTAAAGGTGACAAGGGCAATATAAAAATCATGCAATTTTTCTTCTCAATTCCTGGTTTATGTCTCTTTTTCAATTCTACTAGCATATGCCTTTTTAAATATAGGGCATCTCTTCTGGGTGTGGCTCCTTCCTTACTATTTTGGAGAAAGAAAGGTTGCCATTTTGTGAGAGCAGACCTTGTACCAGCCATTGCATTGGGGGCTTTGATTCATTGTACCCTCTGTATGATCTCATTGCCCTCTGGTGACAGATGAAAATTGACTCTCTAGGGTTATTGCTCAAGGAATCAAACTCAAGTTGCTCAGACTCCAGAGATAGGTATTTAACCATAACTGCCTTTTGAGCCAAAGTTATGCCTAGACAAATGGAACATCTGCCATGTTTCAGTTGGGAATAGGAGAGAGATGGAATAAGAAGGTGTCTGGGACTGCTTGATACAGGCACAGTTGGAAGAACACTTGACTTTGAGTCATAAAATCTGAGTACCAGGACATTGTTGCCTTTACCTGTGCACATTTGGGCAAGTTTATTTAACTTCTCTGAGCCAATTTCCTCATTCCTAAAACAGATATATATGATATATACATACTATATATAGTATATGTATATATACTATATATATGATATATACATACTATATATATATATATATGAGAGAGAGCAGAGATAGACATATATGTGTGTGTATATATATATATATATATGATATATATATATATATATATGAGAGAAAGCAGAGATAGACATATATGTGTGTGTATATATATATATATATATGATATATATATATATATATATGAGAAAGGGAGTAGAGCTTGATATATATGTATATATTTCAGTGATATTTTGCAGTTTAATTGATAGGAAAGCACAAGACTTCACAATACACATAAACAAGCAAAGAAACAATAACAAGACCCACTGCTGGAAGAATCAGGAGATGTATCTACATAATTTAAAGTTTGTTTCCTTTCTAGTCTCACCATTACCACCTTTACTTAAGCCTCATCTTTTCTCCCCTGGACATTTGCAATGTTCTTTATTGGCTTTACCTGTTCCCATGCTTGATCGGTAAATTTAAATTCTCAAAAATGTAAAGGTGATTTATTTGCCTAAAACCCACACCGGTATCTTATGGGCCATGGGGAAAATCTGAACTCCTTGCTGCAACATGGGTCTATAGCTTTCCATGATTTTGGCTTCTGTTGACTTGATAAGTTCCTAGTCCTCGTTATTTTTTCCCTTTATGCTCATTATATTGAGCTACTTGTAATTCAGAAGTGAATTAGAATCTTTCCTACTTTAGGCCATTGTTCATGCTATTCCTCCTTGGAATGTCCTTCAGCTCAAACACCACCTCTGCTCTGAAGCCTTCTCTGATTCCTCAGTCTAGCATGTACCACATCTTCCATTTTGAAACAGTGGCTCCAAACTCATCAAATTGTGTCAATAGTTTCCTTACCTGTATCTTATCTACTAGATGAGGAGATCCTGGAGGGAAAGATTAGGGTGTTTTATCTTTAGCATCAATCACGGTGTTCTATATGCATCTTTTATTTAAGAAGAATGGATACTGGGAGAGGAAAATGGACCAGCAGGAGGCTGCTATAATTGTCTGGGAAGAAATGATGAAGAGTTGGACTATGATGCAAAGGATACGTGGTTTACACCATTCCCACAGGCCTACTCCTTCTGAGTTGATTGATCACCTGCCCAAGAGTGTGTTCCTTCTGTTCCTTGCTTGTCCATAGACATCTTTTGTGAAGCACAGCTTTCCCTAAGAGTAGAGGACCTGAATCTGGGCAAGGACCATGGGGTTAAAAAGGGAAGAGTACGTTTAAGAAAAAAAAAAAACATTATTTAAAGACAGAATAGATAAGAGAAGCAATTTTATGTGAAATTTGGGGTAGAGGAAAATATACAACATAAATTATTCCAATGAATCAGGCAAGAGAGCATATTTCCAAGTGTGACATCATTATTTATCCTTCAGAAAAGGGGGAAAACTACCAAAGTATGGCCATGGCAAAACTGATTCAAATGATTTAGAACTAATAATATAGAAACAGGGGCTTAAAGTGGTCCCTGAAACTAGAGGTCTTCAGTAAACTCATGAGTGAACTCAGTCCTTTACAGTGGAGAAAGGATGAGAGGCTCAGAGAGATTTGAATTTTCCAACATGGCAGAAAGATCTGTGGCCTTATAATGGCTGAAATAACAGAGAATGGTTGCTTTATTGTTGTATGGTCCAATGTCAAGGTGAAGATCCTATAACTGGATGATTCACCCCAAGCTTCTTTCTTTTTTATTTCTAAATATTTAGCAACTCTGGAAAGGTCAGTGTTTACTTACTAGTACTGTGGACTCTCAAGTTATGACCAGCCTGACACATGAACAACTTGGGTTAGTTAGTTTAATGGAAGATTCATATGCCTCTTGTTATCTATAGAGTATACCTAGGTAAATATCCAGATCTCAGTTGTATTCATTTACAACTCACTTGAGTTACAACTAGCCCTTGGGAGCTGATTGAGTTAACAAATCAAGGGTCTACTGTATGTATTATTATGTTCACTACTTTTATACATTTTATATTTAAATGGGCATTTTATATTTAAAAGAGGGATGGTGTTTTACATATAGTGGTACCGTTGTTCATAAACTTAATTCTTTCCTTGATTCTGGTCACAAACTGAATTGGACAAGAACCAAATCAAATTTCTCCATAAGGTCAACATGGAACCTAACCATTAAATTTGATTTGGTTCTTGTCCAATTCAGTTGCAACCAGAATTGTGAAAGAAATTAAGTTCATTAACTGAGGAACCACTGTACTTCAGTCAAACTGATAGTCTCCACCTGAAAGGAGATTGTCTTAGTCACTTTCTTCATCACTGGGACAAAATACCCAACCCCCACAATTTAAAGAAGGACAGGTTTATTTTGGCTCACAGTTTCAGAAGTTTTAGCCAATATCTGGCAGGCTTAAACACAGAAACAACATGGTGAAAGGATCTGAGTAGAGGAAAGCTACTTATATCATGGTGGCCATGAAGCAGAAAGAGAAGGGAGAAGCCAGAGAGGGAGATACATCCCTTCAGATTATGTCCCCAGTGACCTGCTTCTTTCAATTAGACCCCACTTTCCAATAACAAGTCAACTATATTTCTGTGATGATTCAATCATCTAAAAGCATCACTTATAAACACATGATGTTCATGGGAAATAGATCTAAATTATAACATTCTGTCTCTTGCTCCCAAAGACTCACGGGCATCTCTTTATGCAAAATTCATTTAATCCATCTCTAAGAATTCCCAAAGTTCTAATAACTCCAATATTGCTGAAAAGTCCAAGTCCAAAGTCTCCTCTGAGACTCAAGGCAAGCTCTTAGCTATGTGCCTCTGTAAAAATAAAAAGAAAGTGAAATAATGCTGGCATACAATGGCACAGGCAAAAATTCTCATTCCCAAAAGGAGAAATGGGGAATAGAAACCAGTGGGGCCAAGACAGGACTGAAATTGAGCATGGCAAACATTAAATTCCTGGTGTTCAGCACCAGGGACACAGATGTGAAATCCAAATGGCTTGGGTATCTGTTCCTATGGCATTTAAGCACCCATGGCCTCTATCCTGGGGATGACTTTGTTCATTGCCTGTGGCTTTCTTCAGAAATTTTTTGCTTCTCCAACTTCCTGGGCTCTCCACTGCCCTTTAGGCTTTATTCTCACAGCATCATGCATTGTCTTCTTTGGGGAACACTGTCTGGCTTCCCAGGCATTGTTTTTAAATCTGTGTGGAAGGCTTCCTGACCCCTGCAACTCTTGCATTATGCATGCCTGAAAAGCTAGCATTGCCTGGATGATGGCAAGGTCTGCCACAAGCTCCAGAAGACAGGCCCCCTGAGATCATGGCTGCTATGGCCTCTGATTGCTTGGATGTCTGTGCACTGTGAAACGAATCCCAGCAAACCAATTCCCCAGCCTGCTCTTCCGGAGTAGTGTGCCCTGGGGCTCTCTTCTCAAAGCAAAGTCTTGCACTTTTGGACCCTTGAGTCTGCAAAATATTTGGTGTTACTTATTCCAGGGGTGCCCTCAAGGCATCCTTATTGTTCTGGTGTAAAGTACATGGCTTTTAAAAAATGCTAATCTGGGCTGGGGATTTAGCTCAGTGGCACAATGCAAGGTCCTGAGTTTGATCCCCAGTATCCCCCCCCAAAAAAAATTCTAATCTTTTTAGCAACAAGCTCTCCTCTGCTCCATCTTTCTTTTTTTTTTCTTTTTATTGAGTTATTGGTACAATCTAGGTATACAATACAGTTACATTCATCATTGGAATCTTGTACCTTTACATAATGTCTTGATTCTCATTTTTTCCCCTTGTCCCTGCCCTCCCTTCACTCCCTCCTCCCCTCCCCATTTACAAACACTTTATTTCCATTTTTTCAGTTTCTCATATTTTTTCCTCTCCCTTATTACCTTTCCCCCACTCTTCTCACTTTCCCTACACCTTTAGCCCTTTACTTCCTATTTCACATTATTAATTATCTCATTAGGATCCTGTGAACTATTATAGTTTTTCACACCAGAGAAACTATTCGGTATTTCAGTTAAAGAAATCTCTGTATGAACATTGAAAATTGGGAATCCTAAAATAAAACTAAAAAGGAAAGTAAAAGAGAAAAGGCAATGATGTAAGATTAAAATAATTCTTAATTCTGAAGATGAAAATGGTCCCTTAACATATTTAAATTGCTTCTTGCTCTTGTAGTCTTATCTTATTCTTTTTTTCATTATTTAGAGAATACTTTTTAGTTTCTGTAATCAAACCCACGTAGATATGACCTTACATATTTAGTACAATGCATTACTCCTGTACAAATGGAAAAATAAAAATAAAAAAATTAACATTTCTAGACCAATATGGCTGTCCATTTCTGTACAATGCCAACTCAACACAGTAAATTGGGATAACTTTTTCCAAAGTTGACAGCACTGTTAGTTTCCCAAAATTCAATTTATATA
>NW_022900928.1:69241002-69271496 GCF_012274545.1 Fukomys damarensis
ATATATATATATGTATATATATTTATATTTATATAAAAAGACTAATAATAGCAGTATGTTATACATCGATAGCAGCAACAGCTTTTCCAGGTTCTGCAGTCATCTGAACAAAATTATAGACATTCAGCACATTCCATTAAACAAAACAAAACAAAGAAAATAATAATATCCAGAAAACAGCAAAGTTCTGTTGCTGTTGTGGTACCTGGCACCATTTTTTTTATTAGCATCTTAATCATCATCTGGAAAGAGAATATTCTAGAGTGACATCATTAACTAAGCTCCATCTTTCTTAGTATTCTTTTTGGCAAAACTGAAAGCTTTTTAAGTGAGAGCTTTGCTCTTGTTTCTCAGTGTAAATCTCACTAAAAGGAGCAAGCAGTGCCCATGCTACAGCCTGAATGTTAGGATTTTTTTTGAAATTTCCTTCAGCAGATTAATGAGTCACACATCCTTAAGCTCAGTCTCCCAAAAAGTGTTGGGACATAAGCAAAACAGACAAATTTTCTGCCTGAGCATAACACCTATGGCCTGCAATCCAACTGCCAATGGAGTTCTTATTCTCAGCTAAAGCTCCTGAGCCTGATGATTACAGCCTGGATTTCTATCAGCATTCTGCTCTTCTGGGCTCTGATCAGTGTTTCACATCACTCAGCTTACCGTATTCTAGGTCTTCTCTATCCAGCATCTCTAAACCTTTCCAAAATCCTCCTGTGAAACTATTCCAAAGGCTTCTAAACCACATGGTTGGGTAATTACAGCAATGACCCCACTTCTCTGGTATAAAAATCTGTCTTATTCACTTTCCTGCACCCGAAACACAATAGCTGACATCCACAGCCTATAGAAGAAAAGGTTTATGTTGGCTCTAATTTGCAGAAGTCTCAGTCCATGTTTGACAGGCTTAAACACAGAAATGTCATGGTGGAAGGGCATGGGCAGATGAAAACTGTTCCCATCATGGCGGCCAGAAAATAAAAGAGAAAAAAAGCCAGGGAGGGAGATACAGCCCTCAGGTCACAGCCCCAGTGACTCACCTCTTATAAATAGACTCCACCTCCCAACAGCAAGCGAGCTGTATCATCCCCATTATTCAGTTACCTACCAAAAATGCCTAGCTTTGAGCATGTGAGGCTTTGGGGAATATCTACATCTAAACCATAACAGTGATAATCCACCAATCTCCACATTCATTTGCAGATGAGGAAATAAGCCCCCAGATTTGAACGGGCTCTTTTTTTGGCAATAATACCAGAAATAGCCTCTCCCAACCTTGGTTTATTGTCATTTAGCTCTTGTACATTTCTCCCTGCTTCCTGTGACCCTTCACAACCAACTGCTTCCCAGACCAAAAGGCTGATATGCCAGATATTAGTTGGTAAACTTTTGAAGTTTTGGTTACACACCTTGTTTAAGAGGACAGGTCTATGTCTCAGGACCTGAGTATTTTGAAAGTGTCAGCTTGAAGATGGACATATTTTATGTTTTTATTTCCTACACTTTGGGGATGGGGGAAAGGCTCTGTGTGTTTTAGACATAATTGGCTTTAAAACAGTAATTTGAAAATGGAATCATTTCAATGCTTAAAAAATATTGATACTTTGGTTTCAATCTCAGAGTCTCTAATTGGTCTGGGGTGCAGAGGGAGCACTGGGCTTCTTGCAAGATTCTGTGCATTCCCAGAATACAGCGTTGACTTCCATTAGCTTTAAAGGACTCACGAGAGACACTAGCCTCATCTTGCTCAGGTGGATGTTCTGAGACTTTAAGGAGAAAATCACAATGAGAACAAAGAGAAAGGAAGTTGAGACATAGAAAAGTATGCCAAATGGAGAATCATTATTAACCAAACTTAGCAAAAATGTAAAAGATATTTTCATGTCTGCCAAAGGCCATATGTGAGTGTCTATGGGGAAAATATATCCATAGCTTTGTGACTGAACTGATAATTCATATCTGATTCAGGAGCTGACATTGTTGGATTACAGCTCTACAGCTGTTCTTAGTCTAAGTCCAGCCTCTCCCAATGGGACTGATTGTACCAACACATCTCATTTATAGATCTCATATGTGGAGACCTGGAGACCTAAATTAAAACCTTGTGCATGTTACTTTGGTGAATTCAATTCAAAAGCATCTTGGCTTCTCCAAATAGGCCATTCCCACGTGAGAGGGGAAGAGAGAACACAATGGAAAGGAAATAGATCTTTTATATTCATCCCTCCTATTTTTTGGTAGATCTTGGCACAAAAGTAGTTGTGAAATGAATTCTAATAAAATGTCAAGGCTTTTGTCAGGCTTGGTATGGATATATGTGAAAGGGAAAGAGGGAAAGGAACAGAGGGAAAGCAAGTGAAAGTGTGATACTATGGACCCCAAATGTTTCAGTTAGAAGATTCCTGAGAGAATATTCTTTCATAAAAGATTGGATCAAAATTTATTTATTCTGGGGGGCTTTTTAAAGTTGACTTTTAAAAAACATTGACAATAGTAAATGAATCTCATACTCAAAGAGGGACAGAATCTTGATGAAGATCACCCTATTAGTTAGTGGCAGAGTGGAACTAAAATCTCTGAGTTTGGATTCATAATCCAGTGTCTCTCTTTTGTATCAGATTGTCTTGTAAGTATTACAGTGCCAGGGAGACCTGAGAGGAAAGAGTTTTAGATACTATTTTCAGAATAGGATAAGAAGTGTGAGGTCTTTTTTTAATTGAGTTTATTGGTACTTTTTAAGTATACAGTACAGTTACATTTATCAATGGGATATTGTACCTTTACATGACAAATCTTGGTTCTCATTTTTTCCCCTACCCCTGTCCTCCCTTTACCCCTTTCTCTCTCCCCTATTTACAAACTGATGATGTGAAATAGCAAGGTCTTGAGTTCGATCCCTGGTATGAAAAACAAAAGACAAAACACACACTCACACACACACACACACACACACACACACACACACACACACACACACACACAGAACCAGAATGGGGTAAGGTCATGAATCAGAAAAAAAATTGAGTTGTGAGCCAATAGAATTTTCCTGGTTTGTTTCAGGTAACTTATGGATAGGGTTTGAGGATGGCGTACAAGTGGGAACAGATGTGGAAGGCATTTAAAAAGGTGAATTAGGAAGATCTGTGACTGACTAGATTTGGGAGCAGTGAAGAAAGATCAATAAATGAGAGTGCTAGATTTGTTCTAGAAATGTTTTGTTGCTGGTGACCTAGTGTTTCATTTTCATGGATGTCTTTTGTTTATGAGTACATCAAGGAAGGCAAATGATATAACCACAGGAACAAGGCAGAGTGTAGGACTGAGGTTAGGAAGTAGATTTAATGGTGTGGACAGCCCATCTGAATTTGCTTAGTGAAGTTACAGCAAACGTGTGCTGAGCTTCCTTTGTGTCCAGATGCTGAAAATGCAGAGATGAGAGATGATCCCTACTTCTACAGGGACTTAGGGTACTGGGCTTATACAAAATGTGAGAAAATAATTGTGATTGTCCTCTGTGAGGAAGCTAATCAAGGAGCCAGGGCATGGGGGGAAGAGGAGCATGATTGGAGAAGCTTCCCAGGTGTGACTTTTAAGTTGGTTTCTTATAGTGGGTGTGAGTGGGGAGGTAGCAAAGCAGAGAGAGCAGAGGGCAAAAAAAAGGCTATGTGAAAGATGCCCTGTGACTGGGGCTTGGTGACTAGTTAGAAATGCTTAGAGGATGAAATGTGAGGGGTCACAGGGCGAAATTAGTGGAAAGGTGGTTTGTGGCTGAGACAGGAAGCCATGCTGAGCACAGACTTCATTGTTAAGGAAATGGGGTGGAGGTGGGGATTTCCTTTACTAAACCAAAGAATGACATACTTGTTATTAGCCTTGATACGAAGTAGTACAGAAAGGAAAAGCCTCAAGGGGTAGATTCCATGTAAGATGTCTGTTCCAGTCCATGATAGAGGATGAAGACATTTTAGAGGAAGAAGCCTCATCTGTGACTAACCAGACTCTGGAGAAGATAATAACAGAGGTCAGGAGATGATGATTCCTTTGTCTTTATGTTTCAAAGATCTATGATTCTCTGCCCAGATCATTTACTCCTGTTATTTAGATAGTGGACTCAATTTTATGAATAGTTCTTCTCTTGCCTGGTACAACCAAATATTTTCTTCCTAATACTATTGCAAAATCAAAGATTAACCCTAAGTCTTTCTCCTCCTCCTGTTACTTCAACAGTTCCTATTTGATGCCACTATGAATGTGCTGTTTGAAAAGATAAAATATTTGCACACTAAATAGAGAATTCCAAAGAAAAGTCATAGGGTGTTCTTTCTAGCCATCCCCTACTCCCATCCTATGTGACGAATTAATTTCTTACACACACATTTAAAAAGAGCTTACTATGTACCAAGTACTGTGCCAAGTTCAAGGAGGTGATCCCAGGGTCAAAATGAAAAGCTCTGTTAGTGTGCCAGCAGGGAAGGCAATGGGAACACCAAGAAGGCTGCAGTATTAAGAATGGCCTGGTAGGGGAAGTAACAATTAAAATTTAAATCCTGAAAAATAAAATAGAAATTTTGAGTCAATGTTGTATATAAGAGAAAATGCAGAGCAAAGAGAGAAGGAGGAGAGCTAGAAGAAAATTATAGATTGGGAAATGTGTTTGCCAGAATGGGCAAGTGGAGAAAAGCATTTGGGAGGGGAAATTAGGGCCTCAGTAGTGCTGTAGGCTTGGATCTGCTTCCTAAGCAGCTGTCTCAGTATGGTAGTGTTTGGATGGATACATTTGGACTTTGTTCTGAACTTCTTTGTGAAGGATAAAGTACACCAGAAAAATGGATAGATAGGACTTGATGGCTTCCTTTGTCCAGCACATTGTGACTAGTAACTGCTTTTGGAATGAATGGGTAGGGGATTGATGGGTCTCATTAGAACCTTGCTCTAACCAACTCAAGTATACTTCAGACTTTTTCCTTTTGCCTGGGACACAGTATAGTACATTCTCATAAATAAAAGGCTTTTGGTATATCTGTAATAGCTAAGTGAGAAACACTTGTGTTCTTTCCCTTTTTTGTCTTTGCTTATGTGGTTCCCACTTGTGGCATGCTTGCCAGCCACAGTGTAACACACTATGACCTCAGGTAAGAAGTGCCATACCTGACAACTGTATTCTTTTTCTGTAAGGCTCCTTTCAGTTTAACAGTTGAGTTAAATGTGAATGGTAAGGGTATAGTGACAAAATGTATGAGGGTCTGGTTGGTGGTTCATGGTTGTGGGATGGCCAAAGGATTCCAAATTGAAGGGCAGGGGATGTAATTCAGTGGCACCTGCTTCCCTGGCAAGTGCAAGGTCCTGAGTTTGATCCCTGGTACTGAAAAAGAATTCCAAATTGAATCTCCATGATATGGCAGTGGTCAGGGACTTTTTTCGAAGCCCACCATGTCCTGATAATAGAAAAAGTGTGGTCTCAATTGGCCTCAAATGTTGTACTACGTGAAGGATTGATTTGTGAATCTGGTCTCTTCATGGCTTCATGGATATCTGCACACATGGGCATGCAGCTTGGGTTAGACTCAGGGACATCCTGTACTTATTCATTCTACCCACCATCTGCTATGCTTTGAACGTGTTCTCAAAGGTTTATATGTTCCTATATTGATGATACTGGGAGGTTAGATATTTGGAGCTAATTAGGATCAGAGGAAGTCTTGAAGTTTTGGCCCCATGATGGCATTAGAGGTTGTATTAGAAGAGGAAGAGAGACCCAAGCTGGCATGCTGGTTCTATCTTGTCTTGTGTGATTCATTCTGCTTTGTTATGATACAACAAGAAGGCCCTTGTCAGTCACTGTCCTCTGACTTTGCTGTCTCCAGGACCATGAGCTAAATGAACCCTTTGTAAAAAACTATATTATCCAGTGTATAGTATTCAGATATAATATAAAAAATGGACTAAGACAGCATCTCAGGCCAGATTCAGTCTTTTATGTCCACATCACTCCAGCATACTGATATTGCTATCCATTTTAAATTCATAAATCTCATTGTCTCTACCTCTCACTTGCAAATAATTACATGTTATCTTGCCAAATTACTTGCAGTGCCATCTTTTTTGATAATTTAATCATTGTACGATTACTTAAATTTGATACATTTATGCTTTGTACCTCTTGGTTGCAAAAACTTTAGGAGCAAGGGTCAGATCCAATGTTTCATTCAGTATATAGTAATGATACTTCACATGTCTCTTGCATTTATAGCTTAGAAATCCTTTCCACACATTACCTTATTTAAGCTTCACAATAATTCTGTCAGTTTTGAAAAGCAAGCATTATTAGTATCCTAATTTCTCATATGGAAAAGCCTGGAATTAAAAATATTAAATGATTTTCCTCAAGTTACACTTGGGACATGGAAGTGCTCAACAAGTATCATTGATTTATTTGTTTATTATATTCTAGCTCAAACCTATAGTGAGTCTGATGATTTAAGCAATAGGAATTGTGGTTTTGGGAGATGACTGGCTGTAAAAACATTCTGAACTCATTGGCTTCATATGCAACCTTCTGTTTCACCCCTTTTGAGATACATTTAGTGAGGCAGGAGAACACAGATGATGAATCATATTGCTCACATCAACTTTTCCCTCTTCTCTTCCTCCAAAAAGTTTCCGGTGATCTTTTTGCTGCTTCATCTCTCCCTTTCACACTACCTATAAAGACACAGGTGGGGGTAATGAAACTGTGGGTTTTAAATTTTTCTTTCCAGATGTCACCTATTTAGTTCCTACAATATTAGTTGGCAGCCATATTCGATTTTAGAAGTATGAGGATTACTTGAAACCATATGACAGACCTGTTTTACTTATGGAACCAAATGTTGAAAAAAGACTTTGGTAGTAAAAGTGGTGCAACACAAATGTAATTCATAAAGAGGGATTTAATACCTCTTATAGTTCCAGGAGTCTGCCAACCTAGGAAGGACAAAAGTGCATAGTACTTGTTAACGTCCTCAGTGTGCATAGAGTTCTGCCTACCCAAGTCTGTGTAACAGAAAATGAATCTAAAAGTTGAGTCAATTATCTATTTCTACCCTCTCTGCTCCTATTCTGTCTTTGGTGTATTTAGACTAAAGTAAAGTTTTCAATTTGTCTGAATTACCTGCAAAGTTGTAAGGATAAATGAGGTGTGAAAACACTTTGAAAGTAGAGGATTGCTTTGATGAATCCAAACTCAATCTAAACAGAATCCTCTGCACTCTACAATCCAAGAAGAAAGAAAGATGACAGTGATTAAAATAAAATTGGGAAAGAGGTAAAAGAAATTTGGACTGACTCAGGGTGTGTCCCTGGGTCAAAGGCAGCTGTGGTTCAGAAAAGAATGCAGCTCAGTTGCTCATAGAAGGTTTGAAACCCAATCCTCACTTACTGGCAGTGCAGCTGAGGATGATTCATTAGATTTCTTGGAGTGTGTTTCCTTATCAGTAAAATGGTGATAATAATGCTTGTCTCATAGGGTGTCTGTGAAGAGTAAATGAGATAAACCACAGGAAAATTTTTGTAATTTGAAAGGTGCTATCTGGCGGTGAGGGAATACAATTATTATTTAGAGCAGTATCTATAAGCCTTTGACATGTACATTTAGGAAATTATATTGTGGTTTTCAATGTTCCAATGGATGACTGAAGCATCAAAATGTCTATAATAATTAAGAAAAGACATTTATGGGCATTATTTACTGGTTTGGAAAACAAATTAATTCCTTGGTAAAACATGCCCCCTACATCCTCACAAGAGATCCTTTGCTCTTTGTTGGGAAAGTTCCTAAATGCCTGCGTTCCTTCCTGTCTCTGGACTTCTGTCCACCTTGTTCTGTGTGACTTAAATGAAGCACAGAGGTTTTCCTCAAAAAAAAAATTTTTTTTTTGGTTATCTTGTCCATTCTGCAAACTCCCCTTTTCTCTTATGGAGATCTTTCTTGAACTCTCTAGGTTATAATTCCTTCCATAATGATGTCATGGAACGTTAGCCCCTTTGTTCACTTAACGATTGTAACTATATTTCAGAGTTCATTGTTACAGGTCTCTCCTTCATTAGGACTGGGTGCTCTTCCAGGACAGGCAACACATTTTGGTTTAGTGTGCTCCCACTGCCTGGCCCATATCTGTGCTCACTAAATGGCAGTTGCTTGGACTACCTCGAGGTGCCATTGGGACTAGATTACAAGAAACCCTGATATATGTGTTAGGTTCTCTGAAAACAGTTATTGGGTGATTGCTTGATTTTCAGCAAAGATGTTCAGAAAAGGATTCCTAATTAATTATGTCTGTCAAGTCATTTCATCTGCCAAACCATTTCTTCCTTGGAGCATTGTTGTCACTGAAAGTCATAATACCAGGTGTCTTCTATGTTCATTTTTTATTTCTCTGGGTATTTTTTTGTGATTTTAAAAAAAGTAGCAGGTCCCCAATCTGGAAATTTTGATGAGCACATGAAATTTAGAGAAGATAATAATGATAGTATAGTATTGAGATACTCTGTTCTCTTTATTGGGTATATGACTCGAGATTAAATTTTAAAGTAATTAAAAGATATTTTTCACATAGTGGACCATCAAAGGAATTACCCATGTTATTAAAAATTCTGAGAAAATTTATTTTTAGTGACTACATACCTTTCATCATATAGATAGATTATAAATTACTATGCTATGACCTTATACTGGTCATTTAGACTAGATCCAAGTTTGTATTATTAAAAAAGATCTGTACTTGAAGATCTTTATTTTTTTAAAAAAATCTGTGTTTCAGAGAGTTTCCTTAGGATATATTAGTAGAAAGAGATTCACCAAGGTATGAACACTTTAAAGTCTCTAAGTACATTTCTCCAAGTTTCTTTATATGTATTTTTATTAATGGGTATTGGAATACCCATTTCATTGTAGTTATTTTATATTTTATCATTTATATTGTTAACCTCATTTTTCTTGAAGATACTCTTGGATCAGTGTTGTTTTAACACATGATATCTACTTAATGCTAATAAATTACTCAGAGCATTTTTGTGAAATTATAGATGTTATCTTTTGAATTGATGATCTAGTGCCACTAATATAACCCTGATGTGAGTCACATTAACTCTAAATCCAGTGGACTGAAAGCAGAATGCAAGTGTGAGCTATTGCTATTGTTATTTTTTTCAAGAAACAATAGAATTTGGGCAACTGACATTTCTGAGATGAGTATACTATAGCAAATTAGAAAAAAAATAGTTAATCACAGTGATGTAAGGAAATATTAAAACTGAAGGTTAAATTATAGATACATCATAAATGGAAGAGATCTAATTTCATTACATCACCAATATTGTAAATTTTTCCCCCACTGGCAAATTATAAAGTCAAAGCCAAATTAATTCAGTGTTTTATATATACATATATATGTACATACATATATGTGTGTATGCATATATAGGTAGAAATAAACTATTTTCTGACTTTCCTATAAATATTTTACATTATTATTTTACTTTTGCAGGTATGAAAAGGACAGATGTTTTCAGAATATACATACATACATATATATATATATATATATATGTATTAGAAAATGCCTTGGGAGGGAAAATTGTTAAATTTATATCACAAAACCTATTGGTGATGATCAGAACAGGAATGTGAGGCGATGGTCATTAAAAGTGCAAACAAGCTCTTAATGATAACATAATCTAACCCTTCTTTTTATAGGTAAGAAAACTGTGGTCCATTGTAGTTAAGGTAATTTGTCAATGGAGAAATAGCAGGGTAGTATTAGAGATGGGTCTCAAATCCAGGTCTTCTTATTTCTAGGTAGTGCATTTTCTACTAAATTATTCTGCATCTCAAAAAGTACTTTTATTAGCAGTGATAATAAAGATTACCATCATATATTTGAATTCTTTGTTGTATCTGTCAAATGGCTTTTACAGAAACATTACAACAGAATCAGTTGTTGACTAGAACACCAAAATGACATATACAAGGGAAGGATCCTCCACTGGTCACCAAGATTGCATTCTCTAGTAGATATTTTCCACTTGTAATTCTGTATGCTGTCCCTGGAAACTCAGCAGAGTGAACTCACGGTGAATGTTTTGGGATTTCTTTTATCTAAAACAACAAATACCTTTTTCACTCCAAATGAATCTTGTATAAATATTATTAATAAGGACAACATTTTTGAATGAAAATGGTATGATTTATATAAAAATAACATTAAGCCTCGATGGGCTTGTCTCTGGGAAAATATGTGCACCAAATGCCCAAAAGGTTGGGGACTTGGTTTGCTGGAACAATAAGAAGAAAGGAATGAGAACAATGATTCCAGTAACTTGGGAGTGGAAGTGGAGGGTTCTTAAAATAGCAACATGATGATTTCGGGGATTTTTCTTTTTAACCTTAAATAATTAGTATTGGCTGGTTTCACCAGATTTTTCATTTTGATTTGCAAGCTGTATGTTGAAACTTGTCTTTGTAAAGTCAAGTTGATAAAAACAGGTCCTGATCCTCAAGTCCATTCATTTGGTATATCTGGATAAGGAATATCTCACATCTTCCTTGGGGAGGTCTGGACTTTTGATTATCCAAAGAAAGGGAATGTCAGAAAGCCATAAAATGATAATATTTTCCTTTTGCACATCTTGTCTACTTTAATTTCTGGTTAAATTAAATGAACCACCCTCATTCCCACCTCTGCTTTTAGGCTGGTCTGATGGCCACTCCCCCAGGCTGACCACTTACCCAGACACTGGAAGAATTAGTCATGTCCTAAATTTCCTTTTATTATACTTCTTAGGTGTACTAGGTGATAAATCAACTGGCAAAGGACAGATACAGAAAAGCAATACTTAAAATGAGTTATGATGTAAAAGAGAAGACTTGCTATTATGTTTTATCAGAGCCAACCACTAACAAGCATAATGTAATTCACAATACTTAAACAGGATGACTTTAATTGCAATAGTCATTAAGCTCACAGGATCATTAAATGCATTAAAGGAGGGAGCCAATGAGCTATCATGAATGAAATAAAGTCCCCCGTTCACCCTACTTCACCTATTTAACTGGAATTGAACTCAGTCTAGGTCTCTGATATAGTCCCAACCCTTTGACTTCCTTTCCTTCTTTCCATACCAAGGCCACAGTCCCAGTTAGCTCATCTAAGAGGAAAGAAAAACCAGCAGAGGAATTATCAAACTGTAGTTTAAAATTTGCCAACAGATTAAATTTTGTCTGATATCACATTTTATAGCATTTTGAAGTTTGAAGTACAACCACTTGTTAATTTATTTTGGATGTTTATTATCTTCAAAAGCCTACATGAAAAAGAAATACCTGTATACATGAAGTTCAGTTACCCTAATTATTACAGAAATGCAAACTTAGATTTAAGAAATTGGCAAAATTAGAAACAAAATAATTTTCCTCATTAATGGAAAATTGAGGGAAACATTATTTTCCTACATTTCTGGTGATACTACAAATTAATAAAATTTCCCAAATGATTTGGTACAGTGTACCAAAAACTTTTAAACATTGTTCAAACATGATGAGCCAGAAATTCTGTATCTAGGGATTCACTAAAGACCATTAAGATTTAATTCTAAGAACAAATATAAAACAATATTGGAAATTCCCACCCACTGCATAATAAGGAAGTGGTTTATTTAAAGTGCTATTTTAGGAGTGTGTTTATTGAGAAGGAAAAGATGTTAAAAATAGTAAATGATAAAATGTAGATCACAAAACCTTGTAAATAGCTTGAACACGTTTTGTAGAACAGAAAAAACAAAAACAAAAACAAACCAAAACAAAACAAAAAACCACAAAATAAAAACCCTTGGTTAAAAAAAAATCTACTTCCATATAGTAAAATGTTGATTTCTATTCTTGTCTCTTTTCAACTTCGTCTTTCAACATTCACTGCTTTTCACTCTACTGCTCTGACAGATTGGAATTGTTCCTTTTATTTATTTTTTTGACAAAAATAGACTTTTCTTTCTTCTTTTGGGCCATCTACTGCATTGTGCTCACTTCTCACCTGTTCTCCCTTTCACAGCCACCTCAAGTTTTGCCCAGGGCTCACATAAAAGACCAATATTCTTTGTGGACTTTGCAAGTCTGGGCTGAGTTTTCCTTAACGTGTCTCTACTCATAGCACACCCCTTATGTCATTGTAATTATTGATTTAATTGATTAAATTGATTTAATTTAATTGTGTCACCTGTTCTTTCTGTGAGAACAGAGCTTGTGTCTAGATTTGCCTAGCACCAGTTGTGGTGGCTTCTCTTCATTGTGGTGACCATCAAATCTTTCTCTCCCCAAAACTACATGCCATACTCCCATGGGGAGGTGGAGTCTGTCCCTTCCTGTTCCTTGAATTTGAGTAAGTCTTAATGGTTCACTTTCATCTACACAATATGTCAGAAGGGATGCTCAAGGAGTTCCAAAGTCTCCACTTGAGCTTCGTGGAACACTTCCTGTCAGGAGACCAGTCATTACATAAGGAAGATGGCCACTGTGAGGTGACCATGCTGTGAGGAATCCAAGTTAAGTGGAGAAGCCAAGACACTGAGATTTCATGTAGAGGGAGAGTATAAGGAGGAATACGAAGGGAAAAAGTAGAGGCAGAGGAAGAGGGAAATCATAAACACAATAGTTGTTTGAGCAACTATGCAGCAGGGCAGTTATCTACACAGTAATAAGCTGAAACATCAGCCTGGCATGTAGTGTGTTTTCAATAAATAGCTGTTAAAGGAGTATGTGATGAAATTTAGCTATTCTTTCCCTGTTACTGCTTGGTTTTTCTTTTTGTAACAAAGAAGTTCTGGGAAATCTAAAGTTGAAAATGATACGAGAAACGTTGGCCTTTTGACCAGAGACCATCTCTCTGATTTAATCTTGTTTTATAGCAATGTCCAAAATTCTTCCTGGAAATGGGGTGTCTCCATAATGGCCTTAGTCTCAGTGAGCGAAGTGATGTTGCCCCAAAGCCCAGTTGTAAAGGTGGAGGTAACTAAAACAATAATGTTGAATTTTAGGCTCTTAATTTCTGAAACCTCAAATTATTGTAGAGAACCTCCATTCATATTATTCAGCATTTTAAAAAATTGATATTCCTTGTTACTCAGGGAAGATAAAACATTTTGTTTTCTCTCTCTACTCGCAGAACAGCCTTAGGTTCTTAAAGTTAAGGACATGAAAAACTTTCATCTTTTTTCTAATGGAGTTTTCATCAGTTGGAGGGAAATTTCCAATAGCTCATTACACTCTGTGTGTGTTTGTGTGTGTGTGTATTATAATAACATTGTTCATATGAGAATTTTTTTTCTGGGCCATACCTAAGTTTTCTTATGAAACCCAGGAAGGGTAATTACTGTCATGATGTTTCTCGCCAGTTAATGCAACTGTATCTAGGATGGATTAGGTGTCTTAGATGGATGGAGTGAAATGCTCTTTAGTGACAAGTGAAGGATTAACTAGATGATGTGTGTTAGCATTTTTAGTTCAAGATTTCTCTGTCATCATGGATTTTCACTTGGAGAGCTGAATACATTGAGGATTGTTCTAACTCTAGGATTTTTTATTTACTCACAGTCTAGATTTTTTTCCTTTGAGAGTTAAATAAAGTGGTGGCTCTATGAGGGGTAAATGAATTACATGAATAGATTTATGTTTTTTTACGGTAGAAAGATATGGATAACATAAAATTTGCCATGTTAACCTTCTGTAAGTGCATAATTTAGCAGTACTTAGTACATTAAAAATGTTGTATAACAAACACCACTATCAATTTCTAGAACCTTTTTACCAGTCCTATAACTTAATTTCGAAGACACACTCAAAACCTAATTTTATCTATTTCTAGGTTTTAAATGGTTGATATGATCAATTGACTGAATTTGAAGTCTAGGACCTTATTAGCAAAACCCTGCATGGGTGAAATTTCTCAGAAATATACTTGCTGGAATAGTAACACCGAAACAGATTTCTCAGTGTAGCAGTCAAACCAGAGGTTTTAGATCTTCTGCAAAGAGTAAACATCTAAAAGCCTAATGGTTGTAACTAGTGACTCATTCAGATAATTTCAGGTCTTGGGAAACGAAACGGATGAGCATCACAATGTCTTCTCTGCTCTTTTTTTTTTTTAATTAAAAAAATTTTACTTTCAACTGGTCACATGAACCATATATATATTTTTTCTTCATTGAGTTTATTGGCATATTTTAGGTACATAGTACAGTTACATTCATCATTGGGATCTTGTACCTTTACATGACAGGTCTTGGTTCTCATTTTTTCCCCTTGTTCCTGCCCTCCCTTCACCCTCTTCTCCCCTCCCCATTTATAAACATTTCATTTCCATTTTCTCCTATTTTGTTCTTTCCCTTATTACCTTTCCTCTACCCTCCCAACTTTCCCTACACCTTAAGCCCTTTCCTTCCTATTTCACATTGTCAATTTTCTCATTAGGATCTTATATACTATTATAGTTCATTCATACCAGAGAGACTATTCGGTATTTACACATGTGTGACTTATTTATTTCACTTAGGAGTATATCTTCAATATGTATCCATTTTCCTATGAATAAATCTAATTTCTCCTTCTTTATGGCTGAGTAGTATTCCATTTTATAGAAAAATCACATCTTTGTCCAGTTTCCAACTGATGGGCAAATGGGCTTTTTCCAAGTCTTAGCTATTACAAACTGTGCCACTATAAACATGGGTGTGCATATATCATGGTGATATGATTGTTTTAATTCTTTTGGAAAGATACCAAGCAGAGGGTTACCTGGGTCAAATGGAACCTCTAGTCCAAGATCTTTGAGGTATCTCCATATTGATTTCTATAGTGGTTGCACCAGTCTGCACTCCCATCAACAATGGAGAAGGGTTCCTTTCTCTCCACAAACCCGCCAACATTTGCTATTGAGTGATTTCTTGATAGCAGCCATTCTTTGTGGGGTGAGGTGGAATCTCAGTGTTGTTTTCATCTTCATCTCTCAAATGACCAGTGATGTGGAACATGTTTTCATATATTTACTTGCTGCTTGTACTTCTTTGTCTGAGAAATGTCTGTTCATTTCAGATGCCCATTTTTGAATCAGGTCCTTATACTTGGGTGAGCTGATTGTTTTGAATTCTTTATATATTCTAGATAATAGTCCTTTGTCTGAGGAGCAGCTGGTAAAATTTTTTCCCACATTGTAGGTTGTCTCTTAGTTCTGTTGGTGGTTTCTTTTGCAGGCAGAAGCTTTTTAATAAGATGAGATTCCAGTTGTTGATTCTTTCTGCTAGTTCCCCTGCTACTGAGGATTTGTTCATAAAGTCTTTTCCTATGCCAATGTCTTCAAGAGTTCTGCCTAATTTATCTTCCAATGTCTTCAAGAGTTCTACCTAACTTATCTTCCAGCAAGTTTAGTGTTTCTGTTTTAACATTTGTATCTTTAATCTGCTTGGATTTTAATTTAGTGCATGGCTAAAGATAAGGGTCTAGTTTTAATCTTTGGCAGGTTGAGATCCAGTTTTTCCAACACCATTTATTAAAGAGGCTATCTTTCCTCCAGTGGGGATAGTCAGCTCCTTTGTCAAGATGATGTAGCTGAGTGCTACTGGAGTTGTTTTTGTGTCATCCAATCTGTTCCACCGATCCTCAGGT
The DNA here is from genome assembly GCF_012274545.1 of Fukomys damarensis. Lineage (NCBI taxonomy): Eukaryota > Metazoa > Chordata > Mammalia > Rodentia > Bathyergidae > Fukomys > Fukomys damarensis. The sequence goes on from NW_022900928.1 coordinate 69,256,688, forward strand.
CTGTTTGTGTTTTTTTTTGCCAGTACCATGCTGTTTTTATCACAGTGGCTTTGTAGTATAGTTTCATGTTGGGAATGTGATTCCCCCTGCCATGTGTCTGTTGCCTAGGATGGCTTTTGCTATTCCAGGTCTCTTATGGTTCCAAATGAATTTTTGGATTCTTTTTTCTAGTTCTGTGAAATATAGTGTTGGCATTTCAATTGGTATTGAATTGAATCTGTATAGCAGTTTTGGTAGTAAGGCCATTTCACTATGTTGATTCTTCCTACCCAGGAGCAGGGGATATCTTTCCATTTTCTTATATCCTTTTTGATCTCTTTTTCAGAGTGCTGTAGTTTTTAGTATAGAGGTCTTTTGCTTCTTTTGTTAGATTTATTTTTTTTGGATGCTATTGTGAAAGTAATTGTTTCCCTAATTTTTCTCTCAGTGAGTCTGTTATTTGTGTATAAGAAGGCTATTAATTTTTGGGTGTTGACCTTGTATGCAGGTACTCTGCTAAAAGTGTCAATTAAGTTGAGAATCTTTTGGTGGAATTTTTTGGGTCTTCAACGTAGAGTATCATATCATCAGGAAATAATGATAGTTTAACTTCTTCTTTTCCTATCTTTATTGCTTTAATTTCTTTCTCTTGTCTAATTTCTATGGCTAATGTTGCTAGAACTATATCAAAGAGGAGTGATATAGTGGGCATCCTTGTCTTGTTCCTGATTTTAACTTGAAGGTTTTCAGTTTTTGGCCATTTAGTATGATGTTGGCTGATGGTTTTTCATAGATAGCCTTTATTAAGTTGAGATATAGACCATCTATACCAATTTTTTTGCAGGGTTTTATCATGAATGGGTGTTGAATTTTGTCAAATGCTTTTTCTGCATCTGTTGAGAGGATCTTATGGTTTTTGTTCTTGACTTTGTTAATATAGTGTATTACATTTATTGACTTATGTATGTTGAACCATCTTTGCATCCCTGGAATAAATCCGACTTGGTCAGGATGTATGATCTTCTTGATGATCCTCTGTATTCTGTTTGCTAATATCTTATTAAGGATTTTTGCATCTATATTTATTAAGGAGATTGGCCTGTAGTTCTCTTTTTTAGTTGCGTCTTTCATTGGTTTGGGAATCAAAGTGATATTTGTTTCCAGGAATGAATTTGGAAGTATTGCTTCCCTTTCAATTTCACTGAAAAGTTTGAAGAGTAATGGCAATATTTCTTCTCTAAATATCTTGTAAAATTCAGCAGTAAATCCATTAGGACCTGGGATTTCTATGTTGGTAAATTTTTAATTACATTTTAAATTTCACTGATTGTAATTGGGGTGTTTGAAATGTTTTTATATTCTTCATTCAACTTTGGTAGTTCATAAGTATCAAGAAATTTGTCCATTTCTTTTGTGTTTTCCATTTTATTAGAGTACAGGTTCTTAAAGTAGGTATTAATGATCCTCTGGATTTCTGTTGGGTCTGTTGTGACTTCGCCTTTTTAATTCCTGACTGCATGGATCTGAGCCTTTTCTTTCCTTTTTTGATAAGGTCAGCTAAGGGTTTATTGATTTTACTTATTCTTTCAAAAAACCAACTCTTTGACAATCTACAATGTGGGAAAAAATTTTTACCAGCTGTACCTCAGACAAAGGACTATTATCAAGGATATATAAAGAACTCAAAACAATCAGTCCCCCCAAATATAAAGACCCGATCCAAAAATGGGCATCCGAAATGAACAGACATTTCTCATACAAAGAAGTGAAAGCAGCAAGAAAATATATGAAAAAATGTTCCACATCACTGGTCATTCGAGAGATGCAGATGAAAACAACACTAAGATTCCACCTCACCCCACAAAGAATGGCTGCTATCAAGAAATCACACAATAACAAATGTTGGCGGGGTTGTGGGGAGAAAGGAACCCTCCTCCATTGTTGGTGGGAGTGCAGACTAGTGCAACCACTATGGAAATCAATATGGAGATACCTCAAAGAGCTTGGACTGGAGGTTCCATTTGACCCAGCCATCCCTCTGTTGGGTATCTTTCCAAGAGAACTAAAAGAATCATATCACAGAGAAGTATGTGCACCCATGTTTATAGCGGCACAGTTTGTAATAGCTAAATCTTGGAAACAACCTATTTGCCCATCCGTTGGAAACTGGATAAAGAAGTTGTGGTTTTTCTATAAAATGGAATATTACTCAGCCATAAAGAGCGAGAGAATAGATTCATTCATAGGAAAATGGATACATATTGAAGATATACTCCTAAGTGAAATAAATAAGTCCCACATGTGTAAATACCAAATAGTTTCCCTGGTGTGAATATTCTGCAACAATGCATAAGATTCTAATAAGATTACTGACATTTAGAAATGGGAGGAAAGGAGCTAAAGGTGTAGGGAAGGTGTGATACGAAGGGGAAGAACAAAAAGGGAAAAGAAAAAAATGTGAGAGAATGAAAAGATGAAAATAAAGTGTTTGTAGATGGGGAGGGGAGGAGGGGGTGAAGGGAGGGCAGAGGTAAGGGGAAAAAAATGAGAATCAAGACTTGCCATGTAAAGGTACATGATCCCAACAATGAATGTAACTGTACTGTATCCCTAAATGTACCAATAAACTCAATTAAAAAAAAAAAAACAACTCTTTGATTCATTTATTTTTTGTATTGCTTTCTTTGTTTCCATTGCATTTATTTCTGCTCTAATCTTTATAATTTCCTCTCTTGTTCGAGCTTTGGGGTTTTCTTGCTCTTGTTTTTTGAGGAGTCTAAGGTTCATCATTAGATTGTTTATTTGTGTTTTCTCTGTTTTCCTACTGTGGGCATTCAGTGCTATGAATTTTCCATGTAGAACTGCTTTCATTGTGTCCCATAGATTCCTGTGTGTTATATTAGCATTTTCATTTATTTGTAAAAACTGTCTAATTTCTTCTGTGATCCATTGATTGTTCAGGAGAGTGCTGTTCAATTTCCATGTGTTTGTGAAGTTTCTATGGTTTCTTATGGTATTTATCTCCCGCTTGATTGCACTATGATCTGATAATATACAGGGAATAACTTCGATTCTTTTGCATTTATTCAACCCTGTTCTGTGAGCTAGTATGTGGTCTATCTTGGAGAATTACCCATGTGCAGCTGAAAACAATGTATATTCTGATTTTGTGGGGTGGAACACTCTATAGATGTCTATTAAGTCCATGTGTTCAAAAACTTGGTTCAGTTTTAGTATTTTGTTGTTGATTTTTGCCTAGATGATCTGTCTATTTGTGAAAGTGGGGTATTTAGATCCCCCACTACAATTGTATTAGCACTTATTTGGTTTTTCATGTTTCTTAATATTTCTTTTATATACTTGGGGGTGTTAATATTTGGTACATATATGTTTATGTTTGTCATCTCTTCCTCTTGAATTGTTCCCTTTACAAGGATGTAGTGGCCTTCTTTGTCTCTTTTAATCAGTTTTGTTTTGTAATTTACTTTGCAAATAAGATAGCTACCACTGCTTTTTTCTAGGCTCCTGTCACATGGAGAATTGTTTTCTATTCTTTCACTTTCTGTCTATGGGCTTTTTTTTTTTTTTCACTAGGTATGTTTCTTGTATACAACATACTGTTGGATTTTGCTTCTTAATCCATTCTGCCAGTCTATTTCTCTTGATTGGTGAATTGAGGCCATTGACATTGATGCAATCTTATCTTCTATATCTGAGATTCTATCTTAGCATTCTTTTATTCTGTTGTGAACACTTTCAGTGGAGTTTTTAATCTCCTGGATATCTGTTTGATGGATTCCATTTCTTTCCTATGTGGCATTTATTATTTCCATTTCTTTCTTATGCTGGACTTTCGTGGCTTCTATCATGGTCCTGAGCTCATCTTTTTTTTTTTTTTTTTTTTTTTTTTTTTTTTTTTTTTTTTTTTTTTTTATTTTTTTTGTCAGTTTCTGTTCTAGAATCTCGAATCATGACTTTCATTTTGGTCACCATCTCTATGGTTATCTGGGGAATTATTTGTTTTGAATTTTTCTAGAGCCTGATTGATCTGTTTTGTTACTTCCTGTGCTTTGCGTTCATGGTGTTCTGGTGGTTCACTATCAGGCTGCTCATCCTCATTTGCCCTACTGTTTGCCATTGGTGAACTGGAAGTCTGTCTTTGTGTCTTGCTTAAGCGTTTTCTCATTTTTATTTTTGTTGTTGGGTTGTCCTTGGTTTAATGTTTGGGTTATTAAATCTTCCTGATACAGTTGTGCTTTAGATTTTGGGTATCTAACGACTCATAGACATTCTCATTTTCATAATATCAGAGAAAACGGCTCATTAAACAAAATCCTTTATCCCAATTGATGCAATCAGCAACACAATATGTTCAAACACAACTTGCAAGTTGATCACTTGTGGTGGTCATTAGTCTATCACCTTTAAGCCATGTGAATTAAATTAAAATCAAGAAGCAGTCCAAAATATGTTTGCAGTGAATAAACTTTTCACTATAGCATATTTACCATTAGGATAGGGGCTTAGATAGAGTTAGTATGAGAGGAGTAGATAAGTAAAAGAATTGGAGAAGGTTTCAACTGAAGCCAGAGGACATAGAATGACCTCACAATCTTTAGTAAACTGTTAAATTCAAAAGGGATGAACAGAGTACAAGCATAAGGACAAGAATACATCCCCTTAAGAATAATAGGGGTTCACTTTCCCTTGAAACTATTGACCCTTGAGTGAGGTAGAATGATAGAAGAAAATTACATAAAGAAAAAAGAAAAAATGATAAATCTGAGTTATGGAAGAGCAGAAACAGAAAGGGAGATGAGGGTAATATGGTGGAGCAAGAGACTGAGTTGGAGAAAGAGGACAGAAAAAAGAAAGAATTTGCAGAGTGGAATGAGGAATGAAATGGAAGAGCAGAAACAGAAAGGGAGATGAGGGTAATATGGTGGAGCAAGAGACTGAGTTGGAGAAAGAGGACAGAAAAAAGAAAGAATTTGCAGAGTGGAATGAAGAAAAGAAAGAAAAAAAATGAATTTGAAGGGCCTCTTTCAGACTATATCTCTGATGTCATAACATACAACATGCGCAGCCATGTGCAGATCCAAGACACCTGATCTCAGCTAGGCAATGGCAGACCCCACGATGCCTACTGACCTCAGGTCACAAGGCCCAGATTGAGTTCCCTGACTTCCTGAAGGTTTGAACTCCACACAGTTCTACTACAGTTTTTCCCCACCCTTTCTTTAAAGATGTTCATAGTGAGGGGCTCAGAAAAATACCCTTTGTGACACCTCTGCCTCTGCAGAGTGGGTCCAAAGACTGGCCCAATCAGGAGGTTTGAGGGGGGGTGGATCAGCAGCTCCTGTGCGGCTACCTTAATTGCACTGGTGGCAGTGCAGGCACAGGAAGATGTAGCTACCCAGTCCCGCAGATTGGGCAGAAACAGGGCTTTCTTGCACTGGAGCAATGGCAGCAGCACAGGCAGGGGAGAGTGTGGCTACCCAGTCCTGCAGATTGGGTCCAAGCAGCTTCTATGCTCCTATTCTGCCTTCTCCTGCCAATAGAGCAGGATGCCCTGTTGCATAGGTGGTTATGTGGTCTAATCTGTGTCAATTGTGGTACCCCATCTCTCAGCTATAGTGATTAGGCCTGGTTAGATATTATACAAACTAGGGTGATCAGAATTTTTCCTTGGGAGTTTTCAAGCTTCAGTGGAGAATAAAGAATCTTTATTTTTATCTTGTTGAGGAAACTCAGGATATAAATTTGGTGTAACCACAAGCTAGGTATCTCATTCTATAAGGTAAGATGCTTTAGGAAAATATATCTAATATTCACAAGGATGCAGAGATGAAAGATGAAAGGAACGACACCTTAGCACATTTGGTTTAGCTGTCCTTAAAGCCATATCCACACCTTCCTATTCAGCTGTTGGGTTATCATGGTCTCTTTGCTTGAATCATTTTGAGTTGTGTTTTTGACTGATACTGAAGAGTTCTGATCAAGACAGTAAAATTTATAGTTGTAACAAAACTACATATTTTGATCAGTTATACAAATTGTTAGCCATGGTTGTGAACCTGTGACTTTATGGACTAAACACAAAGAGACCGAAAGGCAGCATTTCCTAAGTCAATGCATCTGTAAACTCAACCACAGTCTATCCATTATTCCGCCCCATGGATTGAGTAGAAAGCAACACCTGTTTAAGTGCTAACATCTTTTCTTTTTTTTGGAAATCCTATCTATTGTCTAAAATGGTAAAAATGCAATTTCATGAGACAGAAGAAATTCCATTTTAAATAACAAGGGCCTACAAGGAATTGGATATTTATATAATTTATCATGTGCTGGAGGTGCAGGCTGTAGGCAGGACCTCCAGAAATGATTCTTAAAAATGCCATGGGTTTAATATTCCAGGGGTTTTCTACTTCTGACAATCAGGGTGGGGAGGAATTAGAAGACTACCAGTGATACTATTATCTTCACAGTAGGAATTATGAGACTACTGATGTCTTCACCACTGTCTTTAATAATCCACAAGGTGATTATGAAAACTTGCTGCTGAAGAAAATCCCATGTTTCCACAACTATCCTTTCCAGGGTAGTGGGAATGGCTTTCTTCTTTCCCTGACTTTCCAACCCTTATGAATGCATAGAAATGTATATAATATATAATTAGGCAATAGAGGACTTCTGGGAAGATGGTGGAGTGGTGAACAGCAGAGAAAGAGCATCTCTGAAATTTGGTGTCCAGACACTGGGATATAGCAACGAGAAGAGGAGATGAAGGAGGGAAGTACATCTCTGAGACCTGAGAAAGGATCTGATGCAAGAATTGAAGCCTATGGAGAGAGAAAAGAGAGAGACTTCAATGAAGAAGAAGGAGGTGGCAAGTAGTACTATCCCTCTGAGCCCTGATTCACTGTATGGGAGGGGTGGCTAGAACCTGCAGACACATGATCACTACTGTACACCCTAAAGGCCTCCATGGAGAAATGTGCCAGTGGAACAGAGCATTGGACACAGAAGACTGCAGTGGCTGGTGAGTTATTCAGGTTCAGACGCTCTCCAGAAGAGGGTGCTTGACCAGTAGCAATCTTGGAGAGGGGCCAACTGAGCTCAGAACTTAGAGCAGCTGCAGGATCCGACCATCAGCTCCAGTTTCAGGGAGAGTCTGCTAAGTTTAGTCAGTAGGAGGCCAAGGAGACAAGTTTCAGCTGGCAGGGAGGTGAGTTACAGCCAGCAGGAGGCACATAGAGTGTCTGGAACAAATTGGGTCCCAGCTTCTCAGCCAGAAACCAGCCTGAATTTCAGTTGAACTAAAGGTACCGGTGTGCTGGGATCAATCAACATGAATCTGGATTCTGTCTGCTACTTTGTTTATCAGGGACAGCAGAGACACACTTTCACACCTTCAAGTGGACATTTAAAAAATTATCTTTGTTTTTCTTTTCTTGTTTTTGTTTTTTCTTGATCATTCTTGTTTTTATGTGAGTGTGAACATTATTTCTAGTTTTTTTGTTGTTATTATTCTGTTCTTCTATTTCTCCATTTACCTCCCACCTGTCTTATTCACCAATTTCCCAAAATTCTTCTAATCTTCCTGTGTCCTTGCTTCCAATCTCTTCCTATTCTTCCATTTCTTTATTCTTTTCCCTAATCCCTTTTAAATTTTCTCCCTTGAGGGTAAAATTGGCATACTGAGGATTTAATTACTGTATATAATTTTCAGGTTTGTTTTATATTTTATTATACAACTATAAATCTAGTTCATATCATTAGAAGTAGCAAATTAATAGTCATCACAGTTTATAAATTCTTGGCTTTTTTTGATGCTATTGTTCTTGCTGATTGTACTACCTTAGCCTATGACATCATTGTTCTAATCAGTTGCTCTTCCAACTAGCCAAAAATGAGTTTGCCTAAACTCAGTGCTAAAGAACCAAAGGCTGGGCCAAGTAGGCAGGAACTTCTCATCCCCAGTAAATTGAAGAGGTAGGATCTTGCAAAAACTTAAAAGTCACCCATACTTGCCAGGCATCTCTGAAAAGTAGTCATTTCCTGAGGGCTCTAGATGCTAATAATAGAGCTAAATTCCATAAGCAATTTATAAGCATCAACCCAAGGAATAAACTGTAAAAAAATAGAAATTAAGAAGACATGGAAGCAAGATGCAATCCCAGACTTCTAGCTCACCAAAGTCAAGCCCATGGGGCAATAAGGTGGAACAAATTGAACTCTGGACTCTCTGAAGTGATAACAGCAGAAGTAACAAAGCAGATGAGTAAGGTTCTAGAGAAAATTCAAGTCAGAAATAATTTCTCAGATAACTACAGAGATAGAGGCAAGAATAAAAGACATGTTTAGTGACTCTAGAGTAGATACAGATAAAAAAATAGAAGAGCTTAGGAAAATGATAGAACCATGAACACCCAACATCAGAGAGAAATGAAATCCATGAAACAAATTCAAACAGATATTCAGGAAATTAAAAATTCCATTGAGAGTATGTGCAATAGAATGATCCAATGTGAGAAAAGAATATCAGATACAGAAAAGAGGATTGTGGTTAGCAATAATGAAAAGAAAACAATTCTTAAAAATAGCAAGAGACCATAAAAAATCAATCCAACAGCAAGTAGATGATGCAATGAAGAATAACATAAGGTTGACTGGAGTCAGTGAAAAAGCAGGAGATAGCCCAAATGACATAAATAACTTGTTCATAGAAATTATTGGAGGAAATTTCCCAAGCATGAAAAAAGAATTTGACATATAGATAAGTGAGATATTTAGAACTTGAATTAGCCATGTCCCCCCAGCCCACCGAAACCCCACTACACTATAGCAGATAATGTCAACATTTCAGAAATTCAACACAAGAACAAAATTTAAAAGCTATTAGAGAAAAGAAACAAATCACCTATAAAGGAAAGTCTGTGAAAATCACAGCAGACTTCTCAACTGCAACTTTCAAGTAAAGGAGAGCTAAGTGAAGTATTTTAATCCCCAAAAGAAAATAAGCTCTAACCCAGATTGATGTACTCTGCAAAACTATGTTTGAAAATTGATGGAGAAATAAGATACTTCCATGACAAGGAACACCTGAGGAAATTCATGACCACCACACCAGCACTACAAACTATTCAGAAGGACACTCTAGACAGAGATAACAATGACTATACCTCCATGAACCCCACAGAATGAATCCATCCAGCAAGGCAAGGAATTAGACAGTGGGGAAAAAATACTGAACCAACATCAGGAAAATGACATGACAAGGATAAATCAATACATATAATTTATATCCATCAATGTAAAGGGTCTGAATTCACCAATCAAAAGAAGGAGACTGGCAGAAAGTATTAAGAAGCAAGATCCAACAATATGCTGCACACAAGAAACACATTTAATTCAAAAGAAAATTCATAGAAAGAAAGTCAAAGGATAGAAAACAATACTCTATTTTATAGGAGTCTGGAAAAAAGCAGGGGTAGCTATTCTCTTTGCAGACAAAGTGGATTTCAAGCCAAGGCTGATTAAGAAAGACAAAGAAGGTCACTACATCCTACTATAGGGAACAATCCAAGTGGAAGAGATAGCAACCATAAATATAAATGCAGCAAGTACCAGTGCCCCAACTATATAAAACAAATATGGGGGGGGAGGAATTTAGCTCTGAGGTTCCACTGCCTGCCTTGCAAGTGCAAGGTCTCAAGTTCAAACCCCAGTACAACAAACAAACAAACAAAAAAAACAAACAAAAACCCCAACAAATATTAAGGGACATGAAAAACCAAATAAGCACTATACAATTGTAATGGGGAATATCAATACCCTACCATCACAATAAACAGATTAACTAGAAAAAAAAATCAGGAAAGAAATATCAGAACTGAAACAAACTTTTGAAAAAATTGACTTCATAGATGTCTACAGAGTGTTCCACTCCACAACATCAGAATACACATTCTTCTCAGCTGCATATGAAACTTTCTCCAAAACAGAGCGCATAGAACATCCTTAAATAAATGTAAAGGAATTGAAATTATCCCATGCATATTATCATAGTGCAATGAAATTGGAAAGAAATGGCAAAATAAAGCACAGGGACTTCATAAACATATGGAAATTAAATAATGCCTTCTCAAACAACTAATAAGTCACAGATGAAATTAAAGAAGAAATTAGCAGTTTCTACAATTAAAAGATAATGCCAGTACAACATACTGGAACTTATGGGACACAATGAAAGCAGTCCTAGGAAATAAATTTATAGTGCTGAATTCTCATATTAGAAAAACAGGGTGAGGTCAAATAAACAACTTAACATTGAACCTCAAACTTCTAGAAAAAGAAGAGCAAGTCAAACACAAAGATCATATGCAGGAGGAAATTAAAAAGATCAGAGCAGAAATTAATGCAATGGAGACTAAGAAAACAATACCAAAAATCAATGAATTGTAAAGTTGTTTCTGTGAAAGATTGAATAAAATTGACAAACACTTAATAACAAAGAAAATCCCAGGTCCAGAAATTTAGGGAAGAACTAGGCCCAATACTTCTAAAACTGTTTAATTATTTTGACAGGGAAGCAATTCTCTCATATTCAGTCCTGGAAGCAAGCATTCCCTTGATTCCAGAAGCAGAGAAAGACCCAATCAAAAAGGTTAATCTCGCTGGGGATTTAGCTCAGCGTTTCGGTGGCCTGCCTTGCAAGTGCAAGGACCCCAGTTCAATGCCTGGTACCAAAAATAAATAAACAAAAAGGTCAACCTCCCTAATAAACATAGGTGCAAAAATTCTCGATAAGATACTGGCAAACAGAATACAGAGGATCATCAAGAAGATCATACAACCCAACAAAGTTGGGTTTATCCCAGGATTGCAAGAATGGTTCAACATAGGTAAATAAATAAAGGCAATACACTATATTAACAGACTCAAGGACAAAACCCACATGATCATTTCAATAGATGCAGAAAAAGTGTTGACAAAAACCCTACAGAAAATTGGTAATGATGGACTTTATCTCAACCTGATAAAAGCCATCTATGAAAAGCCAGTAGCCAACATCATACTAAAAGGTCAAAAACTGAAATCTTTCACACTAAATTCAGGAACATGACAAGGATATGCACTATCAACACTCCTGTTCAATGTAGTTCTGGAAACATTAGCAATAGCAATTAGACAAGAAAAAGAAATAAATGAAATAAAGATAGGAAAGAAAGAAGTTAAACTGCCATTATTTTCAGATGACATGATACTTTCTATATAAGACCCCCAAAACTCACTAAAAGACTTCTAGACTTAATAACCAGATTCAGTATAGTAGCTAGATACAAGGTCAGCACTAAAAAATCAATAGCCTTTTTGTACACAAACAACATACTTACTGAGAGGGAAATAATTCCTTTCACCATAACACCGCCCCCAAACAAATATCTAGGAATCAATCCCATGAAAGAAGTAGAAGACCTCTACTTTGAAAACTACAGCACTCTGGGGCCAGTGATTTAGCTCAGTGGTTCCACTGCCTGCCTTGCAAGGTCTCGCGTTAGATCCCCAGTACAAAAAACAAAACAAAAACAAACAAAAAACTACAGCACTCTGAAAAAAGAGATCAAAGAAGATATCAGAAAATGGAAATACATCCCTTGTTCCTTGGTGAAAATGGCCTATTTCCAAACAGCATATTTCACAGAAAATTTCATTTGGAACCAGAAGATACCTAGAATAGCAAAAGCAATTCTAGGTAACAGAGACATGACAGGGGAATCACAATACTCAACTTGAAAGTATTCTGCAAAGCCACTGTGATAAAAATAGCATGCCACTGTCAAAGAAACAGACTGAAGGATCAGTGAAACAGATTAGAAGACACAGAAATGACTCCAGACATACTCAGCCACTGGATCTTTGACAAGAGTAAAATACCCTCATTGGAGGAAAGATAGTCTCTTTAATAAATGGTGCTGGAAAAACTGGGTTTTAACTTGCCAAAGATTAAAATTGGACCCATATCTTTCACCATGCACTAAAGTAAAATATAAATGGATCAAAAGTCTAAATTAAAACAGAAACACTAAACCCACTGGAAGATAGGATAGGTAGAACTCTTGAAGATATTAGCACAGGAAAGGACTTTATGAACAAAACCTCAGTTGCACAGGAACTAGCACAAATAATCAACAACCAGTATCTCATCAATTAAAAAGCTTCTGCACTGAAAGAGAAATAGTCTACTGAGTAGAGACAGCCTATAGTGTGGGAAAACAATTTTACCGGCTTTCCTTAGACAGAGGACTACTATCTAGAATATATAAAGAACTTTAAAAAATCAGATCACCCAAATTTAAAGACCCAATGCAAAGATGGGTTTTTTAAATGAACAGACATTTCTCAGATGAAAAAATAGAAGCAGCAAATAAACATATAAAAAATGATTAATATATCAGGTCATTCAAGGGATGCAAATGTAAATAACACTGAGATTACATTGCATTCCAGAAAGAGTGGCTGCTGTCAAGAAATCAGCCAGCAACAAATGCTGGCAGTGTTGTGGAGAGAAAGGAACCCTGCTCCACTGCTGGTGGGAGCATAGACTGGTGCAACCACTGTGGAAATCAGTGTGGAGATTCCTCAAGTAACTAGGATTAGAGGTCCCATTTGACCCAGTTATTCCCCTGCTGGGTATCTTCCCAAAAGAATTAAAAGCATCATACCACAGCAATATATGCACACCCATATTTATATTAGTTTGAAATAGTTACATCTTGGAAACAGCTCAAATACCTATCAACTAGTGACTGGATTAAGAAGATGTGATTTTTTAAAATATAAAATTGAGAACTACTCAGCCATGAGAAACTAGAGACATTTATAGCTAAATGATTGCACACTGAGGCCATACTATTAAGTGAAATCAACAGGACACACATGTAAATACAAAATAGCTTCTCTAGTGTGAGAAACTGAAAGTATAAATGAGGAACAAAATTTATACTAGATAATGTAAAATAGGAAGAAAAGGTCCAAAGAGAAGGGGAACTAGGGAGGGGCAGTGGGGGAAAGGAAAGAAGGGAAAGAAAAAATATGAGAAGAGAAGGAAATAATGGAAACAAAATTTTTGTAAATAGTGAGGTGTGAAGGGGTGGAGGAGAAAGAAGGGGAATAGAGAAAAAACAAGACTCAGGATATAGCATGTACAGGTACAAATTCCCAATGATGAATGTGAGCATAATGTATACCTAAAATGTACCAATAAACTTAGTGGAAAAAAAATAAACACTCAAAAATCAATAGTCATCCTGTATATGAATAATAAACCCACTGAGAGAGGAATTATTCACAATAATGTCCCTCCCCCAAAAATGAAGAAAAAATGCCTAGGAGTCAATTTAATGAAGGAAGTAAAAGACCTTTACATTGAAAATTATAATACTTGAAAAAGGATATTGAAGAAGATATCAGAAAATGTAAAGACATCCCTTATTATTGGGTAGGAAGTACCAATATAGTGAAAATGGCTATAATTCCAAATTTTCTATACAGATTTAATGTAATATGGATCTAAATTCCAATAGCATATCTGACAGAATTAGAGAAAACAGTTCTAAAATTCATTTGTAACCAGAATTGACCTAGAAGGGCAAAAGCAGTCCTGGGCAACAAAGGCAAGGCAGGGAACAAGACAATTGCTGGTTTTCAATTATTCTACAAGGTTACTGTGATAAAATAGCAGAGTATTGGCAAAACAACAATAGAAAACCAGACCTGATGATCAATGGCACAGATTAGAGGTTAACAATTAGAAGAAACAACTCCAAACAAACTCAGACAATTTATGACAAAGGAGCCAAAAATCTTCACTGTAAAAAAAAAAAAAATGACCTCTTCAATAAATGTGCTGGAAAAACTGGCTTTCCATACGTTGAAGATTAAAAATGGATGTGTGTCTTTCACCATACACTAAACTAAAATCAAAATGGAACAAAGATCTAAACATTAAAACAGAAACACTAAATCTGCAGGAAGATAAAGTAGGCACAGTTGTTGAAGACATTGCTGCAGGCAAAGACTACTAACAAAACCCTGATCACACAGGAAATACCACAAGGAACCAGTTACTGAGATCTCATTTAAAACCTTTACAAAGCAAAAGAAACCACCAACATAGTGAATAGATAATCCACAGTGTGGGAAAAATATTTGCCAGCTGTTCCTCAGACAAAGGAGTAATATCTAGAATATACAAAGAAGTGAAAGAAATCAGACCCCGCCCCCCAGGTTTAAAGACCCAATCAATAAATGGGCATCTGAAATGAATAGACACTTCTCAGATGAAGAAGTAGGAATGGCAAATAAATATATGAAAAATATGTTCAACGTCACTCGAGAGATGCAAATTAAAACAACTCTAGATTCCATTTCATTCCAGAAAGAATGGCTATTATCAAGAAATCAAACAATAAAAAATGCTGCAGGGACTGGGGGGAAAAAGAAACCCTTTTACACTGTTGGTAGGAGTGTGGACTGGTTCAATCACTGTGCAAATCAGTGTGGAGATTCTTAAAAAAAAGTAAAACTAGAGGTTCTATTTGACCCAGGTGTTCCCCTTCTTGGTGTTTTCCTTGAACACAACATCATAGTAAAGCAATATATGCACATCCATGTTTATAGTGGCACAGTATGTAATAGTTAAATCTTAGAAATAATTCAAATGCCCATCGATTGATGAATGGATGTAGAAGGTGTGTTTTTTCATGTACATATATTATATACATATAAAATATATATTATATTATATATTATAATTATATTATAT
>NW_022900928.1:69271525-69276215 GCF_012274545.1 Fukomys damarensis
ATATATAAAATAAATGAGACATTTCTGGCTAAATGGAAGCACCTTCAGGCTGTACTCTTAAGTGAAGTAAATCAGACACATGTGTAACTATTGCTTGGTTTCTCTGATATGAGAAACTGGCAATGTAAATAAGGACCCAAAAATATATAATAGGTATTGGGAAATGGAAGAAAATGAGAAGGAGGGCAAGGAAGGGAGGAGTGGCAAAGGAAAGAATAGACCAGGAAAAAAAAGGACAGAAAAAAAAAAAATGGAAACAAGGCTTTTGCAGATAAAGAGGGAGGGAGTTTGAAAGAAGGGGAGGAGAATGGGAAAAAAAGAAGACAGACATCATGGACAGGAGCAAATTCCCTATAATGTATGTTATCAGTATGTATACCCAAAATGTATCAGTAAAATAAAATGTGTTTAAAAATCAAGTAACAGAAACATAGTGTTCAGAACAGAGAAGGGCAGAATATTAGCCTGCTCTCACTGCTTGCTAAACTTCAGCTTTGCAATGAGTTTTAAGTGGCCAACTTTAAGAGAGAAAGACACAGATGATATATTTGGGGAATGTGGATAGGATGATACAGAGAACAGAAGCCAGGTTTACATAACGAGTTAACAGAGGATCTGGAAACAATGGAGCTGGGAGAGAGCAAACTCAAGAAGGCTCTGCCAGCTTTCGCTCAGTATTTAAAATGTTAGTTATTTATGTGCCTTAATGGTAGGATGCAAGCTACAGGAGATAGATTTATGGTCATGAGGAAGAGTTTTCTACTATCTGAGATATGGAATGATTGGGCTACCCTGGGACTAATGAGCTCTCCATCTCTGGAAGTACCCAGCCATTATTTGCATGACCAAGTGACAGAGACATTGTGGAAAACACTGCATTTTTAGATACTAGAGACTTGATTATGAAGTGTTATTTAGTTTTGGAAAAAAATCCCTGGGCAACTATGTCTCTGTTAATACTGGATTTAGAAAGAAATGGAGTATAAGAGACTTGTACCTCTTTTTGGATCCAAAATAAGACCTTTCGAAGGTGTGGTGGCTATGTGGAATGTGGAGTAATGACAGAACATAGCTGAAATAACAACAGTTCAAAAATTAGGAATAAGAAAAAGCAGCTCCTCCTAAGGGAATGGTTAAAGGATCAGCCCATGGAGATTGAGGTAGAATTGAGACTTGAATGAGAGGTTGTAAGCTAATGGGGCTTGGTATAAAAAATAATGGTATTGATTATTGAGTGGAAACCACTCTTCACTTCTGCTTTTCCCTCATCATCCACATGTACTCCATCAACAAGTAATATCAACATCTTAACCATTTTTTCTTTGCTGGGACAAAGTACCCAACATGCACAATTTAAATGAGGAAAGTTTTATTTTTGGCTCATGATTTTTAGAAGATTCAGTCCATAGTCAGTTGGATCCAAGGCAGAGAGGGCATGGTAGAAGGGCCTGGTAAAGAAAAGTTGTTTAACCCAAGGCAGACAGGAAACAGAGAGAAAGGAGGAAGCAGAGACAAGATTACATCCTTTCAAGTCAAGCCCCCACCCCCTTTGAGCAGGCCCCATCTCCAAAATGTAAGGTTTAAATCTAAAATTTTGGAGTTAAACTATTACATTCTGACCCTGACCCCCCAAAAGCTCATGTCTGTCACATTATGCAAAATGCAATCTCTCCAAGAGTTACCAAAGTTTTAACAGTGGTAGCCTTGTTCAAAACTTTAGGTCCAATGTCTCCTCTGAGACTCAAGGCAAGCTCTTAGCCATGAGCTACTGTGAAAATAAAAAAGAAAATTTGATACTTCCAATATACAATGACACAGGATAAATGGTCCCATTCCTAAAGAGAGATATAGAGAAATAGAAATTGAACCAAAGCAAGACTGAAATTTAGCAAGGCAAACATTAAATCATGTATCTTAATGTCCAGTAGCCAAGGCAGGTTGTGGTGATGAGATGTGAATTCATCTAAATACAATCTCCAACTTCCCATGGTTTGATTTACTTTTGTTTTTTAAATCTTTAGAAGGGTTTGAAAGCAATATGCATGAAGTAGAAAATACTTCAAATTTTTATATCCTGCCCCACAATGCTGGGCAGTAGCAATGAACCACAGCTCCCAGCCAGCCATCCTATCATGAGAGGAAACAACTCTTAGTCTATAATATACTGTTGCTAAGCTATGAGGTTCAGCAGGCAGGTGTATTCAATGCAGTTTTGACTTATATTTCCAATTTATAATGGGTTTATCAGGCTGTGATCCATAGAGAATCTATAATTCAAAACATAAAAATAGGGTTTGGGTTGTAGATCAGTGGTGGAGTGCATGCCTTACACATATGAGGAACTAATTTCCAATCCCCAACATTAAGCAAACAAAAACAAATGCATTAATTTCCACCCTAAAACTATTTAATAGCTTCCCACTGCACTCAGAACACAATGGATTCTTCACCCAGGTCTGTAGAGCACCCACTAATCTCTTCCTCATCTGGTCAGTAAAGCTGTTATCGTTTCACTGGCTTCCTTGCTCACTATGTTTCAGTCACACTGGACTTCTTTAAACTTCTCAAATACTCCAAAGTATTTTCTTCCTCAGGTCTTCCTGTTTGGAATGATCTTCATCTCCATGCCTGGCTATTTTTCATTCTTCAACGTTTAGTTTAAATCTTGCTTTCCATGACCAGTCTCCTAGAAAGTTATTTCCTGTTACTCTCCATGAACTCTTCATAGTGCTTTAAAGTTTTTATTCATTCATTCATTGTTTTTCCCTCTCTTTTTAGCTCCATGAATTCAAAAACTACGTGTTTATACCCAACTTCTAAAACAGCGCCTGTTCTGTTACATGGTTAGCAAAAATCCTGTTAAACAAAATGAAAAAAATCCTGAAAGTGTTAAATTAATATAGCAGGATACTTTAATTTTCAGGAAATTAGTGAAAGTTTTTCTAAGCACGACATTACACCTAAAGACAATAAAGATAAAACTGGCAAATTTGACTATACTAAGCATTTCTGTATTAAATAATTAAAGAAAAAAGATGAACTGGGAGAAAAAAAACTTTGCAAAGTTTTCAGATAAATTTCCTCAAATCAATAGGGAAAGGTGAAAAAGAGAGAAAAATGGGCAAATGATACAATTTATAGAACAAAAATGACAAATGATTACTAAAACATTATAAATACTATGTCCAAATTAAGAGTGAATTTAGCCATATCTATTGAAATTTAAAATGTTCCTTTCATTTGATACAACACTTGCTTGGATTTTAGAAATTCACCCTATAATAATACCATTACTATCTGCAGTATATATTTGTTATGGATTGTGTTTAGATGTCCCGCCAAAGTCACTTTTTTTTCAGAAGTGGCTGAATCTGGAATGTGTGATACTGGGATTAGGGGCATGTGATTAGTAAACCACTGTAAGAAAGTAATTGGTTTGACACCACCCTAATCCTCGTAGTCTGGATGGGATAAAAGAGGCAGAAAGGCATTGTTAAATTCTCTTGTTGATTTTTGTTGTCTTCTGCCTTCATGAACTGTTGCCCCTCTGCCATGCTGACTTGGAGCCTGCTGATTATGGACTGAAACCTCTACAAACTGTAAGCCAAATAAAACTCCCTCCCCTTTAACTTTGGGTGAGCGGAGAGAGAAAAGTAACTAAGACAGAGCTTGGCATTGTTTAATATACAAAAACTCGAAGCCATGTGATTATTTGATAACAGTGTTACATCCATACAGAGAAATACAATGCAGCTGTTAAAAAGAACAGGGGTGTAGATTTGTATATTCTATTTGGGAAGGATATATGCCTAAATTGAATGGCACGTGTGGTAAAATACCATTAAAATAAAGGTATGCATATTGATACAATGCATAAATATGTTCAGATATGCATGGAAAAACAAGGAAATGATTAAAATTCTGAATCATGGCTTTATTTGGGGAAATTTTCCTTTATTATATCATATGCATCATATATTTCTGTATTGTTTGGATTTTTTAAACTATAAGCAAGTACGGGGGAGGCGGAGTCAAATAATAACAGTTTCATGCATTTTGCCATCAGCTCAGGGGGTGCAGCCCTACTCGACTGCCTGGAAGGTCAGCCCATTCCATCAAGTATTCAGGGACTGTTTCTCTTCCTTACTCCCTTTTCACTCCGAGGAGCAGAGGCACTCTAGAATCATGTTTTTGCAAGGATCAAATGGGATAAGAGCTGTGAGAACCTTTTATCAACTATAAAGCTCTTTCAAACACAAGAGAGTATTATAATCCAAATCCACTTCTCATCGCAGGTGGGACTGGCTGATTACCGAAAACCCTCCCTACCGTGTGCTCTTTATCCAAGGCAGCTTTAGCATCGAGCTCCCCCACCCCACTCCTGCCTGCCTCTCAGGGCGGGTAGCAGCGGCCTCGGCTTCCCCACCTCATCTCATCCCTGGCCCCTTCGCTTCCCAGCAGAGGTTGGCTGTTGCTTGAACTTTCAGTGTTGGTTCGATTTCCTCCAGTGGAACCACATGCTGCTGTGCAAACAGAGCACGTGGTCCGGACAAACAAAGAAACGTGTGTGCTGCAAACCATCCCCCTACCCCGCGAGCGTGAGCTCCGCCCGGAGAGGCCCGGGCCTGCGCACTGCGATCCTCCAGCCGCGCAAACTCTCTGCGAGGCGCTCCGGAAGCGGCGGGGGCGG
>NW_022900928.1:69276412-69307090 GCF_012274545.1 Fukomys damarensis
CGGCCTGAGAGTGGGGCCCGCGCCTCTGCTGGTTCCATCACCGCCCTCAAAATAGCCCCCGAACGCGCGCCACCAACCAGACTTCCCCCAAGCTGCTAAGATTTCATTTCACCTCTGACAGGCGGCAGGGAGACTCGCTGTTAAAAGATCACTCTCCGGGGACGCAGGCAGCGGGAGGGGGCCGCGGCCGTATACAGCTGTCAAAACGTCTCCGACAGGAGGCTAGGGCGTATCTGCACCCGCCTGTCTCAGGCTGCGGGGCACGCAGGGAGCGCCTCAAACCTATCAGTGTAAAGCCGAGCGGTAATTGCATTAGGATTAGTTATCTCCTGTGCTCTGCTCATTAGCCCAGAGGATGGCTCGAATCCAGCGAGAGGGTGGCACAGGGAGAGGGGTAGGATGGCGCCGCCGAGCAGGTCGTGATAATGACAGACTGCGCTCCTGTAGTTCGCCTCCCCCCTTTCCTCCCCACGCGGCCCCCTACTCTCCGCCTCCCTCTTCCTCTGAACCTCATTTCCTGACTTTTTCCTGAAGGTCTTATGAAATGTGCAATTTAGGACGATTACAATGGAAAAAAAAAGAAAGAAAGAAAGAAAAAGGCCTAGACCGGTTGTAGGTGGGGGAGGGATGTTGCGGAGGGAGTGGGGCATGTTTGAGTCAAAGGAAGGGAAGAGAAAGGTTGCCTCTCTGTGGCTAAAACTAGAGGCCGAGAATGCTTAGGTTCCTTTCGAGGCGGGGATGGCTCCTGACATATTTTAGCTTTCTTCCCACGGGAATGCCCCAGACCAGGCTGAAAGGGAGAGGTGGCGATTTACATGGGGATTTGGATCCCGACACCTCTCCCTCCAACCCCCCTCATTGTGTGACCTCTCTGTCACCCACACACACACCACCGAGAGAGTTGTTCCGTACTAGGAGGACCATAGAACAGTGCTTAGAAAGCAGGGACCCAGATGTCTTTTTCGTTCCCATGCCTAGCACAATGTCTGGCATGCAGAAAGTGTTCAAGAAATGTATGATGGCTGCTGCTTTTTAGAAAAGGGAGGGGGAGAGGCATCATCCACTTCAAAAGTCACCAAGGACAAAGCTTCAGTTTGAGGCAGACAATATTACTAGTGATGATCTAACTTTTTCTAAACTTGTTTTTTCCCATCCACAGAACAGGATTAATAGTCTGCCTACAGAATAGAACACATAGTAGGTGCTCAGTTGTTGGTAGTTCCTCTTTACATCCTGCCATTTTCATCCCTAACGTAGGGACTTAAAAAATATCTTTGATGTCTCAGGAGGAGGTAATTAATGTTCTCTTAACCCATCTGAAAGGGCCAATAGAGTACAAAGTTGTGTTATAATTAAGAAATGTATCAAACTCTGGGCAGGACTAATTGCTGTGCAAATTTGATTGAGGCCTGTGAGGACAAGATTTCCTTTAATGGGTTGCAGCATAGGGAACTATTTAATATGCTTCAGGGAAGGTCCAATACCCAAGTCTGGGCACTGGAGATTGCATCATCAGCCATTAGGAGTACTACTCAATGCTTCAGGATGAATACACTAGGGCCTTGCTTAAATAATCATTTTGAAACTGGGAGGTTTATTGAGAGTTCAAGGTTCAGATTTAGAAATGTCAGAAATAGAGTTTTATTTGTTTCTATTGCACATAATGAATTGCCCTTTAAATAATGAAGTAATGAAAATGCCAAGTACCACATACTCCAGTGGATTGCCAAATGTTGAAATAGACCCCCCTGAGACTCAGGCTTCAAAGCCACATATATCAGAGAATTGGGGCATTTAAAATTTCCAGAGAAAGCATTGATCCAGAGGGAACTCAGTGAGGGAAACGACAACTCCTCAAGTGTACAGTCCGAACTTTTTAGCTTCATTCATCTTGGTCATCCCTTATCACTGAGCATCTGTAATCACATTTTGTGGAGGTGGCAACTGAGAGAAGCTCTTAGAACAGTTCAGTTGAATTCTATTTGTATGGAACAAAAATATTGCCCATAAGGTCATATGTATGCATTTAGTTTGGACCGAGTGACAATGAGTGTCATCTGCTCCTCTCTGTCTCCTGAGGGCCATGTCTCTGCTTCATATAGATGAATGCTAATGGCAACCTAAAAGACTGGGAGTCTTAGAATTATCTTTCTGTACCCTCCACAGAGCACCAAAGACATTTTTCTTTCCCAAACCTAATTTTCTCTGTTTCTTCTCCACATTCAATCCAGAAAGAGCTCTTTCTTTCTTTCCCAGATTAAGGGACTCATGTTCTCCCTTGTCTTCATTGTTTTGTGCCTCTCTTTGGGATTCTTCCCCTTAATTATTATTTTCTCCTTCATATATTTTGTATTTCTTTGGTGCACCTTTGCTTAATTTACTACTGCTCAATCTTAGTTCAGTGTTTTTGATATTGAATATAAATTTTTATTTGATTTTTCTCTTTTTCTAGTAACTCTTCAGGCCTCTTTTAAAAAAAATTGGGGGGGTACCAGGGATTGAATTCAGGACCTTGCACTCACGAGGCAGGTGGCAGAACCGCTGAGCCAAATCCCTGGCCCCTAGGCCCCCTTTTTAATGCCCACATTGTCTATATCTACTACTTCCATTGTGACACTATCCAGTGTTCTTTTAATCACTTTAAATTTGGATTTATCTGCTGTAGTCTACTGATTGCCAATATCAGTGACCCATTATGTCCCCATATTTATCAAACCCTTCTTAAAACCCTCTAGGCAAATTCCATATGGCACTTGTTAAAGTCTTTCCCAGATTTTGAAGGTTATTCCTCATCTGGTTCTCCAAGGTCTGCCTTTGTCCTTCCTCCAAATAGGCACATGCCTCTGTAATCATAACTACCATTTGAATGCTTACTACACACTTTAATGCTTCTAGTAACCGGGTGCATTCATTATTACATTTTATAGAGGAAGATACCAAGGCTAAGATAGTGAGTAGATGTGCTGTATGAGTTGAATGTGGATTGTTCCCTCCAGAACTCATGTTGAAATTTGACTGCCCTTGTGTCAATATTGAGAGTAGAATTTTTGAGAAATGATTAGTTCACTAAGAGAGATTAATCCCCTTTCTTTGGGAGAGGGTTGACTTTATTCTCACAAGGTCAAGTTATTATGAAATGAAACCTCCCTTGTGCTTCTGTTTTGGATACTCTATCCTGTCCTTTCCACCCTGCCATGCCATGCCACCATCATAGGTGTCAGTATTCTGCCCTTGGACTTTTCAGTCACCAGCAAACCTCTCTTCTTCATAAACCAGGATTTCTGTTACAGTAACAGGAAAAAAGACTAAGGCACTGTCAGATCCTGGTCTGCTCTATCAGGCACCATAGTCCGAGCATTTAATGAGTTGCTTTCTTGCCCACAGTTCAGTTTTCTGATCTCATTCCAGCTCTCCTGTCAATGTCACACACCTCTCACAACATTTCTATGTCCTCACCAGATCTCAAACCTCAAATGTGCTGAACTAATTAACCGGACACCCTCCCCTTCTTTCAGCTGTTCTTGATTTCTGTAGCAGAACCACAACCTTGTATGGGGCATAAACCACACCCCTAGCCCACCTTTCTCAATCCTTTATCCTACTAGACACTTGATTTTGAGCATATTTTCTTCTTGAGTAGTTTTAAACATTCCATTCTTATGATGTCCCCTTAGTTTAGACACATAAGAGAACCCTCACTGGACGTAATGCAGTATCCTATTGTGTTCTTATTTCTTATTCTTTCTGTTGGTCCCTGCCTAGCTCACCCTATCCGCCATGGCCAGAGAAAACTTCTAGGCACATTCCTTTCATGCTTATATGGTTTTGTTTTAAGAACTTGAATGATTTTTTCTTTACTTATAATGACATTGATGCTCCTTACATTGTTGTTCAAAATCCTTTATATTCAGGTCTCCCAACTTTTCATTCTATATCCTTCAATTTTGCTACATGATATTTTTTGCTGTGTTTTAATTAATAATTGGTTTCTAAATTATTTCTCTTCTGCAGGAACCTGTAACAAAGTTCTAGTGGTGTCTCTTACAAATACGAGAGTTGTGCACTGGGGTGCAATGCTCAGCTCTGCATTTGCCATCCTGGAGACCTTGAGCAAGTTCCTTAGTCATCTGCTGTCTTCATTTCCTAGTCTGTAAATTGAGATGTCCTGAAATTTTAAAAAGGGAATACATGTAGAATTGGTGGCAAAGAGAATGTACTCAACAAAGGTAGCTATACTCAATATATTTTATTTCCTCAAAGTGATCAGTGCTTTTCTGATTCTATACTTTTACTTATGATATTCTTTATGGAATGTCCCTCTTGATGGCTCCGTGG
This sequence comes from Fukomys damarensis, assembly GCF_012274545.1. Lineage (NCBI taxonomy): Eukaryota > Metazoa > Chordata > Mammalia > Rodentia > Bathyergidae > Fukomys > Fukomys damarensis. Next base: position 69,280,748 of record NW_022900928.1, read on the forward strand.
AACAAAATCCTCCCATTCCTACAAAGTACACACAGTCCGATTACCTCGTGAAACCTCCTCCTTCACTCCTCTCAGGAAAGTTTTTCTTAAACTGCTTTGGGCACTTAGAACAGGCACTATGAAAATCAACCTTCAATTATCTTCTGTCTTGTGTCTTCCTGTGGTTGCTTCAGATATTTCTCTGCACTAATTTAGCCAACTCAAGGCCATCCAGAAGACCATCAGCCACCCAGGATGGAAGAAGAGGGGAAGTCTGTGAATGTGAGTGGACAGAAAAATGCAGCCTTAGTGCAGGGAGGTGTGTTAAACAGAAAAATTTCAGGAAGGTGTCAGACATGCCCTTTCTGCCTGTGTTTCCAGAGCTTTCTTGGATAAAATAAGTAGTACATTTAACTGATATCTTTAACAAACACAATGGAAGGATGTGCGAAAACAAAAGTTTGTTTTCTTTCCCATTGCCCATTCACAATTTGCTCAAAGGGGATAAAGTTTCCCTGGTCTCAGTATGAATGTATTCCACAACTTAAAATAATAGAGTTAAAACTTATCATCTAGTGATGCGGAAGCCATGGTAACATTGTAGTGCAACACAGTACTCATGTGCTTGTGCTGATGTTGGTGTAAACAAACCTACTGCACTGCCAGTTGTATAAAAATATAGAACATACAGTTAAGTACAGTGCATAATAACTGACATGATAGCTGCTGTTGCTGATTTATATATTACTGTATATTTAATCATTATTTTATAATGTACTTCTTATAAAAAGTTATACTGTAAACTCTTACTATGGCTTCCACATCACCAGATGATAAGTTTTATTCAACTCTATTATTATAATCTTATAGGACCCGACCTACCTTCATACATGTAGTCCATCATAGACAGAGAGTTAGCTATGTAGTGGGTAACTATAACTAGAAAGAGGAATGAAACTTTGTGGGTTAAAGCAAATGTTTTATGCTTTTAGGATTCATCCTTGTGGGCTGTGTGTTTTAGTATCTTGTTCCTTTTTACTGAATAAGAGTATTCTATTACATGCATATACCTCAATCTGTTCATTTCCTTATTAATTGACAATTGGATAGTTTTTAGATTTTATGAGCAAGGCTTCTGTAAATATATTTGTGCCACTTGATTTTTTATAGAATAAATATATATGTGATGAAAAATTTGTCATGGGGGAGCTGGTGCTTGGAGTAGTAGAACTGTATGAACAAAATGGAATCACTTACCAAGTGCTTCCTTTGAGTCTTAATTTTCTGTGAGTTCTTTTCTTTTTGATCTCTGTCGCAACCTGAATCTTTATGGTAGCATTTGTCGATCTTTACTAAATATTTACAGAGATTCTCTTAAGGACTTCAGAAATTAATAAACCCCCAATTTTTCTTACAGAGTAGTCTTTTATTTGCAGGTGGGTTTTAAAGGCATTGAAGTGCTGAACACCCCTCTGAAGCAAAGACAAAACAAAGACACTCTTTACAGTTGTAGAAATTGGAGATGATGGCAGGGAAATTGTTAGGGTTTAGATATTAATGTCCCCTCAAAGTCTCATTGTGTTCAAGGGTGAGGCTTTTGAAAAGTGACTGGATCCTTGAGTGCTACACTCTTCCACTGATGAGTTCCTAGCTGAATGTACTGTTAAGATACAAGGCCTGGTCAGAAGAGGAAGGTCCCTGGAGGGGTGACCTGGAAGGATGTATTCTTTTATCCACCTACTCTGCCACACTCCACCTCCTTTCTAGCCACCAAAGGGTGAGTAGTTGTCCTCCATGCCTTCCTGCTATACTATTTGTACCTTGGAGCCAACCAACCATGGACTGAAACCAAATTAAACCTTTCCTCTTTTAAATTGCAGGTTTTGGGTATTTTTTGTCTCAGCAACAGAAATGTAACTAACACAGAAAGCAATAATTTGTTTATCTAATAGACTCATATAAAATGTCCCAATATCAGCTGCACCTTGTAGACTGAGATGCTTAATACAGAGCAAATGAACAATCAACTGACCTGACAGGTCACCATGTCTCATTGTATCTGTACCTACAGTAACTTCCCTGTTCTGACATATGAGGCACCTTTGAAGTCAGATGAATAATCTCTTAGGCCAAAGTGTTAGCAGAAGGGAGCTGGCAATTTACTGGTGGGCTGAGAATGGAAGCAGGCCATTCTAGAAGGGGTTTCTGAATTAAAATAATTTTCATGCTGACAAGGTAGTGCATAAACCCACTGCCATAGGAGTTGCTTTTATTAAAAATCAGAAAGATTTATAAAAACTGGTTAAAAATTCCTGAATTTTAAGGTGGTTATCTTTGGGTAGTGGAGATAATGTAATGTTTATTATTTTTTCCTGCATATGTTCATGTATTTTCCAGATTTTCTAAATTACCACATACTACTTTTTAAATTAAATTTTCATTTGCATTTGGAGGTAATTGTAGATTCACATGAAGTTGCAAGGAATGACAGAGTGATCCCATGCATCCTCAGTTGGTTTCCTCCAGTGCCAATATCTTGCAAGACTCAGGTACAGTAACACTGCAGGATACTGATAAGATATCGGGTATGGTCAAGATATCTGCTGCCCAAGAACCTCTCGTGTTGCCCTGGTAGAGCCACATCCACTGTCTTTCCATTTTTGCTTCCACCATGAATCTATCCTTTGTATCTTTGTTTTGTTATTTTATGAATGTTTTATACATGGAATCTTAGAGTATCAACCTCTGGAGATTCACCCATGCTGTTTTATGTGCCAATAGATCATTCATTTTTGTTGCTGAGTAACATTCCATGCTATGGATATACCACAGGTTGTTTAGCCGTTCAACAACTGCATGTGCATTGCTCTCAGTTTTTCGTTACTGTAAATAATGTTGGCATAAGAATCTAGGCATATGTTTTTGTGTGAATATTGTGTTTTCATTCCTTTGGAGTAAATGCCCAGGAATGTGATTTCCGGGTCAGACAGAAGTTGTTTAGCTTTTTAAGTAAACTATCACACTCTTTTTTAGAATGGCTGTTCTATTTTATGTTCCTACCAGAAAGATGATGATCCAGTTTTCTTGCATCATCACCAGCATTTGGTGAGGTGTATTGTGTGATCTAATTATGGTTTTAATTTGCATTTCCCTAATGGTTAACATCTTTTCTTGTGCTTATTTGCCATCTGCATATTCTCTTTGATGGCATGTCTCTTCATGTTGTTTGCACATTTTCTAATTGGATTGTTTGTGTCTTTCTGTTAAGATTTGTGTGTTTTTTATGTATTCCAGATTTTAACCCTTTGTCAGATAGGTTACTTTTCAAACATTCCTCTTATTTTGTTGCTTGCCTTTTCATTTTCTTAGCAGGATAGAAGTTTATAATTTTGATTAACTCTAATTTATTCTTTTCTCCTCTTATTCTTGTCTTGATTTCAAGTCTAGGATTCCCTCCCCTAATCTATGACCTTAAGATTTTCTTCCATTTATTTATTTGTTTATTTTTGTACTGGGGATCGAACTCAGGACCTTGTGCTTGTGAGGCAGATGGCAGCACCACTGAGCTAAATTCCTGGCTCTGAAATTTTCTTCCATTTAAAACATTTTATAATTTTACTTTTATATTTAAGTCTGTGATCCATTTGGACTAGATGCACTTTTTGTTTAAAGAGTAAAAATTAGGCTGACCTCTGCTCCCTTCTATTTATCTTCTTCCTCTTTCCATCTTTCTTCTTGCTTTCTCTTTCTCCGTTTCCTCTCTTTTCCTTTCTTTTATCTCTCCCTCTTCCTTTCCATCCCCTCTTCTTTTCTTCTTCTCCTCCTCTTCCTCTTTTTTACTATAGATAACTAATAAGGTCATTTTGTTGACAAGCCTGTATTTCCCCATTGAGTTGCTTCTAAAGTTTTGTTGAAAATCAGTTTGGCTTATACATGTGGGTAATGTTTTAGGTTTTCTAATCTATCCCATTGATATAGGTATTTGTCTGCTAAAACAGTCTTGATTACAAAAAGGCTTAACATCTGGTAGGTAATATATCTCTATTTTATCTGCTCCCTTTAAACAATTATTTCCTTTGCCTTACTATATAAATTTTAGAATAATCCTGTCTATAGCTAGAAAAAAAATCGCTGTAGGATTTTGATAGGAATTGCATTAAACATATTTTTTAGGGGGTGTAAATTGAATTGGGAATTGAATTCAGGGACTCACTCTTGACAAGCAGATGCTGCACCACTGAGCTACATCCCAGACCCACATTAAATTTGCAAATACACTTAAGAAGAACTTACAACTTTTATTTATGTTAAATCTTTCATATTGTAAAAATGCTACATCAATCTATTTAGGCTTTCTTTTATTTCTTTCATTACTGTTTTATAGTTGTCAGAATACAAGCTCTGTACATATGTTATTAGATTCTTTTGAGTGATTATAAGTGGTGAGATATTTTTTAAACTTTACTGTCCACATGTTCATTGTTAATATATGCACATGTTCACTATTAGTGTTATATATGTTTATATGTAAATATTAAAAATCAAAAGAATCAAGCTTTTGATGTTGATTTTGTGTCCTGAAATTTTACTGGATTCCTTTAATAGCTCCATGAGTTTGTTTTTGAAGGCTATCATGGGAGTTTCTAGGGAAAATATCATTTTTCCCTTCCAATTTATATGCCTTTAAATTTCTTTTTCTTTCCTTATTGCACTGTCTAGAACTTCTAGCATTGTGTTGAATAGGACTGAAGAGAACATTTTTTAATTTTCTTCCTGATCTTAGGAGAAAATCATTTAGTCTTTTATTATTAAGCATAATATTTGTCACAGGTTTGTTATAGAAATCTTCATCAAATTTAGATGTTTCTTTCATTATTTTTTTCTGAGTGTTATTAAATTTTCAAATCATGAAATACTGTTGAATTTTATCAAATACTTTTCTTCATTGATGGATATTTGTCACATGATTTTTCTGCTTTAGCCTATTTCTATGATGAATTATATTAATCAATAGCTGAATATTGAATCAGCTTTGCATCTCTGAAATAACCCCTATTTTGTTATGATATAAAATCCTCTTTATAATTGCTGAATTTTTCATTTATTAATATTTTGTTAAGGATTTTATATCTCTACTTTTGAAGGGTATTGAATTGAAGTTTTCTTTTTGCATACTGCCTTTGTCTAGTTTATTATCAGAATCAAAAAATGGGAAGTGTTCTCTTTTACTGAATTTTGGGAAAAGATTGCATAGAATCAGTGTTCTTTTTAAATATTTGATAAAGCTCTCTAGTGCAACAATGAAACACTTGAGTCTGGACCTTCAGTTTTGGGGAATTTCTTATGAATTAATAGTTATAAGGATTTTTTAATTATTTCACAGATGAGTTGTGATAGTTTGTGTTTTTCAAGGAATTTTTGCATCTTATCTAAGTGGTCCAATTAATTTGTGTAGAGTGGTTGCAAAAAAATTATATATGGTGATATTGTGAATTGAACCCAGGGCCTTCATACTGAGCTATATCCACAGCCCTTTTCATTTTTAATTTTAAGTTGCAGAGTTGCCCAGGCTATGCTCAAACTTTCCATCCTCTTCCCTCATCCTTCCAGGCTGCTGGGATTATAGACATGTGACAATTCTAGCTATGGGTTATTGTTAAACTTTTTTTATGGCTATAAAAGCTGTGGTGATATTCTTGGTAGTTTATATCATCTTCCTTTTTCCTTGTCAGTTTGCTAAGTTTTTCTATTTTATTGCTCGACCAAGAATGAGATCTTTGTTTCCTGTTTCCTATTTTCACTGATTTCCTGTACTTTTTCAATTTTATTGATTTCTACTCTTATTTCCTTCCTCTGTTTACTTTTGGTTTAATTTTTCTTTTTTCTTTTTTCAAGTTCTTGAAATAGGGACTTACATTATTGATTTGAGACTTTCGTTTTCTAATATATGAATTATCAGATTAAGGTAGAGACTGTCCATTCCAATTTTTTGTGGGTTTTTAAAATTCAGAATGGGTGTTGGATTTTGTTTAATGCTCTTTCTGCATCTAATGAGATGATCATACGATCTTTGTTCTTGGTTCTATTAATATAGTGTATTAAATTTATTTATTTGCATAAATTGGACAATCCCTAAATCTCTGTGATGAATTCCACTTGTTCAGGGTGTATGATCTTCTTGATAATCTTCTGTATTCTATTTGCAAGTATCTTATTAAGGATTTTTGCATCTATGCTCATTAGTGAGATTGGCCTATAGCTCTTTTTTGGTTGTGTCTTGGCTTTGGCGATCAAGGTGATGCTTGCTTCAAGGAATGAATTTGGAAGATTGCTTCCCTTTCATTTTCAATGAAGAGTTTAAACAGTAGTGGCTATAGTTCTTCTCTAAATGTCTTGTAGAATTCAGCAGGAAAGCATCAGGACCCAGGCTTTTCATAGTTGGTAAGTCTTTTATTACATTTTCAATTTTGTTGATTGATATTGGGTTATTTAGAATTTTTAGGTCTTCTTCATTCCACTTTGATAATTCATACATATCTAGGAATCTGTCAAATTCCGTATTTTACATCTTATTGGTGTGTAGGTCCCTGATGTAGGTATTGATGATCCTCTGGATTTCTGGTGGGACCATTGTAGTTTCCTTTTTCAATCCTAATTGCATGGATTTGGGCCTTTTCCCTCCTTTTTTTTGATAAGGTTGGGTAATCATCTTTTTGGCTTCAGTGATTATTTTGTATCAATCTCTTAGTCCCCTTTTCATTGATTTTTGCTCTGATCTTTATAATTTTTTCCCTTGTATGAATTTTGAAACTCTTGTTTTTCTAGAAACTTGAGGTTCAGCATTAGCTTTTTTAATTGAGCTCGCTCTGTTTTCTTAATGAGTATTCACTGCTATGAATTTCCCTCATAAGTCTACTTTCATTGTGTCAAATATATTCTGATATGTTGTATTTTGACTGCTATTTAATTGTAGAAACTGTCTGATTTCTTTTTTTATTTCCTCTCTGTCCCATTGGTTATTCAGAAGTGTGTTGTTCAATTTCCATGTATTTATGAAATTCTTTCCATTTCTATTTGCTATTGATCTCAAATTTCATTACACTATGGTCTGATAATGTACAAGGAATAACTTCAATTTCTTTCCACTTACTTAAGCATGGTCTTTGAGTGAGTATGCAGTCTAATTTGGAGAACAACCAGTGTGAAGCTGAAAAGAATGTGTATTCTGATATAATAGGGTGGAGCTCTTTGTAGTAGACATCTGTTAAGTTCATTTGTTCAAGAATTCGATTGAGTTCTAGTATTTTATTATTATTTTTCTAGTTGTTCTATTTGTGACAGTGGGGTATTGAGGTCTCCACTACAATTGTATTAGTGCTTATTTATTTTTTCCTGTCCATTAGTATTTCTTTTATATTGTTGGGCACACTAGTGTCTAGTGCATATATATTTATGATTGTTATCTCTTCCTCTTGTATTGTTTCCTTTACAAAATGTAGTGTCCTTCTTTTTCTCTCTTAATCAGTGTTGGTTCGAAATGAATTTGCTCTGCAAAGGGGTTAGCTACTCCTTCTTTTTTGGGGGTTCCTGTTGAAAGGAGTATTATTTTCAACCCTTTAACTTTCAGTCTATGAGTTACTTTCTGAAATAAGTGTGTTTCTTGTATGCAGCATGATGTTGGATCCTGTTTCTTGATCCATTCTGCCAGTCTATTTCTTTTTTTTTTATTGACTTTATTGGTACATTTTAAGTATACAGTACAGTTACATTTATCATTGGGTTCTTGTAGCTTTATATGACAGATCTTGGTTTTCATTTTTTTCTCATACCCCTGCCCTTCCTTCACCCCTTCCCCCTTTCCCTATTTACAAAGACTTTGCTTCAATTTTTCCTTTTCTCATATTTTTTCTTTTCCCTTATTTCCTTTCCCCTACCCTTTCCACTTCCCCTACACCTTTAGCCCTTTTGTTCCTATTTCACATTGTCAGTTACACAATTTGGATCTTATTTATGCTATTAGTTTTCACACCAGAGAAACTATTTGGTATTTACATGTGTGTCTTATTTATTTCACTTGAGAGTATGGCCTCAATATGCATCCATTTTCCTATGATTGACACTAGTTTCTCATTCTTTATGGCTGAGTAGTGTTCCATTATATAGAAAAACCAATTCTTCTTTATCCAGGCTCCCACTGATGGTTAACTGGGCTGTTTCCAATTTTTAGCTATTACAAACTATGCAACTATAAACATGGGTAAACCTATATTACTGTGGTATGATTATTTTAGTTCTTTGGAAAGATACCAAGCAGAAGGATAGCTGGATCAAATGGAACCTCTAATCCTAGTTCTTTGAGGTATCTCCATATTGATTTTCACAGTGGTTGCACCAGTCTGCAATTCCACCAACAATGGAGAAGGGATCCTTTCTCCCCACAAACCTGCCAGCATTTGTTGATGGTTGATTTGTTGATAGCAGCCGTTCTTTCTGGGATGAGGTAGAATCTCAGTATTGTTTTCATCTGCTTCTCTCAAACAACCAATGATGTTGAAAAATTTTTATGTATTTATTTGCTACTTTGACTTCTTTGTCTGAGAAATGTTTGTTCATTTCAGATGCCCATTTTTGAATTGGGTCTATATTTTGGGGTCTGATTCTTTTGAGTTCTTTATAAATTCTAGATAATAGTCTTTTGTCTGAGGAAGAGCTGGTAAAATTTTTTTTCCCTCATTGTAGGTTGTCTTTTAGTTCTGTTGATGGTTTCTTTTGCAGTGCAGAAGCTTTTTAATAAGTTGAGATCCCAGTTGTTGATTCTTTGTGCTAATTCTCATGCAACTGAGGATTTGTTCACAAAGTCTTTTCCTATGCCAATGTCTTTAAGAGTTCCGCCTAACCTATCTACCAGCAAGTTTAGTGTTAATTTTTAAATATTTAAATCTTTAATCCGCTTGGATTTTAGTTTAGTGCATGGTGAAAGATAAGGGTCTAGTTTTAATCCTTGGCAAGTTGAAATCCAGTTTTCCAACACAATTTATTAAAGAGGCTATCTTTCCTCCACGGAGGATGGTTGGTTCCTTTGTCAAAGATGAGGTAGCAGAGTACATCCGGAGTTGTTTCTGTATCTTCCAGTCTATTTCACTGATCCTCAGATCATTTTCTTTGCCAGTACCATACTGTTTTTATCACAGTGGCTTTGTAGTATAGTTTCAAATTGGAGATTGTGATGCCCCCTGCCATGTCTGTTTCCTAGAATTGCTTTTGCTATTCTGGTCTCTTCTAGTTACAATTAATTTTTGGAATATTTTCTATTGTTCTGTGAAGTATACTGTTGCAATTTCAATCAGAACTGCATTGAATCTGTATAGCAGTTTTTGTAGTATGCCATTTTCGCTATATTGATTCTGCCTGCCCAGGAGCAGAGGATATCTTTCCATTTTCTTATATCTTCTTTGATCTCTTTTTTCCGAGTCCTATAGTTTTAAGTATAGGTGTGTTTTGCTTCTTTTGTTAGCTTGATTCCTAGATACTTCACTTTTTTGGTGCTATTGTGAAAGGAATTGGTTCCCCAATTTCTTTCTCAGTGAGTCTATTATTTGTGTACAGGATGGCTATTGATATTTGAGTGTTGCCTTGTATCCAGCTACTCTGCTGAAAGTGTCAATTAAGTCTGGATGCCTTTTGGCAGAGTTTTTTGGGTCTTCTATGTAGAGTATCATATCATCTGCAAATTATGAGAGTTTAACTTCTTCCTTTCCTATCTTTATTGCTTTAGTTTCTTTGTCATGTCTAATTGATGTGGCTAATGTTTCCAGAACTATTTTGAAAAGGAGTGGTGACAGCGGATATCTTTGTCTTTTTCCTGATTTTAGTGTGAAGGTTTTAAGTTTTTGGCCATTTAATATGATATTGGCTGTTGTTTTTCCTTAGATAGCCTTTTCCAAGTTGAGGTAAATATCATGCATTCCAATTTTCTGCAGGGATTTTTGTCATCAATGGGTGTTGAATTTTGTCAAATGTTTTTTATGCAACTATTGAGAATATCATATGTTGAACCATTCTTGCATCCCTGGAATAAATCCAAGTTGTGTGTGATCTTCTTGATGACCCTCCATATTCTGTTTGCCAGTATCTTTTTGAGGATTTTTGCATCTGTGTTCATTAACCTGTAATTCCCTGTTTTGGTTTGGTCTTTCCCTGGTTTGGGAATCAAAGTAACACTTGCTTCCAGGAATGAATTTGGAAGTATTGCTTCCCTTTCAATTTCATTGAAAAGTTTAAAGAGTAGTGGCAGTAGTTCTTCTCTAAATGCCCTGTAAAATTCAGCAATAAATCCATCAGGACCTGAGTCTTTGTTGGTAAACTTTTAATTATGTTTTCAATTTCACTGATTGTAATTGGGGTGTTTAGAATTTTTTTTATATTCTTCATTCAACTTTGGTAGTTCATAAATATCAAGAAATTTGTCTATTCTTCTGTGTTTTCCATTTTATTAGAGTACAGGTTCTCAAAGTAAGTATTTATGATCCTCTAAATATCTGCTGGATCTGTTTTGACTTTACCTTTTACACTCCTAATTGCATCGATCCAAGGCTTTTCTTTTTTTGACAAGGTTGGCTAATGGTTTATCAATTTTATTTATTCTTTCAAAGAACCAACTCTTCAATTCATTGATTTTTTTGTGTCATTCTTTTACTTTCCATTGCATTGGTTTCTGCTCTGATCTTTATAATTTCCTCTCTTGTATGAGCTTTGTGTTTTTCTTGCTATTCTTTTTCTATGAGCTTAAGATTCATCATTAGGTTGTTTATTTGAGCTTGCTCTATCTTCCCAGTGTGGGCAACCACTGCTATGAATTTTGCACATAGAACTGCTTTCATTGTGTCCTATAGATTCATGTATGTTGTATTGGCATTATCATTTATTTGTAAAAAAATGACCAATTTTTTCTTTAATTTCCTCTGTAACCCTTTGATTGTTCAAGAGAATGTTGTTCAATTTCCATGTGTTTATGAAGTTACTATGGTTTCTTATGCTATTGATCTCCAGTTTAATTGCACTGTGGTCTGATAATATACAGGGGATAACTTCAATTCCTTTGCATTTAATTAAACCTGTTCTCTGAGCTAGTATGTGGTCTATTTTGGAGATTGACCCATATGCAGCTGAAAAGAATCCTGATTTTGTGGGGTGGAACTTTCTGTAGATATCTATTAAATCCATTTGTTCAAAAGCTTGGTTCAGTTCTAGTATTTCATCATTGCTTTTTTTTGTCTAGATGATCTATTTGTGATAGTGGGGTATTTAGGCCCCCCACTACAATTGTTTTAGTGCTTATTTGGTTTTTCATGTCCCTTAATATTTGTTTTATATAGTTGTGGGCATTAATATTTGGTGCATATATATTTATGATTGTAATTGCCTCCTTTTGGATTATGCCCTTTAGAAGGATGTAGTGACCTTCTTTGTCTCTCTTAATAAGTTTTGCTTTGAAATTTACTTTGTCTGTGAATAAGATAGCTACCCCTGTTTTTTTCTGGGCTCCTGTTGCATGAAGAATGGTTTTCCATCCTTTCACTTTCAGTCTATGAATTTCTTTTTGAACTAGGTGTGTTTCTTGTATACAACATATTGTTGGATTTTGCTTCTTAGTTCATCCTTCCAGACTATTTCTTTTGACTGGTGAATTGAGGCTACTGAAATTGATGGTTTTAACTGATATGTGTTGACTTATCATTGTCAGGTTATTTTCCTGTTGTTGGCTCTTTTTAAATTTTTCCCCTCCCTTTAGTTTCATGCCTTTCCTAATTAATTTTCTCTGTTGGGACTTGTGGTGTTGTGACTGCATTGTCTTTTTATAGGGTATTATTTAGAATTGTTCGTAGTGCTGGGTTTGGTTTTCATGACATTCCTCAGGTGTTCTTTGTTATGGAAATGTCTTATTTCCCCATCCATTTTAAAAGAGAGTTTTTCAGGAAACATCAGTCTATGTTGGAGGTTGTTTTCTCTTAGGACTTGAAATACCTCACTCCAGGCTCTCCTTGACCTAAGGCTTTGTGTTGAAAAGTCTGCCTTGATTCTGATGGGCTTTCCTCTGCATGTGATTTGTTTCTTTTCTCTGTTTTTAGTATTTTGTTCTTCTGTTGGGTTTCTGGAATCTTGATTATTATATGTCTAGGTGTAGAATTTTTTATCATAGCTAGTTGGAGTCCAACTTATCTGAATGTCAAATTCTTCCCCTCTATTTAGGAAGTTCTCTTTCATTAGTTCTGTAAACAGCTTTCTTAAGTCATTTGTATGTTCTCCTGCTGCTTCATGGATTGCTATCAGTCTTATGTTATTCTTCTTTTCATCATCTAGGAATTGTTCAATCAGTTTCTCATGATCCCTTAGTGTTTTTAAGAGATCTTTCATGGTGATTGACTACAATCTTATCTTCTATATCTGAAATTCTGCCTTCACATTCGCTCATCCTGCTATGAATGCTTTCAATAGAGTTTTTAATCTCCTGTATATCTGTTTGAATATGTTTTATGGATTCCATTTCTTTCCTATGTTGGGCATTCATGGCTTCTGTCATGGTCCTGAGCTCATCTACTTTTTTGTCAGTTTCTTTTCTAGAGTGTCTAATCATGTGTTGCATTGTGCTCACCATCTCTATAGTTACCCGGGAAATTATTTCTTTTTAAAATTTTTCTAGAGCTTGATTGATCTATTTTATTACTTCCTGTGCTATGAGTTTAGGCTGTCCTGGTGGTTGATTGTCAGAATTTTTCACCTTGTTTACCCTAGAATTTACCATTGGTGAACTGTAAGTCTGTCTTTGTGCCTTGCTTAAGTGTTTTCTCATTTTAATTTTTGTTGTCTGGCTGTCCTTGGTTTTATTCCTGGGTTAGTACTTTGATGTTCCTGATATAGCTGCTCTTTAGGTTTTGAGTCTCTATTCACTCATAGACACATTTTCATAATATCAGAAAAGACAACTCATTAAACCAATCACAATCATTTTGTCCGTTTGATACAATTAGCAACACAATAGCATCAAACATAGCTTAGAAATTGACCATTTGTGGTAGTTATTAATCTATCACCTTTAACCATGTGAATCAAAGCAAAATGGAGGGCCAGCCCAAAATATGTTTATAGTGAATAAACTCTTCAATATAGCAATTTTACCCTACAGGATGGGGATTTAGAAGGAGTTGAGAGGAGAGGAATAGATAGATAGAAAAATAGAAAGTTTCAAGTGAAGTCAGAGGACACAGGATAATCATTCAAACTCTAGGAAACTGTTGAAGACATGAGGGAAAGACAGAGTGCAAGAACAAAGACAATACTCTAGAATGTTCTCTTTCCAGATGATCATTAAGATGCTAATAAAAAAAAGTGGTGCCAGGTACCACAACAGCAACAGAACTTTGTTGTTTTCTGGGTATTATTCTTTTCTTTATGTTTTTGTTTTTGTTTTTTAATGGAGTGTGCTGAATGTCTATAATTTTGTTCAGATGACTGCAGAAACTGGAAAAGCTGTTGCTGCTATTGATGCATAATATACTGCTATTATTGGTCTTTTTATATGACTATAAATATACACACACACACACACATATATATAATTTGAATTTTTGGAAACTTTAACTGTGCTGTCAACTTTGGAAAAAGTTATCCCAATTTACTGTGTTGAGTTGGCATTGTACAGAAATTAACAGCCATATTGGTCTAGAAATGTTAATTTTTTTTTCCATTTGTACAGGGGTAATGCACTGTATTAAATATGTAAGGTAATATCTACATGGGTTTGATTACAGAAACTAATAAAGTATTCTATAAATAAAGAAACAAAAGAATAAGGTAAGACTACAAGAACAAGAAGCAATTTAAATATGTTCAGGGACCATTTTCATCTTCAGAATTAAAGATTATTTTAATCTTACATCACTGGCTTGTCTCTTTTACTTTCCTTTTTAGTTTTATTTTAGGATTCCCTATTTTTATTGTTCATACAGAGATTTCTTTAACTTAAATACCAAACAGTTTCCCTGGTTTAAAAAACTATAATAGTACACAGGATCCTAATGAGATAATTAATAATGTGAAATAGGAAGCAAAGGGCTACAGGTGTAGGGAAAGTGGGAAGGGTGGGGGAAAGGTAATAAGGGAGAGGAAAAAATATGAGAAACTGAAAAAATGGAAATAAAGTGTTTGTAAATGGGGAGGGGAGGTGGGGTGAAGGGAGGGCAGGGACAAGGGGAAAAAATGAGAATCAAGACCTATCATGTAAAGGTACAGGATCCCAATAATGAATGTAACTGTATTGTATACCTAGATTGTACCAATAAACTCAATAAAAAGAAAAAAAAGAATAGGACAACTTAATAGTAACAGGGAAGGTATAAATTATGCTCATTTTCCTTTGAAACTAATGATACTCAAATGAAGGAAAAAGAGAGAAGAAAAGAAAAGAAAGAAGAAATCTGAATTAGGGCATTAATAGGAACAAAAAGGGAGATGAAGTATAATGTGGTGGAGCAAGAGACTGAGCAGGAAAAAAGAAGAAAGAAAAAAGGAAGAATTTACAGATGGGAAAATAAAAATTTAAAATTAAATTAAAAATTAAAAATAAGAGGAAAAGAAAGAAAAAATTTGAAGAGTCTCTTTCATGATCTGTCTCTGCTATCACAATAGAAAATGTGACCAGCAATGTGCAGAACTAAATCAATTAATCTCAGCTAGCTGATGGCAGAGCCCTGAGATTTAGGCTGAATACTGGCTGCAAAGGCCAAGTTGATCTCCCTGACCTCCTGTGGGGTTGAACTCTGCAAGGTCCTACTACAGGTTCCCATTGCCCTTCCCCTAAAGATAGTCCAAGTTCTGATGCAAGGTGGTTATCACTCCAGCTTACCAACTACAGAGGTCTGATGTGCCTTTATTGCAGTTGTTCACTTCCATTCTATATTCTGGAGCTCAGTAGAATGGCCTTTATGACTGCCTGTACCTCTGCAGTGTGGATCCAGGCACTGGCACAATCAGGACAGGAGGCCTGAGAGCAAGGGTTTGGGAATTGCTGCAGAGGTGCCTGTGCGGCTGGGTGGTCCTCACCGGTTTGCCTATGTATTTCTTTTGAATGGTTAATTTGGACCATTAACAATGATAGTTATAGCTTCTATCTATTGATTTATCCTTGTCATGACTTTTTGTTTTGCTCAATTCTCCCCCTCTGTGTTCAGTTTCTTGTGCCTGACGGATTCCTTCAGCTGGGCTTTCTGGGGTTGTGATCCTTGTTGTCTTTTTCTAGGATACAGTTTAAAAGTCTTTGGAGTGCTAGTTTGGTATTCATGAAGTTCCTAAGGTGCTCTTTTCATGAAAGTATCTTATTTCTCCATCAATTTTTAAAGATAGTTTTGCAGGGTACATCAATCTGGGTTGGAGGCTGTTTTTCTTTATGGCCTGAAATATTTTACTCCAAGCTCTTCTTTCCTTGAGTGTTTGTGGTGAGACATGCTGTGATTATGATGGGCTTTCCTTTGTATGTAATTTGTTTATTTTCTTTAACTGCTTGTAGAATTTTGTTCTTCTGTAGGGTTTCTGGAATTTAAGTATTACAGGTATATGTGTAGATTTTTTTTTTTTTTTTTTTTTTTTTTGTACTGGGAATTGAACTTGGGTTCTTGTGCTTGCAAGGTAGGCCACCAAACTGCTGAGCTAAATCTCCTGCTGTGTAGATTTTTTTTTTATCATAGCTAGTTGAAGTCTTATATGCCTCACTTATTTGTATGTCAAATTATTTTCCCTTAATTGGGAAGTTTTCTGCCATTACTTCTATGAATATTTTATTTTTATGTCTTCTGCAGTCTCTCCTGTTTCTTTATTGACTCTGATCAGTCTTAAGTCATTCTTCTTTGCATCATCTAGCTGGATGGGCCCTTACTATTTTTAAGAAATGTTTCTCTCCTTGGTCACTAATTGCAAGCCTATCTTCTATATCTGAAATGCTTTCTTTACATTGGCTCATTCTGCAGTGTAAACTTTCAGTGGAGTTTCTAATCTCCTGGAAAATCACTTTCATTTTATGGATTCCATTCTTTCATATGGTGGGATTCCATCATGTTCTTCAGCTCCTTTATTATTTTTTTAAATCTGTGACTGATCCAGATTTATTAATCATAGCTTGCACTATGGGCACAATCTCTGTTGTTATCTGAAAAATGTTTTCTGGTTTTATTTTTTCCAGGTCCTCTTTTGTTGCCAGTTCATGGTGTCCAAGTTTTTGAGTATCGGATTGTTCCATTTTATTTCCCTTTGGGGTTGCCTTAGGTGATCTGGAAGTCTGGTTTTGGGTCTTGTTTACATGTCTTCTTATTTCAACAGATGCCTACTGTGCCCTTGTCGAGGCAACTTTTTGCTCACCCAGTAATCTTCAATTCTCAGTAAGCCACCAGGAGGCCTTTTCTCTGCTGCTCAACATTACACCAATTCCTGGGTTCAGAATGGTGGCCTTCTAGATCCCTGAGCTGACCTGTTTTCTGGGTAGGCTTCTGGTCGGACCTGTGCACACTTGGGATGGTATCTAGGTGTGACTCTGCCTAGGGTCTCTATGTATTTGTTGTCTGGGAGGGCCTTTGGCTGGGGGCTATGCACCCCAGTCCCTGGTGTCTGAGTAAGGTTCTGGCTGATGTCTCAGTACATTTACTAATGGTATTAGGAAGAGCTTCTGCTGTTGCTTGTGTATCTATGCAGCTCTTTTTCAGGTGGGCCCTTGTCTTTGGCCTGTGTACCCAAGCCACTGGTGTAGGGCTGGTGCCCTGGCTGGGATTTGCCCACAACCATGCTTCTTGTTCCACACCACTGCTCACAGTATCTGAGTGCACTGAAGGATGGTATGGGGTGGGCCTCTGGTTGATGTTTGTGTACCTGTACAGCTCTTTTCCAGGCAGGACTTTGGCTTGGGCCTATGTGCCTGAGCCTCTAGGCCAGGGTAGGGTCTTGGCTGGGATTTTCCTGAAGCAGCCCTTCTCTCTCACTTATGTTTGTATAGTTCTCATTGAATGAACCACTTCCTTGGTTATAGTAATTCCTAATTATTTTATTGATTTTGGTGCCATTTTAAATGGAATTGATTTCTTAATTTCCTTTTCAGATTGTTCATTGGTAGTGTATTGAAATTAACAAGTTTTTTTATTTATTATCTCTCTAGTTTGCTGAATTTGTTTATTAGTTCTATCTTTTTTGTAGAATTTTAAAAATTTTCTACATAAAAGGTCATATTGTCTGAAAATAGGCATAATTTTACTTCTTGCTTTTAAATGTGGACAACTTTTTATTTCTTGCTATTTGCCTTGGCCAGGGCTTCCAGTATTTTATTGAACAGACTTGGCATATTGGGAATCCTTGTCTTGTTCCTAATTTTTCAAGAAAGTCTTTAAGTCATCTTCAGTGGAGCATTATGTGTGCTATGGGTTTTTTCATACATGACTTTTGATATTATATTACTAGTTGTTTTTATCACAAAAGGGCATTGTATTTAATATTTTGCATCAATTGAAATAATCATATATTTTTCTGCTTGTTTTCTTTATTCTTTAATATGATTTTTTATATTGGTCATTCCTACATTATAGGAATAAATCCTACTTGGTCATGATATATAGTATATTTTACATATATATATACTATATGTATATATATTGTACTATATATAGTATATTTTACATATATATATACTATATGTATATATATTGTACTATATATAGTATATTTTAATATGCTACTGATTTCTGTTTGCTAGTATTTTTTAAAAATTTTTACATCAATGCTTATAAGGGATGTGGATCTGTAGTTATCTTTTTTGTAGTATTTTTATCAGCCTCTGGCATCAAGTCAATTATGATCTCACTCAATGAGTTAGGAAATATTCCCTCCTCTTCCACTATTTGGAAGTTTGAGAAGGAGTAATGTTTTTCTTCTTTAAATGTTTGGTAGAAGTCACTAGTGAATTCATCAGGCCCAGAACTTTGTTTTGTTGGGAGGTTTTAGATTATAGATCTATTCACTATTTTTATTTCTATATTATTTAGTTTTTTAGTAGATTTGTATTTCCAGAAATTCATCTATTTTATCTCTGTTATACAATATTCTGGTATATAATTGTTTATAATACTCATGCTCTTTAAAATTTTTGTATTATTAATAATTATGTCCCCATTTTAGTTTCTGATTTCAGTAATTTTTGCCTTCCTTGCTCCCTTTCTCTTCCATTCTCTCCTTTCCCTTCCTTCTTTCTTAGCTAAACATTTGTCAGTTTTGTTTATCTGTTCAAGATCATTTTGGCTTTGTTGATTTTCTTCATTATTGATATTCTATATGTCACTTTTATACTCTAATCTTTACAATTTTCTTCTTTGTGCTGGCCTTGCATTCAATTTGCTTTTCCAATTCTAGTTTGTTGAGTTCTGAATGTAGGTTATTAAATTGAGGTATTCTTTTTCAATGTATGCATTTGTAGCTATAAAAATTTCCCATTATCTCTGTATATCTACATTTTGGTATGATGTTTTGTGTTTCATATTTTTACTTGTCCTAAGATAATTCTAATATAATTCCCCTTATGATTTCTTTTCTTTTCTTTTCTTTTTTTATCTACTGGTAACTTATAAGTCTGCAGATCAATTTACATGAAAATGTGGATTTTCCATTTCTTCTCATACTTATTTCTTTTTTTCCTCTCTTTTATAATTATCTTGGTTTTATTTCTTTAACTCATTCCATATTTGTTTTGTTTTGGTACCAGTGATCAAACACAGGACCTTCTGCCTGACAAGGCAGACAGTGGAAGCACTGAGATAAATCTCTGGCCCCATTGCATATTTTTTTTCTTTTATTGAGTTTATTGGTACATTTAAGGTACACAGTACAATTACATTCATTATTGGGATCTTGCACCTTTATATTACAGGTCTTGGTTCTCATTTTTTCCCCTTGTTCCTGCCCTCCCTTCACTCTCTCCTCCCCTCCCCATTTACAAACACTTTATTTCCATTTTTTCATTTTCTCATATTTTTTTCTTTTCCTTTATTACCTTTCCCCTACCCTTCCTACTTTCCCTACACCTTTAGCCCTTTTCTTCCCATTTCACATGGTCTATTATACCATTAGGATCATATGTAGTATCATAGCTTTTCACACCAGAGAAACTATTCTGTATTTACACATGTGTGACTTATTTATTTCACTTAACAGTATATCCTCAATATGTATCTATTTTCCTACGAATGAATCAAATTTCTCATTCTTTATGGCTGAGTAGTATTCCATTTTATAGAAAACCCACAACTTCTTCATCCAGTTTCCAACTGATGGGCAAATGGGCTGTTTCCAAGTTTTAGCTATTACAAACTGTGCCGCTATAAACATAGGTGCGCATATAACACTGTGGGATGATTCTTTTGATTCTTTTGGAAAGAGGCCCAGCAAAGGATCAGTGGAACAGATTGAAAGACACAACAACCACTCCATATGTACTCAGCTACCTCATCTTTGACAAAGGAGCTGACCTTCCCCTCTTACTTATTTCTAACTTCTTCCTTTTATGGTTGGAGAACATATTTTATATAATATGTAACTTTTAAAATTGGTTGACATTAATTTCTGGTTGAACATCTGGTCTGTTCTGAAGAACATCCTTGTGTAATTGAGAAAAATATACTTATTGTTGTGTAGGATGTTCTACATATATCTGTTAGTGTAGTTGGCTTATTATATAATTTAAGTCCTCTATTTCCTTACTTATCTTTAGATTGTTTTATCCATTATTGAGAAAAGAATAGTAAAGTCTCAAACTATTGTTGTAGAACCGTGTATTACTCCCTTTAATTTTGTCACTTTTTGCTTTATATAGTTTGATGGTCTGTTATTAGGTATCTAATATTTATATTTATTTATAATTCTTTTTTATATCAAATCCTTTATTGAATGAAGTATCTTTTTTAAAAAACTATAACTTTTAAAGTTTAAAGTGTGTTTTGTCTGGAGGTAATAGCCATCCTTGCTCTCTTTTGGTTACTGTTTTCATGAAATATCTTTTCTATCCTTTCACTTTCAGCCTATTTGTGTCTCTGTATGTCAAATCTAGCATGGTTCTTGAGTTCCAGCTATTGAGGAGGCAGAGGCAGACAAAATACTTGAGCCTTAGCAAAGTTAGGTCAGCCTGGACATCTTATTAAGACCCTAGCTAAAAAAACCAAGTGAATATATATTAGGCAGCATATAGTTGGAGTATGGGTTTTCTTTTTAAATCCACTGTGCAAATCTAAGTCTTTTGATTGAAGAGTTTAACCCATTTACATTTAATGAGTTTTAATTTCAATTATTTTACTTTCAGTTCTAAAATTTCCTTTTGGATCTTTTGTATATTTTATATTTATTTGTTGAATGTGTTTTATTTTTTTTAGTGTGTTCCTAATTATTTGTTGTAACATTTTCATCATGACTCCTTTAAAATATTTTTCATGCAATTCTAACATCTCTGTCATTTTGATGTTGGTAGTGGCTTTTATTGATTTTTTTCTCTTTATGCAGTTTGAAATCCTTTCAGTTTTTGTTATGAAGGGGAAATTTCAACTGGAACTTAATATTGTGTTGTTCTTTTGGTTCCAAGGTACTTAGTTGGTCTCTGCAATGTTCATCTTATGTATAATATCTTAAATTGTCATAAGTTTTAGTTATGCTAGTAGAAACAATTTGTGCTATGTTATACTGATATTATTTAAACTGCTTCCTCTGATGGTTTTCCAATGTGAAAAGATTGGGCCCTGTCTTTATTCTGACAGGCAGAGGTGGATGTCCAATTTTCCACACCCAAGGTGGGGACACTCCTCAGTATTAATAGATAGGGCTAAGGGTTCTGGATCCCTATTGGGCCTCCACTTATTGTTCTATGCTGGAAGGGATAAGAATGCTTTGTTACTATTCTTTATCTAGCCACTCTTATATGGTTGGGGAGAGTTGTCTTTTTATAGTTGATTAATGGGAAAAGTTTTAACAGTACAATTCCTCCCCTGATGCTAACCTGGTGAGGAGAGGGAGAGGTGTCTCAATACTTCTGGGTAAGAGTGGAAATTTGTCATGTGGTCCCTACTGATAGCATGGGGATAGGGGTTCTAATTACCTGGGAGGGATGTACATTTTAGCTCCTTACTTGGCCTTTTCTGATATCATCAGATGGGTGTGTTGCAGTATCTCATTATAGACCAGCAAGGATAGAAATCTAGGCTGTTCACTGGCCTTTGCAAGTGTGAGTGGGATGAGGCATAGAGTTTTCTGTGCTTTTTGGTAAGAACATTGTAGGCACTGACTAAAAGCTTCCAACTTGGTAGGCTACAGAGCTGGCTTTTGCTGAGGTTATTTTTAATCTATGTACATTGGCATTTCCAGGTTGCTGACTTCTTCAGTTCTAAGTCTTGGATCTAAGAAATAAAAAAGGGAGAACCCAGGGGATTCAACAACATTTTGTTCATGGGTCCCAAGTTTCCCAAATGGCTTGCTGGTTTTTGTCCATCTGTTTGTCTTGTGTATAATGTCCAGAGCTTTTAGTGGCACATAGCAGGAAGAACAAGGAAAGTTATGCTCATTCCATTTCCTGAAAACACAAATATATCCATGTATGACACATTTTAAGAAAAAACAAAATAAAGCAAACTATAGATAGAGGTATATAAGTAAATCAATAAGTGCTTGTCTGATTTAATCCAAAGACACACTGGTAACAATGATAGTAGGTGATGAAATCATAGCAATTCTAAGTAGTGCACAGAGGGCTGCATTTGTAATCTCAGCCACTCAGGGAACTAAGGCAGGAGGATTCACAAGTTCAAGGCCAACCTAAGCAATTGGGTGAAACCCTGTCTCAAAATACACACACACACACACACACACACACACACACACACACACACAAAAGGAGGCTGAGTTCTGGTGTAGTATCCCACTCCTTTAATCCCAGCACTGAGGAGGTTGATGCAGAAGAATCACTGAAAGTTCAAGAAAAGCTTGGGCTACATAGTGAGTTAAGGGCCAGCCTGAACTGCAAAGTGAGACCTTGTCTCCAAAAACAAAACAAACAAACAAACAAACAAGAGGCTGAGGATGCTTAGGAAAAGCCTTGCGTTTAATCCACAATACAACAAAATAATAAATAATAAATGAATAAATAAGTAAATCAGGCATTTTTTATTGAGCAATTTCTACGTAGCTTTTATATATTTTCCATTCCTATTAATTTTCACAGCAAACCCGTGAAGCCAGAAATATTTCTATTCTACAGTGAAGAATCTTGAGGTACAAATAGTTTAAGGAAAAAAAAATTCCAATGTTATACCCTAGTGAATGAGAGAGCTGAGATCCAAATCTTAGCCTGTTATAACAGAACCTGTGCTATTATTATCCATGCTTCACTGCCTTTGCAGACTTCCTTTAGAAGAGGGAAGACTGGAAGAGCTTATCATCTCTGGCTTTGTAGAAAACTTAGTGGCCCCTTGAAAGGCATTTTTGCCTAGACTACCAATGGCATTTATATAGATTTTGTATTTTATATTACTCTCTTAAAACAATTTTAAGGTGTAATTGGAAGCCAAACTCACTGAGAACAGATGGGGAATCTGTAGTGCAGAGAGGTGGAGTGACTTGTCTGAGACCATATGGCAGTAAATGCTGAAAGCAGACCTGGGAAGCAGTTCTTCTGAGTCAGGAGCCAGTGGGCTTTCCAGAGGCTCCCAGCACAGTCTCCAGTTTAGTCTCTGTGCCACTGCTTTGTTCTTACCACGCAGTGTTCTGGTTTAGGCAGAGCCGGTTGCAGTTAAATCAGGGCCCCTCTTCCAGCAGCCTCCTGGCTTGCACCAGTTTGCAGACTGCATCTGATGGAAACCTTATGTGGAACAAAAAACAAACCTGAAAACCAGGTCCATCTCAATATCTCCATCCACTGGATAAACATCTCCAAGACAGACGTACAGGGAGGCCAGACTCCCTCTGCCAAGTTTTTAACCTAAAGTTTGGAAGCAGCTTGCATTTTCCATAGAGCAGTAAACTATTTTCATTCCTTTTACAGTGAATGACTTCTTATGGGGTGATAATTTACTTTTAACCTCTCAGGAACTGATGATTTTGCTTTCTTACCTGGAAGGTCTTGTGGGTTAAGAGAAAAAGCACACTTCTTGAAGCTTTTCTTCATTCCTGTCTTTGCTTTTTCCTCTTTGAAAGTCTGCTGTGTTTGTTTCTGGGCTTTAGGAGTCTTTGGAGCCTTGCCTCTTTATTCGGAGAGAACTTGGCTCCTTTGCGGTGCCCCCATTCCTCTGCTGAATCTAATCTGACTGTTCTATTTATAATTCTTGAACAAGATGAATCTAGTCTTTGTATTTCTTTCTGAGCAACAGCGTCCCCTCCCTAGGACTTGAGCCATTTAACCTCTGCAAGAATCTCTTTAATTTCTCTGCAATTTGCCAGAAAACAGGCAGCTGAAACCCTATCAGGTCCTGGATCATATCAGACCTGCTTTAAACTGGCACCCTCCTCCATCCCCCAATCTCCTGGGAGTTGATTTAGGAACAGGGCTGTGTAGAGAAATTCTCAGCAACACTTTGGCGACGCCAGTGCAGTCTGGGCAGTCTGACAGGGAGGGGCTCGCTCATTCTCTGGAGATGGAAAGGCTCTGAGATGGAAACTGTGCCACTTCTACTCATGCCTTGGTTCCTCCCAGGTCCCTCAAGGCTTGTACACACATTATGGGCTATTTACCCTTAGACTTTGATTCATTAAGTTATTTTGCCTGGAAACCATCTGGCCTCCACTTCTTGTTGAAAAGAGAAGAGAGACTAAAAAAGAGAACGGATGTATCCAAAATTACATAGCTAGTTTGTTCAAGAGTTCATGCCATAATACAGGTATCCTACCTTAAACTTCCGTGAATTTGTGAAGGTATTAATGATACCAGGAAACTACCTCAATTAAATGCAATCTTTTTAATATATTCCTTTCTTCTACTTTGTCTCATTATTCCCCAAATCCCATTCCTCATTTTTGGCCAGTGTCTTCTCTTGTCAAGGAGAGCTCTGTCTCCAGGGAGTCTAATCAGACTCACTGGAATGTAGAGATATTGTGAAAGAAGGGGTAAGCCTCAGAATCCCAGGTCTAGAGGGAGCAGGTCATTAAGTTCACAGTGACACCCAGGACTGCAAATTGGCTTTCTTGGGTCACACTGAAAATCAAAGATCAAACAAGGATTACAGCCTGAATTTCTCTTCTTCCAGCCCAGTACATTCTACTCTCCTCAAAATTCTGTTGGCTCTTTGTGGTTCTTGATTTTTATTTGGATCTGGAATGTCCTTTTAGACAATTCTCTTTAGTTAGGACCCACTCAGACTTGCCTGATTTGTAGCCTTCCATATAATTGTAACAAGAAGATATTCTATCACACTCTTTAAATTCAGTCACATCTTAGCCTCATTTTTCATGAGCTTCCTTGTAAAATTAAGTAAGAGCCAAAATATTTTTGTCCTCACTAATGCATTTGGTCCTCTTTTCTAGCAAAATAAACTAAGATGATCTTTTAAGTTTTGGAGGACCAGGAGTCAGTGTGTCTTATTGAACATATAAAAGCACATTTACACTTTAAAATTACTGATTTTGCATTTGAATACAATATGGGCCCTATTTAGGACAAGGCCGACTCTATGTAACTACTACTGAGATCCAGGTAGAGAAAGAGCTGTGATCAATGGCTTCCTACATGTGAGGCTGTATCAACATTCTTGTCTTACTCTTTCCATGACATGCCTTTTGCTTCTGGCTCCAAATTCTTAGGAGTGGATGGTGTATGGACATTTTGGAAAGCATGATAAAAAGAAAATAAGGAGCTGACTTGTCCTCCCTGTAGATGCCTTTACTTACAGTCAATGAATTTCTTCTAATCCATTAAGAATATGACTATTTCTTTGTTATTACCAAATTGTTTTCCAATATATTACCAAATTGCTTTCCCTAATGATTATGCATTAATTCCCCAGAATTAAGAATTTGTCTTACTTCTCATTCTTGCCAATGCTTGATGTGATCAGAATTTAAAAAAAAACTCCTGATATCATGATATTTCATTGTGATTTTAATTAACATTTTTTGTATTACAGCAGGATTGTCTTTAGTTGTTTATTACTACTTCAGATTTTCAACATAAATTACTCGTTCATAATTTTTTCTTTTGTTTTGCTTTTTTGATGCTAGGGATTGAACTCAGGACCTTGTGCTTGCGAGGCAGGGGTGGTGCTACTGAGATAAATACCCAGCTCCCGCTTGTTCATAATTTTTGCCATCTCATCTTTCTTTAAAAATTGTGTTTCCTATTTCTGGTTGGTTTGTAAGAATGTGTATATATATTCAAAACATACATATTATGGAATCTAATCCTTTTATCATCATATAAACCCCAAATATTTTCTTATAATTTATAATTTGACTTTTTACTTTTTTAATGATTTGAAATAATTTAGGTAGAGATCATGCCTACTTTGGTGTTTTTTTTTTAATCTCAAACACTGCTAAATGAAGTAAAATTTACACAGTCCATACTTGTATAGCCTATTGCATTTTAGTTAACTTACATGATCAAGCACCCATTATTATAATCCAGTTTTTAGAATATTGTATCATCTCAAACTTGTCTAAATTCAGTCACTGTATGCTCCTACTCCCTGGCCAAGCCAGATATTGATTTATTTTAAGTCTCTTACTTCTGCCTTTTCAAAAAAAGAAATGTCATGTAAATGGAGATATACAATATATGCTTTTTGGTATCTGATTTGTTTCATTTAGCTCAGTTTTTTAGAGGCTCATTCATGATGTGGATAATATTTTGTCTTTTTATTTTTTGAATTGTTTTCCTTTCTTGGTTACTCCATATTCTGCTTTTTCATTAACTAGTTGGTGGCCACAGTTTTCAACTGTCTATATTATTTTGCTATGAACATGTCCATAAAAATTTTGGGTTGTTTTTTTTTTATCAATATGTAGAGTGGAATGGCTGGGTTTCATGTCAATTCTGTGCTTAACTTTTTAAAAAACTGAAAAAAAAATTGAAAATGATTGTACTATTTTTAACTCCAGCAGAGTATATATACTAGTTGGTGGCCACAGTTTTCAACTGTCTATATTATTTTGCTATGAACATGTCCATAAAAATTTTGGGTTGTTTTTTTTTTATCAATATGTAGAGTGGAATGGCTGGGTTTCATGTCAATTCTGTGCTTAACTTTTTAAAAAACTGAAAAAAAAATTGAAAATGATTGTACTATTTTTAACTCCAGCAGAGTATATATATAT
>NW_022900928.1:69307211-69442682 GCF_012274545.1 Fukomys damarensis
ATATATATATATAACTATGCTATAATAATAAATATTCACATAAATGGCTACAATAAAAAGATGAACAATAACAAGTGTTGATATATTTGCAGAGAAACTTCCCCCTAAAATGTTTAGTCACTGAAGTATCTCCTCAAGTTTCTAACCCAGCTCACATGAAGTTACCTTTGTGCCTGTGTAGCTTAGTGGGCAGCCATTGATTCAGGTAGAGATTGTTCCTACTTTAGCAAAGTTTTCATTCTTGCTAATTGATCAGTGTATGAGTTGAGAAATCATTTAGATATACACTGAGATCTTAAGTTTTCCTTGACTTTCTTGGGTTTTCCTTGTACACAACTATATCCCAGTCACTAAAGCTAGTTTATGCATTATTACATGACTTTCTTATTTCCAGGATCTCCCCATTAAAGTTTTGACTGATTTATCACTACAACTAGGATTGTAATCTTAGACTAGCAAGTTGCAGTGTATTTATCCCATTTATTTTCTACAAAATTCACCACTTTTAATAGAAAAAGCCATATGTCTTTTTTTTTCTCACCTGTATCAGTCAGTATTTACTAGAGAAACAGATATAATACAAGATATATTTGTGTGTGTGTGTGTTTGTGTGTGTGTGTGTGTAAGATTGGCTTCCAGTGGCTGCCCACAGAGTCAGGTGTGGAAGAGTGCAAAAGGTCAGTGACTGGGAATCTGAAGGATCCAAAGGCCTGGAGTTCCATGGAGTGTCCCTTGTGAGTATCTATCAGAAGCCTGAAGGATCTGTGTCAGAAAACCAAAGGGTCTGTACTGGAAGGCTGAAGAGTCAATGCTGGAGGCTGAAGAGTCTGTGTGAAAGCCAGGAGACAATGGCCAAGATGAAAGTGAAGACTGGAGCTCCTCACAAGGAAATAGAAGCAAGACTTCTTTCTTCATTCCCCTTTTATAGCATTGTGGTGATAATCCTTCATAGGGCAGGCCTTTAACACCCAGAACTATGCTCAGTTAATTTAGTTAGATGTTAATGACTTAAGTTGGCACAGTCATTTAACAATCACATCACCCCACGCTTTTAATATAATGACGACTTGAACTGACTTCGTCCAACAGCAAAGCTGCCATTCTTGCATCTTGCCCACCAGTGAGTAAACTACAATTTTCCACTAACCAAGATGGGTAAGGAATGAGAGCAGACCCTATCAAGAAGATTAGGCTCCTACTGTTCTTACTCAAAACTCCAGTAACATTTTGGGGATAAATGCTTCCTAACTTGCCATCTGTCTTTCATTGATTTCCAGCTTCCTAATTTGTCATTTATGTTTAGTTGATTTCCAGAACTGTGAAATGTTTTTTTTTTTTTGACAATTTGTATGTGTTATACTTGTTTTGAAGAATTGTCCTCTTTATTTTGCCATAGACTCTCCAATTATGTTTGGTGGTTCACAGATACTTTAATATAGCAAAATTTATCACTATTTTATTTATTGGTTGAATGTGTGTGTCCCTTCTAAAATTCATGTTGAAATTTATTAGGCAATGAAACAGTATTGGGAAATGTGGCTTCAAGGCAGTGACTGAGTCATGGTGGGGGAGTTCTAGTTTTCTGAATAGGATTAGGTGCCCATATACAAAGGGATGACTGAGCAAGTTCACTCCTTCACCCTTCCACATTCTGTCATGTGAGAATATAGCACTATTCCCTCTCAGAATTGAGCATGCAAGGTAGCATTTTGGCAGTAGAGACACTGCATCTTTTCTAGTTAGTGCTATGATCTTGGACTTTCTAGACTCCAGAACAATTGTAACTTTTGGAATAGTGTTAGAAGCCCTGCTGATTATTGAGTGGATAACACTCCTCCAGATCTCCTGATGGAAGCAATGGAAATGGGGTACATGCCAAAGACAGTAAAAAGGAAAAAGAAAAGGAATTTAATGAATACTCAAATTCTAGAAGTAAGTACTTGAACATGAGGGCTATTACAAACTGAGGCAAAAGAGGATTCAGAGCTGTTTCAGGTAGACTGATAAACAGCAGGTTAAATTCTGTTTAGATATGGATTTGAGACTTTGAAAGAGCCAGTCTGCAATCAGGAGTTTTGATTTAAAAATTGAGAAGACACAGCCAGAGATAGTGCCATGGGAACTATCTGCTCATAGTCAAAGCTATGTAGGTGAGAAATGATAATCTGAGACAAGTATACAGGAAAGAGTATAAAGGATGCACCTTTGGAGAGTAACCACAATGAGTATATGGATGAGGACAGGAGAGAGGAGCTGTGAAGTGAAAAAGAGGAAAAAAAAAAAACTAAAACAAAAAAATCACAATTTTCTCTGCTTGGTCTAACAATAAGCAATAACAGATGGGTCTTGTACTTCCTTGTTTAAATCACGTATCTGAGAAAAGGAGATTATTATATTTCTCAAAATATTTTAGGAGAAATCACTCTTAAAACATTTCATCCCAAAGCCAGAAAAACATCTTTTCCTCTAGATCAAAGATAGTCAGGGCTGGGGATTTAGCTCAGAGATTCTGCTGCCTGAGTTCAATCCCCAGTCCCCCCCCCAAAAAAAAATATGTATAGTCAAATATATTCTGTAACCTACTAGCTTCAAGATTATTTGTCTTTTTAGTTCTTAATCTCATAAAAATCAGACTGTGTGGCTTTAAACACAGTTAAAAGTAATAAATAAAACTGATAAACCCTTAGCCAACCTTGTCAAGAAAGGCTCAGATCCATGCAATTAGAAATGAAAAAGGTGAAGTCACAACAGATCCAGCAGAAATCCAGAGATCATCAATGCCTACTTTGAGAACCTGTACTCTAATAAATGAAAAAACACAGAAGAAATGCACAGATTTCTTGATATTATGAACTACCAAAGTTGAATGAAGAACATTAAAAAAATTCTAAACACCCCAATCACAATCAGTGAAATTGAAAACATAATTAAAAGTTTACCAAGAAAGAAAAGCCCAGGTCCTGATGGATTTACTGCTGAATTTTACAAGATATTTAGAGATGAACTACTGCCACTACTCTTTAAATTTTTCAATGAAATTGAAAGGGAAGTAATACTTCCAAATTCATTCCTACAAGCAAGTTTTACTTTGATTCCCAAATCAGGGAAAGACCCAACTAAAAAAGAGAACTATAGGCCAATCTCCTTAATGAAAGTAGATGCAAAAATCCTTAATAATATGCTGGCAAACAGAATAGAGAGGGTCATCAAGAAGATCATACACCCAGGCCAAGTCAGATTTATTCTAGGAATGCAAGGATGGTTCAACATACATAAATCAATAAATGTAATACACTATATTAACAGAGTCAAGGACAAAAACACCCATATGATCCTCTCGATAGATGCAGAAAAAGCATTTGACAAAATTCAACACCCATTCATGATAACAATCCTGCAAAAAAATGGAATAGATGGTCTTTATCTCAACTTGATAAAGGCTATCTATGAAAAACTAAAGCCAACATCATATTAAATGACCAAAAACTGAAAACCTTCATGCTAAAATCAGGAAAAAGACAAGGATGCCCACTACCAAAGCTCCTGTTTAATATAGTTCTGGAAACATTAGCCATAGCAATTAGACAAGAGAAACAAATGAAAACAATAAAGATAGGAAAGGAAGAAGTTAAACTGTCATTATTTGCTGATGATATGATACTCTATCTTGAAGACACCAAAAATTCCCTCAAAAGGCTTCTAGACTTAATTTTCACTTTCATCAGAGTAGCTGGATACAAGTTTAACACTCAAAAATCAATAGCCTTCTTGTACACAAATAATAGACTCAATGAGAAATTGGGGAAACAATTCCTTTCACAATAGCATACAAAAAAATGAAGTATCTAGGAATCAATCTAATGAAAGAAGTGAAAGACCTCTACACTGAAAACTACAGTACCCTGACAAAAGAGATTGAAGAGGATATATGAAAATGGAAAGATATTCCCTGCTCCTGGGTAGGAAGAATCAACATAGTGAAAATAGTGTACTACCATAGCAACTATACAGATTCAATGCAATTCCAATTGAAATTCTAACAGTATATTTCACAGAACAAGAGAAAATAATCCAAAAATTAATTTGGAAGAGAACAGAATAGCAAAAGCAATTCTATGAAACAGAGACATGACAGGGGGCATCAAAATCTCCAACTTGAAACTATACTACAAAGCCACTGTGATTAAAAACAGCATGGTACTGGCAAAGAAAATGACCCGAGGATCAGTGGGATAGATTGGAAAATACAGAAACAACTCCTGATGTACTCTGCTACCTCATCTTTGACAAGGGAGCCAACCACCCAAAGTGGAGGAAAGATAGCCTCTTTAATAATAAATTGTGTTGGAAAAACTGGATTTCAACCTGCCAAAGATTAAAACTAGACCCTTATCTTTCACCGTGCACTAAACTAAAATCCAAGTGGATTAAAGATCTAAATATTAAAGAAGAAATACTAAATTTACTGGAGGATAAGTTAGGCAGAACTCTTGAAGACATTGTCATAGGAAAAGACTATGAACAAATCCTCAGTAGAACAGGAACTAGCACAAAGGATAAACAACTGGTATCTCTATTAAAAAGTTTCTGCACTGCAAAGAAACCACCAACAGAGCTAAGTTACAACTTACTATGTGGGAAAAACTTTTTACCAGCTGCTCCTCAGAAAAAGGACTACTATCTAGAATATATAAAGAACTCAAAAAAATCAGGCCCCCCAAATATAAAGACCTGATTCAAAAATGGGCATCTGAAATGAACAAACATTTCTCAGAGTAGGAATTAAAAGCATCAAATAAATATATGAAAAAATGTTCCACCTCATTTGAGAGATGCAGATGAAAACAATGCTGAAATTCCACTTCACCCCAGAAAGAATGGCTGCTATCAAGAAATCAACCAATAACAAATGTTGGCAGGGTTGTGGTGAGAAAGGAATCCTCCACTGTTGGTGGGATTGCAGACTGGTGCAACCACTGTGGAAATCAATATGGAGATACCTGAAAGAGCTTGGACTGGAAGTTCCATTTGACCCAGCTATCCCTCTGCTGGGTATCTTTCCAAAGAATTAAGAGAATGATACCACAGTGATAAATGCACACCCATGTTTATAGTGGCACAGTTTTTAATAGCTAAAACTTGGAAACAGCCCAACTGCCCATCAGTGGGAGCCTGGGTAAAGAAGATGTGGGTTTTCCATAAAAGGGAATACTACTCAGCCACAAAGAATAAGAAACTAGACTCATTCATAGGAAAATGGATGTATATTGAAACCATACTCAAGTGCAATAAATAAGTCATACATGTGTAAATACTAAATAGTTTCTCTAGTGTGAAAAATTAAAAGTGTAAATAAGATCCAAACGGTATAAATGACAATATGAAATAGAAAGAAAATGGCTAAAGGTATAGGGGAAGTGGAAAGGGTAGGGGAAAGGAAATAAGGGAAAAGAAAAAATATGAGAAAACAAAAAAATGAAACAAGGTTTTTGTAAATAGGGAAGGGTGGAGAGGGTGAAGGGAGGGCAGGGGTATAGGGAAAAAATGAGAACCAAGACCTGTCATGTTAAATAACAAGATCCCAATGATTAATGAAACTGTACTGTATATCTAAAAAGCACCAATAAACTCAATGAGGAAAAAAAAAGTAATATCATATAGGCTATCTACTTTTTACCACAAGTATCCTATAGGTTAAGACTTTTTCCCTTATCCTATATAAAACTAATAGTATAGTCTTTTCTTCTTTGACACCAATGTATCATGGACATTGTATCATGTACAGCAATCAGTCAATATAGGTAGGCACATAAAATTTTAAAGATGGGTTGGACTGGAGAAATTAGGTTTTTCAGTTCACAGATAAGAATATTTATGATTACAGGGAGTGCAGTGATCTAACTGTATCACTCTGTGAGTTAGAGGTAGAAACTGGATTAGAGCCCAGATCTCCCAGATTTGAAGTTCTCATGATCCAGAACCTGACAAGGATTGACACACAAATCACTCTTGCCTATGCCGACATACTGCTATGAACTAATAACCTGTTAATTTTACTGATGGCTGTTTCATGGTTATGAGTTCTTAATTTATCCAAATAGGATTTTCTGGGGCCTAAAAAATACTGAAATTATGTTCAGTTTTTTAAAAGTTACTTTTTCATGTTTAAAATTACTCTTTGGATATACTGAAGATGCATAGTGGAGACAGTTAAATAAATATGCCGCGAGTTTACCAGCAGAAATTTCAACCAAGGGAAAACCCACTAATTTGTTGATGATTCACTGGATGTCTTGTAGTCAATGTATCAATTACTTTTAAATTATCTTTTCTGAAGCACAAGTTGCATTCTCACAAAACATACAAATTAACATTTTTACAGTTCAATGTATTTACTAAACTGGAAGTTCTTAACTTATTTTTTATTCAACATATATGAATGAGTGCCTACTATGTGCTAGAGTCTAGGGCCTACAGCAGTAGGTAAGGCTCACAAAGTCCTTGCCTTTATGGAATAAATAGTATCATGTTGGAGAGGCAGACAATAAACTTACAAATAAATGAATGATGTATTTTCAGACAGTGACAAGAGCAATAGGATTGAGAGCAACCAGAGGAGGGGTAGTTCTATACAGGATAATCTAGTGTGACTTGGAAGAGCCCACTGCAGCTCAGAATGCCTGGAAAGCTTACTCCAAGCTGGAGATTGTGTATATAGAAAATTCACTGTGGAACTCTTTCAGGACAATTTCATTAGCAAAGTGTTAGGCAGTCGCAGCAAAGCTCCAACCTTTCAAGCCACAGAAAAGTTTGGAGATTGGCTTTCCCTGCAATGGACCCTGAGTTGGTGTCAGAGCTTTTGACTTGCTTATTGGTCAGTGTTATATATGCACTTCTCTTGGGGCAGAGGAGGACTTTGGTGAGGTTGACAGGTGAGGGAAGGATGCCCAGCTGTGAGGCATCACATTCAGAAAGGGGCATCTGAGTGACCTACCAGAGCATACACTGTAGCCTCTCTGACCATGGAATATTTACTTGAGCTGAGATCTGGATGATATGCTCCAATTGAAATTTGGGGTCAATATTGTTATTATCCCAGTTCTGTACCTCTGTTTCCTTCTCAGAAGCTCAAAAAGGTAAAGTGACTTGCTCTAAGCCACATAGCTACCAGGAAGCAAGATTTTATGTCTCCTGGCTGAGAGTTTTTTTTTTTTCTAGTATGACCTGGATTTATCTTGTTCTATTTATGCCAACACTTGTGAAAATGCTATGGGCATGAATTTCTGTAAGCACTTTCATGAAGGATTTGGCTACACCGCCAGTGTACTATATGTAATTCACTGTACAGTACACCGATAGAGTAAGCCTATAAGGACATGTTTGCATCTTTGCTCAAATAAGTGACTACATATATTTCTACAAAAAGAGCATTAAAGTTTACAAAATTTTCAAATAATATGCTGACAACTTAGTTAAAAGAAAAACAAGTAGAACAAATTTCCCTAGATGTTACTTGTTCCAAAAAGTCAAAAGGTTAACACAGCCATGTCAAACATCTGCAAATGTTTTCAGACATCTAAACCCTCATCTTTCTTTGATTTTAGGCATGAGGGGAGAGTGCTAAAGTGACATTGTCCTTAGAGTCAACTGCTCAGTTTGTCTCTTGCCTGGTTTTCAACCTCTGAGCCATGCAGCCCATCTTCTGTCCATTCTGATCTCCGATCTGACAATGTCTTGAATCTTATGCTCCTTTGTAGTTTTAAAAGCACCTTTTTAAAGATAGTTCATTGAATCCTTGAAAAAGTACTAGAAAACACTGGTCTGTATTCCCCTCACTGATAAAGGAACTGAAGTCCTGAGAAGTTAAGTGACTCAGGTGTATCCCTTGAACCAAGGGTTACAAGATCACATGTTCTCTCTGTGACTTCTCCACTTACAGAACCTGAGGTGGATTCTTGGAGGGTAGAAGTGGGAAATATATGAGAATAAAGAAGATGTAAGAATGAGAAGAGAATAGAGACCTCAGCTATTGAGGCAAATCATGTAACTTCCTTAGACCTTGATTTACTCATTGAAATGATAGAACTGAAGAAGGTTGCTTTTGAGGCATTCCTTTGCTTTAAGCAGCTCTGGTTTTAAGGAACCTGCAAAGAAAGGAAGAAACAAATACAAACAATGAGGCAGCAGCAACCGCAACAACAATGAACACCATGCTATCACAGTCTGTATCCATCACAATAACTATATCATGACTCTTTGTTTTGATTTTCACCACTGAAATGCCATCGTTTTGAATATTCCACTGCTCAGGTAGCTACAGGCTGGTTTCTTTGCCACCATTATCACTGTGTCACACACAATAGTGAACAGACTGAAGAGATCAAATTAAGTCCTTTTACACTTTAAGATGGGAAATCCGTTTGGGACAATCAAGTGGGTTTGGAGCAGCAAGCCTGGGTTTTCAATTGCCATCAAATGGTAAATTACTTAATGTCAACTGGCATTAAGTGAACTGATTTGTATTCAATTAATATACCATCATTGGAAAGGAAGAAAACAATTTCATTTAGCTAGATTGTTCTTCTCTAGGTTCTTTCTGTGTGGAGCTTCAAGCAGTTTGCAGATCTCTTCTTTTACTCTATCAATTCTTTATCCATTGTTAGCTGCATCCTCTGTTGTTGGGAAAGATAGGTTTGCAACAGCTCATTTCAGCTTTCTTCAAGCTTTGTAGCCCCACTTTGGGAATAGTCATTGCAGGGCCCCAGGTGAAAAGGATTAGTGGTGTAAAAGAGTTAATGCAGCTTTTGGAAGCTTTTCATTTCCAACCAGAGCTCAGCTTCGGCCCCGACGAAGGCCGCCTTAAAATTTGCCTGAAAGACTCCAGCTGGAGGGTCTGAGAGATCAAAATAGCGCTGGAGTAACAGCTCAGATGTGTGAAGACCTCAGATCTGGAAACTTCCTGATGATGACAAGCAAGCACAGAGGAAATATTGGTCACTCGGTGACAGCCAGCTGAAATGCTGGCATACAGAAGTTTAAGTAATTTCATGCTGGAGTGACTGCTCAAATAAAAGGACACCCTATGAATCTGGGCCAGCCAATAAGAGCAGGATAAGGCAAGACAGCAGCCTCACTTCCACACACATAGATTTTACGCTCCCTTTGGTTGGCGATTTACATTTATGAAGACTGATTCAAACTCTGGGTTTATGCATATAGGATACCACTTTGTATAAGCAGTTGGCTCTGTATATGTAAACAAAACCTGACCATCTGTATTTAAGTGACAGCATGTGGTTTAGATTGGTCATTTTAAGCCATACCATGCTTGAACAACCTTCCCTGAGTTTTGTTAAGGGAACATCAGTGTGGTGTAGAGTGGTTGATGACCACTTTCATCTGACTCTATTTTGACACAAGGTGGCTCGGTTGCTATACTGCCACCATGATTTGTGCATGAGCATAGCTAGATGAGATGAGACTGATCAAAATACAGGTGATGATGCCTTCTCTCCTTCAGTCTAAATCTAGAATGTACCTTCTAGCTCTTTCCATGAACTTGCCTAAAGAAATACTCAAGGAGAACAATATACATAGAAATCGCTTCACAGATTGTCAAGCTCTGCAAGATTGTTGACCCCTATTGTTTCCATGGAGAGAGGCAGCTTCTTGTAATAGGAAGGATTCCTCATCTAGAATCAGAAGGCCTGGGGCTGAGCCAGGACACTGCAAGTGAGGGGCAGTGAGGTCTTGGGTCACTAAACCTTGGTTTTATAACATAAATTGGAGATACAACAGCTCTGTTTGCTTAAGATAATTGTTAAAGAGGGAGCATCTGTCACCAAGTACTGTCAGGGTTAACTTGGCAGCTCTGGTTGGCTAGCCTGAGGATTCTGCCTCTCAGCTGGAGAGAATAACCTTTCCAAATGAAAGAAAACTGTTCTTCAATCACAAGAATGTAAATAAATGGAGGCATTTAAACAGGATTGTTTGGGGATGGAATATGATGGTATATGCACAAAATCCTTGTAACCTCCAAGAATCCATGTGATGACTTGTTGAAACTTTGTTCCCATGGCAGCATAATTCTCAGAAGTTCCTTAAGCTTGCTGTTCGTAGGTCTAGCTCGACTCTAAGATGATTTCTTGCTACAAACTTCAAGGATTCCCCCAAAATCCACAGCCTCCCTTGTGTTAAGAGAAACCTACATGTGCTGTACTCTTATGAGTTTCTCAATCAGGCACTATGGACATTTTAGATGGGATAACTCTTGGGGTTGGAGACAGACCTGTGCATTGTCAGCTATTTAGTAGCAGCCCTGGCCTCTACCCACAGGTATCAGTAACACCCTCCTTCAGTAGTGACAATCAAAAGTGCCTGCAGACCAAAACCAGGCCAGGTTGAGAATGACTAGCAGTGCCTTGAAAGCAAGTTTTACTTTTAAAAAGGTCATATTCTTCCATTACCTTAGCACTATACCCAGTCTTACTAGTTGCTCAGTAGAAATTGGGCTGGGTGAAGTTGACTAACCAGGAAAGCTCCATTTTGGTATAAGAGCCACCCCCTGAAAACTTACAAGCCTTGGTTAAAGTGGCCAAATTGAAAAGTATGTGAAGCATGGTGTAGGTGTTAAACAAACTCCAGGCTCAGTGGGGAAATACTTATGGGCAAAGAATAAATGTTCTCAGCATCACTCCTTGCAAATTTTAAAGAGACAATTGAAGCTATCCCAGACTGCTGTAGGGTACCTGAGAAGTTGGATTGAGAAAGTTGAGAATTTATTTGCATGTGTCCATCCCTTTTCATGTTCTCTCATTTTTGGTATTCTCCTTAGCCTGCAATTTATTCACAATATAATTTTCTAGTTAGTTTGGGGTTCCTGACCTTTGCACACTCAGGCTCTTGCAGGTTTTCTGACAGGCTGATGGAGGTTGCCATTGTATTAATGGCTAGAGACTGCAAATGTGCCTTCAGAAGCAGGGAGAGAAAAGGGTCAGGTAGTGCTCAGTCACTGAACAGATGAAGGACCACTGACTTGGGGCCTTCTAGTGAAGAAAATCTTCTAAGAGTCCGGTGGGTAGATGGAGCATCCGTTCTCACAAGTGCTCAAACACAGCGTGTCCTCTGAGCCTGCCCAACTGGCCTTCTGAGCACCTTTGCACCCCAGAAGTAAAAGCTGCACTCTCAACAGGAAGGGAGTTCTCTCCAGCTGTTTTTTCAGCTAAAGTAAACAAGGGTTTGTTGTTTAAAGCCGTCCTGCCTTTCTCTGCTCTCTTTAACAGCAAAATGCCTTGAAAGAGTGATTGATGTTAGTGGTTAATCTTAGTTGCTCCCATTTCCTCTGTCTCATTTTCTTTGAACTCACCATGGTCAGAATCTTACCCTCTTCACTGGAAAGAAAATTGCTCTAGTCAAGATCATCATGACTTGCCAGTTACTAAATTCATGGTCAGTTTTCATCCCTGTCTCAAAACTATCAGCAGCCATTTAACTCAGGAGATCATTTGTTTTCCTTGAAGCACTTTCTGAATTTGGCTCTCAGGACAGCGTACTATCCCTGTTCTCCATCAGCCACCCAAGGGGATTCCTTCTCTCAGAGTTGCTGGATCTTCTCTGATCATAGCAGGGCTCCAGTTTCTTCAAAACTCCCCTCTTCTTTTCCACTACTTCTGTCTTCTTTTCTCTTCTATGCATCAATTTCATAGCTTTAAATACTATTCATTGGAAATTCATATATTTATGAATCTGGCCCGAGCATCTTACAAGAACTGTCTTATGCCTAATTGCCTACTCAGCATCTCTACTTAGATGACTAATAGCGTCCAAAATTTAATAGCTCCAAAACTAAGCTCCTGATCTCCTTCTCTCCAAAGCTTACTTCTGCATTCTACTCTATCTCAATAAAAAGCAACACTTTTCTTCTAATAGCCCAGGTTATGAATATGGTGTTCTTTCTCTCAGACTCCACATTCAATCCTTCAGCAAAATCTAGATATACTCTACCTGCAAAAAAATCTATCAGGATCTACTTACTTCTTATCAGCCTCACCACTCACCACTTTGGTCTAGGTCACCAGCATCCTGGAATGTTGCAGTCTCCTAACTGGTGTTTCCATGTATCCATCCTTGCCTGCCACTCCAGTTTTCACCTAATCTATATCCAGCAGAGAAGACAGTGTGATGCTTTTGAAACATAGGCCAGGTCCCATACACTTCATCTCTGCATTCTCCAAAAGGACCTATCTTACTCAGAGAAAAATCTAGAGGTTTTCTTTTTTCCTACAATTGCTACATCTAGACCATTGCTGTTGTACCAACCTCATGGTTTTCCCCTGGCCCACCCCAGCCCAAGCACAGCAAGCGTTATCTTGTTGCAGGGTCTTTGTTGTTACTTTTGGATGGAATGCTTTTACTTCACATATTTGTATAGGTCACTTACTTAACTCTTTCAGGTCAAATAGAGATCTCCTTTAAACAGAGGCTTCCAAAGCGGCCTCTCTAATGCACTGATTATCTCATCATTTTTTTAAGTCATTATCCTGACTTCTTTATATCACTGAAGCACATTGTCTATTTTTTAACCTTCTTTTTCTACATCTTTCTCTACAACATAAGCCTCATTGGTTTAAGAACCTTGTCTTTTTCTGCTCAGTATACCTAAAACTTTCCCAGTTCCCAACCTGTATTTGGTGTTCAGTAGTACTTGTTAAATACATGGGTGAATGAATCTATACCTATATTTGTAAGAATTCAATATGAAAAAGTGGCTCCTCAACAAATTCCTGAAAGATGACAGGACAGTGATACTTCTTTGTTAAAGGCAAACATCTCACTTCAAAAGGAGACTGCACATGTCACTATTTCTCATTCTAGTGTGAAATAGGATTTTTTGCATTAAAACTGAGGGATTTAAGTTTGATGAACATTTTGAAGTATAGCAGGCTGCTAGTCTGTTCATGTGCCAAGGTATCTATTTTTTTTCAGCTTTAATTGAGTTTATTGGTACATTTTAGGGATACAGTACAGTTACCTTCATTGTTGGGATCTTGTACCTCTACATGACAAGTCTTGATTCTCATTTTTTCCCCTTACCCCTGCTCTCCCTTCACCCCCTCCTCCCCTCCCCATATACAAACACTTTATTTTCATCTTTTCATTCTCTCACATTTTTTTCTTTTCCCTTGTTACCCTTCCCCTACCCATCCCACCTTCCCTACACCTTTAGCTCCTTTCTTCCCATTTCTAAATGTCAGTAATCTTATTAGGGTCTTATGTATTATTGCAGATCATTCTCACCAGGGAAACTATTCGGTATTTACACATGTGTGCCTTATTTATTTCACTTAGGAGCATATCTTCAATATGTATCTATTTTCCTATGAATGAATCTATTTTCTCATTCTTTATGGCTGAGTAATATTCCATTTTATAGAAAAACCACATCTTCTTTATCCAGTTTCCAACGGATGGGCAAATGGGCTGTTTCCAAGATTTAGCTATTACAAACTGTGCCACTATAAACATGGGTGCGCATACTTCTCTGTGATATGATTCTTTTACAAGGTATCTATTTTTAATGCTCAGTTTAAATCAGCAGGTATTGATTGCTCCTCACTATATGCTAGGCTTTGTGCTAGGAGAGAAAAATGCAAATTGCTTAGATACGATCCTGCCCTCAAGATGCTTGCATTCTTTTAGAGTGGAATACATACCATAATTTATGCTTTCATAATGTCACAGTATCGATAAATGGTAAAATGCTTCTATTCCTATCCAGAGAGTGAAGCCAAATGAGAATGTTAATGCCCTCAGGCCAAATATGTGTTGCAGAAATGTGCTGGGGCCAGAAAGAGGCATGTGGACATCTGCCAGAGATAATGCTTTAAGGGAGATGAAAGCCAAGTGCAGTGGGAGCTCTGACATGGGCACAATCACATCTTTGGGGGGATATTATGTCATCAAAAAGACCCATTGAGATTGGGAGGTAAGGGAGTAGGGCCATGAATACAAAGGAAGAAATGGCCATAACCAAGTGTGGA
Organism: Fukomys damarensis; assembly: GCF_012274545.1. Classification (NCBI taxonomy): domain Eukaryota; kingdom Metazoa; phylum Chordata; class Mammalia; order Rodentia; family Bathyergidae; genus Fukomys; species Fukomys damarensis. Next base: position 69,321,251 of record NW_022900928.1, read on the forward strand.
TTGGGCAGAGAGCAGGAATAGGGGAGAATTCAGAAAAGGGAATTAAGGGGAGAGCCAAATCATATTGGTAGTATTAGTTGTTCTTGCTTATTTGTTTGTTTTCCAACAGGATTATTCAATAGTGGCCCTTTTGTTTTTACAACAAATAGTAAAACAATATCTAAGTCTCATATTCCTCACTTGTTATACAATATTTCTTTTGGAATCCTCAAAAAGAATTTATTTATATCAACTTTTTGGTATATTTCGATGTTTCTTTCAGTCTTTGAAAATTGATAACCCAAGCATTATCCATAAGACTTTCTATTAGCCATCTAGCAGAACAACCTATTGCTCTCCCTTGATGGATAATAGAGTTTACTGTAAGTGTCTTTTCATGATCATGATGGAATTTCCCCCATTCTTTAACTTTTCCCATAAAGCTTATATCTGCTGACCTCCAAGGTTTGATAAAAGGTCTCTCTCATTAGCTCAAGCAGCTTGAGCTCTGTCTGAGCAGGATTCCAGTAAGGAGAGCTACAGACTGACTGAATAACAGTCTGTCTTTCCAAATAACATGAGCCTCTAGTCCCTAAAGGCATACCGCATTCTGGGAGTCAGACATAGTACATATACCAAGCACTATTATAAAACAAAATAGCCAAAATGCAGACCATGATGACAGCAGTTCAAGGACCTGGTCTCTGGAAAAAAATAATGAAGGTGATGTTTACCTATATCCACAATCCCCTTTAGTATAGTTGTGTCATGGTATAGACCACAAAACAAAGGTCATTGAAGGAGTCAGCTTCCAAAATTTTCAGAGCCAGGAGATATTAGTAGTTATTTGTTTCATTTGTCCTGGTTTATAAATGAGAAGATTGAAGTCACAGAGTTCTGTGGGAAGGCAGTTATGTCTCCATGCCTTTCTGTGGGAGTGTTTCCTCACTGACTGGGCTTTGGCCCTCACATTCATTAGAGGTATGGACTTTCTCACCCTCTCTTCAGACATGCCTTTGTTGCCTTCATAAACATATGTACTACATAGGTGCTTTAATGCCACCTTGAATTCCCCAGCTGCAAGGGGACTTTGCAGATGCAATGAGCTTGTCTGTCTGAATTCTGGATTGCTGTGCCATGCCCAGTATCTCACAGGAGCTCAGTGAGTCTTAGTTCCTATCTTTTCCAGTATAGAATATGTTTGATCAATTAAATTGATGTGGTTGGGAGAGAATATGAATATTGATGGAAGGAGGTTTCGAGTGATTATGTAACCCACCAGTGTGAGTGGATTGGAGAAAATATAAAGACTAGGAGGGCATGGGAGAATAAATGAAGGAAAAGATGAAAGGAGATGAAAATGTCAGGAAAAGATCACATTTTAAGGCACAAAGCCAGTTCTGTTTAAATGCAAACATTAGTCCAGAGTGTGGCACATGTGTTCAGCCTGTGCAAGTGATTATGCAAATAAATTAAAAAGAGGGAAAGGAGGGGAACATGGGTCCAAATGGAAGTGCTCCCAAAGACTCCCATCCATTCTGGTCAGTGTTTGGAGAAGGATATGATGCCATTTGTACTGGTGCTGGAGGAAGAAGGAGGCATTAACCCAGAGCAGTCACAGCTAGGCAGATGGGGTTTCATCTCCGCCACTGTGCAGGTGGGGTTGACTCCCATGAGATCAGCCCAACAAGCATCCAGGGGACTCAGTTCACTGCTTTTCTTTCATTTTCCTGTGAAACCTCTCAAAAGTACTGATTCTACAGCCAACCCAGCCACAGCCTCAGGGGAGCCCAGATGCCTCTCTGACTCCCCAGGGCCTGACTGCTCTGGCAAGAGGAGACACAGCCAGCAGTGACACTTCCTTGCTCTGCTGGTACTCTGGAGGGAGTGAGAGAGCAGGTAATCTTGGCTGCCGAGCCACGCAGGCTTTGTCCCTGTTTCCCTAGGAAGCCCAATGGAATGGGGACAAGTCAGGGCCGGGGCTTAGACACGAGGGATGCTTGGGGGCTGCACCCAGCAGAGTCCCTGGCGCAATTCCAGGTCGGAGCGGCCTGCTGCGTGCAGGAAATATTGAACATTCTGAGTCTTAAAGAGAGAACTTGGAATGGTTCCAAGATTACACTTAATACATCTGCTGGGAGCTATGAGAAGGGAGACTGGGGGACTCAGCAAAAATAACCCTTGCATGGCCAGCAGAGCACACAGCATCGACAGGGCCCAGATGATAAGCAAAAGTAAAAATCATCTTTTACCTCCAGTTGAACATACTGCTTCAGAGCTCATTGACAGTGTATTATCTGTGTGTTTTTCTTTATAATTCTAGACAGTAGGCTAGGAAAATTATTTAAATTGCTGAATTATGCATCTATATGTCTCAGCCCTTAAACTAGCAGTTTGTCCAATGAATGGCAAATAAATAAATAGGTAGATGAATGGACAAACTTCCGTTGTACAAAGAAGGAAACTAACAGAATAGTTAAGTTCACTGGAAAGGATTCAATGCCTTTATGCAACACCTGTGACATCCTAGTGACCACATCAGACACGTGTTCTCTCTTGAGGCCATAGAAACAAATAACTAATATGTAATTCTACAATCTCAACATGTACTCTATTTGAGGCCATTATACGGACTATGGGAAACAGAAAAGAGACAGACCGACTCAAAACAAGAGCACACTTGGGTGGCTCACCCACTGGAGTAAGTAGTACTCAAACTAATCAAGTTGTTCAGACTCCTTTGTTTGTTTCTACTTTCCTCTGACCAAGAAAGAAAGAAGTCTTTCTTATTTCTCTTTTCCTGGTCTTTACCCTGACTTGTTGCTAATTCATTCCTGAAGCTATATATCATCAGGGCCTAATCTTTCAACTTTAGGTTAGTTTAACTGTTTAAAATATTCTACAGGAGGGATATTTATGTAAAGTAGGGATAGCGGATATACTTTCCTGGGGGTAAAGCAGGAATGCCAAGATGAGGGACTTGAAGTCTCCAATTTCTCTGGAGTTGTGGAGAATAAGATGATTAGAGAGTTAGGAAGTAGGAAGAAATAGGACAGGTGATTGGAAATGGTGAAAAAGAAACATTACCTTCACAATCTGCTCTTTTTTCTTTTAGTACATGCCTATACAAGCATAAACACTCCAGAATATGTGCATGTGTGTACCTATGGGTATATGTATACGCATGCATAAATGTGTGCATTCACATGCGCCAACATACACGGTCTCTACATCTGTTACTACAATGGAATGCAGAGTTTTTATCAGCAATTCTTACACTAAACAGTTCTCTAGCGATGTTTCCTTCATATTTGTGAGTGTGTAGCTTCATGTAGTTTGATGGCTGTAGATTTCAAATTTTATTAAACTTTACCTTGTTCACAATCTAATTTCTGTAAGACCTATCTGATTGTCTTGTGCCCAGGGGTCCCATCTTGGTCATGTGCAAATTTATAAATGTTGCCACATAATTGAGAGAAAGTAATAAATAAATATCTAATAAATAGCAACAGATTTTGAGGATCTGTGTCCTTGTGGTAAAAGTAATTATTACATGAAACATGCTTACATTATTTACAAGGGAGAAGCAGGCTGTTCTAGCTCCAAAGACTGTTGAGCATTTGGGTAGGATTTGAGTATGTTCCTCCAGAGGATCACATGTTGGATGTCTGCTTTCTAAGGTGGCAGAATTAAGAGAAGTCAGAAACTTTGAGGGAAGGCATAGTGGGAGGTAATAAGGTCAGTGGGAACATTGTTTTCAGCAGAGATTAATGCTATTCTCCCAGATTAAGATGTTCCCAAGAAAGTGAGTTGTTATAAAAAGAGTAAAACTCTTTCTCTCTCTCTGCTTCCTGTCTTGCCATGTGGTCTCTCCCTCTCAGAAACCCTCTTGCTAGTGTGATACCATTCACCTGGAAGTCCCACTGGAGCTGAGCAAAACCCAGTGTCATGCTCTTGAACCTCCAGAACTGTGAGCTTCATAAATCTTTTTTAAATACATTTTCCATTCTCAGCCATTTTACTATAGCAGTGGAAAACTGACTAGTACAAGTAAAATCACCAGAAATTCAGGCATTTTCAAATGTGTACTTACGTTCTGACATGTAGCCTAAATTGAGAAATGTGACTTTCAGCAGATCATGAGTTCCAGGTGCCTACAACATAGGTGTTCAGCTCTTCTGGGAAGTGTTCTGTGGTTCATTTGTCTAACTCACCTGCCCTTCCTTCATGTCTCCAGAGTAATGTACATGGGGATTTACTTGTCTGTCTCGACCTGTAGGGATGGAAGTGCCTCAAAACATGGCACTATTTATATTTTTGCTTTCGCTCAGATTTTTCTTGAATGAATGGGTGAATGAATGAAGCTATGAATCTAATGAAGTACCTAAAATAAAACTACAGCCAAAAAATAAAAAATAAAACTACAATAAACACTGAACAACATTTATGTGTGAGTGAAGAGATTTGGATTAGCTGTGTTGCATTACAATTTGTTTTTGTTTAAATGTCCCGAAGCCTGCAATACTATCCCCATTTTTATATTGCTTCTTCCAGCCCAAGAAGGGAAACACATAAATGTGAAAACCTGGCAGCTCCAGAAGTGGGTACACATTCCCCAAGTTCACTTGGGGGAGGCACAGATCCCAGGGTTTGGAAGTCAGCCCCCATCTGCCCCTGCAATCCCTTTCTCTTCACATTAGAAACTGCCCAAGTATTTATATATTCCAGGGCCTCTCTATGTAAATCCACATTACATAAATCTCAAAGCATTCCTTCTGTTTCAGAGCAAGAGGCTGTTGAAAAAGATACATGATTTTGGTTTTTTGTAGCTAGCAAATGGCTTTTAAAAATCTGTCTACCTTTTCTAACAGCAGATTTATTTTCATGCAAACTTCAGGGGTCTATGGTCACCCCCTTCCCCCTCTCTCTCTCCACCCACAAGTTCAGAGAACCTATTTCCTCTCCTTGCCTCTGTTTTCCCATAGATGTATCTGATTTTGGCTCTGTTTAAAAACCACGTTTCTTCTGGGTCTTGTATATCGCGCCTCCTGTGGCTAGAATTTTATAGCACTAATCAGATTTTGCTGTTTTTCCTCACATTGAGCCTCTTTCACCATCGGCTCGGCTCTCTTGACTCTTACACCCCACCCTCACCTTCATGGTGCATGGGGCTATTAAATGGCGCCCAGCCCAATTTCTGGCACCCAATAAATCTAAATTTTCAAGCTTGGGAAGCTGGTTTCACCCACTGGCACCCAGATAAATGAGTCCTCCGTGAAAAACCTACACTGGTCATTACTCAAGACTCCTGAAACCCACCACAAGGCTTCCGGCCTTTAGGAAGTGGAAATCTCCCTTCAGCTCCTCACCTCTGGGAAAGAAACACCCACACCCAGCACAGGGCCTTCAGACCCCTTCCCTCCTGCACTATCCTGACCATACAGGTGCTCACTGCGCTGGAGCCCTTGGCTCCCACCATCCTCCTCACAGCATCTCTGACTCCAGACTTAATATCCCACACACGTGCCACACTGTTCAGGGCCAGGGCTTGGGAGTAGAGCAGAACAAAGAATCTGGCGCAGAGGTTTCATTGTTCACAACCAGCACAGCCAAGGAGGGCTTCTCTCCCCAGTCAGCCGGCAGCAAATCTCGAGCCTTTGGGGGATTATTATTTAAACACCCTAAATATAGCTCTTTCAGATGATTGACAACAAGCCTAAAATTGTACATGGTTGGGGGAGGGGGAAGTTTACTGAGGTTGCAGGTAGTTGACATCTGGTTAGCTTCCTAGAAAATGGTTGGGAAGGAGGGATTGAGATCCAGAGCTGCTGGAAAAGGCAGGACACAGGGTCTGTTTTGCTCCCAGGCAGGGCCTGGAGACCTGATCTGTTCTTGGGAAGCTTGGAAGCTGAGGACTCCTTGTATTTACTTATTTGTTATTTTGACTTGTGAAATTACCACCACCACCCACCTTCACTTGGTCAGCCTTGTGCTTCTGGACATAAAAATTAATTACAGTGAACCTTTATAAACCACCCTGAACATACAACCACCTACCCATAACTTTCCAGCCTCTAGCTGGTCCTCAGCTTAAAATCTGATCAGGAAATGACAATCATAGAAGACAAATATCTTGAAAAGCAATGTGCCTGTTTTTGGCTTCTGTGAATAACCCAAAAACTAATAGGCTGTTGTGCTGGGTGAGAGTACCAGCTATTTAATCAGGCACTAATCTAGGTGCTACTCTGGTGGCATTTTGTAAATGTGGTAAACAGCTGTCTTGGTTTGATTTTAAGTAGATGGCCCTTGATAATAGGAATGAGCCTTGTGCAATAAGTTGCAAGTCTCGAGCGAAATCTATGTTTCTTTGAGAAAAACTTCTGTTATAAGGCTGCAATGTCCTTGCTGGTCCACACTCCAGCTTACTGCCCTGCCCTACAAAGTTCAGATTTGCCAGCCACTACAACTGTGGAACAATTCACTCTCTTTCTATAGAAATAAATCAATCTCTATCACCTTTAAATCTCTATATCTAAGTATTACTGATTCTGCTTTTCTAGAGAGCATTGAATAATACAGGTATTTAGAAATTTTACAAATACTGGACTACCTGATTCTTTGGTTTTAAATACCATATATATGATGATTATTCCATTTTATAGACCATACTGTCTTCTGTCTGGAAAGCCAGACTCATAGCCAGCTGCCTGTTTGACATATTTGCTTAGATGCTTAACAGACATACATACAAAATTCACCGTGTCCAAAAACAGACCCCTGATGTTTTTGTGAAAGGTTTTTCTGAAGTTGTCTTCATTTCAATGAGTGGTTCTTCATCATTTACTCACCCCTAAAATCTTGGGGTCATCTTTGATACTTCATTTATTATTTCACCCTACATCCAACACAAGGGCAAATGCTCTGGGCTCTACTTTTTTGATAGATCCAGAATCAGACCACTTTCTGCTGCCAGACTGAGTCTACTTCACTTCATTATGTTCTCATGTGGATTATTTTTACAGTCTGCTGTTTCCTTACTGCATTTTCCACTCATCTGTGGCTAATTCTCAACACAATGTCCAGACTGATCCTCTTAAAATATTAGTCATATAGCATCCTTCTTCTACTTAAAACTTCCCAGTATTTTCCCATCTCACTTAAGTAAAAATCAAAGTATTCTTAATAGCTCAGAGCTCCACACCATCCATCCTTTTCCCACCCCTCCCTCTCTTTGTCCCTCCCTCCCTTCCCTCCTTCTTTCTTTTCTTCCCTTCAAGATGGTCTTGCTAAATTACTAAGTTGTCCAGGCTTGACTTAAACTTGCAATCTTTCTGTTGCAGCTCCTCAGAGTGCTGGGATTACAGGTATCCATCACCACCCCCAGCTTCTGCAAAATTTCTACATTTTCCTTTTCCACTCTTTGTTATATATGGTCATCTACCTTCAGCCACAATCTTCTTGCTATTTCTCAAATATAATAAAATCTGCACTCCCCTCAAGGCCTTTGTTGATGCTGTTCCTCCCACCCACAAAATTTCCCTCTTGGGTATCCTCATGAATCCTCCTAGATATTCATGGTTCTTGCTTCCTCTTTTCAGAGAGAGAGACTCTGGCAGAGATCTGCACTTAACTACACTATAGAAAAGCAAGCAGCCTCCTTCATCTCCTCATAGCATGTTTCAGCTCCTCATAGTCTCCTAACCCTATGGATATATTTTTCATAGCATTTACAGATATCTGACACATTATATCCTCTTTCGTGTAGTTACTTGCTGTCTATTCCTACAAAAATGCTAAGTTCCACAACAACAGGAGTTTTGTCTCTTTTATTCACTGTTGTTGTGTTTACCAACACACAGTACAGTGCCTGGGACATAGCTGATTCTTTATTTTCTCTAATTTAAAATTTTTTATTAATACATGTTTGCAGTACATAAGGATTACATTCATCGTGAGGAATTGGCACATGTTCCTAACACATCTTTTTACTTCCCCTTCCCCTCTCTTTCTTCTCCTCTCCCTTTGTCTCTTGATCTCCTTCCCGTTCGCAAACAATCCTTCTCCCTGTTTTCCTATTATCTATCTTTATTTTACATAGCACAGTCTTAATAATTTTTAAATAAATATATAAATGTATGGTGTGAAGCTGACAACTCAGGAGACCCATTAATTGTAACCCCCATACCTGGAGCCACAGAGAGGGTCACCTCCCTAATGTTGATCCTGTCTCTTCCTCCTGGGTCCTTGCTTCTTCTTGGTAAAAGTCTGTGATTCACTTCACAGTTCTTTGAATCAAATGATTTCTCGGATAGTACATGTAAGCATCTTCATATTTCGCACTGTGATTTATCTGAGTTGTGGGGTTAGGAACAACTGCTTTCTTGACCTTGGGCTCTAGCTCCTTTATTGCCATGTTGGTCCTACACACTTGTGTCTGAATACCAGTTTTCCTGACTGAGAACTGGAACTCTGGGACTCTGAACTCAGACAGAGGGTGGATTTAAATTTCAAACTTTTCAGTTTCATTTTTTTGTAAATTATGCTGACCCCAAGCCTCTTGTGGCTAATGTGAAAATTAATGCCTATTAAATGTTTAACACTTCGTCTGGCACACAGCAGACTCTTAATAAATACCAAATTCCCATAGACCTTCTCTGTGTTATGTCAGCTTTGTACCCTTGATTTCAAGCAATGGATCTGCTCTTTCTGGGTTGCTCTTGCTCCATATGAAGCTGTGGCAAAGCTCTTCTTGTCTATAACTTGCACATTGTAGGGCTTGCTGAGAAACACAACTGATCTTTCCAAAGCCCCTATATGTACATATAAGGTCTGCAATTGCAATAAAAAAGATTTAGAAGTAGACATAAAGTAAGTTAAAATGGTAAAAATAACTTAAAAGCTTCAAGACAGTATGTATTATATGTTTGGGGTCACTTACTGCTCTTAAAGATTAGGATGAATGAAGTGTGCGGATGACTTAAGTGTACTTCCATTAGAGAGAGGTAGAGGTAATTTGTCAACCACGCCACAGTTTGAAACCTATGCCCACAGAATATGCAAAAGTGTTTTCTATAGTCTGCTTGAATGTCTGAAAAAAACAACACATTCAAATGAGTCAATGGAGGAGTGTTCAAAGAAGAGGCTGTTTACAAAAGTTAGCAGGTTGAGGAAAACTGAGGAGATGTGTTAAGGCAACCACAGAGGCAAGTCAAAGCTAAGGACTGTGCCTATCTAAGCCCAAAGAGGCAAGAAGAAGCTATTTCTATGCTTGGAAAGAATAGTTGGCTTTAGAAGAAGGTTGCCTGAGATGTAGCAATCTCAGGTAACTCAATAAAGAGTAGGCCAGGGCAATAAACATCCCAACTTGCTCTCCATTTGCCATACAGTCTACAGCTAGAGTCTCCCTTTGGCAAACTCCAAATGGATGCTAGAAAATGAGAGAGCTGTGGATGGAACCCACAGAGGTCAGTCTCTGGGAGCCCAGAGTGGGATGTAAAGGTGGAGGAAAGATCTGAAGGAGCAGGAGGGAATATCTAGAAGGTTTTGCTTAGTGATGAGGAATTCTTTATTGTTAGTACATATTTGTAATAAACAATGTTTACATTCCTTGTTGATACACGTACCTAGTACATCTTAATTTTTTTTCATCCCCTTTCCCTTTCCTCCCTCCCCCTTCCATCCAGCTCCTGGTCCCCTTCTTTTTTTGAAGTACATGTTTGCAGTTCATAATGTTTACATTCCTTGTGTGGAGTTGTTACACTACATAACACATTTTAATTCCTTTTTTAGTGATGAGGAATTCTTTGTGAGGGGTGGAAGTGAGGACTTTTCCAAAACTTTACTGAAATGTTTGAAATCTCTCATGATATACATATTTTTATTAACTGTTTTAATCTCAAGGGTTTTTCTTGATGGTTCTGGGGTTATGGATTTTCTTCCCTTGTCTTGTATTAAAAGAATGCATTGTCTTTAATTTGTGATTGTGTGATGCCATTTAAATGAAGTTAGAAACAGGCTACCTCAGTGGATGATGATAAAAGTCAAAATAACAGTAACCTCTGGGAAAGGATTGGATAGTGACTTCCAAGGGTCACAAGGAAGCCTTTCTAGGAAGCATTCTGTACCTTGAACTCTCTTGTGCTTATATGGGCAATATATCAGTCAAAATTAATTGAGCTGTGTACTTAAGATGTATGTATTTTATTGTATGTAAATTATATTCTTTGAACAAAAGAAGACAAAATAGTAAGGTTATGTACTGGAATTTCAATGTTTGCATGCAATATTTTCACATGTTTATACAATCTATATGATCACTTGTATACCAGGGCTGTGCTGTCTTATTTGCCCTCTGCACATATGTGACTAGCACTCAATTTTTCAAGGGGCAAAGATAGGGGAGGGAGATAGAGACTTGTCTCAGTGAAAGCTACAGACAATTACCTCAGTTGAAAATAAACATAATAAAACTATAGAAGCCTAATTTTTGCAACTTGAGAGGGTTTTTCTACAGCTATTCACTTCTAATCACTCACACCTAATAAATGAATAGAATAGCTAATGTGATTAGACCAATTCACTATTCATCAAGAATATTAAATGAATAGAATTGCATTTCACCAGTCACACATCTTGAGTATTTACCTGATATTACAATCAGACATGTGTTAGATTTTCTCTCTACTTCTGGGCCATAGCTCATGGATAATTATAGTGTTTAATTAGCCCCACACAGCACTTGGCTCTATGGTGTGGATGGAAATTACAGGATGTAGAAAGAACAAATCAAAGGCTATAAAGGAAAGTAGCCCTTTCATATATTCCCATGGAAGCAATAGCAGGGGCCATGGGTAGTACAGGGTGAATTATGTTATTCCACTTGAATGGAAAAGAGATTGCTTTTCACCAAGATTTTTTAAAGTACATTTTTTGAAAACATAGCTAGTGAACACAAAATGGCAAATAATGGGGAGTTCAATCCATGTATAAAGTGGATATCTCCTTCTGACCATTCTTAAACTTTCTCTTAAAGTTTAGCAAAATTCTAGAATCCTTAGTTGGCTGGGAGCTTTCACTAAGCAAGGCAGACCAGATGACTATAGTCTTAGGTCATTGGGCTAGCTTTCAGAGGCTCAGGCAACTGAGTCTGAGTTAGTAAGATGCCTGAAAACGAAATAGAGCAATCCACCAATTTAACACCTAAATTTCCCAATCAATTAATGCAATAACTTGAATCAACTCAGTCCTGTTTCACAAGCAAATGTAAGAATCTGCTCTGGTTAAGATTTGGTGCTGAGGGGTACAGAGGATAGAAAAATAAGACAATACTAGTTCCTTTGAGTCTGGAAAGCATGGGAAGAGGCAAAGGTAACAAGTACCCAGAGTTTACAATATCAGAGCATTCTGGGTGGTCTAAGACAAAGACCTATGTCTTATACCTAGATGTTCCCCCAAAGCTTTTCAGAGGTGGCTGGATCTAAGATGTATGAGGCTGGGATCATTTCATGGTGTGATGCTAGGATTAAGGCTGCCCTACCCTGAGTGTGAGTGCTATTTGCCCTAAAGTGTGTAGCCTGGATAAGATATAAGGACAAAAAGAGGTCTGCTTGGCTTGATGTTTTTTCCACTTCATTGTTTTGCTTCCTTCTCCTCTGTGATGCCATGCCTCCCTGCCTTGGGACCAGGCCAACGGTGAACTGAAACCTCTACAAACTGTGAGCTACACTAAACCTTTTTTTTAATTTAACCTTGGGTGTCAGGTATTTTGTCTTGGCAATGAGAAAAGTAACTAAGACAACTAACACACCTTGCATGGAGATACCAGACAATCCTTGGTGATGTAAATGGCCTTTCAGATGGTCTTTGAAGGATGGATATGAGTTTGAGAAATTGAGGTAAGGGAAGGCTAGGAAAAGATCCATAAGAATAAAGACATGGGAGTGGGGATCTAGTTTAGCTTGTAGAAATAAATGATAAAGAAGAAAATATTTTTTGGTTTCCATCAGTGCTGACTGTGCTTGTCCCAAACTTACTCAATAGTCTTTGATATGAAAGAGCTACGTAGCTCATTTGAATATCTTTGTCCCATGAAGGTCTACTTCTGTCCCTACTATGATATTGTAAAAGTTGAACTTGCTAATGCTTTGAAGAGTTACAAAGTTATCCTAACCCTTCTTTATATCATAGCATTTTCTACTAGAAACTAACATAGAAGAAAATCTATGTTTTCTGATGGCTAAATGATTGGACATCTTTCACTCATTCAGTAATTATTCACTGAGTCCTTCCTATATTCCTGATGCTACTAACTGAGGCTCTGTGACAAAGCAGTGAACTGATGAGTCCCTTTGGTCATGGTGTTTACACTTAAATATGGTGATGGGAAATTAACAAATACAGTGAGTCACTTCATAAATAATGATACAACGTGGTAAATGCTATGATGAAAAATAAAACAGGGCATGGGAGATAGTCTTAGTGATGGTTTTATGGGATAGAAGGTTGTCAAGGAAATTCTCTCTGAAAAATATTATTTAAATAAAGACTAAAAAAGAGCATAGACATGAACCTGCTGAGGCTTTGGAAGAAAAGCAACAGAAAAGTAACTTCAAAGGCCCTGTGGAAGGCACATGCTCGGTGTGTACAAGGAGGGTTGTGAAGCGTGTAGTAGTAAAGGGGAGTGAGCACATAACATGGGAATAGCAGCACAGCAGGAGACGAGAAAGACTAGGAGGAAGATCATGAAGTATCTTGGCATTTCCTCTGGTCAGATGAGAAGGAACTGGAGCATTTTAAATAAGGGGTGGCATGATATAGTTTGTGTTTTGAAGGGATCATCCTAGCTGCTATGCAAAGATTAGATTAGAGATGATACTTTGCTAAAGTGGAGGTTAACAATTCTCAAATTCTGTGCAGCACACACACACACACACACACACACACACACACACACACACACACTTTTGTAGTACTAGAGAATTAAACCCAGAGCCTTCTAGACAAGTGCTCTACTACTAAGCTCTACTCCTAACCCCCCATATATTTTGAAGGCAAAACCAACAAGCTTTGTTGATGGGTTGGATCTGTGGTATGTGAGAGAAAAAGAAGTTAAAGAGGATGCCAAGAGTTTTGGCCTGAAAAATTGGTAGAGTGGGGGAGTTGCCAGTTTCTAAGATGAGGAGGACTTAGGAGCACTTTGGAGAAGTGTTAGAATCAAGTTATTTTTATAAATGTTAAGCTTGACATTCCTGTTGAACAGCAAGTGGAGATACTGATGAAGAAATTAGGAATGTGAGTCAAGAATTCAGGGGGAAAGGCCTGAGCTATAAATTAGGGAACAGTTTGTGTATAGATGGTACTGTACCTCAAAATCTGTGTTGAGCTGAGATCTGTAGGGTAGTTTAGATGACAAAATGAGGTTAGTATCCTGAAGAACTCCAGTGTTCATGGGTCAGGAAATGAGGAGGAGCCACACAGCAGTTTATGGAGCAGTGTCTAGAGAATTAGAAGATGGCCAAGAAACAGAGGCATCTGAGAGGACAATTGAAGAGTGTTTTAAGTAGGTGGGTAGCATCATCTCTTGGAAAGAAAAAAAATGTTGTTGTTGATAATAATAAAGTCCGGATAAAGGGCATATTCTGTTGTTAAGTGTGGCCAGCAGAACTCTAAGTCGGCCCCAGGATTTCCCAAGCTCCTGGCGCACATGTCCTGCCTAATCCCTGGACCTATGAATTTCATAGATTCCACTCCACTGATTATGTTATATTATATGGCACAGTTGATCTTCAGATAGATTCTCCTCATTGTCCTAACTTAATCACATCAGGCTTTTAAAAGCAGAGTTTTCTGCACCTGGTTGTCAAGGAGGAAATCAGACAGACACACTCCAGCTGAATGGGAGAAACAGACATCCACGAAGGAACTACCATGGCCCCCAGGGATAAGGGACTGGGGACTGCCTCTGGGCTTTGAGAGAAGGCCCTGGCCAACAGCTAGCAGGAAAGTGGGCATCTTCCATTCCGTGGCCTCATGGACATGAACCTAGCAACAACTGGTGAGCTTGGAAAAGAAACCAAAAGAGAAAAGAACTAGAGCCCCGGCTGGCCTGAGTATAGCCCAGTGAGGCCTTGAGCAGAGAAACCAGCCAGGCCCTGCCCAGACGTCTAACCTATAGAAACTGAGTGATAATACATTTTTATTAAAGATGCAAATTTGTAATATCTTTTGATACAACAGTAGAAAGTTAACTCCTTAAGGAAGATTGGGGTTTTCAAAGCCGGTGATACACAGGGGTGCGGGGGGGGGGGGGGTGGGTGCACAAAAATGGGGAAATCAGAAGGGAGAAAGAAAGAGCAAAGAAATGCACCTATGCGGATATTTTCAGGGAACTATTAATCATAAAATAAATAACACTCTTCATTGCAACAAAAGGAATTTAAGAAGGGAAACAGTGATTTATTGCTGAATCCATCAGTGTTGCAGAACAAATGCTTGGCCAGACTGAAATCAGGCTGCTATGAGAGGCTTGTCTGGCCCCTTCTGCTTCCCTCTGTTTAGTCTAGGATTCAGGACTTTTCCTGCTTGTCACTGGCCTAAGCTGGGTTCGTAGGGGCAAAAATTCCATATTTCCTTATCTTTCCTGGTGTGACTCTACCTGTGACTTGTTACTGACTTGGAAATCCACAAATTTTTGTCTGACCTGCAGTTTCAAATTTGAGGCACTGTTCTACATTTTCTGGGCTGTTTAGACCAAGTAGAGAAAGGAAGTCTTAGAGCCAAAGCTTTAGATTTGGCCATCCCATCTCTGTCTGTCTATGTGACTATAAGGTATTTGATCTTTTGGAGTTTTAAATTGCACCATCTGTTAATCTTGGGGAAATAAATATCTGACTTATTCTTAGCACAGAGATTACTGATGATGAGTGTGAAATATGAAGTCATACAAGTTATTATTACTATTTCAGATTTGGCTCTGAGCTCAGTACCTTATAGTTTATTTTAACTCCAAAGGTTATGCATTAAAGTCTATTAACATCCTAGTCACACAGGGCCTACACTTAAATATCACAATGTTAGGATGTTTCTCCAAGTAATTAGAGACACAGAGGATTGGGGAATAAGACTGTTTGCCAGTGTAGATAATATTATCATAAAGGTAAAATTCCATAGCAATGAATATTATTATAGTATTACATTTCTAAGTAATCTTGCAAGGAGTATTTTATCAAACTAATTATACCTAAAAGAAAAAAAGCCTGTATAAAAGAATGAATGGCCTTTTGAAAGTGAATCTATTTGATTGTGAGCTATTTTCAGTGGACAGGAAAGCTTGAAAGTAGCTGTTTGTGCCATGAAGTAAACACTACCCTTTAGAGTTTCTTCTCTTCCCTCTTCCAACATCACAAGGGCTGAGCCAATATTTCACTTAACTTGCAACTCCTAGCAAAATCAATTGGTGAAGAGGAGGAAAAAAGAGGTGGAGGTAGAGTCACAATGCTTTCCTCCTAGTAGGGGGAGAGCTCACCTGTGACCTTTGAATTCACTGAGGAAAGAATGCACAGCTGGGTTTTCTCTCCAGCTCCTGCAGACAAGAAAAGTAGTAAAATATCCTAATCAAACCCTATTGCATGTACACAGGCACACAAAGACAAGAGAGAAAGGGAAATGAAAAAGCAATCTCATTGTCTTTTTCATAGAAGGATTACACTTCTAAAACACACACCATTTAAATGATTGACAAAATTATTTGGTTTCTCAGGCATAAAAAGAGAAAAGACAAGAAGGGATGTGCTTTCTATAACTATGTTCAATAGATAGTAATTGAGCTCATTCATTCAACAGATATTAATTGAGCACTTACAGCACTGGGGATGCAGCAGGGTCTGAATAGAAAAAGCTCCTCTTCTCAAGGAGTATGTATTTTAGCAGAGGAGCTAAGGTAACTGGACATGAATTAACAAATACATGTGTATATATGCATATTTATTAATTCATTGACATGCATACATATCATATATCAGGAGATTACAAAAACTGTGAAAAATAATGAAATGGAGTAAGGAGATAGAGGAGACAGAGATGTTGCTTGACAGGGTAGTTGCTATTTATATAGAGTCACTAGTAAATGTCACACTGGTGAGGAGAACTTTGAGCAGAGAACTGAAGAGAGTGTTGAGGAAGTATGTCATGTAATGATTTGAGATAAAGCCATTCTAGACAGGAGGAAAACAAGTATGAGAGCCTGAGACAAGGGCTCACTTGACTTTCATTTGCACATTTATTCACATATGCATACATTCACATATTCTGTCTTTCATTCATGCATTCTCTCATTCTTTAAAAATTAGTTACTTAATGCTGATTACATAGTTCTAGAAAAGTTATTTTTGTTATGTGTATACTTAAATTCAGTTATGAAATGTATACTTATTGACCACCTAGTATGTGTTAAAAACAAGAAGAAAATACAGATGAGTCAGGCAAGATTCTCACTCTTAAAGCACAGCCCAACCTAAAAGACAAACAAATCAATAGAGTACTACATGGAGGCTTCATGGTATTGGGAAAAATAGCATGGACTTAAGAGAAATATCTTAGCTCAACAATTTGTAACACCTATCTTGGGCCAGTTACTTTCTTCTTTGACACAAAAACATGGGGAAAGAGATATCCACTTTGCAGAATTCTTGTGAGGGAGCTATGCTATGAACAGTTTGAATTCATAATCCTTGGCATATGTGTTATGGTTAACTGATTGTAGGACTACTCACATACAAACAAAGATTTTCCTGAAGATACATTAATAACCACTGTTTCTCCTGAGTCCAGCCCAACTATGGTGCATAGTAGGGTATCCAGTGAATGTTTACTGCATGAGTGGGACCAACAAGGGCTCAGAACAGAAGTGATTATAATCACCGTCCAGCATGGGTAGCTATATAGAAGTATAGAGAAGTTGTTTATTCTTGATTATATGACAGTGATCAGAGGTTGGGCTTTCTATATAGTATGGTCTGTACAGAGTCTGGATCACTTAAAATTATTCAGAGTCTTTTGAATATAATATATTTAAGAAACTAGTTTATAGTTGGAACTAAATTGGGCCCTTATACACAATCTTTTTACAATGTATTTAAACCCTTCATTCTTTTTTTTTCCTCACTGAGTTTATTGGTACATTTTAGGTGTACAGTACAGTTACATTCATTATTGGGATCTTGTACCTTTACATGACAGGTCTTGGTTCTCATTTTTCCCCTTATCCCTCCACTCCTTTTACCCCCTCCTTAAACCCTTCATTCTTAATGGCGATGGAAACATAACTCAGTCCCATGGGTGATGGAGAAAATCATATTGTTCATTAGTTTCTACTTCTCTTAAATAGACTTCATTTTTCTTCCTATTCTTACTCTGAGATACTGAGTTATTTGGAATTACATGTAGTACATACTAGACCCTCAACAATTTTTTGTTGAGTGAATGGCTGAAAAATGAGTGAGTTCTTTCACTCACAAACACAAATCCTTGAGATCCTGATTTACTCTTTCATCAGGATCTCAACACCTTCAACTTTCTCATCTACCTGTGTTATTGCATCCATGCCCCCAGGCCATCTCCAAGGAGCCTCAGAGCTTCTCTATGTGGTATCTCTATCAGAGTATTTGTTCTGATTTGACACCAAGCTCTCTGGAAGGCTATACTTGGAAATATACCTTTATTAATAATAAATTTTATTAGTCACTTTCCTTTTGCTGGGACAAAATATCTGCCATCCACAACTTAGAGGAGGAGATTTTTTTTTTTTGGCTTACAGTTTCAGAGGATTTCAGTCCATGTTTGACTGGCTCTACGGCAGAAATGGCATACTGGAAGAGCCTGATAGGAAAGCTACTCACTTCCTAACAGCGAGGAAGCAGAGTAGGGGAAGAGCTGAAGTGGAAGGGATGAGGGACTGGACATAGACCTTAAAGCCATGCTTCCGTGTCTTACCCAGACTAAGAAAATAATACAAAGAATCAATGAATTGAAGAGTTGCTTCTTTCAAAGAGTAAATAAAATGGACAAATCTTTAAATAGCCAACCTTATAAAAAAAAAGGAAAGAAGACTCAAATCTGTGCAGTAAAGAGTGAAAAGGATGAAATTACCACAGATATTGCAGAAATCCAGATCTTCAATACTTACTTTAAGAATTTATATTCTAATAAGATGAAAAACACAGAAAAAATGGATGGATTCTAAAACATATGAATTACTAAAGTTGAATCAATTAGGTATAAAAATTTTAAATAACCCAATTTCAATCAATGAAATTGAATATGTAATTAAAAACCTACCAACAAAGAAAAGCACAGGACTTCATGTAAACACTGCTTAAATCTACAAGAAATTTAAAGATCTAATGCCACTATTCCTGAAACTCTTTAATGGAACTGAAGGGGAAGCAATACTCCCAAACTCATTCCTGGAAGCAAGCATTACCCTGATACTAAAGCCAGAGAAGGAGGCAACCATAAAAAAGAACTATAGGCTAATCTCCCTAATAAACATAGATGCAAAAATCCTCAATAAGTTACTGGAAAACAGAATGCAGTAAATCATAAAGTTTGTATGTCTTGATCAAGCACAATTAATCCCAGGAATTCAGGGATGGTCCCACATATACAAATCAATAAATGTAATACACCATATTATCAGAACTAAGGACAAAAATATTATGATCATCTCAATAGAGGAAGAAAAATCATTGGACAAAGTCCAACAATAATCAATTATAAAACCCTATGGAGGGCCAGATATTTAGCTCAGTGGTATTTAGCCTGCCTCACAAGCACAAGGTCCTGAGTTTGATCCCTAGTCCCCTCCCCCAAAAAAACATCTTATGGAAAATTGGAAAAGAAGGTCCTTATATCAATCTGATAAAATCCTTCTATAACAAAATAACAACCAACATCATACTTAATGGTTGAAAGCCTTCATCTGAAATTAGGAACAAGACAGAGATGCCCACTATTACCCCTCTTATTCAATATATTTCTGCATCATTAACCAGAACAATTAGACAAGAGAAAGAAATAAAGGGAATAAGGATATGAAAAGAAGTTAAATTATCATTATCTTTGGATGACATGATACTGTACATAGAAGATCTCATAAATGCCACCAAAAGACTTCTAGATTTAATAATCAAATTTAGTAGCATAGCTGGACACAAAGTCAACACTCAAGCATCAATAGCATTTTGGTACATAAATAGCAAACTTACTGAAAGAGAAATTAGGGAAATCACACTTTTCACAATACTAACAAAAAATAAAATATTTAAGAATCACTCTTACAAAGAAAATAAAACTACAGTAATTAAAAAAAAAACAAAGAAGATATCATAAAATGGAAAGACATTCCTTGCTCTTGGATAGGAAGAACCACTATAGCAAAAGTGGTCATACTTCCAAAATCGTTATATAGATTTAATGCGATACCAATCAAAATACCAATAGAATGTCTCACCAAACTAGAGAAAAGTCCTAAAATTCATTTGCTACCAGAAGAGACCTAGAATAGCAAAAGCAATTCTGGGCAACTAAGGCAAGGCAGGGGGCAGCATAATACCTGAATTGACATTATACTACCATGATAAAAACAGCATGATACTGGCAAAAAATGAATTTGAGGATCAATGGAACAGACTGGGAGATGCAGAAACAACTTCAAACACACTCAACCATCTTATCTTTGACAAAAATGCCAAATACCTTCACTGAAAGATAACCTTTTTAATAAATGGTCCTGTGAAAATTGGCTTTCCACATGTCAAAGATTAAAAGTAGACCCATATCTCTCACCATGCACTAAACTAAAATAAAAATGGATAAAAGATCTAAATATTAAAACAGAAACATTAAATTTGTTGGTGGTTAGAGTAGGTGCAACTCTTGAAGATATTGGTGTAGGAAAAGACTTTATGAACAAAACTACAATTGCACAGGAGATATTATAGAAAAATCAATAATTGGGATCTCATCTTATTTAAAAGCTTTTGCACATCAAAAGGAGCCACCAAGAGAATAAAGAGGTAACACACAGAGTGGTAAAACATTTTTACCAGCTCTTCCTCAGACAAAAGAATAATGTCAAAAAATCAGATCCCTCCCCAATTTTAAAGACCCAATTCAAAATGAAGATCTCAATGAATAGACACTTCTCAGATGAATTATAAAGAGCAGATAAAAAGGTGAAGGAATCTTCAACATCACTGGTCATTCAAGAGATGCAAATTAAAATATTGTTGAGTTTCCATCTCACTCCAGAAAGAATGGCTGTTGTCAAGAAAGCAACCAATAATGAATGCTGGAGGGGCTGCAGGGGAAAAAAAAGGAACACTTCTTCACTGTTGGTGGGAATGTAGACTGGTGCAACCACTGTGGAAATTAGTGTGAAATTTGTCAAAAAACTAAAAGTATAGGTTCCATTTGACCCAGCTATTCCCCTGCTGGGTATATTCCCAAGAGAATTAAAAGCATCATACCACAGCAATATGTTTATTGCACATCCATGTTTATAGTGGCACAGTTTGTAATAGCTAAATTTTGGAAACAGCCCAAATGTCCATCAACTGATGAATGGATAAAGAAGATGTGGATTTTTAATACGCAATGGAGTACTACTCTTCCACAAAGAAGGATAATTTGAGACATTTCTAGGTAAATGGATGGAACTTGAGACCCACTCTTAAGTGAAATAAATCAGAAACACAAGTTTAAATACTGCACTGTTTCTCTGGTATGAGAAATAGAAAGGGTAAATAAGAACCAAAATGTATAATAAATATTGGAAAATAAGAATAAACTGTTCAAATGGGAAACATAACAAGGTAGGGGAAGGGAAGAAAGAATAAAAAATAGAATAGAAATGGAAACAAATTTTTTATAAATAAGGGGAACAGGGTTTGAAGGGAAGGTTAAAGAAGAAAGAAAAATCAAGATATATTATGTATAGGCATACTTCCTCTATGATGAACATTATCATTATGTACATCTAAAGAATACCAATAAAATTATTTTTAAAAAAGAAAATGGGAAGCACAATGGGAAAATAGTTTTGAAGCAGGGAGGGTATTTTGAGTGGGATTAATGGCAATTTACTTTTTACTGGAATACATTTTAAAAATTCAAACACCTACCATATTTTTGATCACCCCATGTATACACATATACACATTTTGCATATATACACATACACATACATACATAAACATATAAGCACACATTTACAATACACATATACATTCTCACACCCACCCCAGTATCAGAGCTATGCTTCTATTCCAAGACTGCTTTCCAGTTGACAATTATATATCACCTTTGCTAGCCTGTTTGTCAAAGCACCATACCTTTAGTGGGACAGTAAAGAGCTGTTCCATCCATTTTTGTGTTTCTAATATGAACTATCAATTATAATAATAGTCTGTCTTCTTTTCTTTCTACAATTTTAGGGCTGGACACAAAATAGACTGTGTTAGTTAAAGACCTTGTGACATTTAACTGGATCTAGGGAAAAACCCTCTCTTTTCTGATCAAAGAGTTGGTAAGATTTGTGCCAGGAGGAGCTGCCTATGGGATGGGCCTAGCCAATGTCTGTCTTCATAGAAGAGTATGGTAAATACAGGGAGAGCAGCAGAGGTGAGCCTGGCTCATCAAATCTCTTGGGACTGCCACCTCTGTCTACAGATACTACTCTTCATGGTTCAGTAAGCCAATATACCAGTTTTGCATAAAGTAGTTGATAAAGTATACTGCCACTTGCAATGAGAAGTCTTACTGCATATAGTTTTCAAGTATTGAAGTCTATTTAATATTTTTGGTGCATTACAGCTCTTTTCTCCTTTAATTATTCCCACTTCTAGTATCTTTACTCTGTTCTCTACTTGATGCTTTCCCTTTGCATGGGACAAACTTAGTTCTCACCCACGTCAGAGAGAAGGCCACCTATTGAGTCCTCAACAGGTAGTATCTCCATGTTCATTTCCACTCTTTGCTGCATGACTAAATTTCTTTTATTAGTGAGCCATATACACCCTTATATCAGTAAAACTATTCTCATAGTCCATATCTTTCTTCTGTTCTCACCTCTACTGAAATTAGTGATCTGCAAATGGCCATAGCAAAACAGCTTTTCTTCAGTCTTCTTGTCTGAGCTCTGTTTCTGAAATATGACTATTATTACTCACCTTTTACCCTTTGGCAATACATGGTTTTGAACTTTTCTTCATGGAGACCTTGCATCCATTGGCATTCCTGAGAAGCAAGCTTCTGGTACAGTCACCATGGGGGAGATTCTGAGCAGACAAAAGGAGGAAGCTCACCTCTACTTCAATGTTAGGCAGAGAAGATACAGCAATTTTTACAGATCAGTAGGTGGAAATTGAGGCAACTTGGTTGGGTGATTTGTTCTTTATAAAATCAAGTCATCTACCCAAAGTGTAAAAGACTAATGGGAAATGTTAGTCTTGAAGAAAGTGGATAAATGTGAGAAATATCAGCAAAACCAAAAGAAACAAAATATGAGTATAAACTAGCAGTAAAGATCCATAAAAGATAAACAGTTTGGAGTTAGTCACAACCTCATAGCTTTTGCCAAAAGCTCAAGTTTTAGGAGGCACCAGTTAAGTGGCAATTGTAGGAGCACTGGCATCATGGAAGTGGTTGATTAGGGTCCAAACTGAGTGGAGGTGAATCCAGAAGAGATTGTAGACCTCCAGATAATGGAAAATATTAGACTAACTCACCTGAAAATCTTATTAAAGTACAGATTTCTTCCTACTCTATTCTAATAAGTCTAAGATGGAGCCTGAGAATTTGCATTTCTAATAAGTCTTTGAGATCATGCTGATGATACAGATTCAAGAATTATGCTCTGAGAGATACTGTTCTTGTTATGAGAAACAGGTAAGAGATGAAAGTCACTGATGTTGACTTATTTTTAGGTATAGGTGTCATATATTAGGTATTGAGTTGGTTGGGCCAAGATCATCAATCAATATAAATTTAATGTGCTGATGGAGAATAAGGTGAGCAGGTGCTGAAAGCATAAAGGATTAAAATAATACATTGAGGAGTGAAGAAGAGCTCTTGTGCCATGTCTGTAGAACAATGCTTGTTGAGGGAGGTTTAGAGCAAGTGTAATTTTTTGTGAGTTGGGGCTGGGAAGAAAAAAACAGCTTTTTTTTTTTAGGGAGAGGGGCTTAAGAGCTATTGCATAGTTAAGGGAAACCATGTTCTTATTTAAATCGTTGGGTAGAAAGAATGTTGGGGCAAAGGCTAATGTCTACATGGGAGTTTAGGCTCTACAGCACACTCAAGAAAGGACTAGTAGAGAAGGTGGTAAGGAAAGTGAAGAGTAGATGATGGAAAACTGGTTTGATGCAAGTGGATTGGAATGAAGGGAAATAAAGTTGGGTAGCCAAGGTGGGTAGGATCTTGAATTAAGCTAAAGGCCTGAGTACTCATACTGAAGGAAGACTGTGTTTCAGGCCAGAGTAAGGTGGCCAACCCATGTTAATCATCAGGATAGGAAATTGCTGACTAGATATTCAGCTTTCCCTTTGGAAATCCCTCTGTCATATTGCATGGATATCTGTCTATATCTGTGTTTGTTTTGATGTCTTTTTTAGCCT
The DNA here is from genome assembly GCF_012274545.1 of Fukomys damarensis. Lineage (NCBI taxonomy): Eukaryota > Metazoa > Chordata > Mammalia > Rodentia > Bathyergidae > Fukomys > Fukomys damarensis. The sequence goes on from NW_022900928.1 coordinate 69,344,902, forward strand.
TTCATAATTATAGTGGGATTGTGCAGAAGGTCGGGAAAGGGGATGTTGTATAGGGTCAGGAAGCCAGGCTAAGGCTATGTCTGTATGGATTTTTCTTTCTTTTTTATCCTGAGTGATTTTAGTACTGTAGATACAAGTAAATATTCGTTGAAACAATTGACCTGTGCAACTGGTTTTCTTTATTGTCATTATTGTTACATTATATGTCATATGTCTGATTTCATACGGTACTGTACTAAGAGCTGTAGCAGGAAAATGTGAGACTTACTGAAGAAGTTTAATGGGTACAAGTACCACTTTGAAGTGGACACATTTTCCATTTACTATAACAGAAAGATGACTGAACTAAGATCAAGATTCTTTTTTTTTTGTACTGGGGATTGAATGTGGGTCCTTGTACTTACAAGGCAGGCACCAGCACCACGGAGCTAAATCCCTGGCCCAAAAATCAAGATTTTTGTTTCCATTAATTTTGAAACCTTGATGGCATTTGGCTATGTTTCTAAAGACCCTTGCAAAGGAAGAGTGGTTTTAAAATTACATAGACTGGATCTGAGCCATGAGGAGCTGAGCTGCATGGGCTTCCATCAGTATGCACCACCCCCCCAACCTTTTCCTCTGAGGAGCTAAGCTGAGTGGGAGCCTGCAGCACCACCCTGCTCCCCCACCTCTGGCCTCCAAAATGCGGCAGTACCTGGATTCACACCTCAGAGGCACAGAGGATCATAAAGGCTATTGTTATGGGCCCTAGAAGATAGAGCAGAATGAACAAGAGAGAGAGAGAGAGAGAGAGAGAAGGCATTTCTGAGGCTCCTTGATGAAAATTGAAGCCCACTGGGAAAGTGAAGAAAATCTCTGCAATAAAAGGCACACCAGACCACTGTGGTCAGTAAGTTGGAGGGATCATCACCTCCCGTTGGAACCTGGACTATCTTCAGGCGTAGGGCAATGGGAACCTGTAGTAGAATCTTACACAATTTAAATCCAGCAAGAGGTCATGGAGCTCAATTTGGGCCTTTCATTGAGAAATCAGCCTGAATCTCAGTGGACTGCTGCTGGCTTACTGGGACTAAATGACTTAGATCTGCACCCTGCTGGCCACATTGTTTATTGTGACAGCAGAGACATACGCTGAAGGAGACCCTTTGTTTTTTCAGTTATTTTTGGTCACATTTTTAATTTTTATTTTTAAATATTTTTCAAATTTATTTTTTCCATTTTTTTCTTTTTTCTTCTCTCTCTTTTTTTTTGTTCCTATTCTTGTCCTAATTTAGATTTAAATTTTTAATTTTTTTCTTTTCCCCTTTTCCTTCCCTTAATTGTCATTAGTTTTATGGGAAAGTGAATAGTTTCTAGCTCCCCTGTTGATGTTAGTTTGTTCTGTTCTTGTCTTTGTTCTTTCATTCTGACTTTTCATCTTGTCTTCAACAGTTTCTCAGAGTTTGCCTGATCTACCTATGTCCTTTGGACTTACTTCTAACCTTTTCCTATCCTTTTACTTATCTTTCCCTCCCTTCCCAACTCCTTGTAAGTCCTCATCCTGAAGGGTAAAGTTGCTATTGTGAAGAGTTTATTCACTATAAACATATATTGGGCTGATCCTAGATTTTGATTTAATTCACACTGTTAAAGGTGATAGATTAATAGCTACCACAAATTGTCATTTTCTAAGCTGTACTTGATGCTATTGTTGTTGCTGATTGTATCACTTTGGCTAAGATGTTGTGATTGATCTAATCAGTTGTCCTTCCTGGTATACTGAAAACTAAATTGCCTAAGAGTCATTAGAGTATCAAAACCTAAAGACCAGCTATATCTCAAAGCACCTCTGAGAAACAATCATTCCATAAGGTTCTAATACAAACAACAAAGATACTTACAATGAGCAATAATGAATTATCAACCCAGGAATTAAATGAAAAACAGCACCAGCAACAAAAATACAAATGAAAAGACACCTAAGCAGGGTGCAAACCCAGACTTCCTCTTCACCAAAGGCAAATTCTTGGGTAAACAAGGTGGAAAAATCTGATGGTCAATCAACTGGACACCCTGAACTAATAGCATGGGAAGTAGCAAAACAGATTAACAAGGCTCCAGAAAAATTCAAAACAGAAATAATTTCCCAGATAACTACAGAGATGATGAGCACAATGAAAGACCTGATTAGAGACTGTAGAAAAGAAACATATAAGAAATAGAAGAGCTCAAGACCATGATAGAAGCCATGAATGCCCAGCATAGGAAAGAAATGAAAACCAGGAATGCTCAAATGTAGGAAAGAAATGGAATCCATGAAACAGATTTAAACACATATCCAGGACATTAAAAACACTGTTGAAAGTATTCACAGCAAAATGAGTCAATGTAAAATCAGAATATCAGGAATAAAAGACAGTATAGCAGTTAGTGACCATGAAAAGAGAGATCTCTTAAAAGTAGTAAGGGAACATGAGAAATCAAACCAGCAGCTCCTAGATGACACAAAGAAGAATAAAATAATACTGATAAAAGTCCATGAAAAAGAAGGAGAAAGTACAAATGACATAAAAAATTTCATAGAATTAATGACAGAAAACTTCCCAAACAGAGCAAAAGAATTTGACATACAGATAAGTGAGGCACATAGGACTCCAACTAGCTATGATAAAAAAATTACACCTAGACATATAATAATCAAGATCCCAGACACCCAACAGAAGAACAAAATACTAAAAGCAGAGAAAAAAAACAAAACCAAAAAAAAAAAATCACATACAAAGAAAAGCCCATCAGAGTCCCAGCAGACATTTCAATGCAAACCCTCAAAGTCAAGGAGAGCCTGTAGTGAGGTGTTTCAAGCCCTAAAAGAAAACAACTTCCAGCCTAGATTGATGTATCCTACAAAGATAGCTTTCAAAGTTGACAGGGAAATAAGATACTTCCACAACAAAGAACACCTGAGAAACTTCATGTATACTGAACCAGCACTTCAAGCAATTCTAAACAATATCCTAGATAAAGGCAATGAAGGTCACCACAGCATGAGTTTCAACAGAGCAAAGCTGGGGGGGGGTGTTAAAAAATAAAAGAGCCAACAACAGGAAAATATTGTGACAATAAGTTAATACATATCAGTTATAACCACTAATGTTAATGGCCTCAATTCATCAGTCAAAAGAAATAAAAAAGCAGAATGGATCAAGAAGCATATCCAACAATATGCTGTATATAAGAAGCACACTTAACTCAAAAGGAAATTCATAGATCAAAAATAAAAGGACAAAAAACAGTTCTTCATGTGATGGGAGCCTGGAAAAAAGCAGGGGTGGCTGTCTTATTTGCATACAAGTAGATTTCAAGCCAAAACTAATTAAGAGAGACAAAGAAGTTTACTACATCTTTGTAAAAGGAACAATCCATGAGGAAGAGATGATAATCATAAATATGTATGCACCAAATATTAATACCCACAACTATATAAAACAAATATTAAGTGACATGAAAAACCAAATAAGCACTAACACAAATGTAGTGGGGGACCTCAATACTCCACTGTCACAAATAGACAGATCATCTAGACAAAATATCAACAAAGCACTAGTACTGAATCAAGCTTTTGAACAAATGGAATTAATAGATGTCTACGGAGTGTTCCACCCCAGAAAATCAGAATATACATTTTTTTCGGATGCAAAGAGGTCCACTTCCCAAAACAGACCACATGCTAGCTCATAGAACATGTCTGAGTAAATGCAAAGGAATTGAAGTTATCCCCTGTATATTAGCAGACTATAATGCAATTAAGTTGGAGATCAATAGCAAAAAAAAAACCACAAGAATTCCACAAACACATGGAAATTGAATAACACTCTCCTGAGCAACCAATGTGTCACAGAGGAAATTAAAGAAGAAATTAGACAGTTTCTGCAATTAAATGATAATTCCTATACAATATAAAGGAACCTATGTAACATAGTGAGAGCAGTTCTATGTGCAAAACTCATAGTAGTGAATACCCATACTAGGAAAATAGAGCAAGCTCAAATAGAAAACCCTAATGCTGAACCTCAAGCTTCTAGAAAAAGAAGAGAAAGACAAAACCAAAGCTCATATAAAGGAGGAAATCATAAAGATCAGAAGAGAAATCAATGCAATGGAGGCCAAGAGAATGATACAAAAAATAAAAGAATTGAAGAGCTGATTTTTTCAAAAAGAATAAATAAAATCAATAAGCCCTTAGCCAAACTTATAAAAAAGAGGAAAGAAAAGGCTCAAATCCATGCAATTAAGAACAAAAAAGGTGAAATCACAACAGATCCAGCAGAAATCCAGAGGATTATCAATACCAACGTTGAGAACCTGTACTCTGATAAAATGGAAAATACAGAAGAAATGGACAGATTCTAGATGCATATGAAATACTGAAGTTATATGAGGAAGGTATAAAATTTCTATACATTCCAATTACTTACAATCAGTGAAATTGAAAATGTAATTAAAAATTTAAGAACAAAGAAAAGCCCAGGTCCTGATGGCTTCTCTGCTGAATTCTACAAGACATTTAGAGAAGAACTATTGCTACCAGTCTTTAAACTCTTCAATGAAATGGAAAGGGAAGCAAGACTTCCAAATTCACTCCTGGAAGCAAGTGTTACTTTGATTCCACAAGCAGGGTAAGACCCAACTGAAAACGGCTGATCTCCCTATTGAACATAGATGCAAAAAATCTCAATAAGATACTGGTGAACAGAATACAGAGGGTCACCAAGATCATACATCTGGACCAAGTTGGATTTATTCCAGGGATGCAAGGATGGTTCAACATATGTAAATCAATAAATGTAATACACTGTTATAACAGAGCCAAGGACAAAAACCATATGATCATCTCAATAGATGCAGAAAAAGCATTTAACAAAATCCAACAGCCATTCATGATATTAAATCTTACAGAAAATTGGAATATATGACCTTTTTCTCAAACTCGTAAGGACTATCTATGAAAAACCAACAGCCAACATCATACTAAATAGTCAAAGAGTGAAAACCTTCATGCTAAAATCAGGAACAAGACAAGGATGTCCACTGTCACCACTCATTTTCAATGTAGTTCTGGAAACATAAGTCACAGCAATTAGACAAGAGAAAGAAATAAAAGGAATAAAGATAGGAAAGGAAGAAGTTAAACTGCCATTATTTGCAAATGATATGATACTCTACATAGAAGACCCCCCAAAAAACTCCATCTAAAGACTTCTAGACTTAATTGACATATTCCATGAAGTAGCAGGATACAAGGTTAACACTAAAAAATCAATAGCCTTCTTGTACACAAATAACAGAGTCACTGAAAGAGAAATTAGGGAAATGAATTCTTTCACAATAACACCAAAAAATGAAATATCTAGAAATCAATCTTATGAAGGAAGCAAAAGTTTTCTACAATTGAAAACAATGAAGTTTTCTACATTGAAAACTACAGCTCTCTAAAAAAAAAGAGATTGAAGTGGATATTAAACAAATGGAAATACATCCCTTATTCCTAGGTAGGAAGAACCAATATAGTGAAAAATGGCTATACTTCCCAAACTTCTAGGCAGATTTAATGCAATCCCAATTGAAATTCCAGCAGCATACTTCATGGACCTTGAGAAAATAATCCAAAAATTCATTTGGAATAAGAAGAGACCTAAAACAGCAAAAGCAATTTTTTTTTTTGTACTGAGGATTGAACTCAGAACCTTGTGCTTATGAGGCAGGTGGCAGAACCATTTTCTAAGTCCCTGGCCTGCAAAACCAATTCTAGGCAACAGAGACGTGACTGTTAAGTATCAAAATCCCCAATTTAAAACTGTACTACAAAGCCACTGTGATAAAACAGCATGGTACTGGTAAAGAAATAGACCTGAGGATGAGTACAATGGATTAGAAGATGCAGAAACCACTCCAGACATACTCAGCTACTTCATCTTTGAGAAAGGAGCCAAACAACCTCAATGGAAGAAAGCCTCTTTAATAAATGGTGTTGGAAAAATTGGATTTCAACCTGCCAAAGATTAAAACTAAATTCCTATCTTTCACCTTGCACTAAACTAGAATCCAAGTGGATTAAAATCTATATAGTAAGACAGAAAAACTAAACTTTCTGGAAGATATTAGATAGAACTCTCCAAGACATTGGCATAATAAAATACTTTATGATCAAAACCTCAGTAGCATGGGAACTAGCACTAAGAGTCAACAACTGGGATCTCATCTTATTTAAAAAGTTCTGTGCTACAAAGAAAGCCACCAAGAGAGGTAAGAAACAACCTCAATATGTAAAAAAAATTTACCAGCTATTTTTCATGTAAAGGACTACTATTTAGAATATATAAGGAACTTTACAAAAATCAGACCCCCCCAAATATAAACATTCAATTCAAATATGGGCATTTGAAATGAACAGACATTTCTCAGACAAACAAGTAAAAGCAGCAAATAAACATATGAAAAAGTGTTCAATATTATTGGTGTTGGGAAGGTGCAGATGAAACACTGAGATTACACCTCACCCCTGAAAGAATGGTTGCTATCAGGAAATCAAACAACAAAAAATGCTGGTGGGGTTATGGGGAGAAAGGAACCCTTCTCCATTGTTGGTGGGAGTGCAGACTGGTGCAAGCACTGTGCAAATCAATATGGAGATACCTCAGAAACTAGGATTAAAGGTCCCACTTGATGCAGCTATTCCTCCGCTGAGTTTCTTCTCAAAAGAATTAAGAGAATCATACCACAGTGATAAATGTGCACCCATTTTTATAGTGGCACAGTTTGTAATAGCTAAAGCTTCAAAATAGCCAATTTGCCCATTAACTGGAGACTGGATAAAGATATATATATATATATTTTTTAAGAAAATGGAGTACTGCCACAAAGAATGAGTAACAAGAGACATTTATAGCTAAATAGATGCACATTAAGGCCTTACTTTTAAGTGAAATAAATAGAACCCACATGCATAAATACTGAATAGTTTCCCTGTTGTGAGAATTTAAAAGTGTAAATAAGAGGGGTGAAGTGAGGACAGGGACAATGGGCAAAAATGAGAACCAAGACCTGTCATTAAAGGTACAGGATCCCAATGATGAATGTAACTATACTGTATACCTAAAATGCACCAACTCAATGAGAAAAAAAATAGATCATGAAAAATTTTCTTACATTAAAAAAAAGTGTAAATAAGGACCAAAATGTACAATTGATAATGTGAAATAGGAAGAAAAGATGTAAATGAGGTAGATGAATGGGGAGGGGTAGGGGAAAGGAAAGAAAGGAAAGGGAAATATGAGAAAAGGAAAAAAAGGAAACAGTCCTTCTAAATAGGGAGGGGTAGGGTGTTTGAAGGGCAGGGGAATGGAGAAAAAAGTAAGAACCAAGATGCATCATGTAAAGGTACAAGATCCCAATGAATGTAACTGTATTATATACCTAAAATGTATCAATAAACTTAATGAAAAAATTGCATAGAGTATAATCCTAGTGCATGTCCAGCCTTTTTCCTTAAAGTAGATACCCAATCCATCTGTAAATAAAAAAAGAAAAAAATAATTGATCGCATAATATCATTACAAAGAGCAAATACAACAAAGTTCTTAGCACATCCTGGGAAGATAAAAGTGCTCAATTATATGAATTTGTTGTATCTTTTTATTTGTTTTTCCAGTCCCCACTTTTACCTTTACCACTCTGTACATTTTTAAGGGTCACAAAAATTCCTCTGCATGTAGCATGTGGATGATTACATTTCTCCGTACATAGGTACAAGTTTGAAATTAAGAGGGAAAAAATTTGACAAATCTCCATTTTGCTTGAACATTTTCTCAGAATCTGAGAGTTCTTAGTAGCTGTCATGGGGCACACCTTTCTATGCCTGGACAGGATGCTCATTGGAAATTTATTATTTATTTTCCCAATGCTCTATCTTTGTGCATGTCCCTGATGTTGTGTATTAGTTAAAAAACAAAGTATTACAGGTAGCCTTTATTTCCAACATTTGCCACTTCATAGTGAATAGAAGCTGGAAATAACTTTCTCTGACAGTGTGAATTCTTTAAGACATTGTTTCCAAACAGTTTGGAAAAAAATCCCTATTTATAACAAAGTCTGTATTTACTTTGAGTCTCCCAGAAAAACTTGGTAAAACCTATCAAAATGAACTGAGAAAGTAGGGGGGGACACAGCCATGATTCCTATGTCTCTCTTTCCTATTTGGGGACTGCAGGGAGGGTAGGGAAGTACTCCTGGTGAAGTAAAACTCCTTGTGAAAAGTGCACTCAGGTTTCTGTACGATGAATTGCTACAATAAAATTTAGACTCCAGAAAAAAAACAAACAAAAAAACAATAAGCCTGGTAGCACTTGAGTTGGACATAAAATAAGAAGCAGTAAGCTGACATCCTCTTTCACTTAATATGTAAATGCTGGTGCTGTCAGTGCATGATTTACTTAGAATTGTCTTATTTTGTTTCTGTCACGGAATGTTTCTTTTTTAGATTCCTTCAGTTAGATACTGCAGCTCAGGAAAATAAATTCATGGAGCATGGGCATGAGGGAATTGCCTTGGTATTCTGCCTTCTTACAGCAGTGTTTGTGTGTGCAGTTTTCAAAGGATATAAACCTGATTCTGGGAATAATTTTGTGCTTTGATAGAAGGTGGAGGTTAATAGAGGAAGTTGAAGGAGCCAAAATCTAAGAGAAGTGAATTTTCCCGTTTGAAGGGGCCCCATCATCCCCAGCCCTTTGTGTGGGGTTTGCTTGGTGCCTTTTCCCTTTGGGAAGCTAGGTTTTGTTGCTTCCGTAATGCCCAGTTATTTTGTTCTCCAACGAGAGGGATTTAGAGAATACCACTACCATTCCTATGGCCCATAGGGTTAGGGGCCTATGGAATCAGGGCGTTCCAGCAACCAGGGCTGGGATGAGCAACCCTCCCATAATCCTAGCGCTGATCCTGACCCTGCCCTTGCTAGTTTGCTTCCTTGCTAGTGTGTGGACCAGTTCTTGCAGTGGAGTCACAGGCCTCGCTGGCATTGTAGTCTGTGTCCTGTCATCTTTCTGAAGGCTTTTCCCTAGAAAAAGTGGTGCTTCTGCTAAGGAGCACCAGCTCTACCCGCGTGTTCCCTCCGAGGTCTCAGGGACGCCCCCAGCATGCAGGTGGCTGAGTAGCTAGGAACAAACTCTCGGAGGAGGAGGAGGCCGAGCACAACCTGGGAGCCAACACCCTGACAGTCAGCTATTGTCCTTGGATTCATCTGCACAGCACAGGAAATATTCCTTCCTCGGAGAATCTTGAAGGGGTAGGGGGTCATGAATATTTAATCAGGGCAGTGTAAGAGCACATTATTTGGATAAAGTATTTAATAGCAGCGCTAGCCCCTCCTCGGATGGGGGTAGATGCCTCCTTACCAACCTAGCTCCAGAAGCTTCATCTTTGTCGCTTCTCGCTTTCCTTTGAGTGGGCATATAAGAGAGCTCCTATCTCTCCATCAAACCGCATCTCTAATTTAAAGAGCTGTTAATAAGGGTTAAATCTGCAGGCTGAGCTGGCCCTTCACTTGTTACTTGCAAAGGGGGGAAAAATCAATGGAGCAGGAAGCCAGAGGGGCGTCCATTTTGAAAAGCCGTAATGAATTACGTTTCCTTAGTAAAGCTGGCAACCTCAGTCCTGCTCCCACAGCCTGCCTTTCACATAGCCAAGCCCTCTGTGACACATCAAATTTAATGAGACTGCACAGATCTCAAATAAGGAAGGGGAGCGTAGCTGCCGCTGCTGCCGTGCCACTTTATTAAGGAGGATCAGAGAAACTAGCTTGCTTTTAAAATCTCCTTAAAGGCAGAGTATTTGGGGGTTGGGGTGGGGATGGAAGGAGGTCCCCTCATTGCAATGATTTAGGTTCCCTCCGCAGCATTTTAACAACCTAATTCAGTGTGAGCTTTTTGAATCTCAGGGTTAGCAAACAGGTCCCCAGACCTTAGGACCATCGGAGACCTAAAGGATTGTGAAAATTAGGGACATTTTGATTTAAGCCACCCCAACCCCCACACCAAAGCTATTAGAGAGAGAGAGAGAGAGAGAGAGAGAGAGAGAGAAGAGAGACAGAGAGAGAGAGAGAGAGAGAGTAGGTGCTGTAGCTGTCTTACACCGGATGAATCATCGTGGTAACCGTTTCTTCCCAATCAATAATTAAATCACTTATTTGGCCAATAAGACAGCACTTAGGCAGACAAGGGAGAAGGAATCTTGAAATCTACGGGGATCCAGTATGTTTCTGCTATAGATCTAGGAATCTGAACATTATGTGGGCATCAAGAGACTCTAGTTCAGTTCAAATGTTATACTTATTACTAGTTTACAAAGCTTCTTCAGTAAAATACTATAACACAGATGTTCTGTTGGCTTGTTTATAAAATCAGAGGGAAGATAATCTATAATTCTACACTGAGATTTGGAGCCCTGAGTCAGCCTTGCAAAACAAGAGATGTAGGTATTAAGTTAGGACACATGCACATCTGCTGAGAAAAGCCACTCATCTTTTTGATGGGTCCTTTCACAGCTCTCCTGGAAATATTCTCGCATTCAGAGCTTCAGGTATTGAATTTCAGACCCTCTTTTCCTTTTCCTAATTTCCATATGCCTTGTATAAGAAAAAATAAAATAAAGTGATAGATGACATTTACAACAGTATCATCATGTGCTCCACATGATAGGTAGGAGAACTAACTGGGTTCAGAGCACCACTTGGTCTGACTTGGCACATAGTAAAACAAGTGCTAATGTTAGGCTTTCCCTGATACCCGGAGACATTCCTGTGAAGAGGACATGGTTATCCCCATTTTAGGAGTAGGAACCTGCAACTTAGCAACCTGTTTAAGGTCACCTACCTGATAAGAGACAGAGCTGGGCATCAGAACCAGTTGTTTTGCCTGTCTCAAAAGCCTGAGGATCTGTACATGATTCTCATAGTCTAATTTTGTTTAGTTTTTTTTTTAAGACACAGAAGAACTTTATTATTTAATTTTTATTATTTTTTTCTCATTGAGTTCATTGGTACTTTTTAGGTACACAGTACAGTTACATTCATCTTTGGGATCTTGTATCTTTACATGACAGGTCTTGGTTCTCATTTTTTTCCCATACCCCTGCCCTCCCTATACGCCCTCCTCCCTTTCCTATTTATAAAAACTTTTTTCCATTTTCTCATATTTTTTCTTTTCCCTCATTTCCTTTCCCCTACCCTTCCCACTTCCTCTACACCTTTAGCCCTTTTCTTCCTATTTCACACTGTCAATTATACCATTTGGATCTTATTTACACTTTTAATTTTTCACACCAGAGAAACTATTTGGTATTTACACATGTGTGACTTACTTATTTCACCTAAGAGTATGAGCTCAATAATCTTTTTGCTTTAAGTGGGGTAAAATCCACCACCATTTTTGGAGTGGGACTTTTTATTTTGCCTTCTACCTCTGTATATTAGATTTCTTGGCTTCTCTTTGCCCAGCCCTTTCAGCCTTTCCTTTTATTCTCTTTTTCTAGGTTTCCATCAGAATTCCTGTTCAATTTTCTTTCCTAATTATATGGCTGTCTCTTTAAGGCTATTGAACATTTTCCTTGAAATTCTATGTTGACACTTATTTCAGATGTCTCCCTCTGTCCACCAATGGTGTAAGGAAAGAAGAGCAAAAGGGACGAAGGCAGGCTCAGTGCTCCTAAATGGGATTGATAGGAAACCAAGTCTCAGGTAGGTCTGGATTAGTTTGCACACAAAATTTGGGTTCTCTGGAGCACAGAGGCAAAGAAAAAATTGCATCTGAAAGCAAGGATAGCAAGAGAGTCCATGTGAAGAAACCTTGGAGGTTGTTAACTAAAGCCATAGAATGCAGTGTTGTACCAGTGTTATCTTGTTAGGAGAATACTCAGGAGGAAAGCACTGAAATTACAACTTAACTTCATTGTGTGTGTGTGTGTGTGTGTGTGTGTGTGTGTGTGTGTGTGTGTGTGTGTGTGTGTGTGTGACAGTCTTGACAGTCTTTCAGGTTAGCCTTGAACTCACTATATAGCCCTGGCTGACCTTGAACTCACAGTGATTCTCCAGCCTCAGTCTCAATGCTAGGCTTACAGGTATACACAGCCATGCCTGGCTATAATCGTAACTCTTTGTAGATAGTGTTTTATTTTCTTCCCTGTTAGAAATTAATATGAGTTGTTCAATCCAAAAAGTCCTAAAACAGATGTTAAGGTAATAAAGTCAGCTTCTTTGTCCAATTCTCTAACTCCATACTTGAGCTCACGATCTAACTTCATCCTCGGTAGACCTAGAAGAAGCAACTTATGCATATAGTCTGCAATTTACTTATTCTTTCTGTCTTGTGTCTTCTTATACTGTTTCATCCTGTCTTTCTGCTCATGCCTGACTCTCAGTCTTGAAATTTCCTGTGTGTTTGGACCACTTTATCTCCTCTTTCCTCCTGGCTCTTGCTCTAGTGAAATGCACTATATGTGCTTACTTTTTGCTTAGAAGAGTCTTTGAGTAAACTGAATGTTCTCACCTTTCCTCTTTTCCTTTTCTGGTTCCCAGCATTCAAGTCTGGAAGTCAGTAGACTGTTGATAGATAGAACCAGATTTATTCAATTAGGATGAATGAACTCCACATCTAGGGGTAAGACCTAATTAATTACTCAAGATGGGTTGTGGTAATGCCCTCACGCAATGTGGAAAACTAGATGTGGGGCTTCTCTTGAGCCAGACACAGGAATCTGAGCTGTTGCTCTGGAATACCCTGACAACTTGTAGCAAACTCGCATACATAAAGACCAAAAAAGCAAGATCCCAACTTAACTCTGGAGCCCTGTAAAATGGCTTGATCTTGGATTTTCTTTGTCATTTCATTCTGACTGGTGATGTGGATGATAGACAGGGAGAGCAACTTCAAGGTTACAGATGGACTTAATGTCAGTGAAATCTGGTTTCTTAGCCTGCCCACCTAACATGGAGTCAGTGTGCCATCCCCTGGGACAAAATAAACAGCAAGTAGTTGCTTGATTTGATGGATCCTGCAGATACCCCACATCTTTCCATGCACCTTCTTTGTTTCATAGAGTTGAGAGGCTCATTATTTGAACCACAGGAAAGTTAACATTTGTAGTTGACTAAGAATGGTCAGTGTTTGCATTTATATTTCATAGAATCAAAAGCATACATCAAGGAGTGAAGAAAGAGAATTGCAAGGAAAAGGGGCTCTTGTGCTATTGCTGCATAACAATGCTTGCTGAGTGAGGGACTTGGAAGAAAAAACAGGTTTTGGGGGGAGGGGGAATGGGCTCGAGAGCTATAGTATAATTAAGGGAAAAGAATGTTTCTGTTTAGATGGCAAGATAGAAAGAATGGTAGGAGTATGCATAAAGGATGTAAAGGGACAACCTGGTTGCTGACAAATTACATGAAATACCTTTTTAGAGAACCATGGAGATGCAAAAAGATCAACTTGGGATTTCTTATTTGGGATGATCAACCTGAAAACAAAGAAATTGAGTCTATGATTTCACAACTGGTCAGTTTTGTGAATATTTATATGTGTAAAATCAAATTTGCTGGTTTGCCTACAGTGATCAATACAACAGCCTTTGTGTGCGTGTGTGAAGTCCACTGGAGTTTCTATAAGGGAAAAACCTGGGATGGTGGAAATCTATGAAAAGCATGTAAACTTTAAAAGTTAACACCAGGTCTGGCTGGGAGTCAACTACAGAACTTGTCCATAGTAGACACAGCCGGGAGAAGGTCTCCAGAAGGGCATTCATAAGGGCGCAAGAGGACAACTGGACAATAAGTTCTTTTTGCTATGCCAGGACAGCGCTTGAAGACTGTGTTCAGTACCAAAGTCTGGGACAATCCTAAGGACAAGAATTTGATCTTAGCTTTCTGAAGACGCTTCACAAACAGAGGGGATAGGAGCTGAGAAGAAAACTGTTCTTTAAACAGGATGGCCAATGCCATTACCTTTGCCTTCTCTCCACATCCTAATGCCCCATATTGACTCCAACCCTGGGACATTATGTCCTTAGGAAGCTTCCAAGGGCTCTTCTATTGCCCTTCTTGAAGAAAGGAAGGATGCAAGAGAGGAAGGGAGGAAGGAAGGAAGGAGCTCTCCTCAGGCAGGAAGGCATTTGAGTAACATGAAGCATAAGCCAGAGAAGGGAAAGCTGACAGTTAAAAATCTAAGAAAAGAGAATGCAAATTATCAAGACTGAGTAGTGCCAAGAGGTTAGGATTATTGAAAAGCCAAGGACTTTTGGCTGAGTGTGTGGTGAAGGGAAGCGGTATTAAATTCAGGCATTTCTACTCTGAAACTTTGTGTGAACTTCAAAACGAACAGGCGAAAACCCTAGCTGTGGTGCACAGCAATGTTGTACGTTGGGCAGTCCTCAGGGTCTGCCCTTCCTCCCCCTCCCTTGAGTCCCCATGACCCTCTCCTCCAGCAGGGCGTTGAAGGAATGTAGGTGGAATCCGCTGAGGCTGGGGCTCTACTGGGGTTAAGAGAATTCACAGACTATACACAACTAGGCAGTCAGAGAGCTGCTTAGATACACAAAGGGCTTGCAAACCAGGGAAAATATGTTAATATTTTAAACCTTGTTTCTGGGCTCTGTACCTGACACCCAAACTTTGAAATGTTTTATTGTTTTTCCTTGTGTTTTAAACCCTTTTCCTATATTATTCATTTCCTCCTTTAATTTGGTTTCCTCTATTCACTGAGGACAGGTGGGAGGATAGTGAGAGGGAAGAAGACAGAAGGAACAACTCTACCACTCAGCTTTGCACTGCATGAAAACAACTCAGATTTGAAAGCGCTTTGGTGAGAGTCATGGGTGGTGTGTGGGGCTGTGACCTTGCCAAAAATTTTTGTCTTTCTCTTTCCTCATGCCTTGGTCTCCCCCAAAACTGCTACTTTTTTGAAGAGGTAAATCTCAGGGAAAACACAATTTCGAAAATGTTTTACAAAAGAACAAAGAAGCAACAGTCTGATATTTATGTAAGCCTGCAAAGGAGAGATTCATGAGATAAAAGCCAGTGCTCAGGAAATAGATGAAGAAAAAGAGTAAGAAAGAGGCAGAAAGTAAGAGGGGAAGAAGGGGAAAAGATAGGAAAGAAAAAAGGGTAAGAGAAAGGTTGAGGTCCCAAGAGAATATGTAAATGGGTAAAAGTAGAAAGAACTCATAAGATAAACATATTTTCAAAATTTCCCACCACCGTCTATTAGAACTATTGAGCTCTAAATAAATGACCTAATATAGCAGTGAATTTAACTTTCAAAAACAGGTTGGAAATTCATAGCATTGAAAACATTTTAAAAAACAACATTCCCCTAACACACACACACACACACACACACACACACACACACACACACACACACACATGCACACCTTGTTTATGTGGTGGGATTCCCTTGGGTATGTATGCTTCCTTCTAAAAGTAACAAATACTCAATAGTTGAACTGTAAGTCAATAAAAGCAGACAAAGCAACTACCTCTGATTTAAATGAAAATAGGATATAGTGTGGACTATTGTTTGCACCATGACTTACTTCTAATCAGTTATTATCTTGTATCCAGTCCAGTGTACCTCCCAAATGCTTGAAGTTTAACTCCCAGACTGTTTTTAATGAGGAAAAGCCCTTCAAAACCCTTTCTTCTACTACTTAGTCTTGAACTATGGATTTAAAATGCATATAATTGATATTGGGAAAATATTCTGAAGCATGCTTTATGTATGCACACAAATAACTGCAGATACATTTGTACTCCTAGGTAGTTTCTTCTAAAACTCATGAGCTCACATGGGTATATGCTATGCAACCATAAATGAGCACACCTGATAAAATGTCTAGAGCTCCCTAGGGGAAATGCTTTTACAATATTCCAATCATTCTGCAATACAGCATAGATAAAAGGTACAACAGATGAAGAAATGAAGGAAACAATCTGGCAATCACTGAGTGAGCCCCTACATGTGGGATGAAGCAGGCCAGGCACACCTTTATATTTAATATTGCAATTCATTTAGTTTAATTGCTGCTTTTAGAATTCAGTTTCAACATTTTGTGCAATTGAAACAAACTCTTCTGGTAAACTGTCTTAGAGAGAGGCCATTTCTATTTGAAAAGCCAGCTGTGAGGAGCTGGAAGGCACACAGCTGCAGACAGCTGGGGGCTGGTACTGTAATAGGATCCTTGGAGAAGTGAACTTCAGTTCACAGGCCCTGGGGCCTCCTGTGGGAAGGTTGTCAGTGCAGAAGGGTCTGGTTCTTCGCTCTCTTGTCCATGGCCTCTTGTGTATTCTCATTTACCTGATGTAACACAACCAATGAGCAGGGCTTCCAAAAATAAGTCACTGAAGAACCAGCGCTTGTTATGCTGAATCTTTACTGTACTTTTTTGTAATTTACATTTACATTCATGTGCAGGAAAACAAGTGCACGTATATGCACCCATATTCTACCTTTTATGTCCATCTGCAATATTGTGATTTGATCCTCTGAGAGCCTCCTCGGCTCCCCCTAATTTGCAGATTGTCTCTGAAGACCCAGAAGACATCATTTACTAGCTCCAGCAGGAATGGGGCAAAACACTTTGAAGCCAAGAAGGTTCTGGGAGTGTTTGGCAGGGGGTAAAGGGAGCACTCTCTCAATTGCTAGTAAAATATTTATCCCAGGCATCAGAAGGGAACTTATACCCTTCCCACTTCAGTTTGCATAGAGAAAAATACCGTCTTGGGCTCTGGAAATGTGTTCACTGATCTAGCTTCATGGGGATTCCCTCATCCGAAGTCTAAAAAAATAACATAGCTAGAGAAAGCTAATAACACTTCTCAGCATGAATCATCCCAGGCTTTGCTTTTGACTTTGTCCTTGTGGCTTCTCCTCAGGTAATAAAAAAGCACTTTTAAAGATGTGACCTGGGCAAAGAGAACAAAAATGAACACAGGAGGAGCCACATACATGCCTGTATGCATGGCCTGTAGCCTTGGGTCCACACCCCACCAATGCAGTACCCAGAAAGTTATTACACAGTGGTGTGGCCCTGCTGGAATCAATTCCAGTGTCACCTTTGTGGGGAGAATTTCAAGCAACAGGGAGAATGAGTTTGAGGTCCAGCAGTTTATCAGTAAATCAGGAAATACACTACCAGGTGACTCCAAAAGTTAGAGACAAACATTGAGAGCCTGGCAAGAGAAAAAGAAAGTCTTACTAGGAGTTGATCATTTCCATGCTCAGGGTCTAGCTCAAGGGACATAATCTACTGCCCAGAAAGCGGGGGATCCTAGTTTACAAAACCTTGTTATGTAAATCATCTCATTTGAAACTTTCATCAACAGTACAGGGTATGCAGAAAGGGCAATTTGGTTTTTTTTCATTAAACTTATTGGTACTTTTTGAGTATACAGTACAGTTACATTCATCATTGGGATCTTGTACCTTTACATGGTGTATCTTGGTTCTTACTTTTTATGCATTCCCCTGCCCTTCCTTCACCCCCTCTACCCTTCCCTAATTACAAAGACTTTGTTTCCAATTTTTCCTTTTCTCAGATTTTTCCCTTCCCTTCCCCCTCCTAATTCATCTACCCCATTTACATCTTTTCTTCCTATTTCACATTATCAATTATACAGTTTGAACATTATTTACACTTTTAGTTTTTCACTCCAGAGAAACTATTTAGTATTTACAAATGTGTCCTATTTATTTGACTTAAGAGTATGGCCTCAATATGCATCTATTTAGCTATCAATGTCTGTAATTTTTCATTCTTTATGGCTAAGTAGTACTCCATTTTATAGAAAAACCACATTTTCTTTATTTTTTTCTCATTGAGTTTATTGGTAGATTTTAGGTATACAGTATAGTTACATTCATCATTGGGATCTTGTACCTTTACATGACAGGTCTTGGTTCTCATTTTTCCCCCTTGTCCCTGCCCTCCCTTCATCCCCTCCTCACCTCCCCTTTTACAAACACTTTATTTCCATTTTCTCCTATTTTTGTCTTTTCCTTTATTACTTTTCCCCTACCCTTCCCACTTTCCCTACACCTTTAACCCTTTTCTTCCTATTTTACATGGTCAATTATATCATTAGGATCTTATGTACCATTATAGTTTTTCACACCAGAGAAATTATTCGGTAATTACACATGTGTGACCTATTTTTTCACTTAGGAGTATACTCTCAATATGTATCCATTTTCCTATGAATGAATGTAATTTCTCATTCTTTATGGCTGAGTAGTATTCCATTTTATAGAAAAACCACATCTTCTTTATACAGTCTCCAACTGATGGGCAAATGGGCTGTTTCCAAGTTTTAGCTATTACAAACTGTGCCACTATAAACATAGGTGTGCATATATCTCTGTGATATGATTCTTTTAATTCTTTTGGAAAGATACCTAGCAGATGGATGGCTGAGTCAAATGCAACCTCTACTCTCAGCTCTTTGAGGTATCTACATATTGATTTCCATAGTGTTTGCACCACTCTGCACTCCCACCAACAGTGGAGAAGGGTTCGTTTCTCCCCACAACCCCACCAACATTTGTTATTGATTGATTTCTTGATAGCAGCCATTCTTTGTAGGGTGAGATGGAATCTCAGTGTTGTTTTCATCTGCATCTCTTGAATGACCAGTGATGTGGAACATTTTTTATATATACTTACTTGCTGATTTTACTTCTTTGTCTGAGAAATGTATGTTCATTTCAGATACCCATTTTTGAATTGGGTCTTTGTATTTGGGGGATGATTGTTTTGAGTTCTTTATATATTCTAGATAAGAGTCCTTTTTCTAAAGAGCAGCTGATAAAAATGTTTTCCCACATTGTAAGTTGTCTTTTAGTTCTGTTGATTGTTTCTTTTGCAGTGCACAAGTTTTTTAATAAGATGAGATCCTAGTTGTTGATTCTTTCTGCTAATTCCCATGCTACTGAGGATTTGTTCATAAAGTCTTTTCCTTTTTTTTTTGGTACCGGGAATTGAACTCGGCTCCTTGCGCTTGCAAGGCAGGCCACCGAACCGCTGGGCTAAATCCCTGGCCCTAATAAAGTATTTTCCTATGTGAATGTAACCACATGTTCTTTAAACAGTCTCCAATTGATGACAAATTGGCTGTCTCCAAGTTTTAGCTATTATAAACTATGCCACTATAAATATGGGTGTGCATATATCACTGCAGTATGATTCTTTTAACTCTTTTTGAAAGATACTCAGCAGGCAATAGCTGCATCAAATGGGACCTCTAATCCTAGTTTTTCATGCTATCTTTGATTTTCACAGTAGTTTCACCAGTCTGTACTCCCACCAACAATGGAGAAGGGTTCCTTTCTCCCCACAACCCCAACAGCATTTGGTGATGGTTAATTTCTTCATAGCAGCCATTCTTTCTGGGATGAGGTGAAATCTCAGCATTGTTTTCACCTGCATCTCTCAAATGAACAGTGATGTTAAACATTTTTTTGTTTTGTTTTGTTTTTTGTTACCAGGGATTGAACTCGGGTCTTTGAGCTTGCAAGGCAGGTGATAGCACCACTGAGCTAAATCCCCAGCCCTGAACATTTTTTTCATATATTTATTTGCTGCTTTTATTTGTCTGAGAAATGTATGTTCATTCCAGATGCCCATTTTTGAATTGGGTCTTTGTATTGGGGGGGGTGTCTGATTTTTTTTTGAGTTCTTCATATATTCTAGATAGTAGACCTTTGTCTGAGAAAAAGCTGATAAATTTTTTTAGGTTGTCTCTTAGCTCTGTTGGTGGTTTCTCTCGCAGTGCAGAAGCTTTTTGATAAGTGGAGTTCCCAGTTGATGATTCTTTTTGCTAGTTCCCATGTTACTGAGGTTTTGATTCTTTTACTATGCCAATGTCTTAGAGAGTTCTACCTAACTTATCTTCCAGCAAATTTAGTGTTTATGTTTTACTATTTAGATCTTTAATTCTCTTGGATTTTAGTTTAGTGCATGGTGAAAGATAGGGGTCTAGTTTTAATCTTTGGCAGGTTGAAATCAAGTTTTTCCAACACAGTTTACTGAGGAGACTATCTTTCCTCCAGTAAGGATGGTTGGCCCTTTGTCAAAGATGTAGCTGAGTACATCCAGAGTGATTTCTGCATCTTTTAATCTATTCCACTGATCCTTGGGTCTTTTCTTTGCCAGTACCATGCTGCTTTTATCACAGTGGCTTTTTAGTATACTTTCAAGTTGGGGATTGTGATACCCCTGTTCATGTCTCTGTTGCCTCAAACTGTTTTTACTGTTCTAGGTCTCTTCTGGTTCCAAATGAATTTTTGGATTGTTTTCTCTTGTTCTGTTTAATATACTGTTGGAATTTCAGTCAGGATTGCATTGAATCTATATAGTAATCTTGAAAGTATGGCCATTTTCATCATGTTGGTTCTTCCTACCCAGGAAAAAGGATGTCTTTCCATTTTCTTACATCTTCTTTGATCTCTTTTTACAGAGTATTGTAGTTTTCAATGTAGAGGTCTTTTTCTTCCTTAATTAGATTGGTTCCCAGATATTTCATTTTTTTGGATGTTATTTTGAAAGAAATTATTTTCCTAATTTCTCTCTCAGTGAGTCTGTTATTTGTGTACAAGAGGCTATTGATTTTTGAGTGTTGACATTGTATCCAGCTACTGTACTGAATCTGTCTATTAAGTCTAGAAGTCTTTAGGGGGAGTTTTTTGGGTCTTCTATTTGGAGTATCATGTCATCAGCAAATAAGCACAGTTTAACTTCTTCTTTTCCTATCTTTATTCCTTTTCTTTCTTTTCTTATCTAATTGTTGTGGCTAATATTTCCAGAACTATATTGAACAGAAAGGGCAATAGTGGACATCCTTGTCTTGTTCCTGATTTTAGCATGAAGGTTTTCAGTTTTTGACCAATTAGTATGATGTTAGCTGTTGGTTTTTCATAGATAGCCTTTATCAGGTTGAGATAAAGACCATCTATTCCATTTTTTGCAGAGTTTTTTTTTTTATCATGAATGGGTGTTGTATTTTGTCAAGTGTTTTTTCTGCATCTATTGAAATAATCATGTTTTTTGTCCTTGGTTCTGTTAATATAGTGTATTACATTTATTGATTTATGTATGTTGAACTAACCTTGCATCCCTAGAATAAATCCAACTCGGTCTGGGTGTGTGATCTTCTTGATAACTCTCTCTATTCTGTTTGCCAGTATCTGATTAAGGATTTTTGCATCTATGTTCATTAGGTAGATTGGCTGGTAGTTCTCTTTGTTGGTTGGGTCTTTCCCTAGTTTTGGAATCAAAATAGCACTTGTTTCCAGGAATGAATTCAGAAGTATTGTTTCCCTTTCCATTTCATTGAAAAGTTTAAAGAGTAGTGGCAGTAGTTCTTCTCTAAATGTCTTACAGAATTAAGCAATGAAGCCATCATGACCTTGGCTTTTCTTTGTTGGTAAATTTTTAATGATGTTTCAATTTCACTGATTGTAGTTGGGGTGTTTAGAATTTTTATTTCTTTTTTGTTCAACTTTGATAATTCATAAGTATCTAGAAATCTGTTCATTTCTTCTGTTTTCCATTCTATTGTATACAGGTTCTCAAAGTCGGTACTGATGAACCTCTGTATTTCTGCTGGATGTGTTATACTTTTTCATTCCTAATTGCATGGATTTGAACCTTTTCTTTGCTTTTTTTGGATAAGATTGGCTAAGGGTTTATTGATTTTATTTATTATTTTGAAAAATCAACTCTCTGATTCATTGATTTTTTTTTGTATTGTTCTCTTGGACTCCATTGAATATTGTTCTTAATCAATATTGAAAATCAGATTAAGCAATTAAGAGAGTTGCCCACAGTGATTAACAGCAGGAATAGACATAGAACTCAGGTCTGGTGATGCTCAGTTTGATTTGTGCCATCAATATCATATGACTCAGTAATTGTATTTAGAAAGAATTGTAACACATGATAAATGAGGAGTTAGTGAGCCCCTACAAACAATAATCTGCAAGGTGAAAACATATTAAGGAATTACAAAGTCTTGGGGAAATGTTAGTTTTAGGCAACATTTCTTCTTCTCATAAAAGAGAGCACACTAAACTGCTGTTAATTTGACACTGATGCTCAGAACATTTTATTTTCTAAAGTCCATACCATATCTTTGGTAAACCTAAAAATTAACATCAGTTCTTTAATATCAGTAAATATTTGGTCTGTTACTTACTTGACTTGAAAACAGGTTTCTGTAGTTTGCTCAAATCAGGTTCCAAAAAAGATACAGATACACTGTATCTAGTTCATATAATTCTATTTCTTTTACTCTGTACCCCCCTTTATTGTTAATTCATTGAAGAAACTGGGCCATTTATCCCAAATAATTTCCTATTTTTGGTAATTGCATCCTGGTGGCATTATTTATCATGATTTTATCAATTGGCAGTTAGATGCAATTACAACTTTCTCCATAGAAGAGGTAATACTCAGTGACATAGAATTTATTAGAGTATGACATCAGGGCAATGCTGGGGTGATGAACAAAAAGGCATATGTCTGGGTGAAGGTTTGGAGAGGTACTGCCAGTTCTATGCAAAATAGTTCTTTGGGGGTGTTTTTGGGTCCTCAAGTTGAATTGCTGTCACCACATTTTGGCAAATGCTGTTGAAAAAGAAGTATGGACATGATGAAAAGCATCCAAATACTTCTGGAAAGCTACCTATATGACAGATACCACAACCTCACCTGGGTTTATATCTTTATTGGATTTTTCAAAGCCTTTAATCAGGAATGTGAATTATTATTTGATAGAGAAACTCATGCTAGGAAAGATGTACTATGGTTTAAATGTGTCTCTAAAAGCTTATGTGTTGGAGACTTAATCTCCATTGCAACATCACTGAGCGTCCACACGACATTTCAAAACAGATGCCTCAATGTTCAATTTTCAAACAAGAGGAAAATAAATTTCTAGCCTTGACACAAGCATGGGTTCTCTAGAAGAAGTTAATACAGCTGTGGATTGTTATCATTTTAATTACATCATCCAACTGGTAAATAAAGAATATTGTGAGATAATATCTATCCAGAGTTTAGGAAAGCATTGAAAACCTTCTGAGAGCATAGTCAAAGAAATAGGGAAACATAGGTCAAATGATAGAATTTCTTGTTCTTGTGACATTAGACCTGTACTGATGCCCCATTCACATTGAAAGGGGCCTTTCTCCATCATTCCAGTTTCATCTACTCGGTACTTATTGAGAAGTTTTTGGTCCTTGGTCAAACATGTATCAGTCCAAAATGTCTGAGGCAAGCTTATGTGCATGTTCAGCACGTCCATTCCCTGAGAATCTGATCAAAGATCTTTTCAAGTTTATTGGGTTGTGGATCTTGCAGGTATGGATTTTGGGCTCTACATTAGAAATTTTAGAGAATGCCAGGAAGTGAAGAAGAAGATTCCAATTCAGTAAAACCTGGGAAGATTCAAGGGCTCCTGTGACCTCAGACAGTAGCTGTGGTTTTAAGGTTGTGTTTTTGTCTCCACTGGGGAAGGCTGGGGGGCAATTGATAGAAGGTCCATATATATCTATAGATGATGCTCTTAGTGACTCTTAAATTCCTGTTTATGTCCAAGTACTGGGACATGAGTTAAAGGAAGAAATCCACTGGTATACTGCCAGACTAGCCAATATTGATAGTAAGAATGGGCAGGGTGAGTCTACCAGTGTGTTGGATTAGTACTTCAGCTGCAAGTGGCACAATTGATATGGGGCTTCCCACCAACCTTCAGGCCATTTTCAATGGAGAAGATATTTTGTCCTGGGATGGAGCCAGGTGATTTCTGAGTCCCTTCTCCCCCAATTCTGTTTCAAGGAATAAAAAGCTCATTTTAAGATTTTCTAATGTTATGGAAGTAATTGGCAAGTGACACGCACAGAGAGGCTCAGAATGGAAGTAAAATAACAAAAAGTTTATTTTGTCAACTAAAGGTCAATCACACCTAAAAGTAGTGCCAGAGATCAATGATGTACTGGGCTATAGCTTCTCCTTTCATAGGGTTTTACAGCCATGATCTCACTCAGGTGGTAACATTTCATTTTCAGTTCACATTACTGATATACAAATCATGGTCATAAGACACTTACATTTCAACCAAGATGTAGCAATTCTTTATAGTTAGGGGGTTTAACTTTAAGAATCATCTAGCTATCTATTCTAGCCCAGGAAAGCAGGTGTTCCCAGTCAGCCAAGCAAAGTTAACAATGGTTCTTTACATCTTGACCTTTATATGCATATGCTTTACAAAATTTTGGAGCTTGGGGTCTTGATGTTATAATTTGTCACAACATAGTTTTACCAGTCACTTAGCCTCTTTGGGCATTAAATTTCTTTTCACCCATAAAAAAATAATTTCAGTATGAAATATTGCATACAGGCAATATATATGCAGGTGCATATATATGTAACTGCATATATATCATTAATATAAAAGGTGATCAAAACACATAATGAAAGTTAAAAATATATTACAGTAAAAGACACACTGCCAACAACAGTGGGATAAGTATGTTTGAAGCCAGGGGGAGTATTTTGAGAGAGATTAATCCCAGAATGTCTTTTACTGTAATATTTTTAAATTTAAGCATTCATTGTATATTTTGATCACCCCTTACTAATCAAACATTTATGGCAATTTCCATCAAATAAAATATTATGATTTTCCCTCATCCACCTTATTTACCAGTTCTAGCACTGTGCAACTTCTCTTCTTCCCTAAAGTAAAAATGATCCTGAAAGGTAAACACTTTGAATCAATTCCAGACACTGAGACTGTCCTAACAGCACAATTAAAGAAACACCACAAAAGACTCCCAGAACTGCATTAGAAAGTGGCGAGAATGATGGAATAACTATATCTGAAGTAAGGGGAAATAAGTGCAACACATTTTTTATGATAAAATTTTAAAAATTTTAAATGGCCACCATATTTTGTGATTGCACCTCATGTAACACATGCCACTCTAACTTATCTTTAGTTCAAGAGAACGTTTCTCAGTGCCTTTGATGACTGGTTTTCTTTTGGTGTGTAAGTGTATATGTGCGAGATGGCTTTTTATTTGGTTCTTCTAATGGTTTTCCATCCCCTTCTTTCTGGGTATAAACACTTGAATAAGTTTATATTTTTCATCTCTTTTCCTTACAAATTTATTACATATGCAAGTGTTCCTTAATATATTACTAAATTTTGGGTGTCTTGGACTATAATGAATGATTTTAGGCTACACAGAGTTTTGATTTTCTTATGTGTAAATTGAAGATATTAATTTTGTTGGGAAGGCAGACCACTGAACTGCTGAGCTAAATCCCTGGCCCAATTTTGTTTGGGTTCTTTGCATCTAAGCAACAGAAACAGACCTTGAGCTTATATAGAAAGACATTTGCAGGAAGGACCCAGTGTTACTTTCAGTCTCAGAGGAGGCACTCAACAACCAGACTTCTGGAAGGGCTGGATAGGGACAGCTCCTGGAATTTTAGTACCAGGAGTTGGTAAATTTTTCCAGCAATGGTACCACTGAGTTAAAATAGCTACAGCTGTTTTTCGTCCTTGATTCTTTCCTCAAAGTGCACTACTACCCAAAATAATTTAATTGGCCCATTCTTGTTATGCTCACCCTTGTTTGGCTCTGTGTTGCACTCTGAGGAATGGTGTCCTGTGATTTGCAGCCTCACAGATGTATATGGAGACAGAGCACGACATTTTTCTCAAGGCGTTCTAGGCTTTCCTTGCTTCCTTCTGAGTGTAAGACTAAGGAACCAATGAGATCACGTATGTGAACATTCTTTTTCAAGTGTGAAGCACTGTACATATTCATATATTTGCTAAATGAAAAAAATATTGAGAGTCTGTTCTGAGCTAGGTACCGTGTTAGGTCTTGGGGAACCAAGATAAACAAATTATACTTGACTATAAGTGAATAAAATGTGTGTGATAACAAATAATTTATTGCTTGATTATTTTGTCCCACATACTGCACAAGCTCTCTGTTCTTACAAATCTGAGGAAGCAGTTACAAACTTTCCAATTTTGCAGATGAAAGCTAGAGGTTAAATTACCTGACCAAAAAAGGGAAAGCCCAGATAAAATGCCTAAGGCCTTGCCTCCAAGGCTGTGGCTGTGCCTCTGAGATGAGCTGTAGTGAAGTCAGATACCAAGCTAAGAACAAGATAATGATGAGGGAGATAGTACAGGCTTCATAGAGAAGGAGATATTTGAAATTGAATGAATAATGTACCGGGATGAACTATGATGAGATGGATCCACCTCAGGCTGAGGGAAGAGCAAGGTAAATATCAGGAAGCATTGGTGGGTGTAGGGACCAAGAAGAAGCAGAAAACATAGGGAGGTGCTCCTTCTTTTCCCTCTCTTTTGTAAATTCATTTCTTATAGTTCAATATCAATGCATAGAAACCTTCTGTTTCAAATTTCAGTGTTTATCTTTCCACTGAATAATAATTCCATTCGAGAAAAAAACATTCTGGGTGGTAAGGAAGGTTGACTATTTATTTATTTAAGATGTGGGCAAACCCCTAATCAGAAACTCTACCATCATCTAAGCTGGCATTTTCCTCGATATGCTTTATGAAAACTTTTGCCTAAGGCTTTCAGATTTGGTTTGCTAGTTACAATAATATAATTTACCAATGTCTGAGGCTTTGCATACATCTGTTACATGTTTAAGTGGAACCTCATGGAAGATTTGAAAACTCAGGTAATAAAGGCAGTTTTAGAACTGCCTCCCACTGGTTTCAGGATAGGACTCTAGCACTTTGTGTGACCACATTCAGCACAGTCTTAATCATCCTTATTGTGGTCATCATTTTTATCCATAGGCTCCATAGACCTTAATTGTAATTATGAAACTGTGGAGTTATTCTCTCTGGAGGAAAACCATTGGAATATGTATTGATATGGGCAAACAGAAATAGGTGATTATCTATCTATCTAGATATAGATATATGATAGAAATAGGTGATACATATATCTACATCTATATGTATATATACATAGTTCAATATTTATATATCTATATATATAGATATTTTATTCATTAAAGGAATGAGTACACACTTAAGTCAAATTAGAGGGTTGAAATTTATGAAGGTTTAATTTACAAGAAGTTGGATGGGCCTGTGGGTAGCGGTGATGAATCAGCAAACAAACTAGCATATTTGTGTAATTTCTATCTTCATTTCAACTTCCACAGTAAATTCTGAAACTTATCTTTTAGGTATTTACCACTTGAATCTACCACCTTTGGAAGAAAAATACATATGACTTATTTGATACCTTTTAAAGTCTTGGAGAATGGTTAGTTATTTCCACTTTTGTTTTGGGAGATGAGAGTTATGACATTTCTTTCAGGAAATAAAGCTTCAGAAATTTGGTGATTTGGACAGATTCAGTGAAGAGTTAACAGAAAAGGATGGGAGTAAAATTAATCTCTTAAGACTTTCCAACAATTGAGTTTTACTAGAGTTCTTATCAGTTTGTATCCTGTTTTCATTCATTGAAAAAAATCCTTTCATAGAATATAGGTTTTCAGATAGAAATGTGATTGGCAGAATAATTTCACTTGCAGAGCATACTTATAACATTAGAATCTACCTCTTAGCAAGAAAGTTTTGATATGATTTAAAAGAAATTCTCCCTGTCCTGAATCTGAGATTTGTCTAAAATGATCTTGATCATGAATTACATATGTGCTTGAGATTTTGAGTAGGGTTTTTTACCTTCAAAACAATAAAGAGAGCAGAAGAACATAACACTTGGCCATTCTTAAGATCTCTATTAACCCAAGCAGAGCACTGATCTGCTGCTCTCCTTTTTCTTTCTATTGGGTCCACCATGTGCATGTTCTTAATGCTGTGGCATAAGTAAGTCTGATTAGGAATACAAGTGTCAGACTCCAGAAAATCACTTAGCTGTTCTCCATGAATGCTCAATTTAAAGGACGTGGAATCACAGCACAGACCTCCCCATTATTCTCCATTTTCCAACCACATGATTATCTTGACTCAATATTCCTAACTGACATCTTGCCTTGGGATTTTCAATTTAATCTATTCTTATTTCATAGTCTTTTCCCGTGCCTTACAGATGATGTGAAGCAGATATTTTCTGAAATTTACTTCTGCTTTGTGTAGTCCATTAATTCCAGAGGTAAACTCCTTTCTTTTGTTCTGCAGATTTTCCCCCTCAGTCACGTGCTCATCCATTCATCCACCCATTCACATATCTACCTACTCATTTATCTACCCTTTACATACCAATCCATACATATGTACACCAGCTCACCCATCCATCCGCCCATCTTAAATATGGCTTGTCAAGAATTAATCTATTCAGTCAAAATGTTATTCAACATCTACAAGGAATGTGATTTGTATCTTGCACCCACTTCTTTCACTAAGTTGTGAGTAGATATAGAGATAGGCTCAGTTTTGTGCAAAAGGCACATACTAGGCCTCCATATACACAAAATTTTAGGAATTATTGATATCATTCTTTTCTAGAGGTATTTCCCAATGAAAGGGACTTAAAAAAAAAAGTTAGTCCCCATCCCTTTCTCTAGGAGATTTACTGATCTATTAGGAAAATTATGAACCCATTTGAAAGATTGGGTAAGACACAAGTATCAAAAAAGACAGGTACAGGCAGGCCTAAGACACTATGAGTATTCAGGGAAGGGTTGCATTAATCAAAGAAATCTCACTAAAGAATTAAGGTAGGTAATTAATTAAGATAGGTAATTGGATAATAAAAGAGGATAGAGAAGGGTAATGATATGGAGAATTGACTATTTTTAGACTATTCTAAATGTTTTATACATAGATTATCTAATTTAACCATTTAATCCTTATAAAAAACTATGGTATATTAGTTGTATTTTCATTTTATGAATGAGTAAATTAAGGAACAGAGATCAAGTAACAGAGCTAGGAACTGGCAGAGTCACAATTTAAACCTGGACAGACCAGCCACAGGGCATGTGCTCTTAACCACAGTGCATTTGGATTCCTAAAGGTAGACAAGACAGGTGGGGTGGGAAAAGTTGGATGGGAGAGGCCTGTGAAATAATCAAGTGTGGCTGCATGAAGGATGGAGTCTTAGCATTCTTTATTTCACTGAATAAGTAAATCTATTCAATGCTTAAATAAAATATCTGTTATTTACCTCATTTTGCAATGAAATACTTGAAAATTCTTCATATGTACAGCCTCAGGGAGCCACACAAAGGGTTAATTTTTTTTTCTTTGCTTAAGCTAAGTGTTATTTTTTCCCCTGGTAAAAATAATATTTAATACAGTCCTCAGACCATATGATTTATCGCCTGTTTGAAAATCCTTTTCATCGCTGTGTATTTTGCCAGTAAATATTTAATCCTTGGCACCAAATGCCAGCCTGTTTATTAACTTTAGAGTTCATATTTTATAGTAAACCAAATTCTAAAATGTCCTATGAGGAGAAAGACATTTCATCTCCATAGTCCACTGAGAGATTGTGCCAAAAAGAATCCCAAATAATACCTCTTGGTCAAGTTACTCTTTTGATTACTAGAGTGCTTGATCACTGTAAAAGCAAACTTTCCTTCACAATCATGTCTATAGTATATTACACTTGCTGTGGAATCCCAAATTTTTACCCCAAACAATTGTCTTGTGGCCAAAGATGTGACCAGAATAAATGGCCTGGCTGGAGGCTTTGCACTTTTTCATGGGTGGCCCATCTGACTGATGATTCTGTTTTCTTGTCTTTGAGGCTATGGTTTCAAAAACTTAAAACCACCAGACCCAGAAAAGATAAATCTCTCTGTTTGCTTCAGAAAATCTAAACCCAATAAAATCCACGTTGGTGGCTTCTGTAGAGAGTTACTCATCTGTCTCTCAGGAATGGGTCTTCTGTGTTCTCACCCATTCCCTCCCAGAGCGGTGGAGCTCTGCTCTGTAATGTGATTCTAAGCCATCACTCCACAGTTCCTTGCCTTTTGCCCTTGCACGTACCTTCTATTTAAAAACGTTGCCTCCTATTTTCTGTTCATGCCAGTAACACCTTTCCTTCCTATCCTTTCTACTCTTTGAAATCATATCCACTCTCCCAACTCAAACGGCCAAATTTCAATGAAAGCTTCTACAGAGATTTCATGTTTCATGAAGCTTCCTTGATTTTCAGAAGTTAAAGATGTGATTTCATGTATCTTAACTCTTAACCGACCTTTAGTTAATGGATTAGTCCCGTCAGTGTTTCTCGTTTCCTTATATTTGTAGAAAATTTATATTGTCTCAGTTTTTGAAATGAAGATTACTAGGAAATTGGAGAAAGATTAAAGGCATAAATTATTTAAATGCTTATAAAGCTAAAGTGGAGAAAAAAATGGGAAGTAATTATAAAGGCAGCCATTCATGGCTTGATTTGATTATTTAGTAAATATTTGCAAGAATTTATAAAGGGTGGATTATGTGTATGCCTGGTAATGTATGTGATGGCATGTTATAAGTGATACAGTATTGTGTAAATGATTATTATGTATATTACTGGGTAAAGTAGGAGTCCTTAAATATATCCCTGCTTAATTGACTTGCTATATTAATAACTGTTCTTCATTCCCCCTGAAAGTCATTCTGATGTCCCTAGCACAGCAGTACTCTAAACTAGTAGGATGCTGCACAGAAAATACACAGGCTCACCAAGAGCTCGTAGAATTTATTTCCCAGCCTGTTTATTCCAGTTATTATTGCATTATAATTATAAATTTAATTTGACTTTATAAAGAGCCAAAGACTATGGATGTGAAAAGATGTTTGGTATTTATTTAGAAATAGTTGAAAACTTTTTGACAGAATCAATAAAGATGGATTAAAGCTGATATTATTTTATATTGCTTAACAACTATAAAAATTGACAAAAAAAATCTAAAATTGTAGAATTTTGTGTTTTGCTTTCTTAATAAATGACTTTAAGGTCTTATTTGACTTTTTTGTTTTGTTTTGCTTTGATTTTGGTGCCAGAGATTGAACTCAGGTCCTTGTGCTTGTGAGACAGGTGGTAGAACCACTGAGCTAAACCCCTAGCACAGGTCTGACTTGACTTTAAAGAAACAAAAACTAGAGAGTGTAGATGTTGCTTGAAAGTATTATTTATGTAGTAAAAATTAACCAGAACTCTGATCAAAAGACTTATATACAAAGAAAATCATAAAATTGGTGAATAAATTCACATTTGTATTTGCCTTTTCTTAAAATTAAAATTTGTGATACTTTTTAATAAGCTCCTTTCCACATATCCTCATTTTAAGTGACTTTTGATCAACTATGAAACAGAGGGTTTCTATGACAGCATGTTTCTTGTTAGCTGTCCATGTTGGATTAAGCTTGGTGCTAACGAGACCAGCCCTTCCAACTACTGACTCCTGAGCAGGGATATCTGGACACAGGTTGGAGAGAACATCATACTTAATAACTCAAGATCTCAGAACAAAATCAGTGAGAAGACCATCTCATCTCCCGGGTAAAAGAGTCTTCTTTCTGTTCTGTCAATGACATGACTCCTCAGATATGTCTAGCTTAAAACCAGCCAGAACCCTGGCAACATGTAGTGAAGCCCGGGAGCCCAGATTTCAGGACAAATTACTAAGATGTTAACCCATCATGACTGAAGGCTCTGGAAATGGAAAAAAATACTTGAATTATAGATGAATAGTGAATC
Source organism: Fukomys damarensis (assembly GCF_012274545.1). Lineage (NCBI taxonomy): Eukaryota > Metazoa > Chordata > Mammalia > Rodentia > Bathyergidae > Fukomys > Fukomys damarensis. Next base: position 69,376,700 of record NW_022900928.1, read on the forward strand.
AAAAGGTCACATTCATGGAAATTGTGCCAAAAATTGGGTCTAAGGTTAAACAAGACTGTAAAGGAGAGATGAGTCCACTAACAAAACTCACATGATTGGAAGCAATAAAATGTTTTACATGAGATTATTTGGGGATAATGTTAGGATCAATGAAGGAGACCTGATTTTAGGAGACATGATTTTTTTCCTTGGTCAGTTTTGTCCTACAATGTAGATAGGTGGGGAGAGATTAGGACAGGTTTAAAACTTAGATCTTCTAGGGCTGCCTCACATGTATAATGCATTAAGTTATGCAACAAGTAAATTGATGAACTATATTTTGATAGTGATGTAAATTTGAAAGGGATCACTTTTTCTATAACTGTCCACTGTGTCACAGTGAATTCATTTCATCCTTGATGATGGTGCTCTTAATGGTATCTTTGCTAAATTCTATAACTTCTCTTGCTTTTAGGTATTTAAATGGTTTTATATCTACTTCTCATATCTAGTTCTTTCATATTAAAACTTCCATCCCTATTATTCTCAAAGTGGTTCTTTTCTTTCTATCAGTTCTGGAAATTGACTGTTTTGGGGGAAGATGAGGGTGGTGTGCTCGGGCTCTCAGGTACTTCTACCCTGTAACTCTTGCTGGCTATAGATTTTCAGGTGCTCAGGTAGGTATGAAGGGAAAAAATGAAAGGGAACTTTCTCCTATGACTGGGCAATACTGTACCCTTGTTACTGTGGCCGTGATGGTCACTCTTGCTCATTGTGCATGAACTCTGAATACATGATAGTTGCTCTGACATGCCCAGCTGATGAGGAACTTTTCCCAGAGTAGCTTCCTGAATCACTGGTGATGTCTTGTAAAATTTAGCTCTGTCTTCCTGCTAACACCTAGAAAATGGCAGCCTGTCTTGCCCCTTCCTCTTGTGTGGCCTTCTCATCCTGCTGACAATCCCAGGGAAATTGTAGCCTCAATTCATGTCTGGTCATCAGCCTCCCCATCTTGCTGATATCCTCTAGTTGTACAAAGTGGTTCTCAACTATGGGAGAAGAAAGTTTCCTAAGGTGAGGCAAGGAATGCCTCCCTTCATAAGTCATTGTAATGCCTCAAACAACTTCCACTCAGTTCTTTTCTTATAAAGACAGCATAGAATTCCAGGAGCACCGATTTGTGGTTGGCCTCAAGTGTGGTAGATGGAACCCCCCTAAGAATTATCTAAATATAATTCTGAATGAAGTGAGTTACTTGGTTCTTTTGCTTGTCATCAGCCTTGAGATCTAACTATTAAGCAAAACTCAACTTGATTTTCTTTGACACATGCTTTGCTGTCAGTGGTTTTGAATTATAGTTTTTCCTGTTTATCCATTGGCATTGGTAAGGTAAATAATTTCTTGGTTCCATATAAGTTTTTATTTTTCTAATTTATCCAGATAATTCTGGCCCCTGTATACTTCAAATGGATTTCACTAACCTTGTCAGAGAAAAAGAAAGTATATATTTCTCAACATAGACCAAATTATAATGCATTTAAAAAACTCAGTTTAGATTTTTATTGCTTTGCTACTATATGCTAGTACAGCAGAGCACAAACAAGAGTCAGATTCCTAGGACTTAATGTATTCTAGGCAGATAGAAGTCATTATTCATACATATTATTTATATATGTGTCATATATATCCATGTATATATGTGGATTTTGGATAGGTAGAATACAAAACTCACTGTTTGCTGGATCTTGCCCCAATTTGTGAGACTGTATAGTACTTACTAGTTGAATACTCTCTCTTTGCCTCAGGTCCCTTATACATAGTACTAGAGCATTGTGCATGCAATATGATCATCAAGGGCTTAATTCTGATATTCCTTCACTAAGAAGAACCACTGAGATCTCTTTCCATCTGCACCTGTCCTTTTATTGTAAGGATGCCTTCCCTTCATCCTTTCAATTTTGAAGTTTTTACATTTCTCCTAAAGAACATGTAATAAAAGTCATTATGAATTCCTCCACCAGATATTCTATCTGAGCAATGAAAAGAAAAGGTGTTTTGGAAATACATAGGACTGTGCTTAATCTGTAAGTAATTAGGAAGAATTCAAATATTATTTCAACACGTGAACATGATATACCTCTTCATTTGTCTAAGTCTTCTTTTTGATTTTTAAATGTTTTTATTATTAGATATTTGCAGTATGTAATGATCACAGTTATCCTGGTGAGTTGGTACATGTACATAATGCATTTTAATTCTTGCACACCTTTTTTGTTTTTGTTTTTCATCTGCTACTCTTCTTCCTCCCTGCTCCTTCCAACTGTTGGTTTCCTTCCCATTTGCAGAAGCTATATAGTAGAGGGAGGGAATGAAAAAAATAATGAAACAAATTTCTCTTTTATAGTGTTTTTGTTTTGTTTTGTTTTCAGTATACAGAACACAATTTTAAAAATGTTTGTACATACACATTATATGATTTTTGTGCTTTTGGATTGACATTTTCAAAATGTGCAATTTTATTCATTAGTGATATATAGAAGTAAAATTTATTTTTATTTAAACTTGCAACTTTGCTAAATCCACATATTAGTTTTATCCATTTTTTGAATTATTTATGGAAGGCTTTTTCTATGTGTTATTTATTTATTTATTTTTGCTTATTGTACTGGCTAGGATTTTCAGCATTACGTTGAATGAAACTAGTGAGAGAAGAAAGAAATCATCCTTGCTTTGTTCTTAAACGTAAGGAGGAAACTTTTTCTTTTCTCATTACCATTGAAGGTGATGTTAGTTGCAGGTTTTCTTGGTAAATGTGTTTTTATTCAACTAAGAAAGTTTCCTTCTATTCTTAGCTTGCTGACAGTCTTAAAGAAATTTTGAAATTTGTTTTGTGCTTTCTATTCTTCTATTAATATAGTCATGTTTGATTTTTATCATCTGTAAATACAATAAATTGCATTAATTTATACCTGAGGATTGAACCAACCTTGCATTTCAAGTATGAATCTATCATATGGTGAACTGTCTTTTTATATATGACTATATTTGATTTCTTAATAGTTTGTTAAGGATGTTGGCAACTTGTTCATGAGATATTACTTTATTATAATTTTCTTCTTTTTCTTTCCCCTCTTCCTCTTCTTCCTCCTCCTCTACCTTCTCCTCCTTATTTTTTTTTTTGGTAATGTCTTTGTTTTATTTTAGGGTCATTGTGGTGCTAGCCTTGTAAAACAAAGTGGGGAATATTCCAAAAACTCATAATTTTTTGGATGAACTTATGGAGAATTTGTATTGCTTCTATTGTTGAAGCTATTGACTTTTAAATAGAGACAGTAGTATTAATTGTAAATATTAAAAATGAATGCATTATTCATCACTCTTACTTTATTGTGGTGACTCTATAGTTCAGAAATGTTAAATATTAATATGTTTTTGATCCATTTAATCAGAGTACCTCTAGTATTTTATCATTAAAAATATGATAAAATGTCATGAATAAAATATGATCTGGGTTTTATATTATCTATTACATTAAAATTATTTAAAAGTCCCACTTCGCAGAGGTCTGTTCTTTTTTTTTCTCATTCAGTTTATTGGTACATGTTAGGTATACAGCACAGTTACATTCATCATTAGGATCTTGTGCCTTTACATGACAGGTCTTGGTTCTCATTTTTTCCCTTTGTCCCTGCCCTCCCTTCACCCCTTCCTCCCTTCCCTATTTACAAAAACATTATTTCCATTTTTCATTTTCTCATATTTTTTTCTTTTCCCTGATTTCCTTTCCCCAACTCTTCCCACTTCCTGTACACCTCTAGCCCTTTTTTTTTCCTATTTCATATTGTCAATTATACCAGTAGGATCTTATTTACACTTTTAGTTTTTCACACCAGAGATACTATTCAGTATTTACACATGTGTGACTTATTTATTTCACTTAATAATGTAACCTCAATATGTATCCATTTTCATATGAATGAGTCTAATTTCTCATTCTTTATGGCTTGGTAGTATTCCATTTTATAGAAAAACCACATCTTGGTTATCCAGTCTCCAACTGATGGGCAAATGAGCTGTTCAATTATGAATAGATTTGTAATTCTACAAAATTACTTTCTAGCGTTTTCCACCTTTTTTGATATATCATTCACATAGATTAGCTATTGAAAGTAAAATTCAGTATTTGTTATTTGTTTTTACATATTCAAAGAACTATACAACCATTACCATTATCTAATTTTAAACTTTTCTCATGCCTTCAAAAGAAATATTATACCTAGTAATAAGCACTCATTTCCATCTCCATCTATTTCCTGGCTATCACTAATATACTTTTTGTTTTTATATATGTATCTGTTCTGTGTATTTTTAGTGTCTGGAGTTTTTCACTTAGAAAGTTTTTGAGGTTCATCAATGTTGCATCATCTATCAGTAAGTCATTTCTGTCTGTTTAGAAATAACATTTAATTGCATGGATTTATTTATTCATTTGTCAGTTGATGGACATTTGAGCTGTTTCTGTTTTTTGGTTATGCCGCTGTGAACATTCATGCATTCATGTGAATGTCACAATAGACATGCTTTTTGTTTCTCTTGGGTATATAACTGGAAGTGGAATTGCTGGATCATATTTTAACTCTATGTTTTATATCTCAAGGGATTTCCAGATTAAAGCACTTGGTTGGAAAAACTTAAATCCTTTTCAGCAATGGAGGAAGCTTCTAGTTCCATCTACATCCATTTTTTTTCCCTTGGTAATTATAGTCATTTTAGTGGATCTGGATTTATTTAGTTTTAATTTGCATTTCCTAATGACTAATGATGTTGAACATATTTTTTTAAACAGTGTCTCACTATATATTTCTGGCTCTCCTTGAATTCACTAGGTACCCTAGGCTGGCCTTGGACGCACAGCAATTCTCTTGTCCCAGCCTCCCAAGTGCTAGGATTATAGGTGTGTGCCACCATGCCTGGCCTTATTGAACATACTTTTTGCTTTTTTTTTTTTATATTGTCAATTATACCAGTAGGATCTTATTTACACTTTTAGTTTTTCACACCAGAGATACTATTCAGTATTTACACATGTGTGACTTATTTATTTCACTTAATAATGTAACCTCAATATGTATCCATTTTCATATGAATGAGTCTAATTTCTCATTCTTTATGGCTTGGTAGTATTCCATTTTATAGAAAAACCACATCTTGGTTATCCAGTCTCCAACTGATGGGCAAATGAGCTGTTCAATTATGAATAGATTTGTAATTCTACAAAATTACTTTCTAGCGTTTTCCACCTTTTTTGATATATCATTCACATAGATTAGCTATTGAAAGTAAAATTCAGTATTTGTTATTTGTTTTTACATATTCAAAGAACTATACAACCATTACCATTATCTAATTTTAAACTTTTCTCATGCCTTCAAAAGAAATATTATACCTAGTAATAAGCACTCATTTCCATCTCCATCTATTTCCTGGCTATCACTAATATACTTTTTGTTTTTATATATGTATCTGTTCTGTGTATTTTTAGTGTCTGGAGTTTTTCACTTAGAAAGTTTTTGAGGTTCATCAATGTTGCATCATCTATCAGTAAGTCATTTCTGTCTGTTTAGAAATAACATTTAATTGCATGGATTTATTTATTCATTTGTCAGTTGATGGACATTTGAGCTGTTTCTGTTTTTTGGTTATGCCGCTGTGAACATTCATGCATTCATGTGAATGTCACAATAGACATGCTTTTTGTTTCTCTTGGGTATATAACTGGAAGTGGAATTGCTGGATCATATTTTAACTCTATGTTTTATATCTCAAGGGATTTCCAGATTAAAGCACTTGGTTGGAAAAACTTAAATCCTTTTCAGCAATGGAGGAAGCTTCTAGTTCCATCTACATCCATTTTTTTTCCCTTGGTAATTATAGTCATTTTAGTGGATCTGGATTTATTTAGTTTTAATTTGCATTTCCTAATGACTAATGATGTTGAACATATTTTTTTAAACAGTGTCTCACTATATATTTCTGGCTCTCCTTGAATTCACTAGGTACCCTAGGCTGGCCTTGGAAGCACAGCAATTCTCTTGTCCCAGCCTCCCAAGTGCTAGGATTATAGGTGTGTGCCACCATGCCTGGCCTTATTGAACATACTTTTTGCTTTTTTTTTTTCTGGGTACCAGGATCAAACTCAGGATTTTGCACTTACCAGGCAGGCATGGTGCCACTGCACTACATCCCTGGCCTCATATTTTTTTATTTTTATTGACCATTTGTGTATCTTCTTTGGAGAAATTCTACTCTGATATTTTACCCATTTTAAAATTGTATTACTCTATGGTACCATTTGTAGCAAAAATATTTTTCAATTTTGAAGTCGAATTTATCCATTTTTTCTCTTAAGGTTTGTGATTTAGTGTAATACATAAAAGGTCATTGCCTGGCCCAAAGTCATGAAGGTTTACTCCGACATTTTAAGAGTTTTATAGTTTTGCCTTTTGTGCTCATACATTCGATCCATTTTGAAATAATTTTGTGTTTGATATGAGGAAGAGGCCCAAATTAATTCTTTTCTATGTAGGTATTTATTTTCCCAGCAATATTGCCAATAAAAAGCTATTAGACTATTGTTTTCTCCATTAAATTGTCTTGCATCTTTTGTTTAAAAATCAGTTGATAAACTTTAAAGGGATTATTTTTGGATGTTTAATCCTTATTCCACTGATATATATCCTCATCCTTATGCCTTTAATAGGTATCACATTGTTTTGATTACTTTAGCTGTGTAGCAGCCTATTGTTATGGCTTGTGTCTAGATGTTCCCTTAAAGTTTCACGAAGTCTTTTTCAGAGGTGGCTGAATTTAGAGTGTGTGATCCATTCATGGTGCAATTCTAGGCTTAAGGGCACTAGGATTAAGGGTGAGAATGCTACCTGCCCTAAATCATCTGGATAAAGGGGGCAGAAAGACACTGTTAAATTCCCTTGTTTGCTTTTTGCTATCTTACCCTGCCATGAACTGTTGCCCCTCTGCCATGTGCCACTCTGCCTTGGAGCCAGCTGATTATGGGTTAAAACCTCTGTAAACTGTGAGCTAAGTAAACCTTTCCCCCTTTAACTGTGGGTGCCAGTATTTTCTCTCAGCAACAACAGAAAAGTAACTAAGACACAAAATATGGAAGTTTAAGCTTTACAACTTTGTTCTTTTTAATGATTATTTTGGCTATTCTTCAAAAATTATTGACACAATGAATTATATTAATGGATGATTTGGCAACCAATCATCACTATTAAAACTATAAAGAAAACATTTTGACTATTTGGTTACAAATTTCCAAATATGATAAAATAGTGTAAATCAATTCAAAAGACAACATATAACATCTGCAAGTTATGTGAATGGCAATGGACCAATATGATTAATTTACAAAGTACAGTTTTGTGATAGGCTAATAGGAACATACTATACACCCAAATTTAGAAATGGTGTAGGATATGAACAGATAATTTATGACACAAGTTTGAATGGCTAATATGCTAACCTCTCCTTTCATACAACACTAATATGCTTAGATAAAAAGTTTAAAGTTATGATGATGCAGGAAATTAAACAATTAATTGCCTCTTTTAAATATTTCTGATAAGAAAGTTCATATTTTCTTTAATAATATTAATCTATGTTAGTAAACATTGTTAAAACAAAAATTCAGATCTTGTAGAAAATATTACACTCAAACCCTCTGATTACCTAATTTTACTATATGTATTAAAGATTTTCTTAGATTAATTGGCTCATAAATAAAATTCATTCTTTGTTATTTTGGTGAAAAACAGGAAAATATAATGTTTGATAACAGGTAAATATTAAAGTAAGTGCAATTTATCTATGCAACAAGATACTATAGAGACATTAAAAGAAGGAATGTGAGTTAAATTTACAAGACAAATGACTCGATATGGAGATATATATCTCATATGTACTTTTTGTTTTTATACAACTACAAATGCTTTCATTCTCATTTATTCCTTCAATTATGTTTAATCACATCTGAAGAAAGTCCTCATAATTTGGGATTAGAGGCCAACTAAAGCAATATTAAAAAATAAAATTGTTTGTTTTATGTTAAAGTATCCACATAATTGTATGGTCCTAATAATTATGAATAATATCATCACAAAGTTCTTTGTTTGGGGGTTTTACAGACCAATTCATTAAAAATTCTTAAAATATCAAAGAACTGACAAGAGAACTTGAAGGGTGGCCAGAAATCTTAAGGGAATTAAATGTGGACATTTCTTTTACCTAAAAGGTATTCTTGCTCATTTAGACTAGTGTTTAAACATTCAAACTATTGTTTTAATGTGAGTTATAGAGTACAGAAGTAAAAATAAAGGCCCACATAAGGTGAAGAGTCTAACAGGAGACAATCCAAGGTGGTTCTTGTCTGGTAGTTCCCCTAAGCACCTGATGAAAGTACAAGTATGCTATAGAGAAGGACTTGGATCATTGAAGAAAAAAAAATTCAAGTACAAAGACTACCATACTGCCAAAGACAACCAACCTTAAAGAAGGCAAATTGACATAAGAACCAACACAAAAATAAGCAAAAAAGAAAGTACAAAAAAAGAAACAGTCTTGCAAAGACTTCATATATTAGAATCTCAGACACAGCTCTAAAAGAGCCATGTTTCATATACAATACTTGAAGAACTAGAAGACAACTTTGAAAATAACTTCAAGTAATAGTATTCTATCAAAAACATCAAACATTTGATGAAAGAACCAAAGGAAAACTAAGAATGAAAATGTCCTAACTGACATGAAAATCCCAATGTTTTATCAGCAGAATAACCATAACTGAAGAAATAATTAGTAAACAGGAAGGAAAGCCAGAAGAAATAAGAGTGGTATGTTGTATTGAGTGACATGAAGGAGGGAAACAGAAACAAACACACAAAAAGAGTAAGAGATGAAGTGGACAAAGTGAAAAAGGTGAACAGCTTTGATGTGTCTCTAAGTGACGGCACAGAGGTAATATTAAAAGAAATAATTGCTGAGAAATTGCCAGAATATTGGAAAGATACCAAAGAACACTTCCAATAGACCCAATGAATCCCAATGTGATAAATAAAAATAAGACTATAGCTAGACACATCTTCGTAAAACTATAGAACACCAATGACAAAGAGAAAAATCTTAAAGGCACACAGAAGAAAAAAAAGATATATTATCTTTAAAGGAATAAGGGAGTCTGAAGTTGGCTTTTTAGTAGTAAAAAAAGAAAGCCCAGAAGGAAACAAATCATGGTTCTTAATTTTATGTAATAACTTCCAATCAAGAATTCCATACACAGGAAAAGTTTAAAAGATATTTTCAAATAATCAGAAATTGAGTTTCTCATTAAGAAACTTTTCTTACATGAAATTCTGAAAGGTGTTCATGCAGATGGAAAATGGGTCACAGATAGAAAGCTTAAGTATAAGAAAAAAACAAGAACTGAGAAAGCAAATTTGTAGTAAACATAAATGGGTTTAAATATAGTGTATTTGTGTTAAACAATAATAATATTGACCCCAGTGATATTTAAAAATAATTTCAAAACATGACAACATTAGCCTCTCCACTGGAGGGTATTTGGAGCAGCCTCTTATGGACCTGGGATGATTCTCTTGAGAAGGAAACTGTGAGGGTCACAAGAAGAGAAAACTGATCCCCCGCTTCAAGGCTGTCAGACTGAAGGTAAAGACAAATGTGTGCTTGAGAATAGCAGCAAAGTCAGCTTTTCTAGACTTCTCTTCACCAGGCCAAAGGATGTAGAGGATCCACATTCCTGGGCTAGTAGGGCCAGAGATATGAAAGCAAGAGAGGAAGCAATGAGGACACTCAAAGCACAAATGTTTTCCCAAAATGACTCATATCTGTGGATGGACTCCATGTTGACATTAAGGGTTAACTTTCTGTCTCACTTTTCCGACCACCTTGTACTCTACTATTGAGGCCGAGGGGTACTGGAGGAAAGACAGTCAACAGACAGACTGATGCAGTAGGGCTGAAGGGAGATGACATATCAGCAACACAAACATTCCTTTCAGAATCTGGCTAGCTATGAGTGTGAAAATGTCTGCGTGAGCTCAGCCCCAGATCCTAAGGAGGTGCAATGTTAAGGCTGATGACACAGAGTCAGTTAGGAGCTCTGACTGCAGTGTCCCCAGAACAACTCCACCCCTCTGCAGGCATGGGAGGCCAGAGAGGCTCTTACTGACATGGTGACCAGAGCTTCATCTCACTTCTTGTGGTCTCCAGTTGTGGATAAAACTGAAAGAGTTGATATGAAGTGATTCCTACTTAGAGTTCATCTAGTTTTGTTGGAAGTGTGTTGGGCTGTGTTGGGGAAAGCACTTTGCTCTAACGTAGATAATCTGATTACTCCACCCTCTCCTTCAGGTCACTGAACTCCTTGAAGCAGGAATAGCATTTTTTAATTTTTGTTTCACAGAAAAGATAGACAAGTGATATAAAGTACCAAGTAAGTGTCAACATCAGCTTTCATAAAAGTGAATAAACTCTTCTTAAGTGTTGATAATTGAAATTTTTGCATTAAAATTTTATTCTATGTAGAATTTCTGGCATCCTTATTTCCTTTATTTGTTTTTAGTATTGCTTGGGGAAGTCATCTGGCATTATCATAATTTGGAGAAAAATTGATATCTTTTGGTTTTCCATGTAATCACTTACTAGAATTAGAAAAATCTTTTGCACTAGGATTTTTTTGTATCAGCAGAGGAATGGGTGGGCTGGTTCATCAGTTTTAATCTAACAAAACTAGGCAGTTCAACCTGTCAATGTTAATGTATATTCAAAAGCCAAATTCAAAAATTTTTCACTGGAGGAATTTGAAAACTATTATTGAGTTATCAGCCAAGAAAAAAACCTGATGGTACTACCAAGAAGGAAAATAATACCATTAGGCTATTACTTGGAATACTCCTGTTCCATTCCTAAGAGTTGAAAGCTAATACATTCTGAAGGTCTAGGGGAAGAAAAAGAATATTTTTGTTGGCAGAAAACATAAGTGGGTGGTTTAGAGGACACCACTCTTCCTAGTAACAATTCTACAAATGAGTTTATTTTCTTCTTATTTAATCTCAAATGATCAGGCCATCAACAGCATATATGTGGTTTCTCAGGAACATTAAGTACTAGTATTGTTGGTAGAGTAGTTCACAATTTAACAGTGTCTTGTCTTAGAGTCTTCAGCTGTAGATAAACACAGGAGATGAGTTTTGTTATGGAATTTGCTCCTTTAATTGTCCTCTGGTTACAAAGTGAATCTGGGTAAAGATAATGAAGATTTAGAAGAAAGATACTGTAATTCTAAACATCAAAAAGCAAAATCTCAAAAGCAAAGGTATTAAGAAGAAAAGAAAGAGCTTGATCTTGGAGATTTAAATGAAATAACTCTCTGTCTTACTGAATCTAAAACCAAGGAATTATTCTCTGAACATTATGTGATGGTCAGGAAAATGTGCTTTTAACTCATGAAACTAACTCTTGGCCTGAAACAATTTGTGCAGATGAAATAGATTTTGGAGGTAAAATATCATAACTTTATTTTAAATCAGAGGACAAGCAGGGCCAGAGATTTTAAATGACATACGTACTAAGTGCTCCAGTTATGTTCAGAACCTAGTTTTCCAGTCCATTACTTCATTCATAGTACTTGCCGATTTTCTACTTCACAGAGACAGTTCAGAACACTGCACAGATTAAAATGAAAAAGTACCATGGCATTTATTCTCTTAAAAGGCTGAGAGAAGTGAGACAGATAGGTGCTGGAGTGGTTAAACAAAGGCTTTGATAGGCTGAATTTATGTGACTTTCTAGCTATATAACCCAAAGGAAAATTTTAAATCTCTTTAGGCCTAAATTTCCTTCTCTGTGAAATGGGAGTAATGATATTTAAGTGAGATCATGGATGCGGAATGCCAAGCACTGTCTGGCATGCATCATCTTGGTATGTGATGGCCCTGAACTTGGTTCAGTATAGATGTCTTTTAAGCAAATTAAGGATGACTGGCCAGTCAGTAAAACCAATGAGTAATGATCATTAGAGGTATGGAGCTCAGTGTTCCATGAGATGAAAACATTTTCCTCATAATACTCAGGGTAAAATAAACAAAAAACAAAAACAAAGACCAAGAAAACTTAACCATAGGCCTCAGGTCTCCTTCCTCATTCTGTTGGGCATTGTATCATATGATCTATTTGCTTAATCTCAGTTAATACTCACAATGACCTGCTATTTGAATTCCATTTTAAAAAATGCGTGCAAAAAGGTTCAGAAAAGTTAAACAATTTGTTTTTGGACATTGAAGAGCACCAAAATTGAAGTTGGTTCTATTTGACTTCAAATTTTATGCTGAGACTCTTTCCACAGAAAGAACAAGGACTGAATCATCCCTTCTATATCCTGTATGTATTCATTTGCCTAAACATGCCTATTCCTGATAAATTTAGATAGGTGAGATTGCATTAAAACATCTTTAAGGAAGTTTTTCACCCAATGCTGTGTTACACTTCTTTTGACTTATGAACAGAGAGAGTGTCATAACTTTGGCTTATATCTGTGAGTTACCCAGAAACATAAATTTACTTTTTACTATATTTTTATGTTCTTCATATTTTCTTTCTTGAATTTTGTACATTCTTCCTACTTGTCTTCACTAACAATGGTGATGGATTTAGACAGAGAATCAAAGAGAAAATAGTCTTATCAATTATTTGGATTTTTCTAATTCTCCCAACATCTGACTCATGTAGCCTAAACATATAGGTAATTAACCAAAGCTGCATCTACTCACATGGCAGCCAAATTGTAATTGATCTTTTCAGACAAAGCAGTCAGCTGTTGTTCCAGAGTGACTGAGATCTTTTTGACCCTTGCCAATTCCACTACTGTGTCTTTGAAACAGAGGCAGATAAGCTTGATTAAGTTGATTCTGAAGAGGCCTCATTTCTCTCCTTTGGGTCATGTTTTGATCTCTGCCATATAAGCAGAATTTGAATTTTAATGTTTCCATATAGGAGTCTGAGTGATGTGACCAGCAAGCTATTCTTCCAGTTGGGGTTTTCTGCTTATCCCCACCCCAGGAATGCTGTAGAGCTCTGTCCTTCCTCTCAGTACTTGGGCATTTTGTCTTCCAACCTCTGGCCTATGATTTAAAATCTCTCACAATCCACTTTTAACCCATTTTTTCATACTATGAAAATTTTTCCATCTTCTACAGGTCCCCTTCACTGCCTGCCTTTTCTGCCATTTTAATCTGTAATGATAAATCTTAACAGAATTCTTTTTCTCTCTTTATGAATCTCTGAATTGACATTAGAGTAAAAATATTTTATTTTTGAATAACTCCTGAAAATTCTCAGCCCCTTTGTTCTGCTTGGATATGAGCACTCTGTCATTTCTTTGCAGTCCTCAGTTTTATTTTCATTCTGGCATCCTCGAAAATGATGGCATCTCACTTAGCATGAAGATCCAGAAGCTTCTGTATTCCTTTGCCAGCCAAGTGCAAAGAAACTCTAATTCCTGCAACATTGCTGCATCTGGACAGATCCTTGAAGCACTCAAGCTGTCTGCCATGTTTCTTCTCCATATTTTTACTAGCAAAGCCTTGTATTCCCTTTGTCCTGCATTTTGCTTCCCCCAGACAAGAGCCTTGTGGCTTTTTGTACCATAACTTGCATTCCTTGTTATTTGGTCAGTTGCTTCCAGAATATTTACAGCCAGCCTTCTGGTTCTGGCACCCTGGTTTCAGTGGTACCTATGGCCTGGCTGTTTTTCCTTAACATGAGCTCATGGCATGTAGCCATGGTGCAGTAGAAAGAGCATTAGGTGGAGGGGTAAATGTCTGTGTGATATTGCGCATGTTAGAGCAACACTTTGGGCCTTTGTTTCTTCCTTCTAAATACATAGACTGGATCAAATTATCTTTAAGGGGACTTTCCTGCTGGGGAGACATGCTGTGAAGTGTTGGGCCCTTTTAAGAGCTCTGGAATGTACTGCTCAGCAGAAAATTAGTTGAATTATTTTGTGGTAGTCCATGATGATAACATTCCCAATGACCTTGATTTCCTGACCAAGCAGATGGATTGTTTATTTCAAAATTTTTGTTAACGCCACTTTGACATACCCCGAACAAGTTAACCAACTTGATTTGCTGCCATCTCCAGCCTGTTTGTATTAGTTGGCCTATCCCCAACTGATGAAGAAGGGCTTCTTTTCAAAAGCCATTCATTCATTTACCAAAGGTCTATACTAGATGTTATCTATATCCTTGAAGAATTTGTACTTAAGCTAACTTAGTTTTATTGATTAAAGTCTGTTTAGAAACAGGATATATTGGGGCTGGGGATTTAGCTCAGTGGTTCAGTGGCCTGCCTGGCAAGTGCAAGGACCTGAGTTCAATCCCGGTACCAAAAAAAAAGAAAAAAGAAAAAAAACAGGGTCTATTTTTGTCTGGGTTTTCTAAGTATTGCTTTTGAAGCTGAATTTTGCCTCCTTGTATTATTTTAGGAAGTAGAATTGATTTAAAAATAATAAGAAAATTTATAAAAGCTAAATTTGGGGGTGATTCTCCTGATAAGACTAGCTCTGGTTCCGATGAAAATTCTTTTTATTTGGCTTGGTGGGGCCAATAATTAAGGTTTCCTTGGGAATATTGACCTCACTTGGATATAAATTATTACCCTTTAAAATGATGCTTTCTATGATTGATATCTTGAGAAACTGGCAAAATAGGTATTTGATTCCAACATTAAGGAAAATCAGGTGTTTTCCTTTCAGATAGATTTTTCTTAAACTTCTTCATAAATAGAAAAGGGAGCTCAGTAGAAAATATGTGTGAAAACAAACACTGAGGGCAAGGCCTCATTGTCATTATTATTTAAGGTGCTGTGATTCAGCAGAGGAGAAACAAAGTGGTCCAAAATTGCCTGCTAAGTGATTAATTGCTCTTATTTAGACAGAGGCTGACCCACAATTTTGTACCCATCAACTCATTCGGAAGACCTACTTCCCCTCTTGAGAAAAAAAGGGATATTTAGAATGGTGACCTATATAGTATGGTGAAACTTTGAGAGCGAGAAATGATTTTTACAAGCCAGCAACACATTTTTAGGGAGTGTAACTTTGACTTTGAAGGAAATTGCTCAAACTAGAGATAGAAAAGAAATGAGGTAGCTTGAAGGATTTCAGGTGAAAAGTACATCCTGTCCAAGTAGAGAGCAAGAATATAAGCATAAGATAATTATCTGTTTACAAAATTAAGGCCCACACAGCACTTCTTCCATTCCGCTATCTGTGGTCAACTTATCTCGTCTTCCTCTCAGGTGAGATTTCTCCACTTCAGGCCCACCAGCAGTTAAATTTAGACTCCTTCCTCTTGGCCTTCATCTTCATCTTTTCTCCGCTGCTGCAAGGTTCTCCTTGTTTCTAGTCCTTGTTTCAGCTTACCTTTTCCTATAAGACCTCTGAGGACACCCTTTCAAACAACTGCCTTACTTGGATTTTCACTCATCTCCTCCTCTAGATTTTCAATTCTTGGAGGGATCAAACTATCACTCTTCTTTATCTTCCCTTACCACATTTAGTCCTATTTACCCTGTCTTTGGAACAGTTAGTTGGCAATATTTTTGACAGAATAACAGACTTCTGACCAGAGCAATTTAGTTTCAGCAAGATAGAATCCCAGGCTACTCATGCCCACCTGTGGAAAGCAAAATACATTTTGAGGGATGACATTTGATCCTTCCCCATAGTCTTAAAATACAAAGGAGTCTAAATTTTGACCAAGTTTTAGGTTACTTACAGAAAAGCTTTCCACTTCAGTGATTTCAGAAATTGAATGGATTGTTCTTTGTGTCATAAAGAATTCATTTTTAAGATGCTGATGGCCTCAGCTCTGGCTCACTGCCAGCTTCAGGAAGTGTGGCTCACAAGTCATCAAGGCCTGTGCATACTCTGCATTCTTTGGGTAATGCAATTCTGGACCCAAATCGATTCCAGAAGTCTGATCTTCTGAAAGGGGCCAACACTCTGAGCTTGTTGAACATCCCCCTCTGGGCTCCCCCTGCCCATTACCTCAATCAGCCTGGAAGGGTTAAGCAGCCAGTCAAGGAGCTAAGCGAGCAGTTTGGTGAGACCAAAGTTACGGGGATCTGAACAAGTTGATGAGTTTGGCAGCTTGTGTTTGAAGAATTTGTTTCATGTTTTGGATAAAGTCTGGGAATTTATCCTTCAAAATTCCTTAGATTTAGTAACATGTCAATGCACTGTGTTAATGCAAGGAGTTTTTCTTTTTTTCTTTTCTTTTCTTTCTTTCTTTTTTTTTAAGGTTAAAAGCCGCCTTCCTTTTTTAAGTATGAGTAATCCATCCAAATCCTGCCTAAGGGAACAAAAGGGATGCCGGTAATTTTCTCTTTCACAAAATGCAGAGACTTCCTCTCTGTCCTCTCCAAGTACCATTCTATGAACTGAAGGGAAATTACACTCCTCACCATTGAAAAAGAGATTATGCAAAATGAGTAGGTAATGCCAATTGCCATAATACAAATACAAATACCAGCTTAATTCCTTGCATCAGAGAGCCCTATGCCTTTTCTTTTCAGACGTGGGTGTATATCCACATCTGCCTTTTTAAAAAATAAAAATTCTGTTATCTGGTATTTTGAAGAACTTACACGGAATAGAATCCTTGGTAGGAACATCATAGCTCAAGCTCTGTGCCCCAGATCTTTCTAAACTCTTCTCTTTTCCCTAAATATAAAACATCTCCATTGAATTACCTCTACTAAGGCATCAAAATTCAAGGATTACTTCTTGATTAGTCCTACTTCTTGATGACCTGAGAAAGGTTATTCAATTTTTCATTCCTTCTTTATACATATACACAACCACTTTCAGTGTTGTAAGAGGTCAAAAGCCTCTTCTATTTCCATCCCAGACATTAGGCAGCTCATGAGCCTCTGTGTACTCAGTGGAATGTCTCAGGGGTTCATGCCAGGACCACAACAAGGCAGAAAAGCTTGGAGCAATTCTTTGGTAGAACTCTGTTAGAGCTTGGCTAACAGAAGGAAGCCTGGCAACCCAAAAGGAGTGAGTTTAAATTTTTTGTTTGAGGCAAAATTCCTATTCTGCTGTTTCATGGTTGATGTCAAGTCAGTTGCACTGCTTCTGAGGAGGGTGCCGAGGTTTGGAAGGAATGATGGGTATCACATGGAGGCCAGCAGAGGGGTGCCTATTGGTCCTGGATTGTTTAAATATTGATTTGTAAATTAGTTAATTTACAGCTTTGACGGAACTTCTCTTCTGCAATAGACCTGTGCAAATGGATGGGGATAATTGTAAATTTGAATTGTTCCCTGTCCTCAAGATAAATTTATTTTTCCTGTGTATAGATAGTTGAAAGTTAGCATTATAGCTTTATAAATCAACAGAAA
Organism: Fukomys damarensis; assembly: GCF_012274545.1. Lineage (NCBI taxonomy): Eukaryota > Metazoa > Chordata > Mammalia > Rodentia > Bathyergidae > Fukomys > Fukomys damarensis. The sequence goes on from NW_022900928.1 coordinate 69,394,184, forward strand.
TATGGGCTTTTTCTATGTCCTTCCATAGCTTCAGGCTCTACCTTATGATCCAAATATATCTGCTTGTGCTCCAGACATCACAGCCTCAGCTGACCAGCTGAAAGGAGAAAGAGTCCTTCCTAATAAACACAATGGGGAGCTAACTCCTCATTGGATAGAAATTTGTAACACTGTCACATCCTGCTCCAAAGGAAGCTGCGAAATACAGTCTATATTGAGAATTGAATTAGATATTTGAGTGACAGTTTTTTTAGTCCCTAAAACAAGAAGATAATTTCAATCTCATATGATTATTATAAGCATTAAATAATGTCATGACTTTAGATTACTTAGCACCTAGCTTAATTAGTTGCTCAATTCGTAATAATGGCTGTTTTCACAAGATGTGGTTGAGGGATAAAGAGAGTATCAATCACATCTGAGAATATCAGTAAAAGATCCATAGAAGTAATCACCTACAGCTAAAATGCTGATAATTATATGACTCTATTGTGGTTTTTATGTAGGTAAAACCCACATCTCAAACTAGAACTCTAACAGTTGGCAATATCATTTCTTATTTACTTTCTCACTTCTTCTTTGGGAGTCTATTTACCAATACATGTCAACTAGCTACTCAGCACTGCCCTTTTACGCCTATAGCTATCAGACTGCTCACCACCTTACCATCTTGTGCCTAGGCTCATATCATAGCTTCGTAGTTGTTTGCCTATCTCCAATTTGTCTTTGTTTATTTTTCTCAAAGCCTTCCCTCCACCCTCTACCCTAAGAATGAACTCTAATGCTTTTTCTGAAAAAATAGTTTCATGTTTTAAATTTAAATATAGGATCCATGTTAATTTTGGATAATGTGAACTTTAGGTTGAAGTTAATTGTTTTGCTTCTGCATAAATGTTACAACATCATTTGTTTAAAAATAAAGCTATCTTTCCTCCAATAGAATACCTGTACATCTTATCAAGAATTAATTAGCCATATTTGTATAGGTCTGTCTTCGAGTTCTTTATTATGACTTATCCCTTTAGCAATACCCAATGTCTTGATATGTATCTATATAATGGGTAAAAGAAGATCAAGTTATCCCTCTATTTCTACTAATATTTTTACATCTATTTTGTTTTTTGCAGTTCTTTTGCTCTTTAAATATAACTTTTCACATCAGCTTGTCTATATCTATGAAGAATGCTGAGGTTTTGATTAGAATTTCTTTAAGCCTGTAGATCTATTTGGGGAAGATTGACACCATTACTATTATATTAGTCTGCTTTTCATTATTCTAATGAAATAGGGGAGGCAGCTAACTTTATAAAGAAAAGTGGTTTATTTGGTTCACAGTTTTGGAAATCCAAGGGCATTGTACCCAAATCAGCTTAGTTCTAGAAAGGGGCATTTTGACTGTGTGATGTCATGGTAGATAGCAATGACACTAGCACAAGTGGCAGTAATCAATTACATTTGACACAGGAAGCCAAAGAGCATTGAATTGGACTATCCTTGGGCATTTATAAAAACTTTATCATGAGAACCACTAAGGGGTTACATGAGAATTATCTTAATCCTTTCTGAGAGTGGGTCCCCAATAACTTCCCCTAGGACTTACTTCTGGTAGGTCTGAGAAGTTCATATCAACCAAGCTCCCAACACAAGTACCATTACAGGACAAAACACATCCAAACCTGAGAAACTATGTTGAGTCTTCCAGTCCCTGAACACACTATATCTCTTCATGTATTTAGATGGACTTCTTTCATTCACACTTTACAGTTTTTAGCATATAGCTTCTGTACATGGCTTATTGGATTTAGGCTAAGTCGTCCAGATTTCATTCCATTATGGCATTAATTTTACTTTCTAATTTCCATTAGTAGCTTACAGAAACATTGTTGAATTTTGTGTATTGATCTTGTATCCTATGAACTTGTTAAAGTTCTTATTAGTTTTGTAAAATATTTGCAGATTACTGGAGTTTTCTATGTAATCTTGTCAACTGAAAACATGGGCAATTTTATTTCTCCCCTTATGATCTCTGTGTTTTTTATTCCTTTTCCTAAATTATATCACTCGTTTAGGCTTCTGGTACATAACAAACAGAGGTATGAGAGAGGCCATTCTTGTCTTCTACCTGTTCTTCAGGGAATGAATCCTATCTTTTACAGTTAAGTGTGATGTTAGTTCCAGATTAACATCTACTCTTCCTCTGGGCTGAAGAATTTAATTATATTCCTAGTTTACTATGAATTCTTATTATGAAGTAGGCATTGAAATTTATCACCTACTTTTTTCTGCCTCCATTTCTAGACCATTAACTTAGTTGAATAATACAGCCCATGATAAAAAACCTATATCTTTTCAGGCATGACTAGGTGATGGTGAATACAATGGTTTTACCTGATAGGTTTCACAGAGGAAAGCTATTTTCTTCATGTAAGACATTGCCAATGCACTGCCCTTTTGAAGAGAGTTTCAGCCAAGGTTTCAGCTCCCTCCTCCCTACTTCTGGTCAGCAACCTTCATATATTGTGCTTACATTACTAGCCAAGGTGTCTTTATTCCTTGATCTACCTGAAGCTTTGAGCTAAGGCCCTCTTGAGGGGCTTCTACAAGTCCCTTTATGGAGAAAGGAGGAAGAAACATTGAAGACAATTTTCCCTATTCTTACTCAGCACCCAGTCCATTTTCACACCCAGTCATTTCCCCTCACACTGTCCTCATATTAGGGTCCATAAAACTGTTAGACCCTTTTGTTTGGGGATTCCTTACATTGAAATGACTCACATCTATGCTGATCAACCTGGCCCTGACCCTATATGACATTCCATAGAATAAGTGGAACATATTGGAGTGGGAGCATTCTTTTGGTTTAGAGTCTTGCTTCTACTATCATAGTAAGTGACTAAAGATTTAACTATTTCATTTTTGATTCATTGCTTTAATTTGCTTTCTCTAGCACCAGATAGCTCAGATTTTCTCTCTCTCTTACCTTAGCTGATGTCCTTATAATGATAGATTACATTAATGGATTGTCAAATACTGAATCAGTCTTGCATTCCTGAAATAAATCCCATCTGGCAATGGTGCACTACTATTTTTATACATTTTTGGATTTAAATTATTATATTTTGGTGAATGTTGTTACATCTCTGTTCAAGAGGGACACTGACTTATAATTTTATTTCTTTTAAAATTATGAATTCACTATCTCTAATAGTATAAAATTACACAAACTATTATATCTTGTATAAGTTTTGATAGTGTATTTTTTTGAATAAATGGTTAATTCCATCTAAATTGTCATATTTATGTGTGCAGAGTTATTTGTTACATCTTCTTATCATTCTTCTAATGTCTATTAGGTCTGTAGTAATACCTCCTCTTTTAGACGCAGTATTTTTTATATTTTATAATCTTTCTAGTCTTTCTGGATGTTTGTTAGTTTCACTGATCTTCTTGAAAGTATTTATTTTAGGTTTGACAGTTTTCTCTTTTGTTATAGTTTCTTTTTGTTCTATTTTAAATTATATTGATGTCTGCCTTTACCTTTATTTCCTTTCTTCTGCTTGTTTTGAATTTATTTTGTTTTTTCTAATCTACTCTTCTTTGCCAGTAATGGAGAATTAACTTTTGCACTGAGCTACATCCCCAGCCTATTTTTTATTTTGAAATAGGGTCTCTTTAAGTTGCACAGTTGAACAGGCTGTGTTCAAACTTGTAGTGCTCCCTTCTCAGTCACCCAGAGTGCTGGGATTGCAGGCATGTGCTGTTAGAATTTCAGATTAATTTTACATATTTCTTCTATTGCAATATAAGTACTTAGTGCTATAAATTTCTTTCTCCATATTACTTCAGCTGCATTCCACATATTTTAATAATCCCGTATTTCACTTCAATGCAGTTTAATATATTTTTAAAATTTAAATTTGTTTTGAGATTTACTGTTTGATCCACAGATCATTTAGAAATATATTATTTAGTTTTCAAATTTTTATTTTTCTTCTATTGATTTATGCTATGATCAAAGTAGTATAATATAGTTTATATGATTTCAATTCTTTTAAATTTGTTAATTTAAAAAATGTCCAATGAATATTTAAAAAGTGTGCATCTTGCTGTCTTCAATGGAGTGTTTACAAATGTAAATTTGATCATATTAGTGAAAGATATTTTTCAGTTATTCTACCTCCATGTTGACATTTCATTTAATGGCTCAGTTACTGAAAGAGGAATTCTGAAGTCTCCACTATATTTGTGAGTTTTTCTATTTCTTCATTCAGTTTTGGTTTACTTTGCTTCATGCACTTTGCAGGCCAGTGTTTTGGTTATTAAGCATTTAAAGTTGTCATTCCGTTTAAGTAAATCGACTCTTTTCCATAATGCCTGTACTAATTTACATTCCCACCAAATATGTAAACAATTTTATCTTCTCTCTCCATATCCTCACCAGCACTTGTTATTTTAAATCTTTTTAGTAATAGCTATTCTTGCTGTGGTAATTTATCTTATTTTGGTTTTGATTTGTATTTATCTGATGATTAGTGAAGTTGAGCATTTTCTGATTTCCTTGTTTGTGTATTTTTGGAGAAACATTTAAATAAATCTATTGAACATTTTAAAATTAGGGTATTGGTTTTTCTTTGAGCATAAAGTTTTAAAAAATTCCTTGTATATTGTGGACATTAATCCCTTGTCACATATGCTGTTTGCAAATATTTTCATCCATTGTATTGGTTGTCTCATTACTCTAATAATTGTTTCCTTTATTGTACAGAAGCCTTTTAACTTGATGTAATCTCATTTGTTTATTTTTGCTTTTGTTTCCAGAGTTTTGGAATCTTGGCCAAAAATAAAATCTTGTCTTGCTGATGTCCAGAAGTATTTCAGTTATGTTTTCTTCTACATTTCATAGTTTCAGTTATGTTGGAACTTTAAATGTATTTGAGTCTTTTTAACCAATAAGAAATAGGGATTTAGTGTCATTTTCTTCATGAAGCTACCCAATTCTCCCAGCACGACTTACTGAAAGAGCTGAACTTTCTTCTGTGTGCGTTCTTCACAAGTGTGTAGAAAATCATTTAGCTCTAGATGCGTGGATTTATTTCTAGTCCCTCTATTGTGCTCCTGTAGGTTATATTTCCACGTTTTAGGCCAAACCACACTATTTTGACTGCTACAGCTTTGCAGTATATTTTTCAAATCAGGTAGTATAATGTCTCCTGTTTTATCCTTTTTCTTTGTAATGGCTTTGATGATTTAGGATTTTTTGTTATTGTCATATACACATTTTTTAAGATGTTTTTACTGGTTTTGTGAAGAATATTATTGGCATTTTGATGAAGATTGCATTGAATCTATAGATCATGTTGGATAATATGGTCATTTTAGCACTAATAATTCTCACAGCCCATAAACCTGTGCATTTCAAGTAGCATAAAAACCTGTGTAATATCTAAACATTAATGAAACTCTGGGAATTTAGGATGATATAAATTATGGGTAACACTATGGTTGTAGAAAAATGAATTAATATTGCAAATATATCACTTATTTATAATAATTCATATTATAATATAAAATCCCTTTCTACATGCACTGAATTAAAATTAATTGAATTTCTAGTAAGATATTTTGAAAATAATCAACAAAATTAAATAATTGTTAATATTTAAAATTAAAGATTCATGAATAAATGATTCCAACTAGGTAAATTTCATTTTTAAAAAGAGCAAAGACATATAACTATGATAAGACCTACTTGATATAAAGACATACTGCAAGGAATGGAAATTTAAAGTAAAAGTGTGATACTGGTAGAAAAATAGACAAAATTTCATTAAATATAAACCATGTATATAGAGAAATGATATGTTATGAACATATGAGCAAAATCAATGGAAATTATTGATTGTAATGGATAGTACAGGGGCCAGGGATGTAGCTCAGTGGTTCCAGCACCTGCCTTGCAAGTGTAAGGAACTGAGTTCAATCCCGCTACCAAAACAAAACAAATAGAATGGATAATACAAGGTAAAATTTCTCACTCTGTACAGAAACAAAACTTTTCTTTTGCTTCTTGCCACTTTCAAAAGGAAATGAAAGATGAATTAAAGACCTAAATGTAGTAGATAAAGCTATAAAACTAGTTTAAATGTAAGAAAATTCACAGTCTATTTTTTTATGACTTTGGAGTAAGGAAAGATTTTTTTAAACAAGACCACAAAAGCACAGCCCAAATAGTGGAAGGTTGGCTGATTTAACTGAATCATTTAGAAAAGATTTGGCAGCTTTCTATAAAGTTAAACATATGATTATCGTGTGACCTAACAATTTCACTCCTTGATATTTATCCTGAATAAGTTAAAACATATGTCCATACAAAGACATCTCTGTTAGTGTTCTTAGTGCCTTATTTATAAAGGCTCCAAATTATAAAACTTTTTATGTACATCTGCAAAAAATTGATGAAAACACTAATATACACAACATAAATATAACTAAAATACCTGATGCTCAGTGAAATAAATAATACCAAAGCATAAAGACAACACGATTTCATGTACATGAAATTCTAGAATACATTAAACCAATCTAAGTAATAAAAAGCAGATCAATGGTTCCTGCAGCCAGAGGCAAAGGTAGAGCATTGACTTTTTTTGTTGTTGTTTTATTTTGTTTGTTTTTTTTTTTTGGTACCTGGTATTGAACTTGGGTCTTTGCGCTTGCAAGGCAGGCCACCAAACCACTGAGCTAAATCCTCAGCCCCTAGAGCATTGACTTTTAAAAATATGAGGGAACTTTTTGAAGCAATGGTGATTTTATGGGCAATTTAATTTCAAATATTATTAACCTTCATACTTTAAAGATATATTTAACTGTATGTAAATCATAGCTCAGTGAAGGTGATTTTAAAAGAAAAAATTTGAAGCAAAATATGTGAATGTGATTATATCAAAATATATTATTATGGTTCTATAAATGAAACCATACACAAGACTAGTAGAAATATTGGATCATATTGTTGACAGATTAAGAGAAGATATTTAAATTGCAAAAAGTTATGAGATTAATATATAGAATAATTAAGTTATCCAAGAACATTGCTTATCAGCATTAAAAGTGAAAAACTCAATACATAAGGTGGGAAAAGTAATGCATTGGCAATTCATTGTGGAAAAACTTCCAGGAACTAACAAGCAGTGCAAAGAAATGCTAATTCTCACTAATTAAAAAAATCAAGACAAAAAATACAAAACCAGTTTTAAGCAAGGTAAAAATTAGAAACTCATTTAATTCTAACATTTAATCACAATGAGAGAAATTAAACTTTGTTATCTTAGTAATAAAGCCTAGAGTAGTTTTTATAGTGATAACAGTTATAAATATGCATGCACCCAATCTAATTTCATAAAAGAAACAGTACTGAACATAAGGGATCAGTTAAACATCAACACAATTATAGTTGGGGACATCAATGCCCCAGTATCACAAATAGATCAAGTAGAAAAAAAAAATCAGTGAATATCAGAGTCCAACTGCACCTTTAAACAAATGGATATAATTGATATCTATAGTGTTCCAAACAATAGAATATACATTCTTTGAAGCTGCACATGGAACATTCTCCAAAATAGACCACATACTACCTCTTGCTTTAGTACATAGAAAATAATTTTCAGAGTTTTCCCTTGCATATTATCTGATCACAGTGCAAGGAAAACTAGAAATGAGTGCCAAAAGAAACCACAGAAATTATGCAAAAACGTGGAAATGAAACAATACAGTCTTGAATAATCGATTGATCACAAAAGAAATTAAAGAAAAACTAGATAGTTCCCAGATTCAACATTAATGCCCTTACAATATACCAGAACCTATGGAACACAATGAAAACAGTCCTAAGAGGGAAGTTTATAGCTCTGAATACTTACATCAGAAAAAACCAATAACCCTAAAAGAAAACAGAGTTAGGCCAAATAATGGCACACTTTAAGGTTCTAGAAAAACAAAACAAGTCAAATCCAAAGCTAGTGAAAAGAAGGATATTATAAAGGTTGGAGTAGAAATGAATGAAATTGACAATAAAATACAAAAAAGAACTGGTTCTTTGACAGAATAAACAAAATAGATAAGTCCTTAGCCCATCCTATCAAAGAAGAGAGAAAAGACTCAAATCAGTGCAATTAAAATGAAAATGGGAAAATTACTTTGGATATCACCGAAACCCAGAATATCAAAACAAAGCTAGATACATCTGGGTTTTAAGGTATATTACAAAGCTACATTGAAAAAAGAGCATGATAGTGGCAGAAAAACAGATGCATAGACCAATGGCACAGAATAGAGGATGCAGAAATAACCCCGGGTACATTCAGCCATCTGATTTTTGACAAAATGACCAAAAACATGCTGCAGTAAAGATAGTGTCTTTCATAAATGGAGCTTTAAAAACTGGCTACATACACGCTAATGATTAAATGTAGCCCCATATATCTTACCATTTCCTAAACTAAAATAAAAATGGATCAAAGACAAAAGTGTTTAAATAGACACATTGAACCTGCTGGAAGATAAAATAGGTATAACTCTTTTTTTAAAATTGAGTTTATTGGTACATTTTAGATATACAGAACGGTTACAATCATTGTTGGGATTTTGTACCTTTACATGACAGGTCTTGGTTCTCATTTTTTTCCTTTGTCCCTGCCCTCCCTTCACCCCCTTCTCCCCTCCCCATTTACAAACACTTTATTTCCATTTTTTCATTTTCTCCTATTTTTTTCATTTCCCTTACTAGAGTGGCTTTGTAGTATAGTTTCAAATTGGGAATTGTTATACCCACTGCCATGTGTCTGTTGCCTAGGATGGCTTTTGCTATTCTAGGTCTCTTATGGTTCCAAATGAATTTTTGGATTCTTTTTTCTAGTTCTATGAAATATAGTGTTGGCACTTCAGTTGTCATTGCATTGAATCTGTATAGCAGTTTTGGTAGTATGGCCATTTTCACTATGTTAATTCTTCCTACCCAGGAGCACGGGATACCTTTCCATTTTCTTATATCCACTTCAATCTCTTTTTTCACAGTGCTACAGTTTTCAGTGTAGAGGATTTTGCTTCTTTTGTTGGACTGATTCCTAGATACTTCATTTTTTTAGATACTTTTGTGAGAGGAAATTTTCCCCTAATTTATCTCTCAGTGATTCTGTCATGTTTGGACAAGAAGACTATTGATTTTGGGATGTTCACCTTGTATCCAAGTACTCTGCAAAAATGTGTCAATTAAGTCTAATTAATTAAGAGTTTTTTGGGTTTTCATTGTAGAGTATCGTATCATCAGCAGATAATGACAGTTAAACTTCTTCCTTCCCTATCTTTATTGCTTTAATTTCTTTCTCTTGTCTAATTGCTATGGCTAATGTTTCCAGAACTATATCGAAGAGGAGTGGTGATAGTGGGCACCCTTGTTTTGTTCCTGATTTTAACGTGAAGGTTTTCAGGTTTGGGCCATTTAATATGATTTTGGCTGTTGGTTTTTCATAGCTAGCCTTTATTAAGTTGAGGTATAGACCATGTATTCCAATTTTTTTGCAGGGTTTTTATCATGAATGCATGTTGAATTTTGTCAAATGCTTTTTCTGTATCTATCGAGAGGATCGTATGGTTTTTCTCCTTTACTCTGTTAATATAAGGTATTACATTTATTGACTTACATATGTTGAACCATCCTTGCATCCCTGGAATAAAACCGACTTGGTCAGGATGTATGATCTTCTTGATGAATCTCTGTTTTCTGTTTGATAATATCTTATTAAGGATTTTTGCATCTATATTCATTAAGGAGATGGGCCTGTAGTTCTCTTTTTTAGTTGAGTCGTTCCCTGGTTTGGGAATCAAAGTGATGCTTATTTCCAGAAATGAAATTGGAAGTATTGCTTCTCTTTCAATTTCATGAAAAGTATGAAGTGTAATAGCAGTAGTTCTTCTCTAAATGTCTTGTAAAATTCAGCAGTGAATCCATCAGGGCCTAGGCTTTTCTTTGTTGGTAAATTTTTAATTACATTTTCAATATAACTGGCTGTAATTGGTGTGTTTAAAATGTTTTTATCTTCTTTGTTCAACGTTGACAGTTCATAAGTATCTAGAAATCTGTCCATTTCTTCTGTGTTTTCAATTTTATTTGATTACAGGTTCTCAAAGTAAGTATTAACGATCTTCTGGATTTCTGTTGGGTCTGTTGAGACTTCACCTTTTTCATTCCTGATTGCATGGATCTGAGCCTTTTCTTTCCTTTTTTTTTTCAACTTTAATTGAGTTTATTGGTACATTTTAGGGATACAGTACAGTTATATTCATTTTGGGGATCTTGCACCTCTACATGACAGGTCTTGGTTCTCATTTTTTCCCGTTGTCCCTGCCCTCGCTTCATCCCCTCCTACCCTCCTCATCTACAAGCACTTTATTTCCATCTTTTCTTTATCTCACATTTTTTTCTTTTCCCTTATTACCCTTCCCCTATCCATCCCACCTTCCCTATAACTTTAGCCCCTTCCCATTTCACAATGTCAATAATCTTATTAGGATCTTATGTATTATTACAATTTATTCACACCAGAGAAACTATTTGGTATTAAAACATGTGTGACTTATTTATTTCACTTAGGAGTATATCTTCAATATGTATCCATTTTTCTATGAATGAATCTATTTTCTCAACCTTTATGGCTGAGTAATATTCCATTTTATAGAAAAACCACATCTTCTTTATCCAGTTTCCAACTGATGGGCAAATGGGCTGTTTCCAAGTTTTAGCTATTGCAAACTGTGCTGCTATAAACATGGGTGCACATACATCACTGTGATATGATTCTTTTAGTTCTTTTGGAAAGATACCCAGCAGAGGGATGGCTGGGTCAAATGGAACTTCCAGTCCAAGCTTTTTCAGGTATCTCCATATTGATTTCCAAAGTGATTGCACCAGTCTGCACTCCCACCAACAATGGAGAAGGGTTCCTTTCTCCCCCCAATCCTGCCAACATATGTTATTGTGTGATTTCTTGATAGCAGCCATTCTTTGTGGGGTGAGGTGGAATCTCAGTGTTGTTTTCATCTGCATCTCTCGAATGACCAGTGATGTGAAACATTTTTTTCATATATTTACTTGCTGCTTTTACTTCTTTGTCTGAGAAATGTCTGTTCATTTCAGATGCCCATTTTTGAATCAGGTGTATATATTTGGGTGGGCTGACTGTTTTGAGTTCTTTGTGTGTTCTAGATAATAGTCCTTTGTCTGAGGAGCAGCTGATAAAAATTTTTTCCCACATTGTAGATTGTCTCTTAGTTCTGCTGATGGTTTCTTTTGAAGTACAGAAGCTTTTTAATAAGATGAGATCCCAGTTGTTGATTCTTTCTGCTAGTTCCCATGCTACTGAGGATTTGTTCATAAAGTCTTGTCCTATGCCAGTATCTTCCAGAGTTCTGCCTAACTTATCTTCCAGCAAGTTTAATGTTTTTGTTTTAATATTTAGATCTTTAATCCACTTGGATTTTAATTTAGTGCATGGTGAAAGATAAGGGTCCAGTTTTAATCTGTGGCAGATTGAAATCCAATTTTTCCAACACCATTTATTAAAGAGGCTATCTTTCCTCCACTGAGGATGGTCAGCTCGTTTAACAAAGATGAGGTAGCTGAGTACATCTGGATTTGTTTTTGTGTCTTCCAATCTGTTCCACTGATCCTCAGGCCTTTTTCTTTGCCAGTACCATGCTGTTTTTATAACAGTGGCTTTGTAGTATAATTTCAAATTGGGAATTGTTATACCCGCTGCCATGTGTCTGTTGCCTAGGATGGCTTTTGCTATTCTAGGTCTCTTATGGTTCCAAATGAATTTTTGGATTCTTTTTTCTAGTTCTGTGAAATACAGTGTTGGAATTTCAATTGGTATTGCATTGAATCTGTATAGGAGTTTTGGTAGTATGGCCATTTTCACTATGTTGATTCTTCCTACCCAGGAGCCCGGGATATCTTTCCATGTCTTTATATCCTCTTCAATTTCTTTTTTCAGAGTGCTATAGTTTTCAGTGTAGAGGTTTTTGCTTCTTTTGTTAGATTGATTCCTAGATACTTCATTTTTTTGGATGCTGTTGGAAAAGGATTTTTTCCCTTATTTCTCTCTCAGTGATTCTGTCATTTGTGGACAAGAAGTCTATTGATTTTTGGGTGTTCACCTTGTATCCAGCTACTCTACTGAATCTGTCAGTTAAGTCTAGAAGTCTTTTCGTGGAGTTTTTTGGGTCTTCAATGTAGAGTATCATATTATCAGCAAATAATGACAGTTTAACTTCTTCCTTTCCTATCTTTATTGCTTTAATTTCTTTCTCTTGTCTAATTGCTGTGGCTAATGTTTCCAGAACTATATCGAAGAGGAGTGGTGATAGTGGGCACCCTTGTTTTGTTCCTGATTTTAATGTGAAGGTTTTCAGTTTTTGGCCATTTAATATGAGGTTGGCTCTTGGTTTTTCATAGCTAGCCTTTATTAAGTTGAGGCATAGACCATGTATTCCAATTTTTTGCAGGATTTTTATCATGAATGGGTGTTGAGTTTTATAAAATGCTTTTTCTGCATCTATTGAGAGGCTCGTATGGTTTTCGTCCTTGACTTTGTTAATATAATGTATTACATTTATTGACTTAGTATGTTGAACTACCCTTGCATCCCTGGAATGAATCCGACTTGGTCAGGATGTATGATCTTCTTGATAATCCTCTGTATTCTGTTTGCTAGTATCTTATTAAGGATTTTTGCATCTATATTCATTAAGGAGATTGGTCTGTAGTTCTCTTTTTTCATTGCATCTTTCCCTGGTTTGGGAATCAAAGTGATACTTCCTTCCAAGAATGAATTTGGAAGTATAGCTTTTCTTTCAATTTAATTGAAAAGTTTGAAGTGTAATGGCAGTAGTTCTTCCCTAAATGTCTTGTAAAATTCAGCAGTGTATCCATCAGGGCCTGGATTTTTAAATTACATTTTCACTTTAATGGCTGTAATTGCTGTGTTTAAAATGTTTTTATCTTCTTTGTTCAACTTTAATAATTCATAAGTATCTAAAAATCTGTCCATTTCTTCTGTGTTTTCCATGTTATTGGAGTACAGGTTCTCAAAGTAGGTATTAATGATCCTCTGAATTTCTTTTGGATCTGTTGTGACTTCGCCTTTTTCATTCCTGATTGCATGGATCTGAGCCTTCTCTTTCCTTTTTGTTTTATAAGATTAGCTAAGGGTTTGTCAATTTTATTTATTCTTTCAAAAAACCAGCTCTTTGTTTCATTTATTTTTTGTATTGCTTTCTTAGTTTCCATTGCATTTATTTCTGCTCTAATCTTTATAATTTCCTCTCTTGTTCGAGCTTTGGGTTTTTCTTGCTCTTGTTTTTCTAGGAGTCTAAGTTTCATCGTTAAGTTGTTTATTTGAGCCCTCTCTGTTTTCCTAGTGTGGGCATTCAATGTTATGAATTTTCCACATAGAACTGCTTTCATTGTGTCCCATAGATTCCTGTATGTTGTATTGGCATTTTCATTTATTTGTAAAAACTGTCTAATTTCTTCTTTAATTTCCTCTGTAATCCATTGATAGTTTAGGAGAGTGTTGTTCAGTTTCCATGTGCTTGTGAAGTTCCTACAGTTTCTTGTGCTATTGATCTCCAGCTTGATTGCACTATGATCTGATAATATGCGGGGATGACTTTAATTCTTTTGCATTTATTCAGACCTGTTCTGTGAGCCAATATGTGATCCATCTTGGAGAATGATCCATGTGCAGCTGAAAAGAATGTATATTCTTATTTTGTGGGGTGGAATACTCTGTAGACATCTATTAAGTCCATGTGTTCCAAAGCTTGGTTCATTTCTATTATTTCATTGTTGATTTTCTGCTTAGATGATCTGTCAATTTGTGATAGTGGGGTATTTAAATCCCCCACTAAAACTGTATTAGTACTTATTTGGTTTTTCATGTTACTTAATATTTGTTTATATAGTTGGGGGCATTTATATTTTGGTGCATATATGTTTATGATTGTAATCTCTTCCTCTTGAATTATTCCCTTTACAAGGATGTAGTGTCCTTCTTTGTCTCTCTTAATGAGTTTTGGTTTGAAATTCACTTTGTGAATAAGATTGCTATCCCTGCTTTTTTCTGGGCTCCTGTGGCGTGGAGAATTGTTTTCCATCCTTAAACTTTCAGTCTATGGGCTTCTTTTTGCACTAGGTGTGTTTCTTTTATACAACATATTGTTGGATTTTGCTTCTTAATCCATTCTGCCAGCCTATTTCTCTTGATTGGTGAATTGAGGCCATTGACATTAATGGTTATAACTGATATGTACTGATTCATTATTGTCATGTTATTGGCCTTTTGTTGACCACTTTTACTTTTTCTCCCCTCTCCTTTTAGTTTCTTGCCTTGCCTATTTGATTTGGTCTGTTGGGCCTCATGGTATTGTGACCTTCATTGTCCTTTTATAGGATATTGTTTAGAATTCCTTGTAGTGCTGGTTTGGTATTCATGAAGTTTCTCAGGTGTTCTTTGTCATGGAAGTATGTTATTTCCCCGTCTATTTTGAAAGAGAGTTTTGCAGGATATATAAGTCTAGGTTGGAAGTTATTTTCTTTTAGTACTTTAAATACCTCACTCCAGGCTCTCCTTGACTTAATGGTTTGTGTTGAAAAGACTGCTGTGATTCTGATGGGCTTTCCTTTGCATGTGTTTTGTTTCTTTTCTCTTACTGCTTGTAGTATTTTGTTCTTCTGTTGGATTTTTGGGATCTTGATTATTATATGTCTCAGTGTAGATTTTTTTTTTTTTATCATAGCTAGGTGGAGTCCTTTATGGCTCACTTATCTGAATGTCAAATTCTTTCCCTCTGTTTGGGAAGTGTTCTGTCCTTAATTCTATGAACAGCTTTTTTAAGTCATTTGTATTTTCTCCTGCTACTTAATGGATTCCTATCAGTCTTTTGTTATTCTTGTTAGCTTCATCTAGGAGTTGTTGGATTGATTTCTCATGATCTCCCACTGTTTTTTACAACTCTCTTTTCAGGTTCACTGACTAAAATCTTGTCTTCTATATCTGAGATTCTATCTTCTCATTCTTTTATTATGTTGTGAACACTTTCAATGGTGTTTTTAATCTCCTGGATATCTGTTTGAATCTGTTTTATGGATTCTCTTTCTTTCCTATGTTGGATATTTATTGTTTCCATTTCTTTCTTATGCTGGGCATTCATGGCTTCTATCATGGTTCTGAGCTCACCAATTTTTTTGTGTTTGTGTTCTAGAGTCTTGAATCATGACTTTCGTTTTGCTCACCATCTCTATGGTTAACTGGGGAATTATTTCTGATTTTAATTTTTTCTAAAGCCTGATTGATCTGTTTTGCTATTTCCTGTGCTTTGAGTTCAGGGTGTCCTGGTAGTTCACTATCAGACTTTTCATCCTCATTTGACCTACTGTTTGCCGTTGGTGAATGGAAGTCTGTCTTTGTGTCTTGGTTAAGTGTTTTCTCATTTTTATTTTTGTTGTTGTGTTGTCCTTGGTTTAATTTTTGGGTTATTACTTAAATCTTACTGATGCAGTTGTGCTTTAGCTTTTGGGTCTCTAATGACTCATAGACATTCTCATTTTCATAATATCAGAGAAAACAGCTCATTAAATGAATCACAATCCTTTATCCCAATTGATACAATCAGCAACACAATATGATCAAGCAGAACTTGCAAATTGACCACTTGTGGTAGTCACTAGTCTATCACCTTTAAGCCATGTGAATTAAGTTAAAATTAAGAAATAGTCCAAAATATGTTTGCAGTGAATAATCTTTTCAATATAGCATATTCACCATTTAGGATGGGGGCTTAGACAGAGTTAGAATGAGAGGAGTAGATAAGTAAAAGAATTGGAAAAGGTTTCAAGTGAAGCCAGAGGACATAGAAAGACCATACAATCTTTAGTAAACTGGTAAATCCAAAAGGAATAGACAGAGTACAAGTATAAGGACAAGAATATATCCCTTTAATAGTAATAGGGGCTCACTTTCCCTTGAAACTATTGACTGTTGAGTAAAGTAGAATGACAGATGAAAAGAACATAAAGAAAAAAGAAAAAAATTATAAACAAAGAAATCTGAGTTAGGGAGGAGTAGGAACAGAAAGGGAGATGAGGGCTAATATGGCGGAGCAAGACACTGAGTTGGAGAAAGAGGACAGAAAAAAGAAAGAATTTGCAGAGTGGAATGAGGAAAAGAAAGAAAAGAAATGAATTTGAAGGGCCTCTTTCAGACTGTATCTCTGATGTCATAATATACAACATGCGCAGCCATGTGCAGATCCAAGATCCCTGATCTCAGCTAGCCGATGGCAGACCTATTCTGCTGCTTATACCTTGGAAAAAAGACTAATACCTAGAATATATGAAAAAACTTAAAAGTATTAGCTCCCCCACAATAAAACCAAATCAAATGAATATGCAATTGAATGAGTAAGCATTGCTCAGAAGAGGATAACAAGTAATTGAGGCATTCCTCACTAGACAGAAGAGTAAAATTCTTGTAACAGCTTCATGGGCAGTTCTGAGTAGTGTTGAGTTAAAAACAAAACAAAAAGAAATAGAATGAGATTTATTGCACAAGTACATTGAGAATACATATACATGTACAACAATACTAAATATTTTTCCAAGGCATAAATATCCAAAGACCTCAACTGTTTAGAGTGGTCATTTGTGAAGAAATACCAAGAAAAAAAATGAGAGTTTGATTGTAAAAGAAACATAAGTATTTATAAAGGGGAAAACTATACAGAGGAAAACAAATAAATCCATAATTTTATATTCCTTCAGAGAGAAGCCTATTTGTTCTCTTCTTAAAAGTATATTATACAGAATTTCAAACATTAAAAATGCATATTAAATACTACTATAAATCACATGTATCATTCTATTCCCCCAAATATTCAAAAGATTCTTTTTTCCTCTTGTTTTTATTTTTTGAGCATTTAAAAATCAATTTTTGATATGTAATTTGCATTTCTAGTGAAGTGCACCTGTTAGGGTTGAATATAGTTTGTCCACACCTAAACTTATGGTGAAAGTGATTTGTAATGTGTTCATGTTGGAGGGTTGGGCATTTGGGAGGTGATTAGGTTATGGGGGCATCACCTTTATGAATCTATTAATGTCTTTCTCAACAGACTACAGTAGGCTTTCCTGAGACTGATTTAATTCACTTTTGAGTGTGTTAGGCCTCATAGGGTTGAATAAGCTACTGAAGGAGTGAGCTGTTATAAAGCAATCTTGCAGTTCCCTTGATCTCTTATGCACATGGTCTTCCACATCTATGTCCGTTCCTCTCTTCTGCCATGAGTTGAAATGGTATGAGGACCTTACCAGAAGAAAGGCAGATAGATGACCCTGGCATATTCTTGGACCTCTAGAACCTTGAGCCAAAAAAGACCTCTTTTCTTTATATGTCACCTAAGTTTATGTTCACTTGTTATAGCAACAGAAAATGGACTAGCACATCACCCATCTTATATGTACATTTTTGATGAACATTTTGAATAATCACCACTTCCATCAAGTTATAAAACTTTTCTGTCACTTCAAAAAAATCTCTATAGCCACATTTAAACTTATCATTTCCCTGAGGCAAACCAATGATCTGCTTCTCTCACTAGAGATTAGATTTGTTGATTTTTGTTGTTATCAAAAAGAGCAGGAAGTTTCTATTATGTCCACAATTTTCTTTAAAGTCTTAAACAAATCTATAATACCTATTTAAAAGTATTTTATATCAATTTAAGCTACATGTACTATATGGATCTGTTTATACTGGCCGTGGCCATATTTTCCTGATTTTCAATGTCTAGTAATTCTTGATCAAACATAAGACATACAGAAAGCTATGTGTTACTGGGGATTTAGCTCAGTGGTTCTGCTGCCTGTCTTGTAAGCCCAACATGCCAAGTTCGATCCCCAGTACCAAAAAAAAGAAAGCTATGTGTTGAGTGTCTGAATTTTGTTGTCTTTCTCCAAACAAAATTGGACTTAATTCTGTTAGACAGTTCATTTATATCCCAGCTTGATGCTTTGGGATTTGTCTTTAAGTTTTGTTAGGGGGGCTTTAGAGCTTTTGTGATTGCTACCCCACTACTACAGCATGCCTTTTCTGCAGTCTTTCTAGAATTCTCAAGTGTTTAATGATATTTATCACTTTTTTCAGATACAATTTGAATGTCTCTTTATTCTTTGTGAGCACTGATAACTGTTCAGTTTTGTATCTCTCTGTTAATTGATAATTCCTGAATTGTTCTTTTTGCAGTTTTTTGTGGTAGGTGTCCTTAGCATAGTGTTGGTATAACACTCAAGGGGATCCCTTTCCAGAATTATGAAGTTTCTTTTCCAGAATTATTCCCTTCTCCCAAGTACTTTAACCTACATATTCTAGGCACCTATGCCTCTCCAAACTTGGATATCTTTTTTTTTAACTCAGAATATTTTCTCTGCTCAAAAACCTGTCTCTCAATTTTATGTTTATAAATGAATCTCTGATTGGAAAGCAAAGCCAATTGTTTGTCTTTATATTGTTTTATCTTCTCTCTTAACATCATAATCTGTACATGCATGGAACTCATTTCTATGCTTTTGACCAGTTTTCTGTTTAATTATGTGAGAAAGCTACTCTGATACACCTTATTCAGTGAATTATTACAATGTGTAAATGAATAGTAAAAAGTTTTTCAGAAGAAAATTTAGTCTGTAGCAAGGACCACTAGCAGGTATTTCTCAGAATCATCAATTATTTTCATTTCTATAGAATTACTACTAATTTAGTATTGTGCCAGATTTAAACATCTTATAACTTGAAGCAAATCTTAGATATAGTTTATTTTAGTTTACTGCATACATTTAAAAATAATGACTCTTTAAAATATCCACAGTTCTACTCTCATGAGTAAAAAACAGAATAACATAACTCTTCAATGTTATCAAATTTTCAATTGCTTCTTAGGAGTCTTATGTTTTGACATTTTTAAAAAATGGAATACTACTCAGCCATAAAGAATGAGAAAATAGATTCATTCATAGGAAAATGGATACATATTGAAGATATACTCCTAAGTGAAATAAATGTCACACATGTGTAAATACTGAATAGTTTCCCTGGTATGAATAATCTGCAATAATACATAAGATCCTAATAAGATTACTGACATTTAGAAATGGAAAGAAAGGAGCTAAACGTGTAGGGAAGGTGGGACGGGTAGGGGAAGGGTAATAAGGGAAAAGAAAAAAATGTGAGATAATGAAAAGATGAAAATAAAGTGTTTGTAGATGGGGAGAGGAGGATGGGGTGAAGGGAGGGCAGGGACAAGGGGAAAAAATGAGAACCAAGACTTGTCATGTAGGTACAAGATCCCAACAATGAATGTAACTGTACTGTATCCCTAAAATGTACCAATAAACTCAATTAAAGCTGAAAAAAAAAGAACTAGGCATGTTGCTCAGTGGTAGAGCCTTTGTGTTGCATTCATGAGATCCAGGACTGAATCTCTAGCAACCACAGAGGGTAAAATAATAAAA
Organism: Fukomys damarensis; assembly: GCF_012274545.1. Taxonomy (NCBI): domain Eukaryota; kingdom Metazoa; phylum Chordata; class Mammalia; order Rodentia; family Bathyergidae; genus Fukomys; species Fukomys damarensis. The sequence continues at coordinate 69,413,808 of NW_022900928.1, forward strand.
GTTAGAATTTAAACAAAGCTCACAAGTTGTAATGGTTCATTTATTAGTGTCTGTTATTTTTCATGTTAACTTTCAAATTCTTTTGTTTCCTTGAAATGTATTGTTTTGGGAAAATCTGAGTGTTTGTACTGTTTTTCTGGTTTCTCATAATTGGACTTTTGAGAACTACATTTTTATGATGTTATTTAATAGGTGGCTTTGTTAAATCCTAGCCATAAATCGTTTGCTAGAGAAGTAACAACTTATCATACTATAATTCATGTCCAGATTCATCAACATATTGTCTTTCATTTTGTAAATTCTACTTTGCAAAGTTGTTTTCAAAGTTCTTTGGATTTTCTCAGTTAATACATTGGACATTTCTTGGCTTTATTCTTTATACTGTTTCTCTTTGGTTAGCCTACATTTTAACTATCTCTGGTTAGTTTACAATTGGTCCTGCAATGATTGGGCAAATATTATTGTTCAGATTCTTCTTCAGGTTAGAGAAATGCCCATGTGACACATCGCATACTCTGTTTAAACACACACAGAGATGTTTGTTTCTCTGAAGAGTTCCTGGTAGATGTGAAGGCCAACAAAGTGCAATGTGCACCTTGCTGGTGACTGTGCCTGGCCTTTTGACATTTGCTGGGGTTGTGTAGCTCCTCTACACTTGTTAATCTCCCTTTATTTGCTTTTGTATAGAGCCAAAAAGTTCAGTTTTGAGAGTCCAACAACACTTTCCAAAATTTCATCTCCAATTTCAAGACAACTCAGTGCACTGGTAATATCTTTGTTTTTAATCAGAAGCTGTGGATTCAGATTCTGGTTCTCATTCCAAAGTTTGGTGAGTCACAATATCCTGAGTCTATGCTTCTGTATCCTTAAAAGAAGGATAATAATACAAATTTTGACCAATTCATGAGGCTGTTTTAAAGAACAAATGGATTGATGCATTTGAGATTGCTCTGTAATAGCTGTCTAATAGAAAAATAATGTTAGCCACATATGAAATTTAAATTCTTCTAAACCATGCTAAATAAATGTAAGGAAAACAGTGTACTTAATTTTCATGATGTATTTTATTTTTCTTGAAATAACAAAACGTTCCTTCAAATGTTAAAGTCATCCCATGTGGCTGAGATCTGCAAGCAAAGGTAAATTAGTGCATTGGGGCAATAATTCAGGCCAATCTACCCCAAGCATTTTTTTCATGAATTGATAATGAAACTGCATGCTAAAATATTTCTATCCTTTTTCATACTTGAGTAACAGAATAGGGACCATTTACAGATATTCCTTGCCTCTCTACAGGGTCTTTGATTTGTATTAAATGCTACCTTCAGTTGGGTTGGACAACTTTCAAAACACATGGCACTCACCATATCACAGATATTGTTCTGAACACTGTTACTTTATTAATTAAACTCTCAAAAATCTTATGAGATAGGTATCATTATAATCTCTGCTTTAGAAATGATGAAACAGAGGCAGGGAGAGGTTAAATGACTTGTACAAAGTCACACTGCTAGTCAATGATGGGCATGGAATCTGAGCCCAAATGATATAAGTTTTGCAGCAATGAGTGAACCCTGTGGCCTCTGCTATTACTGGATGTGGATCAGAGGTTAGCTATCCAAGACCAGCTCAGAGTCCTGAATTGCACACCTAGTCACTAGAGGTGGTCATGCACATTTTCCAGTTGCATAGTCAAATCAGCAGAAATCTCAGAAACCCATCTGACTTTACAGCTCTGCCTTGGGATTCTAAAATGCCCTCTATCTCAGTGACTTCCTCCCTAAATTCTACTCATGATTCAAAGCTTTACTCATCATTAACTTTCTTCCTTAAATTGCTAAATCTCAAGTCAAAAGTAGTATATATTTGTTCTCCCAATCTTTTACTGGGAGCACTGAAGTTTTTCCAGGCTGCTTTGGATTATATTGGTACAGGACAGGAAATGGATCTTCCTCATTTTTGCATCCTTAACTGCCCTTTTCTTTCCTAAGCACTTGCTAAATATTCATTGACCTAATTTAAATAAAAGAAATACGTTCTGGTAGGTTTCCACAAACTTAAATTGTAAACTTAGTTCTGATCCCAAGTAAGTGTATACATTTGGACAATTTATTTAAACTCTTTGAGTAGCAGTTATCCATAATTGGATGACATAATCTCTAAGGCTTAATGACTTTTATGGAGTAAGCTATTATTTGTCCTCATTTTTTTTCCTTTATTGGTATATTTTAGGTATATAATGCAGTTACATTCATCATTGGGATCTTGTACCTTGGTGTGACATATATTGGTTCTTATTTTTCCCCATTCCCTTAGTCTCCCTTCATCCCCTCCACTCTTCCATGTTCTGATTTTATGTACACAAAAGGTTTTTAAACAAATCCCTAAAAGATGTTTCATATTGTCTGAGGTCACTTTTAGTAAAGATGCTTGGCTGAAGTAGAAGGGACAGTTTACCATCTGGAGTGGAGAAACTCTTGTGTTGTACTATCTTGGGAGAGATTATTGATTATTAAGTAAGATATTACTGATCAGTTACAAGACACCAGCCTAGTACATGCAAAATTTTATATCTTCATATGCAGTAATACAAATATTAATAGAAAAGTTTGCAAATCATTACTCAGATTTTTAAAACATAAGCAAATTTATTTGAGCAGTAGATATGTAAATACAGCATAAAATCTTAAAGATTTTTAAAAACTGTTATTAAAAATCTATTGTTTATTTTCCAAGATTGTTAGTTATTTGGGTAAAAACTTTTCTTGCTTCATAAAGTAAGCCCTCAGTACAAATTCTCATTAGCTTGCCTGATATTATAAAATCTGGACTGGAAGCCAGATCTATTCCATGCAGTTGTGTAGCTCCATGGTAGGTGAAATAACAGTGACTTGATGTTGAAAATAATTCTCCAGTCAAGGGTGAAATTGTTGTCCTTATTACAAAGAATGGGAGCACAGGTCTAGAAATGGCATAACATAGACAGATCACCTAAAGACATACTGGTAAAACCCAGTTTGGAAAGTCAGCTAACCTAAACTGGTCCATTCATCCAAGTCTTTATCTTTCTTTTTCTCTTTCTGCCAAGTTAAGTCTCTTGAAAGAAGTGTACTACAGTCCTGGGCTCAGGACAGGCTCACCTGATGGCCAGCACTGCTTGTAAATTCAAGAAAGATTCTCTAGCTGAGGCTGGTGACAGTGTCAGGGGAGAGTCATTTTCCCCTTTGAAGAAGAGCACGTGGAGATCTTTTTTTTACCAGATAGGTCCAAATTGATTATGTCTATTGAGTCTCTCAGTCACAAACTTAATCTCAGGGTCCCAAGAAGGGGGTTGAGTAGAGAATGTGCAAAGTTGAACTTTATTCTCGACAAGAGAACCAGAAGTAAGTTAACTTTTTACCCATTTTCTTCACACAGCTAGTAAAAGAAAATGATGAATCATTTTCAAGATCAGATGCAGAGGTGTTTCACAAAGGTTGTCATGGTGAATTAATTCCAACATTTTTTTACTTTTATTAGAACATGTTTGCAGTACATAATGATTAAATTCACTGCATGGGATTGGTACACGCACATGACATATTTCAGTTCCTTTCTTTTTTCTCCTCCTTCTATCTCCATTTTATTTTTCCAGAGTCAGATTCATTTGTTTATCTTATAAGATCTTATAAAGTTAATTAACATATATACAGATTGAAAATCCAACTAATAGATATAAAGAAATCTTATAAGATCTTAAAAAGTTAATTATCATATATACAGATTGAAAATCCAACTAATAGACCTACAGAAAATATAAAACATGATAGGCAATTATATGAAGTCAATGTGTACTTTTAGATCAACCCTGTATTACAATACCTTTCACTGTTTTTTTCTTTTTTCCTGTTATCTTTTATTTCATAATCAAACACACATGTATAGTTTTTCATGTAAGTGAAACCATATAATATTTAAACTTGTGTGTCTGAATTACTTCACTGAACACTACAGTTCCTACAAAAGACCCAAGTCTATCCTTTTTATGTCAGGGTAGTACTCCATTGTGTATAAATGTATAAGCACCACAATTTTTAATCCATTCATTTATTGATGGACATATAAGCTATTTCCAAGATTTTGCTATTATGAATTGTGGTACAATAAACATGGGCATGCCTATATCACTGTAGTATCCTGTCTTTAACTCTTCGGGAAAATATCTAGAAAGGGAATAGCTGGGTCAAATGGAATTTCTACTTTTAGTTTTTTGAGGAATCTCCATACTGATTTTCATAGTGGTTGTATCACTTTATAGTCCCACTAACAATAGATAAATATTCCTCTGCATAGCCTCACCAGCATTTGTTATTTGTTGATTTCTTTACTTTTTTATTTTCCCCATTAAATTTATTGGTACATTTAAAGCAAACAATGTCATTGGGATCTTGTACCTTTACATGATATATCTTGGTTCTTGTTTTTTCCCCATACTACTGCCCTCCCTCAACCTCCTTCACCCTTCCCTATTCACAAAGACTTTGTTTCCATTTTTCCCTTTTTTCACATTTTTTCTTTTCCCTTATTTCCTTTCCCCTCCCCTTCCCACTTCCCCTTTAGCCATTTTCTTCCTATTTCACTCTCTCAATTATACCATTTGAGCCTTATTTACACTTTTACTTTTTCACACCAAAGTATTCAGTATTTACTCAAGTGCTCCTATTTATTTCACTTGAGAGTATAGCCTCAGTGTGCATCCATTTAGCTATAAATGTTTCCAGTTTTGCATTCTTTATGGTTGGGTAGTGTAGTACTCGATTTTATTAAAAAAAAACAAAACAAAAAAAAACCACATCTTCTTTATCCGGTCTCTAGTTGTTGGGCCTTTGGGTTGATTCCAAGTTTTAGCTATTATGAAGTATCCTGCTATAAACATGGGTGCACATATATCACTGTAGAAGGATTCTTTTAGTTCTTTTGGAAAGATACCCAGCAGAGGAATAGCTGGGTCAAATGGAACCTCTAATCCTAGTTCTTTGAGGTATCTACATATTGATTTCCACAGTGGTTGCACCAGTCTGCATGCCTATCAACAATGGGGAATGGTTCCTTTCTCCCAGAACCCCAACAGCCTTTGCTATTGGTTGATTTCTTGATAGCAGCCATTCTTTCTGGGGTGAGGTGGAATCTCAGTGTTGTTTTCATCCGCATCTCTCAAATGACCAGTGATATTGAACATTTTTCCATATATTTATTTGCTGCTTTTACTTCTTAGTTTGAGAAACGTCTGTTCATTTCAGATGCCCATTTTTGAATTGGGTATTTTTATTTAGGGGGGGTGTCTGATTTTTTTTGAGTTTTCTATATATTTATATATTCTAGGTAGTAGACCTAGTCTGAGGAGTAGCTGGTTAAAAATTTTTCACACATTGTAGGTTGTCTTTTAGCTCTGTTGGTGATTTCTTTTGCATTGCAAAACCTTTGTGATACAGTGAGATCCCAGATATTGATTCTTTGTGCAAATTCCCATGCTGCTGAGGATTTGTTCATAAAGTCTTCTCTCATGCCAATGTCTTTGAGAGTTCTATCTAATTCACTTTCCAGTAATTTAGAGTTTCTATTTTGATATTTAGATCGGGATTTTAGTTTAGTGCATGGTGAAAGATAGGGATCTAGTTTTAAACTTTGACAAGTTGAAATCCAATTTTTCCAGTACCATTTATTAAAAAGGCTGTCTTTCTTCCAGTGAGGTTGGTTGGCTCCTTTATCATGAATGAGATAGCTGAGTATGTCTTGTGTTGTTTCTGCATCTTCTAATCTATTCCTTTGATCTTTGGGTCTGTTTCTTTGCCAATGCCATGCTGTTTTTATCACAGTGGCTTTTGAGTATAGTTTCAAGTTGTAAATTATAATATCCTCTGTCAAGTCTCCATTGCCTAGAATGTTTTTTGATCTTCTGTTTGAAATGAATTTTTGGATTGTTTTCTCAAGTTCTGTGAAATACATTGTTGGGATTTCAATAGGGACTGCCTTGAATCTATACAGCAGTTTTGGTAGTATAGCCATTTTCACTATGTTGATTCTTCCTATCCAGAAGCAAGGGTGAATTTCCGTCTTATTATATCCTTTTCTATCTCTTTTTTCAGAGTGTTGTAATTTTTGCTGTAGAGGTCTTTTGTCTGCTTCATTAGATATTACATTTATTGATTTACATATGTTGAACCATCCTTGCATCTTTAGAATAAATCCAACTTGGCCAGGGTTTGTGGTCTTCTTGATGATCTTCTGTATTCTGTTTACCTGTATCGTATTGAGGATTTTTGCATCTATTTTCATTAGGAAGATTGGCCTGTAGTTCGCTTTTTTGGTTGGGGTTTTCCCTGCTTTTGGAATCAAACTAACACTTGCTTCCAGGAGTGAATTTGGAAATCTTGCTTCCCTTTCAATTTCATTGAAGAGTTTAAAGAGCAGTGACAATAGTTCTTCTATAAATGTCTTGTAGAATTCAGCAGCGAAGCCATTAGGACCTGTGCTTTTCTTAATTGCTAAATTTTTAATTATGTTTTAAATTTCACTAATTTTAATTGGGGTGTTTAGAATATTTTTATCTTATTCATTCAACTTTGGAAGTTCACATGTATCTAGGAATCTGTCCATTTCTTCTGTATTTTCCATTTTATTAGAGTGCAAGTTTTTGAAGTTGGTATCAATGATCCTCTGGATATCTGCTGGATCTGTTGTGACTCACCTTTTTCATTCCTAATTTCATAAATTTGAACATTTTCTTTCCTTTTTTTGTTAAGGTTGGCAAAGCGTTCATCAATTTTATTTATTCTTTAAAAAAATACAACTCTTTGATTCATTGACTTTTTTATATAGTTCTCTTAGCCTTTGTTGCATTAATTTCTCCTCTGATCTTTATAATTTCCTGCCTTGTATGAGCTTTCAGTTTGTTTTGCACTTCTTTTTCTGGAAGCATAAGGTTAAGCATTAGGTTGTTAATTGGAGCTTGCTCTGTATACTAATACAATTGTATTAGTGCTTATTTCATTTTTTATATACATTAATATTTATTTTGTATAGTTGGAGGCATTAGTATTCAGTGAAGATATATTTATGATTGTCATTTCTTTTTCTTATATTGTTCCCTTTACAAGGATGTAGTGACCTTCTTTGTCTCTCTTAATTAGTTTTGGTTTGAAATCTATTCTGTCTGCAAATAAGATAGGTACCCCTGCTTTTTTCCAGGCTTCTGTTACATGGAGAACTGTTTTTGATCCTTTTACTCTCAGTCTTTGAATTTCTTTGTGGATTAAGTGGGTTTCTTGTATAGAGCATATTGTTGGATTTTGCTTCTTAATCCATTCTGCCAGCTTGTTTCTTTTGATCGGTGAATCAAGGCCATTAACATTGATCGTTATAACTGTTATATATTGACTTTTCAATGAGATGTTATTTTTCCTGTTGTTGCTTCTTTTACTTTTTATTTTCCCTTCTGTCCCTTTAATTTCTTGCCTTGCCTGGTATATTTTCTCTGTTGACCCTTATGGAGTTGTGGTATTCATTTTCTTTCTCCAGGATATTGTTTAGAAGTGTTTGGAATGCCAATTTGGTGTTCATGAAATTTCTCAGATGTTCTTTGTCATGGAAGTATCTTATTTTCCCATCCATTTTGAAAGATAATTTTGCAGGTACATCAGTCTAGGTTGGAGGTTGCTTTGTTTTAGGACTTGAAATCCCTCACTCCAGGCTCCCCTTGACTTGAGGGTTTGTGTTGAAAAGTCTGCTGGGATTCTGATGGGCTTTTCTTTGCATGTGATTTGTTTCTTTTCTCTAACTGCTTGTAGTATTTTGTTCTTTTTTGGAGTTTCTGAGATCATGATTATTATAGGTCTAGGGATAGATTTTTTTTTACCATGGCTAGTTGGAGTCCTAACTCCCTCACTTGTCTGTATGTCAAATTCTTCCCCTCTGTGTGGGAAGTTTTCTGTCATTAATTCTGTGAAGAGTTTTTTTTAAAATGTCATTTGAACTTTCTCCTGCTACTTCATTGTTTCCTATCAATCTTATATTATATTTCTTTGCATCAGCTAAGAGTTGTTGGACAGATTCCTCATGGTCCTTTACTGTTTTTAAGAGATCTCTCTTTTCATGGTCACTGACTGCAATCCTATCTTCTATATCTGAAATTCTACCTTCACATTCATTCATTCATCATACTGAGAATGCTTTACATACAGTTTTTAATCTCCTGGATATCTGTTTGAATCTATTTCATGGATTCCATTTCTTTCCTATGTTGGGCTTTCAAGGTTTCCATTTCTTTCCTGTGCTGGGCATTCATGCTTTCCATGGTCCCGATATCATCTATTTTTTAAAATATGTTTCTGTTCTAGAGTCTCTAATCATGTTTTTTTATTCTTCTCACCATCTCTGTGGTTATCTGCAAAATTATTTCTGTTTTGAATTTTACTAGAGCTTCATATTTCTGCTTTTTTTTTCTTTCTATGCTATCAGTTCAGGGTGTCCAGATCATTGACAGACTTTCTCACCTCATTTCCCCCAGAATTTACCTTTGGTGGGGTGGAACTCTTTGTATGTGTCTTGTTTAAATGCCTTCTCTTTTCTATTTTTGTCTTTGGTACTGTCCTTGGTTTAATTCCTAGGTTGATACTTCAATCTTTCAGATATACCTGGCCTTTAGGTTTTGAGTCTCTAATGTCTCTGAGGCAATCTCATTTTCATTATACCAGGGAGGACAACTGATTAGATCAATCACAACAGCTTAGCAACACAATGGCATCAAGCATAGCTTAGAAGTGACATTTTGTGGTTGTTGTTAATCTATCACCTTAACTGTATGAATTAAATCAAAATCTAGGACCAGCCCAAAATATGTGCACAGTGAATATAACAACTTTACCCTTCAGGATGAGGATTTAGAAAGAGTTGGGGAGGGAGGGATAGAGAAAGGACACAGGAAGATCACACAAACTCTAGAGAGCTATTGAAGAGAAGAGGAGAAGAAAGAGCAAAATATACTCAAGAACAAAACAACTAGCAGCATTGGGGAGGCTAGAGCCTGTAATCATTTTCTTTAAAACTACTGGCAATTGAGAGAAAGAAATAGAGAAGAAAAGGAAAAGAAATAACATAAATTAGAATTAGGATAGGAACAGGAAAAAAAGAGAGTAATAGAGATCAAATGAGAGAGAGAGTGAAAGAGAAAGAAAAGAAGATAAGAAAAAGAAGATAAAACAGGAAAAATTGAGAAAAGAAAAATATAACTTTTTTAAATGATTAAAGAGAAGAGAAAAATATTACTTTGAAAATAAAAAATACAAATAGGAATAGAGGGCCTCTTTCATGGTATGTCTCTGTTGACATAATAGACAGCATGGGCAGGAATGTGCATGTTTAAGTTAATTTGTCTTAGCAAGCCAACAGCTGTCCCCTGAAGTTCAGGCTGATTTTTGGCTGCAAGACCCAAGTTGAGATCTCTGACCTGCTTTGTTGAATTCTGCAAGGTTCTATTACAGGTTCCAGCTGTCTTTCCCCTGAAGTTAGACCAGGTTCCAATGTGAGGTGCTGGTCCCTCTGACTTATCAACTATCGTGGTGTGGTGTGCCTCTGTCACAGATTTTTTTCATTTTTCCAGTGCCCTCTTTCTCTTGTTTGGTGCCGGGGGGGGGTGTGAACAAACAAGGCTGTGTTGGAGCCTGCATGGCTGGGCTCCTCTGGCACACTGCATTTAAAGGATGGGCCCACCAGAGGTTTGAGAGCTGCTGCTGCTGGGCTCCCCTGGTACACTGGGTCAAATGGGCAGGCCTACCAGAGAACTGCTGCTGGGCTCCTCTCTATTTGTTGATTTCTTGATGCTGGCCATTCTTTCTTGAGTGAGATGGAATCTCAGTGTTGTTTTAATTTGCATTTCTCTCTCTCTCTCTCTTTTTTTTTTTTTTTTGGTAGTGGGGATTGGACTCTGGTCCTTGTACTTGCGAGGCAGGTGCTGGAACCACTGAGCTAAATCCCCAGCCCTTAATTTGCATTTCTCAAATGGCCAGCAACGTTGAATATTTTCTCATGTATTTATTGGCTGTTTATATTTTTTCATCTGAGAAGTGTTTATTCATTTCAGATGTCCATATTTTCACTAGGTCTTTAAATTTGGGGTTTCTAGGTTTTTGAATTCTTTATGTATTTTAGATATATTAGTCCTTTGTCTGAACAGAACCTGGCAAGTTTCTCTCATTCTGTGGGTTGTCTCTTCACTTTGTTAGTGGTTTCCTTTGCTTTGTTGGAGCTTTTTAGTTTGATGTATTACTGTATTTTTTGTGCAACCAGGGTTTTGTTCAGAAAGTCCTTGCCTATACCTATGCTTGCAAGAGTTTTACCTCTTTTGTCTTCCAGCATATTTAATCTGTTCCCATGTTTATCTCTTTGATCCATTTTGAGTTTAGTTTAGTGCATGCTGAGAGATACAGGTCTAGGTTCAACCTTTGGCATGTGTACAGCCAGTTTACCTGGCACCATTTGTTAAAGAGGTTATCTTTCCTCTTTGCTAACAATAACATAGCTGAGTGTGCCTGGAGTTGTTTCTGTATCTTCTATTCTGTTGCATTTATCTATGAGTCTTGCCCATACTATGCTATTTTTTTCTTTTTCATCACTCTAGCTTTGTAGTGTAACTTGAAGCCTGAGACTGTGATGCCCCTTGCCTTGCCTTTGTTGCCCAGGATTACTTTTGCTATTCTATGTCTCTTCTAGTTCCATATGAATTTTAGGATTGCTTTCTTCAGTTCTATAAGGAATATATTGGTAATTTGATTGGGATTGCATTAAATCTATATTACAATTTTGGAATCACTGTATGGCCATGTTGACCATACTGCTTCTGCCTATCCAGCAACATGAGGTATCTTTTTGTTTTCTGAAATCCTCTTCAATTTCTTTTTTCAGAGTACTATAATTTGCGTTGTAAAGCCCTTTTACTTCCTTGGTTAAGTTAATTCCTAGGTATTTCATTCTTCTTCATGCTAATGTGCAGGGTATCGTTTCCCTAATTTCCTTCTCAGTGAGTTTGTTATTGGTGTACAGCAATGCTATTGAATTTTGAGTGTTGACTTTTATCCCAGTACACTGCTGAATTTGGATATTAGTTCTATGAAGTTTGGTGGCCTTTTGGGGATCTTATATATAGAGGATCATTGTTTGTGTCCTCCTTACTGTGCAGAAATGAGAAGGATGGGTTTTCTCCTCTCTGTGTGGCTCTAAAGGCTGTCACAGGACTGCTGCTCCTTTCTCCCCATCCTCTGCCACTTTCTGCTCCTCTGTACTTGTTCCACTTGCCAGAGTCTGAGGACTAATAACTAAAATGCAGATATAGGTATGTTCCTCCTGTTCGTTCTAAATAAGTGACTGTCAAGACAATCAAAAAGTAAGTTTTGATGCTGTGATTCTGGAGAGAAGTACCCATCAACCAAGAGGTCCAAGTTTCACCTCCAGTCTCTCTCCTCCCCTATAGAACTGCCTCTTTTCATTTGGGAATACATTGTCTTTATTGTGTATGCTCCTGACTTGCTCCAATCAACACATTTCTTTAACTCCTTTAAAGCAAACTTGTTAGAGCTGTCTCCCGTGCCATGAAGTTCCAACTTCCTCTGTTTAATTAGGAGGATTAGAAATGTGTGAGTGTGCTTTAGAAAGTGTACCATGAGTGATCATAGCACTGAGCAAGTTCATTTTTTAAATACTTGATGCTGAGCTAAATGCAGATATAGGGAGGAGTTATTGCTGACCATAAACACATATTTTCTTCTTTAGTCCTTTTTGGCATGTATTTCTAACCTGCTTACTCTCATCTGCAACCATGGACCCCCCCAGCCAAATAAGAGAAAAAGCAACCACATGAAAGAACCATCAAAAGGTGGCATCACTAAAATTATCCAGGAAACTCTGTCCCTGGATAATTTTGGAAAGGACAGCTTTTGGGACATGTGCCTTGATGATGTATTACATTTATTATCCATCACACTGATGAGCTTTCTGAATCTTTGTTTTGTAAAGATAATGCTGAAGGCTACTGAACTCCAAGGAACCTAGTCTAGGCTTGGCTGCTTCCTCTTCCCCCTAAGTTCCCATTTGCTGTTTGAACTTCAGATTGCTAATCTCATCTAATTTATCTTATACTTACATTACAATTTCATTGTCAGATGCAACTTATCCCAAAGCTTAGGATGGTCACTCCTATGAAGCCCCTCCAATGACCTCTTTATAATTCACTGATATAGCCATGCAGTAGATGTTTATTTGTAATCTCTGTGTTAAGTGTTGGATATCCAAGGATAAATGAGACAAATGCATCACCTTCTTGCCTTTCGAATGTATTACCTGGAAAGTGATGACTTAGCAAGAAATTGCAAATGTGAGGAGTGCAATGCTAACCTCTATGGAGTGAAGGGAACATATGACAAGAAACTTAACCAAGACCACATGTGGATCAGAAAAGACCTTCCTGACAAAGAGCCTTCTAATGTGAGTTGTGAAAGAAAGATGGGCAAAGAGGTACGAGGTATGGAAGAATAACATGCATGAGAGTCCTGTGGGAGAGTGAAGAGTATGGTGTACTCTAACTACTAGCAGACCAGTATGGCTGGAGCATAACTATAGCCAATATTAGTTGACCATTTTATGTACTTGGCAATATTCAAAGAAGCTTAACTCATTTAACTTTCACAATGATAAGGAAATTGAGAACACAGAGAAGTTAAGTAATTTGCTCAGGGTCTCACAGCTATGAAATCCCACATCTGGGATATCATCCAAGTTACTGGCTCCAGTCCTATCCTCTGAATACAGCACCATGCTGCAGAGACAGGAGGGGAGAGCAGATGAGGACCATATCACACAAATCAGTAAAATAAAAGGAAAAACCATTTAAAAGTCAATTTCAACCACATCAAAAGTTAAGTACAGCATACAGGTCTTCTAAATACCAACTTCTATTGTTTTCTCCATACAGAATTTTTGGGGAAATCCTAGCTCTACATTAGGACTATGAAAACAGCAAGAAGCAGCTCCACTGGTTTCATTAGGGCTTCTGATGTCCTCTTTACTTTGAGGAGTATGAGAGGTTAGCAGTGAAGGAAAGCTGAAGGATCTGGTCTGTTCTTGAAGTGGCTTTGTGGGAATAATTAGGATATAGAATAGGAGCCATAGAATCATTTTCAAACTATTGTCCAGTCCTTTGTTATTGTTTCTTTTCCAGCATATATTTATTATGTGCCTTTCTACATGCTTGGAGTTGAAAAATAGAGCAGAGATTTAGACAAATAACACAGAAGTAGCATGAGGAAGGGCAAGACAGTGGAATCCATGATTTCAAATAAGGCTGAATAGGCCTTATTGGAAGTACAGTTTAGGAGGGGGAAAATAGGGACAGAGTATAGAAAGCAACCGATGATTCCATTTCAACTGTAAGAATCAGGAATGAAGTTTCCTTTTTTGTTTGTTTGTTTGTTTAATGGACAATAAAAAAGGCCTTCTTAGTTCTTGAGGAAGAAGAAAAATAATCCAGGGCATTTCTACATTGACTTGACCAGCAGCTGTGTACAGTATGTAGTGGACATCAGTGAGAGCCATGGCCTTCATCCTCTGTTAAATCAGGTACAAGAAGGCTACAGGAACAGAAAAGCAGGTCCAAATACCATTGCCTCTTATTTTTTCTTTTGCCCTGAATATGCTTTGAAATGAAAGTGCTATGGTTTTTAGGTCTTGTCATTTTTGAAGATCAGGGATAAACTAGTTTTGCTTGGTCTCTCAAAGGGCATCAGATTTCTGGCTGGTGGCACAGGCAGTTTTATTAACCCCAAATTGTCTTCAATTTGACATTTCTTCAGACAGAAACAAACAATTAGGCTGCTATGAAAAAAGTAAGAGAAATGAATTAATTTAAAGAGGCTCTCATTGGTTAAAGGAGCCATTTGGTAAATTCCAATGCCTGCTTTGTTTGGATGAGGTTCCTCCTTTCTCCTTCCCCCCTCTGCCTCCTCTTTCTTCTTTTTGTTCTCCTTCTTCTTCCTCTTCATCTTTCTCCTCCTCTTTTATTCATCTTTCTTGTTCTCCACTTCCTTCACTGTCTTCCTCCATTTCCTTTCCTTCTCTTCCTCCTTCATTCCTCCCTCCTCCTCTTTCTACTTCTCTTATTCTTTCCTCCTTTCTCCTCCTTGTTGTTCTTCTCCCTTTTGTCCTTCTGGTTCTCCTATTTTCCTCCTCCATATTCTCCACATGCTCTTGTTAGAGTTTATTGCATTTTGGATTTTCCCAGTAAATGTTATTTATTCTTCAGCAGATGCTGTTTTGGGTTGACAGTAATTCACAGATTGACGTGCACCTTAGTACCAAATCATATAGGGTGTGGATGATTCTGAAGCAGAATGCCACCAGTTGTGTGGCTCCAAGTTCCCAAAATGTGTTAAGTTCTAGCAGCCAGAAAGGCTAGCATGTCGATTTTTTCCTTCTCTCTTTTTTGGTATGCATCTTCCATCTAGCTTCCCTGAGCAGGCTTTTCTCCATCCTGTATTTATTTTCACTGTTACCTAACATCACACATTTTGCTTGCTAGAATTATTTAATTTGTGGAAAGAGGCAGTGTGGCATCAAGTGCTTACTGCCATGGACAAATGAAGCTAAGAGTGACTGTGCCATTTTTTGGTTGGGGGGGGTAACAGGAATTGAACTCCAATCCTTGCGCTTTTGAGGCAGGCCACCGAACCGCTGAGCTAAATCCCTGGCCCTGACTGTGCTATTTCACTGTATACTGTGAACTGTCTATTTAATTCTTCTAGAGCTAAGAAGATGTGTATACATGCTTTCTTTTTTTCCTTCAAGGACTTTTTAGTAGCATATTAGAATTTAAGATTTGACAAGGTCTTTACAGATCATAAAGTTTATTTATAGACAAGGAAACTGAGATTCAGATAGGGATAGGTCATGTCCATCAAAAACCACAATTCTAGCCACAGAGTACAGAAATTGCTATGGAAATTCAGACTCATCCGGTGCCCTGTGCCTCTCACTGCCTAAAATCTTCATACTTTCTAAAGAAGGAAAACTGATTTGCAAGACTGATAACATACAGCATTGTCAGAATATGGTCAATTTAGAAGTAATTTGAATAGGAGGTCTTGAAGCCAGGTATCCAGACTCTCGCACCAGAATCATTCCATGGGAAAAGCACTTAGGGGATGTTTAGATGTACTTGGAAAAGCAGAAGTGGAATGACAACAGTTCAGAAAAATCCCCATGCACCCTATTTTGCACTCCCCTTCAAGTGGTGACCCCATCATACCCAGAAAGGTTGCTAGTTGTATTTTTCTTTAAAATGTCAAGAAACCACAGAGAATGTGGCTCGGGGTGTGCTGAGACAGACCACGTGACAGATGCTCTGACACAGCACTTCTGGTCACAGTAATTAATTACTTCATATATGCAGCTTAAGTGCAGATGAGAAGCAGTTCCTGGAAACTTTGATAATGAGAGCTTTGGGAGGCAAGAGTCATAGTGTGGGGAAAAAGGCCAGTGGGATCCTATTCCCCTGATACTACAATGACACAGCCAAACTATGCTGCAAAGGAAAAGCATGTCCTGAGTCTCCTGCCTCTAAACCCCTACCTCCTGCAAAAGACCCACAAGCCCTTCAGTCAGACCTACCCAAGGCTGCTCATCCTAGCACCCTGTTCTCATTTACCTTCCCTTGTCAACACCCTGCATGCTGGAATATTCTGTCCCATCTGCTGTGAGTCACCCTTCTTCCTGCTAAAGTCACCTGAATTGAGTTTCACTGCTCTTGTTGGCTGTTCTTTTGTGGCTGTCAGTGGTCTCCCTCACTGTTCTATTTGAGGACATTTTCATTCATATAATTTATACTTTTGTGGTATTTTAGATTGGATGCCTTTAAAAGTAGAAATTCGTCTTATACTTCTGGATGCTGGAAATCCAAGAACAAGGAGCTGGCAGGGTAAGGGTGGGCTTCTCCTGAGGCCTCTCTCCTTGGCTTGTAGATGAACACCTCACTGTGTGCTCACTTGGCCTTTTTGTCTGTGTGTTTCTGAAGTCTATCTAAGGGCACGAGCCACATTCAGTCATGGCTTCACTTTATGACCTCATTTAATCTAATTACCTTTTTAAAGGCCATATTACCCAAGAACACTTACTTTGGGTATCAAAGCTTCCACGCATTAATTGTGCAAGGACACATCTCAGCCCATAACAGTGCCATATCTTCTCTACTAAAGTTATGTGCAGGTTTCTCCCGGAGTAATACTCTTCTTCTAGTGATGAGGGAAGGTGCCTTGTGGGCAGTGAGGGTGGTGGTGTGCAGAGAGGCTACTACCCTTTAATTCACATCTCCTAGGATGTCTGCAAATACAGTTAGATGCAAAGAACTAAAGATTTTTGTTCTAAGTCTCTGTATGGTGGGGATGTGCAGTAGTAAAGTTTTCAGGATTATAACTTTTGAAGCTACTCCATTGGCACTTTTGGGAGGTGTAGGAACTGCCAAAGAAATGTACTCAGGAATTAGCTTCATTTGTTTAATAGCTCAAGTTTCTGTATTAATGATTTAATTTTAGAAGACAGCATACAAATGTGTGTGTTATGTGTGTGAGGAAAGGCTTTCTTTTAATACAATATCTGAAAACTTTATTAAAAGTTGACACATTGTATTAGAAGTGAGATGAAAAGGTCAAAGTCATCAGAGTTAGAGATTTAGTCATGCACTATGTGACCCTGAGCCAGCCACCCTCACATTAGGCAATTTTAGCATTAATAGTAACTAACATTTGATGAGTAATTACTTTAGTCAAAAACTCACTGTGACTATGAGGTGTTATCCCCATTTTGTAGACAGAAAACTGAGGCATAGGGAAATAACTTCCTCAAGGTCACAAAACTTCTATGTGGGAAGATTTGTCAGACAATGAAATTCAGACGCATTTGCAGCCTATTTGAGGCAAGGCACAAACACCTAGAAATGTATCCCAGATGGTTAACCTTTGTAGCTGACTCAGAACTGTGGTGTTCAAAAGGCGCTATGTGATCAATCTGAGGATAAATTTTTGGAAAAAGAACTATAGAAAGATATTACCAGAATCAAGCTTTGAAGTATAGGTGGATTTTAAAGAGGAGCAGCAGTGAGGAAGTGAATATTTGCTGAATAAAGAAGAAATAGCCATAAAGAAGGACAACATTGGCATGCCTTTATCTCTGAAGGCTTGGAACTACAGAATGAGCAGGGAAGATGTGTTCTCATTTGCCAAGGTTGTCATTCAACTCAGTGTGGAAAGCTGGAGTTTAATCTTCGTGCATAGGTAGAATCAAGCACTGGTACATTTTCATAGGTGGCAGCCCATCTGGATCAGAAATGAGCTCTTAGGGCAACTGGTAGGAATTTGGATATTGAAAATAGTAAACATCCACCAGCATTTTGACTTCCTAAAAATAATAAATGATAAAAAAGTAAAAAAAAAAAAGCATTAGCTCCTATGTTTTTGTAACTTTGTTCTCTTGAGTTTTGATAAACTTGTATGGAATTATCCTTATTTAGAGAGGTGACACAGTTTTAATGTGTGAGTCAGACAGAGAAACACTTTCTACACAATCCATCAGTACAAAACATTGTCCACTTAGACTTTGAGACTGCTCTACACAGTCTGAATTACCTTGAAGTCATTCAAATCTCATCCATGAAATAAAGATGTATGTGACTATGATCTCAGAATGTATTACTTTTAAATACAATGTGACTTATTTTTTCATGGGTTTTGCATGACCAACCTCTTAGTCATGCTACTGAAAATATTTTTGTATTAGTCAGTGTTCTTCAGAGAAACAGTGTAGGAGTAGATGATAGACAGACAGATAGATAAGTAGATAGATAGAGAGATAGATAGCTTACTATGGAAATTATCTTGTGCAATTATGGAGGCTGAGAAATCCCACAGTACACTGTGTCCAAAGCTGAAGAACCCATAGTGCTGATGGTATAAGTTCTAGAATCTCAAAGTACAAGAAACAGAAACTGATATCCTAAGAGAGGAAAAGATTGATGTCCTACCTCAAGAAGAGTGACAGAATTTGTCTTTCTTCCATCTTTTTGTTGAGCTCCCCTTGGATTCATGATGCCTACCCACATAGGTAAAGGCAATCTTCTTTTCACTCTACTGATTCAAATGCTGATGCTTCCTGCAAACATTGTCATAGGCACACCCAGACATACTGTTGTACCAACTATCTGGGTTTGGGTATATCTTACAACAAAGAAGTTAACACAAAATTTATCATTAACATTTTCCAACCCGAGGCAGCTTTTTATGTCTCTGGATCTTTTATATAGCTCCAATGGCTGTGTTCTTCCTGTACTCTGCTATCTCTTCTCTTAGGAAATTAAGTAATAGGAGAGAATGGACACCTTAAGTAAAAGTTTTTGTCCTGTGGTAGTTTTGAACACAAGAAATTCTTTCACTGAGGTAGCAGAGGAGTAAATTGCCTAGGAGTAAGTTGCTGTTGGGAGTGAGAGATCATTAATATTGTTGCATTGGGTGCAGGCACAATGAACAAAATGGCAGGTAAAAGTGGATGGAAAGTTCTCAAAATTCCAATCCCTAAGGGTAAATCTTCAAGGGCTGGAGTGATTAAAGATATGTAGGTTATATAATTTTATTAAGATTTAGTCATATAAAACAACACATCCTCAACTCGTCATCCTACAAAATGAACAAAACCCAAATTATCATAGTACCTCTAAACCACACATTTTCTGAGCACCTCCCACTGTTCCAGGAATGGGAAATATCAAGAAAAAAATTTTGTGATCCCAGTTGAGAAAGAGATCATGGTTTTCTTTTGGAGACTAGATCTAACTCATAAAACATTAATTCAGTACCTGGCAGTTTATAAAAAATCCTAAGCAAATCAACTCAGACTCTATTAGCTCACAAGGTATGATGTACATCAGAATGAGATGTGGTCTTGTGAAAGTACAGATCCTCAGACCTTATTCCTGGAAATTCTGAATTTTAATCTTTGCCTCTGAATCTTTTAATCAGTTCCAAATTCACTCAAGGTCTGTGGTGAAGAAAAGGAGAGAAAAGGACTGGAACAGAGAGGGAAGCTGCCAGCACCAAAGCAGGAGTGGAAGAGGCAAGTTCATGGAACTTAGCCTATATCACTGAGTACACAACTCTGGTAGAATGAGAGCTCTCAGCAGGTGGTGGAGACCATTGAGCAACTACTCACAAATACCTGCAGGCCTGTGGAACAGATTTACCTGTGTGAACAGAAAGATGAGGTTGCCTTGGTTTCTTCACACAAAGAACCAGATGGAGAAGGTGAAGGGTTATAGAGATACATTGGGTGTTGCATCTTCAAATGGGCAATCAGATAATAAAGGCCCTTCAGAAGAAAGGAAGGAGAAAGGAAGTCAGGGTGTGGATGTTGGTGTTCTTTTCCCTCTCCCATCTTCTCAGTAAAGCTAACTGATTTCTAGCACAACTAAGGTTGCACTTTAAACAAAACACTAAGATTAGCCAATCCACTTACGTCCCCCAAAGGAGATCATTCACCCAGAGGAAGCCTGACAAATGATCATATAAAATATTATGCTTTTAAGAAGGTCCCCTGTATCTCTCAGAGTCAATATAGTCCATTATGTCAGTTCTTATCCACTGGTTTCTTTCTCAGCTATTTATATTTCCATTTTGTGGAAGCTTAGGCAACACTCACCAACGCCCAGAAAATTAAAGTTATTGGAGATTTGTTTGTTATTTTTTTTTTAAAAAAGACCACCTGTCTTTTTCACTGCACTTGCTCTGGACCTGGCAGTTTCTGCCTTGTTTTTTATTCCTGTGTGAAATCTTGCTTTCATCCAAGGTTTCTACTCCTATTTTTTTGACAGAATCATTTCCTCATGGGTCTTCCTTCCTGTGTTTGTTCCTCTTTTCTTAGGGGGGTTAAAGGTGGAAAAGGAGCTGGCCTTCTCCTGCACGCTCTTGCTTTACTTCCTTTCCTTAAACAAATCTGTTTACATCCTATGCCTTGCATATCCCTACCAGTCTAATCTTCCTTAAACACCACTTACAGAATCAGAGAAGATATGGGACAGATGTATACTGACATAGAGATAAGCTAGTAGTACCTTGAAAGATAAAGTGGGAAAGTGAGAAGAGATACTGAGGATAAAGAAGAGAGAGGCAGGTGCTAAGATAAGGATAGGAAAGGCCAGTATAATAATAATTTCTATGTATTAAGTACCTAATATATACAAAGCAGTGTAGCAGCAATGAGTCATTTAATCTTCACAGTGTGTCTTTGCATGCTGTTTCTTTACTTTTGAAGTAAGTGATGGGTCTAGCTTTGTTTCCTAAGGTCCTACTGTTAGTGTGAAATGCAACTAGAATTAAAACCTAGTCCCTTTCTATTCTATATCATGACGTGGAAGGCAATCAATTATTTTTTATTAAAGGTCCTTGAGATATAAATATTTTGAAATATACATAATTTTATAACCCATATACTTATACATACACATATGCATCAACACACAAATCAAGAATAAAATTTAGTTATTTTGTTGGGCACTATTTTGTGGGAGGGACCACAGAATTCTTTAAGTCCAGTGATAAGAATCTCTTTACAATATTCCATATCCTACCTATGCTTAAGTATTCTCAGAGAAAAGGAAACTCCATTTACCAAGGCAGTCTGTTTCACTGTTGGGACAGCTGAGAAAGTTGTGTAATTATTCCTCCTAGGGTGCTGTGACCATTAATCCTGGTTTGTCATCTTCATTGGAATAAGAAATGTCTACTAGATTAGAAAAGCACACCTCTGCATATGGCTGGGTTGGGCATGGAGGCATGCTTGGGTACTATGTATGGTCTGGAGCTCATCTTCACCGGCACTCTTCCCTTGTATGAACTGTGTAGCTTTGCTGCATCACACCCTTCTGCCATGATCTTCCTACCCTGTAGTCTGCCAGCCGTGTACTGAATCTTTTGAAAATGAGCTAAATAAAACCTTTTCTTCTTTAAGTGTGAGTGTTATATCTCAGTTACAAGAAAGTTAACTAATATAGGTACTGTGAGGGTTATTTTAGAGTTTTCCTACTTTTGCCCTTTGAAGTTATGCAGAATATATCAAATCCTTTCACAGGATAGTTCCCTCTCTCTCTCTCTCTCTCTCTCTCTCTCTCTCTCTCTCTCTCTGTGTGTGTGTGTGTGTGTGTGTGTGAATTCATGGCCTTAAAGTCTCCATTGAGCACCTCCTCTGGTTCTTACATTTGTGACTTATATGGTGGAGTTTTCATCTAACTTATTTCATCTTGATTAACATTGGTTGTAAAATTAAGTACAAAACTCAAGATATGTCCAGACAGGCACAGCTTGCAGAGAGAATTCTCCCTGCCTATTATTCAACATCCCACTTTTGCTGAGACAGCCTTGGTTCCTTTAGCACTTTGAAAGCCAAGTGATATCTCTGTTTAAATTTATTTTTGTTAGTTTTGCCCTTGTATTATCTTGCCAAGATCTTCTAGATCATTCTACATGGTGACTCTTTCATTACAGGGCCTCATCCCTAGCTCTGTATTTATCACCTGCAATTTGGTAAACATAATTTCAGTTTTGTTTGTAACATATTGTTGAGTTTAAATAAGCTAAAAAACTTTCTGTGATCTTATTTAAAATCCCAATTGTTATATAAAAATGATTCTGATACAGCATATATAAAAAATGTCAACAGTGCTTACCTATGAGTGACTGAATATTTCATGATCTTCAACTTTTAATTATATAAATTTCTTCTGATTTAATAAATACATTTATATCAATTATATGTTAATATATAATGTATCATTTTAAATTGAGTTCTTCAACCTGAAATGTTTGACTTATTCCATATCTTTCTGTTTTGGATCTATAGTGTCTTTGATATTTCCTAATTACTGTGAATATGTGGACTCCTCAATCTGATTCAGAGCTCCTTGAGGATAAAGCAATCCTATTTTTTTTTATCCTTCCTGGTAACTGCTATAATTTTGGATTGATTAGTTTGCCCATAAATTAACTTGTTCTTTATCCAGAGCTGAATTTTTTGTACTTTGTCTTTATTGTTTATATCAATATTTTAAAATGATGGATACAAGATGTTTCCTCTATGACCTTCACTTAAACAAATTAGGCTGATTCATTTACTGGCAAATAATTATTCACTGTAATAACAAATTTATTTATCCAATTGAAAGCCAATTATTTTTATTTATCCTAGTTGGTTGATAATTATACGATATAAACATAAATCATGAAATCATTTTTGGTGGCAGAGGAATATTGGTGATCCATCTGAGTAATTAGCAAGACCAGCACTGTGCTAAGTATTTCTACCAGTGATGGTAAAGACATAACTCCTGATTTCAAGTTTCTTGTAACATATCAGACCCTAAGATTAAAAGAATGTCAGGTAGCATACTAGGATGTTGCTTGGTGTTCACTCTGTCCCAAGGTCTATTATATTTCTCTTTTCTACAGAGCATTTGATAAAGGAGAGTTGAGGGGACTGATTACCCCAACTGTAACCATTACAATATAATAAACTGAAGGGTATATAAAAACTTTTCATACAGAAATTTTCTAGTATTCTTTGTCTTTTTATAAAACATAACCCCATTATTTTTCCTGCTGTAGAACCCTGAGCCTCAATGCAAATGCCTCTCTTCCCATTTTCTTCCAGTATACATCCTCAGGTGAATGAAGTTGTGTGCTATAGTTTGGTCATAATGGACTTTGCTGTTGATTCATAGCCTATAGGGTTGATAGTATTGACCTCAAAGCCTTGAGATCAGATGCCTTTGTACATGTATCTAATGGCTTAGGAAGTCTATGTAGTTTGATTCTTCTGGCCATCATAAGTCCTGTCAAGCTATACTCTGGAGCTATGCTCTGGGTTGAAGTATGGGACAACTCTCCTTGGGATAGGCTTTCCAACTCAGAGAATGAATGTAGTATGATGAATGATGACAGACAGCCCCATCAACAATAAAGTCTTGCCATACTCTTGTTGGTAGAGAATCAGTAAGGAATTCTCACTGTTACGATGATGCTCTTTCACTTAGCTATGTGATAACTATGATTTAGTATCTTCATGGTCTCTTGTAGAAAGCTCTTGGATGAATTGTTAGCGTTGTCCAAGATATAGTCACTCACCATCTGAACCAGTCTTCAGAGGTCAGAGGAAGATTTCTGTGTAACATGGGTACATGACTTCAAGGACATCTACTCCATATCATTTCTAGCCTTTTCATGGGCAGGGCCTTGTGCAAATACTGGAGTTTGAATAAGTGAAGAGTGATTCTTGGGATTTGTTTAATGATAGGCTGAAAAAAAAGTAGTTCTGGGTGACATGTCCCTTCTACTTAAAACATTAAAGCATATTGTTTGTGAGTGTGTTGGCCACACAGTGAGGCTGACCCCCTAGAAGAGGCCCATCTTAAAGTTGGATGAGCATCAGATCAAATCTTATTTGAGATCTTCCCCTTCACTGTGGACATATTTTGCCTTGTACTAGTTTTCCCTTAGGCAGGGTTTACCCTTATCAGCAAATGCCACCGGGCTTCTGATGAGTAGGAACAGCCCATCCCAGGGTTTTTGGGGCCAGCAGCATGGATAGCTGTGAAAACTTGGCACTAGCCTGTTGCCCTGGAGGACCCCATGTATTTTTCACAAAGATCTCAGAATGAATGAATAAATGGATGTGTAAAGGAATCAATTAATCTTCTCCTTGCACAGAAAATATACTATTTCTATGATTATGACAATTTAAGGATCCTAAGACTTTTCTGTTACCAAAATATTCCAAGCTATGTCTTCCTACTTCCTATGATCACAAGGAGAGGAGGGGCAATTGAATCCCAAAATTCTATAGGAATTCAGAGAAGATAAAAAGTGCTATGTCAATATTTTTAAAATTCATGGGACTTGACAATGTTTATCTTCAGATTGCAGAAAGATTAGAGGTTAAGAACAAGAAGAACAAAGGCATGGAAGTAACGAAGAACATGTCAGTGTCAAGAGCAGGAAACCAGTTTGAATGAAGCACTTAGACACTTTGTGAACCATAAGAGAAAGATGTACTGGGGATGTTGTTGATGGGTAGGCTTCAATAGTAGCTTCAGGATATACCATTTATTGTTGTATCTGCAGTGCCTTGCCTAGAACCAGACTCAGAAGAGGCACTTGCTAAATGTTCATTAAATAAGTGAATGATAAAATGAGTTGTTGAATGGATAAAAGAGCAAAGGAATTTTATTGGAGTGCACATGTTTAAGCAGAAGCCAATGAGCCTGAAAGAATAGGAAAGAAGAAATGGGAGGTGAAGATAGGGCATGCAAAGATAATAGCAGAATCTTGGCCTGAAATTTTCGCACTGGATGCTAGTGGAATTAAGATGAGAGTCGAGAGCATGCCTAGTTGTGCAGACTTGTGAATCATTACAATGGCAATTGAAACCATGTGTCTGGATTTCCTTCTGAGGGTGGTTGATGTAAAGTCTGAAAAGCAGAAAGTAAGACCGAGCAGTGGAATCTATACCTTAGACAGTAGTAAAAAAAAAATAAAGGAGAACCATGGGATTTGGAGAACCAGGAAAGTAGTGTCAAAGAATCCTAAATAGAGAAGCATCATTTTTTTAAAGAAGTGGGAAGGGTTATGGAGATGAAACACGGTAGAGCACAGAAGCTGAGTATGTTGAAAAGGATGTTCCTTAGACATTCTGAGACAACACAGATGAATGTAAAGGCAGAGATAAATCTGGCTGGGGGTCATTTTCCTGGAAGATCATTAGAGTACAGAGAGAGGAGCAGCTAGGGTCAAGGAGATTTCTCTGAGTGTGGAGAAACATCTGTAAATGTAGAGTAGAAGCCATGCGAATGATTTTCTGGGGCTGTGGGGTGGATATGTGCTCAATCAAAGAAATTGACCAAGAGCAAAGGGATAAAGAAAATGCAAAATAACTCAGATGTGTGTACAGATTCCAAAACAGAATTAGACTAGGCTTCACAGTGTTACTGAGAAACTTTTTAGAGCTGAAACTTTCAGCTCTAAAGAAGTAGTCAAGTCAATTAAGAGACAACAGAGATACCATTTAGAAAAGAAATCACTCAAAACAATAATAAAACATTAAAAGTAAGAAGTTAGGTCCTCTTTTTGCTGGATCAATGACTATAAAATCTTATAGCATCTATGAAATCTTTGGGCTGCCATGTCTACTGTCTTTTTCCTGTGATGAATCTCATTTGCAAGAAGAGTAGGAGGGGAGCTGAAAAGATTATGCTCTGTTCTATTGTCAGCCTGGCAGAGAAAGAACCCTGAGGAGAGTCATGTTTCCAGATCAAGATAGTAGGAGACTTGGGCAAAATGGCAGCTGAGAGTCCCTGAAGTTTTCAAGAAGGGAGGAAGGAAGTGTAAGGAGTTAACTCAGGACCAAAAACCTATATTTCAAAGATTTAGGCAATGCTCTTGCATATGAGATCAGTGGCAAAGTCAATGTGGTGCTAGCCTCTTGGCAACCACAGGGCTTCACAGTGCTACTGGCCCAGAGACAAATCCTGCCATCTCCACTCACCAGTTGTGCCCATTTAGACAAATTACTTTGTCTTCAATTCCTTGCCTATAAAGTAACAATAGCAACAGTAAGGATAGCAACAACAATAATAGAATCTGCCTTTGGAGTTCTTGTGCAGATTAAATAATGTGCCCAATGTAGGAGCTGATCTTAAACACGTTTTAAGCAAAGCAGGTTCTTAATAGAAGAGTATTAGCTGTTTTGAACCCAATAGTTCTATTGAATAAATAGTAGCCCCATTACTCACTTATCCATGTCCCAGCTCTAGCTGTCCAGGCTGCTAAATAGACCTTGGACAGTAGCATATTCTCTGTGCCAGGTCATGAGAAGCCTATGTCAGCAATTTTCCAGGGAGGTAGGCAATCTATGGGGTGCCATTTAAAATCAAGAAACTCAAATGAAACCCAAAGGAGAGAAATCTGCTAATGAGCTCATCAAGATAAAGAGGTAAGAGTGTCAGCTTCTGACCATCTGTCTTGTTCTGGCAATGCATGCTGTCCAGACCCCACCCCCTGTGCCTCATCCAAAACTTGCCAATGCCATTGATTTGTATTAATCTGATGGAGCATTCATTACCCCAAGTACCAACCTGTCACTGTTTGCTTAGCTTGCATGAAATCAGAGCTACACAAAAATCAATGTGTGAAATTTTTGTATCAACATATAAGAAATAAAAAGGTTTATGCTGGCAGATGCAGGTTCTTAGACAGATTAAAGCTGACAAATTGGCATGATCCATGATGAAGGCAATGATGAGGTGTGGGGAAATGTCAAAGGCTTTGAAAATGGCATGCTGAGGCAAGAAATGCATTACTGATGAGAGGAAAAGGAGGAAAAGAGATGATTGTTTATTAAAAGAACGTTTGGGCTTTCAAAGGTACTGATGACTTTGACCAAAGAAGTGACTTACAGTCAGTAGGGATGGCACAGTGTAGTTGTCCCTTGGGGACAAATGAGGAAATATTAGAGGTTAATGACTTCAGCAAGGTCAGAGTGTGCAGGGGTGGTGCCAGGACAAAGTAGAAAGGTCTGGACACCACCTCCTCCAGTTTTGGAGCCTTCTGACACTCGGAGATGGGAGACGCTTGCTTCTTGAACTTCACAAGCTGTCTACTCCGATAAATGAGAGAGGAAACTCTTCCATTCAAAGAAATCACAAGTCCTTCACAAAACTGTAGTAGGCTGATCAGAGTAGACAACTACATGCTTTGTCTGATTAATTCTTGGTTCTACACTTTGACTTATATGACACCCATGCACTGGGCAAAATATCTTAGCTCTGTTTATAATCCTCCTTTAAGTAAGGGTAATGACCAACTTAATAAGGAAAACTTCTACTTATGCCATATTTTGCATTATATGTGCTTTTACACAGTTCCATAGCATTCCATTACTGTGACAAAAATTTCCTTCAATTTTGATTCCCATGTCTCACAGCATAATGTAGACCATCTGCTTTTAATACCATTGGGTTGTGTATGCTTCAAAAATGCAAACTCCTTTAAAAAAGTAATAACCAAGAAAGGTAAATATACTGCTGTTGAAGAAAAAAGAATCTACCCCAAACAACTTTTAAAGTATTAATATTAGTTTTGAAGATGTAGCTCAGTGGTAGAGTTCTTACTTGGCATGTGTGAGGTCCTGTGTTAGATCAGCAGCATAAAATAAAATAAAATAAAATATTTTTTGGCAAACATGAAGGATGATATGCTGAAACAAGACAAAACATTGGAATCAGACTTCAGTTTGAGTCTTGTAGCCAATTCTCATTGATTTGAGGGTATTATTAATTTTGTAGACCTTTCTCTGATCTTGAAAAAATGCCAACTAAGGAGTTGTATGAAGATTTGGAAAGAAAACAAATGTAAAATTTCTAACATTTTGTCTAAAACAGTAGACACTCAGTGCAGGTTTGCTCTCTATTGAATCACCCGTGGTTGTGGGCAGCTCTCTCTCCATTGCAGTGGATTCTACAGTGATGTGACCACTATTTGGTTATTTGGCTATAAATCAATGCACAAATGTTTCCTAGATCTAAAATTTTCATTCCTTGGAGCAATGGAAACACCATCAAATAAATAAAATTGACCTTTATTACCACTTGGTCAAATCAATATCTGTGTTGGTTGATGTACCAGTGAAGCTTTTACCAGTTCGCCCTTTTCATCTTGTCTGTCACTACACTAAAAAGCACCATAAAGCTTAATAACTTAAATAACACATTTGTTCACAAATTTGCAATTCAGACTGAGTTTGACCTGGAAAGCTTGCTAGATGTAGCATTGTGTTATATAAGGGCTGAAGGGTCTATCCCAGGATTACTCCTTCTTCCAGCAGTAAGTAGGCATTCCATGTTATCCAGCAATTCAGACTGGGCCAAAGGCCTTTCACACAGACCTATCCATATGGCCCACCTGGGCTTCCTCACAGCATAAAGGATGGTTTCCAAGGGATACAGAAAAAAGTTAGAGAAAAACCAAGTGGAGACTGTATCTTTTTTTATGATCTGACTTTGAAAATCACACAGCATCCTTCTGTCATACTCTTAGGTGTGACAGTCATGGAGGCTTGCCCAGGTTCATGGGAGGGGCAGTAGTTCTACTTCTTGATGGGAAGTGACAGATTTCTAGAGGACCTTGCAGGATGGGAAAAGTTATGGCCATGTTTGCAAAATGTAATCTACCACACAATTTTTTCCAGGTCTTTTTTAAAATTAATTTTATTGGAATAGTTTAGGTATACAATATGATGACATTCATCATTGGGAATTTGTACCTTTACATGATATATCTTGGTTCTTATTTTTTCCCTATTCCCCATTGCCCTGTCCTCCCTTCAACCCCTCCACCCATCCCTATTTACAAAGACTTTGTATCCATTTTTTCCTTTTCTCATATTTATTCCTTTACCTTCTTTCCTTTTCTCTACCACTCCCACTTCCCCTTTGGAACATTTCTTCATATTTCACGTTATCTATTATACATTTTGACAGCAGAGAAACTATTAAATAATTACACATGTGTATTCCATTTATTTCATTTACAAGTATGGCATCAACTTTCTCTCATTTAACTATAAATGTCTCTAGTTTCTCATTCTTTGTTGCTGAATAGTATTCCATTTTACAAAAGATAAACATTTTCTTTATCAAGTCTCCAGGTGATAGGCAATTGAGCTGTTTCCAAGTTTTAGCTATTACAAACTGGGCCACTGTCAACATGG
>NW_022900928.1:69442692-69451905 GCF_012274545.1 Fukomys damarensis
ATATATATTACTGTGGTATGAGTCTTTTAATTTATTTGGAAAGGTACCCTGCAGGGGAATAGCTGGGTCAAATTGGACATCTAATCCTAGTTTTTTGGGGTATATCCATACTGATTTCCACAATGGTTGCACCAGTCTGCACTCACACCAACAATGGAGAAGGATTCCTTTATCCCCACAACCCTGCCAGCATTTGTTATTGGTTGATTTCTTGATATCAGCCATTCTTTCTGGAGTGAGATTGAATCTCAGCATTGTTTTCATTTGCATCTCTCAAATGACCAGTGATGTTGAACATTTTTTCTTATGTTTATTTGCTATTTCTACATCTTTGCCTGTTCATTTGAAATGCCCATTTTTTGGATTAAGTCTTTAAATTTGAGAGATCTGATTTTTCAAAATTCTTTATATACTCTAGACAGTAGACCTTTGTCTGAGGAACAGCTGGTAAATTTTTTTCCCACATTTTGTGTTGTCTCTTCATGCTGTTGGTTGTTTCTCTTGCTGTGCAGAAGCTTTTTAATAAGATGAGTTTCCAGATGTTGATTCTTTTTAGTGGCTCATATGCAACTGAGGTTAAGTTCATAAAATTTTTTTCTATTCTAATGTCATCAAGAGTTCTACCTAATCTCTCTTCCAGCTGGTCTAGTGCTTCTGTTTTAATATTCAGATCTTTGATACACTTTACTTTTAGTTTCATACATGGTAAGAGATACAGGTCTAGTTTTAATCTTTGGCAAGTTGAAACCCAATTTTTCCCACTGGGCAAGCAAAGAGTCACCCCAACAAAGGCATAGCAGGCTGCACCTGTTGAAATAAGAAGACATGTAAAAAAGAATCAAAACCAGACTTCCAAATTACCAAAGTCAACCCCAATTGGCAATGAGATGGAACAATCTGATAGTCAACCACCTAGACTCCCTGAAGTGGAAAAAAAAAAAAAAAAAAAAATCTGGAAAAAATAAAATCAGAAATTATTTCTCAGATAAAAAAAATTATGTCCATAGTGAAAGACATGATTAATAACTCTAGAGTAGACAAAGATTAAAAAAAATAGAAGATCTGAGGAACATGATGGAATCCCAGCATAGGATGTAAATGGAATCCATAAAGCAGATGCAAATAGATATTCAGGAGATTAAAAACTCCATTGAAAGTCTATGCAGCAGAATGAGCCAATGTGAAGACAGAATATCAGACATAGAAGACAGGATGGCAATTAGTGATCAAGAAAAAAGTATTTCTTAAAAACTATAAGCGACCATGAGAAATCAATCCAGCAGCTGCTAGATGATGCAATGAAGAATAACAAAAGAAGATCAGAGTTACAAAGAAACAGGAAATATTGCAAATGACATTAAAAAAACTTCACAGAAGTAATGGCAGAAAACTTCTCAAGCAGAGCAAAAGAATTTGACATACAGATAAGTGAGGCATACAGGACTCCAATGAGCCATGATTAAAAAAACAAATCTACACCTTGGCATATAATAGTTAATATTCCAGAAACCCAAAGAAGAACAAAATACTCTGAGCAGTTAGGGAGAAGAAACAAATCACATACAAGGGAAAGCCCATCAGAATCACAGCAGACTTCTCAACACAAACCCTCAAGTCAAGAAGAGCCTGGAGTGAACTATTTCAAGCCCTAAAAGAAAACAACTTCCAATCCAGATTGATGTATCCTACAAAACCTGAGGAACTTCATGAATACCAATCCAGCACTCCAAAAATCTTTACATAATATCCTAGGAAAAGACAAGGAGAGTCACAACCCTATTAAATCCAGCATAATAAATCTATCAGGCAAGACAAGAAATTAAATGCAAAGGCGGAGAATCCAACAATAGGAAAAGGTCATGAAAAGGATTTTCCAGGTCTTTTGATTGCTACCTGGTTCAAACCTTTGATACTAACTCCTCACAGTTAGGATATACTCATCTTTTTATTTTTCCATTCCATCCTACCTTTTATGCTGAGTTCCACTCTAAGAGTAGGAAGAAAAATTCTGATTACCCTGACTTCAGACCCATCCTAAAACCTTCTTTGATGTCCCATTGCTTATGAAATAAATTTAAGATCTCAATATGGTGCTCAGTGATTCTATATCATCATAATGTAGCTCTAATTTTGCAGCCCAAGCTTAGTCTAATCCATATAACCTGATGTCTTAGTGAAACTAGACTATATTTTGTTTCGCTGAGTTAAACGCATAAAATGAAACGACTAGAGACTTTATAGATTTTAGAGTCAATCAGACCTGGGTTCACATATCAGCTCTGCCATTAAGCCTTTGTAAAATGAAGTTAGTAGTTCTTATCTTACACGTTGCTCTAAGGATTAAATAAAACAATGTGCATAAACTGACTCACAGAGCGGCTTTTAAATAAATGTGACTTTCTTCCTCCCCACTCTTCCTCTTACTTAACTAATTTAAGCAACTGTTTTTGGGGAGCACTCTTTCAACACTGAGTTACTCAGTGCTTTTCTCTGTGTTGCCAGCAAGCCAGAGCAATATTTAGGCGGTGCAGCCCATGAAACTCCCTGGCTTTGTTTCACTAGCCACAGAAACCCACATCGTAAGTTGGCAGCACCAAGCACAGGATGGACTCCCCACAATCCTTGAGTCTGGGCATTTTAAACAACTTGTCAGACACCAACTGAAAGTGTATCCTGATTTACATGCCTTTAGAAATAGTTGTGGCATTGTGGTTTGTGTTCCACAAATCCATACTGAATTGGGCAGATATCAAAAGCAGTGTTGCCACAATCCCTAAGAGCATCCAGTAATTTCCCTCTCTCACTCCTTACTCTTTGGGTCTTGTTTATAAGTTTCCAATTAATTATGACATTTTTGGTAACTTCTAACATTGTGTCTTATCAGTTTGCCTATTAATTCTGTTAAATGTATTCTTTTCAAATAAGATTTCCACTTAGCAAATGATTTACTTAATGGATCAATAGTAAAGTTCCAAGAATTCAATATCTCTATTTCCAATAATTTGCAGAGTCATTGGGAGGTCATCTCTCCCATTTCTATCAAAGAAATAGATCTATGGTAAGCAAACCAGGTCATTAGATTTAACTTTTTAAGAAGTTATCACACTAAGAATAGCTGAACACTATAGCACTCTCAATTTTTAATGGTGTTGCATTGAAGTGATTCTTCACTCTGGGGAGGAGTTTGCTTTGAGGTATCTCTCCATGTGTCCTGTAACTCATCCATCTAGTCTCTCCTAAGGCATACTGCTATTTTACTGTACCAAAATGTGGCTTAGAAAACTGAAAACCTGTGGGGATGGATTGCATGGGCATTTGTGTTCAAAGGCCAAAGTGGCCTCCCTATAAAAGGCAGAAGGCAAAGAAATAGCACCCTCTTTTATCTTTTTACTAAGATATACTCTTGCTTTCAAATGCCTTTTACAGGAACTATGTAGCAGAGTTCTTACCTAGTGTATACAAGGCTCTGTGTTGATCCCTAGCACCATATTAAAAAAAGATTCTTACTGCACTTTTGTTTCCTCCATGAAACCTTCCCTAGTTTCACTCTATTCAATTTCATTGCTCTATTTACTCCACAATATGAATCGTTAGTATGTAAACATTTATTTAGCTCTTTCTGTCAGGCCCAGTGCTAAGCACTTTA
This sequence comes from Fukomys damarensis, assembly GCF_012274545.1. Lineage (NCBI taxonomy): Eukaryota > Metazoa > Chordata > Mammalia > Rodentia > Bathyergidae > Fukomys > Fukomys damarensis. The sequence continues at coordinate 69,446,339 of NW_022900928.1, forward strand.
CATTAACTCTTTCATTTACTTCTCAAACTAATCCCATGAAATAGAGATTATCCTTATTTTATACATAGCAAAATTGAAGTTCAGAGGTGAGTCACTCTGTTGATGTCACACAGCATATATTAGTGTAAGATGTGGAAATCTGGTCTTTCTGCCTGCAAAAGCTACCCTCACCACCCTGCAGTGCTGTGTGTATGATGAGGATTTCTTGCTGTTCTACCCTTCCACCCACTCCATACTCTAACCAGTCTTATCATCCTAGTGAGTGAAGACTACATTTATTTGTAAATTTCAATGAGATTTTATGCTCATTTTCTTGTGTACTGACCTCTCTTGAGTATTGGACTAACAATAAACTGCAAAGACGGGATTCTTACTTTTCACGGTTCCTCTCCAGGAAGCATTTCAGGTGACAGGTGAATGGGCATTGAAGCTGAAGTGCCATTTTTGATGACCCTTGGCTTCCCCTCTTCTTACCTGTGCAGCCTTTGGTTGAGTCAATCTTGTTGAATAAACCCTTCTTTATCTTTGAAATGATAATTATGATACCTATAACATAAGAGGAATTTCTGCATGCACAGAGATTAGGTAATGCACTATAAAGATATAGAGCATTCTTTTCTATCATCTTTCAAAGCCTCTCACAAGAATTTGTTGTTAAAGGGACATAAGTTACTCATGATGACTTTAGAGTACTGGGAAAATAATGCCCCATATACTTACCTGATGTGACAGCAAAGCAATCCCTCAGAGGAGCCTGGAGTTCCGAATGGATGCTGGGGAGCCAATCAGCAAAAGCCCAGAGCCATTTCCTCCCTTGAACAATGGGAACCAGAAATGGTGTGACTGGCAAGGTGCCAGGCAGCTGTTCTTTGAGTCCTTGGAGAATAGCAGTGGTCTCACATTGCAGAGAGAAGGATTTAGTTAAACCTGAAGAAGTATTTCCTGAGTATTGGCATGGTAAGACTCTGGAATGCAAGGTTAAGAAAGGCTGGAATATCCTTCTTTGAGAAAAGAAAAAGAATAAAAATAAAATAAATCTATGTGAATGTTATGTTTTTAGGAGGCAAAAGAATAAATCAGTCTCTTTAAGACTAAGGAGTTAATATTGGGAGACCAGATATGCTTCTTGTCTTATCTCAACTTGCAAAATAGAAGATTTTTCAATGCTTGTAAGAAGCAACATACATATCGCTTTCTTCCGGGATCATCCTCACATCTTTCCCCTTTCCCAAACATCTTTTCCAGCTTTCTTTCATCATTTTATGCAAGTGAGCTGAAGTTTCATTTGTGGATTCTTCAGGAAGCACATGGTCTCGGGAGCAAAAGCCCTGCAGCTAAGAAAGCTTCAAGGATCCAAACAGGCAAGAGAATATGCCATATGAATGCTGAAGTAGCTACAATATTTCCCCAAGTTTGTATTGTATTTATAGGCAGCAGTTAACTGTGGGTTTTACTTTACACTATAACTTAAGCACTGCACTTATCAATCAACAATAAATACATAGTATTGGCTTTGTGAGCAAGAATTCATAAAACTTGTCTCATTATTGTATCATCTCTGGCAACGAAGAATATACTTAATGAAAAGTCATTGGGAAATCCTCCAACCAAAAGAGAAATGAAGCTTTTAAAAGGTGCAATGTGTATGAGGTCTGGACTCATAAAATCATTAAACTTCGGAATCCTAGGAATTTCCAAAACAATGGTGAGGGGTGTGGCATTTCTACATGCCATATGGAAACCATGTCAAGGAAATATCCAAACCCCAAATCACTTAAGAGCTGCTCATTTCTTTTCAGTGTTTTTAACTTATTCAGTGCCCTCCATATACAGTTGGTTCAGGTGGGTGTTGAGAGTATTGTGTGATGCTACAATTTAAAATACAACTCTGATTCCAAGACTGGATGTTTTTCCTTCTCAAGGACACAATAATTTGTTGTTTTATTCCACAGACAAGTATCACTAGCGTCTTCTCAAAAATGACATTAAGGGCCGGAGATTTAGCTCAGCAGTTCGGTGGCCTGCCTCGCAAACGCAAGGACCTGAGTTCGATCCCTGGTACCACACACACACACACACACACACACACACACACACACAAAAAAGACATTAAAATAGGTATTCATAATTTGTACATAATTTGAATGTATTAAAATTACATTCAGAATACAGGTTGAATAGCCCTTATCCAAAACACTTGGAACCAGAAATGTTTTAGATTTCATTTTGAGGGGGGTTGACATATTTTCTGATACATAATGAAATGTATTGCAGATGGAAAACATATCTGAATATGAAACTAATTTATGTATTTTATAGACCTTATACACATAGCCTGTAGATAATTTTATATGATATTTTTAACATTTTCACAGTGTGGAATTTTCTACTTGTGATGTCATGTCAGTATCTTAAAAGTTTTGGATTTTGGAATATTTTGGATTTCCTTCTCAACTTCAACCTATATCGCTATTATGTGATTTTCTCTGGAAAGGATAATCTGAAGATTTCTTCATAATTTTTTAGTAGGGCAAGGAGGGTTATTGTAAACCATGAACAACCATTGCATTCAAAGGCTACATTTACCCCTCTGCCAACTGAACATTCCAGTGCTACATAGGTCTGATTAATTTCCTGAAGGAAGTCCTTTCTCTTCATGGTAGTATCCAAGCAAAAGCAGTAGCACATCAAGCAAACCAGGGGGATTTGTCATCAGAAACAACAGGTAAAAAGACATTGGTCTAGGTGATCTGTAGGTATCTTCCAAACTCAAGAGTCTAGGACTCAGTAAACTGTAACTCAGAAACGAGTGTTTTGAGCTGTTTAATAGGCATTTTATTCTTGATTTTCTTTAAAGGGAGAGTGGCATTCTCACCACTTCCCTGGTTTTTAGAGGCCTGAACCTGATAAGCAGGAGATAGAATGTATGTGGCTATAGAGCCCCTTACCTGGGAGTCTCTGAGTCAGGATGGCTAGAGGAGGTGTTCAAGAAAGTAGCTTTGAAAATCCAACTACTTCTGGTGTTATCTCTTCACAGAAAATTCCCCATGTTCTGTATTTGTAAAGACTCAATATGATTTTTTGTTGGTATCTCCAGAACCAATTTTTTTTGAGGGTGAATGTATAGCACCAGAACCACTTTCAAAGATTTGATAAGTCCCATTGCCTTTCTTTTTTCATTAAAAAAAAACAAACTGAGAATTGATTTGGCTATCTCTTTTACATACTGCTCCTTGTTCCTGCATGGCTTTGGTAGGAACAGATCTTCCAAACCCAAACTGATACCAATAAGTTATTTTATTGTGCAAAATTCGTTTACATCAAAATCTTCCCTGACTTCTGGGCTCCTGCTTCTGAATACATTGGGGGCAGGGTGCCCAAGAAGTAACTGAATATGTAGCCATTGCCCAGAACCACAGGCAGAGGCGATCAGTGGAAAGTTACAACAAACTCTTGTTGCTCAGTGGAAAAAACAACAAAAGGCTTGCATGAGAGAGACATAAGGTGGCGTAATTTAAATATTAATTAGCTAATTTGTTTAAAATATATTAATGTCCTTACCATGTAGCTAGTTGCACCACATGAGCCACTGTGGGAGAATCTGTCCTCAAGGAACTCGCACAGAAACTATCAGACTTTGAAAGCTGAAGTGCAGTGAGCCCAATTAGCTAACTGGCTACAGATAATAACTGCTGTAGGAATTTAGAAAAGGGGGAGATCCCTGTGTGGGGCATGGAGAAGAAAGGCTTTGTGGAAGAGGCAAGAATAAAAGTGATTTAGAAGGCGAATAAAACTGGAGCAGATAGGTGATGTGGGAATTCCAAGTTTTGGGGGGAAAGAACACAGTTGTAGAATACAAAGTATTAGGCTTCACTGATCAATAGTGAGCTAGCACACAGCTGCTGCAAAAGACTGGAATGTCATGGAAGAGGGCTCAGGTTTCATTGTGTAAGCAAGGGCATCCAAAACTGTTTCATGTGAGCAATACTTGAATTTTTTTCCCTTTTCCCTTTTATCTCTTTCCTTCTCCCTCCCTTTCTTCTTTTTCCTCTTCCAAGTTCAGTTTCCATATTTCACATTAAGATTCTGTCCACTTCATTCGCAGTTGAGCCGTTGGGTGTCCTGGGATGCCATTTTCTTTTACAACATTTTGTTTTCCCTGGAGTTAAAGTTGTACTGTTTTAAATTCGTCTTTGGTGTAACTACTAACAGCTTGTGCCCTAGACTTAGTGATAGGACTGAAGTTCTCAGAGATTTTGTACAAATGAATCAAGTAATCTGTTTTCTGTTTTGTTGTGGGATTTCTGCGAATTTTTGGATCTCTGCTCTAATCAGGCCCGCATGCCTTCTAACTCTGTTACATAGTATGTCTCGGGCATTTTTCTGCATCCTTCTGGAAATCAATTTCACTCCTCTCCTGGGTTTGACTCTGTTTCTTGGATGGTGCATTACTCTATTTCTTGTTTATCTTCACTTTGGTAAGTCATACTCTCCAGTACCCTAAGAATGAGTGCAGGGAAATTGCCTTTTTAAGACCTTACTTATCTGAAAGCCTCTTTGCTTTATTTTGCCTCTTCATTGATGAGAAGCCTAGCATTTTAAACTGAAAACCACTTTTCTTTGGAATTTTGAAGGCATTTATCTGAATCTTCTAGCTCATAGTATGTAAGGAGCTCTATATTAGTCAGATCTGCCTTCATTGGAATTTTCTTAGTTTTATCTCTACAAAAGCTTGTGAGATGTTTGAGTCTGATCACAGATTGTGTTGTATACTTAGTCATTTTTATTTGAAGATTCATATTTTCTGTTCTGGAGGCTTTCTTTAACTATCTCTTTGTATCTCTTTTCAGAATTTTCCATTCTCTCTGGAACTCTTTTTACTTAGATGCTAGATCGTCATGAGGCCTCTAATTTTCTTAGTTTTTTTTTCCTTCTCTATATTTTTATTCCATTGTTTGCAATATATCTTTTTTCCAAGATTTTTAATTGAATATCTTATTTAAGCCAAATTTTAAAATATCTCTGAGAGTCTTAATTATAGTTTTCTTCCTTTCCTCCTGCTAATTTTTTTTTCTACTCCTGGCTTTATTCCTGTTTCCTCTGAATTTCTAGGTGGGTTTTTTTTCAGGTATAAGGTGATCTTTGTCTTCCTAGTTGATGAGAAAAAGCCCTAGTCCAGCTAGCTCTTTTTAAGTAAGAGAAGCTTGTTCCCTGGTAAGCTTCATTGCAGGTTCATTCATATAGGTAACTACAATAGTAAAAATCTCTAAGTGTTTCCAATAAGAGCTGATAAATTGTACCCCCCGCCACAGAAATTGGCTACTGTCTTGGTTGTTGTGGAATAAGGAATTCAGGGAAAAGCTTATCCATTAGTATTCTTGAGCCTGTGCCATTTTATCTAATTCCCTTTACTTTCAGTAACACATCCCCACCATGTCTAGGGTCCTTATGGTCCACGCTTTCCAAAGGAATAAAAGATGTAGCCTTTCTCCAGGTCAGGAAAGAACAGCTAGTCCTCTCTAGGCCTTTTAAGGTATTTTCTTTCTTTCTTTTTTTTTTTTTTTTTT
>NW_022900928.1:69452038-69525659 GCF_012274545.1 Fukomys damarensis
AAGAAACAGCGTCCTCTTTTGGCCTTTTTAGGGTTTTTTTTTTTTTTTTTTTTTTTTTTTTTTTACTGGGGATCGAACTTGGGTCCTTGTTTTTGTGAGGTAGGCAACAAAACCACTGAGCTAAATCCCTGGTACTGTTTTTGTTTTTAAAACTCACCTTTTCTGATTTCTGAGACACTTGCTATTGCCAGTTAGTAAACTTGAATAAAATTCTGTGATACCAAAGCAGCTTCGACTCTGCAGATCATCTAACTCATTGCTGCTTTTCTGCCTCAGAATTTTTGAAGTTGTATCTTTTCTTCCAGTCTCTAGAATATGTGTGTCCTTTTCTTTATGCTGTTGTATTTAGGGGGATCTCTGGGTCAGATGTTAATATAATGTTCTAATACATCATGTTGAAGTAAAGCCCACCACGATGTTTATAAACAAAGGAATCACGCATGTGCCAAACATGTTCTTCTTTCAGTCTATAGGTAAATTGAGACACATCTATGAATATGTAAGCACATGTTACAGTCACAGACAATCCACAGCTTTACAAGCTGCACATAACATTCTGCTACAAGCAATTAGAAACCTCTGAAGTCTTTTGAAAATGAGACACAAGAAAAGCAGCAGTTTGAGAAAACAGATCTGCAGAAAATGGGTGGATAAATGATAAATTGGATGTAGAAAAGGCTAAAGGTAAAGAGAGAAGAATAGAATCCTTTTTAGTAGTTGGGCATAAGATAATAAGGTCTATACAGAGGGATGAGGGTCATTCATTTATTCAAACACTTATATTTATGGAGAGACCATTAAGTGCCAGGCATTTTGCCAAACACTGGATTTGGAACTGTGGAGGGTTGTATTTTCTAAGGATGGCCCATAAAAATAGCCCATCCCACCTGCTCTTCTTATACTGTGATTCTGGCCCTCCTTTGTGGAGTTAAGAGAGAGGTCGTACCCCTTCCCTTTGACTCTGGGGAGGCCTGAGCCAGTTGCAGTCATGATACTTTGTGACTGGATTGTGATAAAAGCAGAACTATTTCTTCCTATTTCACTCTCCCTTGGGACACTTGCCTTTGGGGCTTTGTATCACCACGTGTCTGCCCTGAAGCTGCCATGAAGAAGGACCTCAGGGGGAGCCCTCAGAGAAGGGAGAAGCCCTATGGGACCCAGATCTTTACCTTTCCCCAGCTTTTACTTAACAGTCCATAAGCAGCCTATTCCTGGTGATACTAGCTCTTGTCCCAGGATACTAGGAGTTCTGGGAAGATCCAGGGTAGAAACTAGCCGAGTGCAGTTAAACTCCCAAACCATGAGCTGTAACAGTAGTAACGAAGGTTGTTGCTTGGAGACACTGATTGAGGTAGTTTGTCAGACAGCCATAGAGAAGGGTAAATAGTCGTAGTTCAATGTTACGAGTCTCCTAAGAGCCAGGCTGCCAATGTGCAGCACAGGGAAGGACGAGGCTGATTCTGCAGGCACAAGGTGAGAGGGAAGGTAGTGAGGTCAGGGTAGTGTTTACAGGAGAGGTGAAGTATGAGCTGCAACTTTGAGCATGAGTAAGTGCGTGTCAACTATGTACTGGAAATGGAGAGAATGGGAGGATAAAGGCAGAAGAAAAAGGGAAGAACTGATGGCATTTTAAGACTACTTCACTATGAGGCAGGGAACAAAGAAAGATAGAGGCTTTAAATGGCTGTGAAATCTTTACTTTCTCCCTCTTATTCATGTAAAGATATTACAGTATCAGTAGCCACTGCCTACATACCCTCTTTTGGCCCATTTAAATTAACATTACTTGAATTGGGTTAAAATGTGTAATGTTCAATAAAAGAGTCTGTACTGGTAGAAGAGCCTGGAATCCAGAGTACAGCAGTTACATGATCTGATAGCTAGTGCATCACCTCCTCTCTCTCTCTCTCTCTCTGTGAGATTAAAGGGTTGGCAGCTGTGATCATGCAGCTCAGCAGGACTGCATCTATGATTCATGCCCTGGGCACCCTCTGTACACCTGGCAGTGTGCTCTGGCCCACCCAACCCCTACTTCCATGCCAGCTGCACATACCTGCACACACGTTGAGATTCAGGGGACTCACTCCACACCCCCTTGACTTGCTCACTCTGCACTAGCCCATCATTCACTGGGGAAGCCTGTTTTAGTGATGGGAGGGCAGGGCTGGGTGGGGTAGAGGGGTGGGAGGGCAGTGTGGAAGGAACGAGAGGAGAAATAAGCTTTTTGCTAAAAAAAGAACTTCTTGATAATCTCTTCTGATTGAGGGTAAGAAGACAATTAAGAGACAGTGCTTAATGACAAGGAAGGAACATGTTCCTTATCTTGTGTATTCCTTTGTTAATGGAATCTTCCAGTCCACCCTGGCTAAGTTGATTTTGCTAGAAAAATTCACTGCCATAAATGATAGCATTAAACAGCAAGGCAGGAGATCCTACAATGCATGTACAAACTGTAAGTGTCTTACCATCTTGAACACTATAGAGCCTTACATCGTGTGTGTATCCAGGAGTTCCCCAGAAAATGGAAGCATTTTGCAAGATGGCATGTCTTTGTCAAACAGCTGTCCACCTTCATCCCATAAGCTGCAATTCTTCCTGAAGCTTTCTTCTCTTTTGTGCTTGTCCTATTATTTCTGTCTGCATTTCTGTTCTCTTCTTTTCTCACTCAGACTTTATTCTCATCATCCAAAGCAGAGTGGCACCTTTTCTGTAAAATCTTCATAGGTATAATCAGTAGCTTCTACTAGATACTACACTGGCTCATTTACAGGACAGTTTAAAAGCTATGGATATGAATTTTAAAGTCAGATGGATGTGGATTCAAATCCAGGTTTGCCAGATTACTAATTTTATGATTTGGAACAAGGCAATGGTATAAGTTTCCTGGGATTAAGGTACTAAGGTACCACAAATCAAGATGGCTTAAAACAATAGAAATTTATTGCCTTACAGGTCTGGAGAGTCAAAGCCTGAAATCAAGGTGGAGGTATGTCCCTGAACTCTCTGAAGAATCTGGGATGGATCTTTCCAAGTGTCTCCAAACTTCTAGTGTTTGCCCACCTTCCTGGGTACTCCTTGACACATAGTTGCACAAATCCAATCTCTGCCTCTCTCTCTGCATGCCTGGCTTTGCCTCATGTGTCTTTACATTATCTCTCCTCTATGCATATCTAAATTTCTCCTTCTTATGAAGACATTAGTCATGTTGGATTAAGACTCACCCTGATAACCTCATCTGAAATTGATTATATCTGCAAAGATCTTATTTGCAAATAAGATCACATTCACAAGCATCAGGAGCTAAGACAACATCTTTTGGGAGAACATAGTTCAAATCAAAACAGGAGTTATCACTTCTGTGCTATAATTTCCTTATCTCATGGAGGATTACAATAGCAGCAAAGTCAAAGAGACATTGTAAAGATTCCATTAACACACTTGCAGTATTAGACATGATGTTTAACAAGTAGCCCCCAATAAAACGGTTTATTTTAAAAAATCCATGTGGTAAAAACTTGTTCACTTTTGCATTTATTATTATCCTCCCAAATGCACCCTCACATTGAGATTTCTCACTAAACCCACTGCAATCACCATACATACAGTCTTCTGAAGTGTGGGTAGTGCCAGTGATAATTAGTAAAACATCACTACAGGAAAGTAACTTTCAAAGAAAAGAAATAATGGCTTTGTATGACCTTTTATATCTCAAACCATGACTAATCCAAGTTTGATTTTATGAATGCACCAAGTAGTTCTCTTCTTATTAAAAACAGATAAAATTTGAAGGAGAAACCACCAACCTGACTGTATTTCTCTCTTGTATGTTTAATGGAAGAGACTTCTAAGTTTGGAGGTTTTCTAGGGAATACCTTGGTTCCTGTCCTGAAGACCTTCAGTATTTCAGCACTTGCAGCCCCCAACAATGATGAGACTGCTCCAAAACTTCCCTTGTGTGCCTTATCTGTGAGTCCAAATTTAGTGATATCACCTACCCCTTGGTATGAAAGCACTCACATGAAAGCAGTCTCGGGTAGAAAACACTCACACGAGCATGATCCTTGTGGATGACCTTCCTAGGTCTTAGGCAATATCCCAGAGACCTGGCAATCCTTTCATGTCATGCTCAAATGAAAGCCATATGCAAGAATCTATTTCATATAGGGAGCCCTTCTAGTCCAAGCTCTGCTGCCTTTGCTACATGCTACATGATCATTCCTTGGCCTTCAAAACCAGTGCTAGTCAATGCAATAACAATTAATTTTGTGCTCTAAACTTGACAGTGAAAAATATTTCAGGTGATGATCTGTGACTGGTTGATTTAGGAAACCAACAAACCTGACAACTGAACATAACACAACACTGCAGAAGTGATGGGAAGATCATATGTTGTATTTTGCATCCTGTAAGGCAATTGAAATGCAATTTAACAGATCAAATGTAACTCTTCTTGGCTTTTGCTCTACTTCTTTTATAACAGAAATACTTCAAACTATTTCCAGTATATCCCTTCATATAGGTCAAGTTTTCAAAATACTTGTATCAGTCAGGGTTCTCCTGAGAATAACATGTATAGAGAAAAGGATTTATTATAAAATATTGGCTCAGGCAATGAAAAAAACTGGCAATCCCAAGGTCTTCAGTGGCAAGCTGGGAGCCTAGGCGGGCCAAAGGTATAGTTTTAGCCTCTGTCTGACAGCCTGAGAGCCCAGAAAACTAATGGTATAAGGATTATTCTAAACCCTGATAGGCTTGAGACACAAGACAATTTGGTATTCCACTTAAAATCAGAAGGCCAGAAAAGACTGCTGTACTAACTGAAAGCTTATTCATAAGACAGTTAGCCTTTGTCTTGTAGTTAGCACTTCAGTTGGTTGGATGAAACCCACCCTTTATAGTGAAGGGAATCTACTTGACTCATTCTACCAGTTAAAAAGTTATTGTCAACCAGAAATGAAATTAACTACCACAAGGTTGTCTTAGTTACCTTTCTTGTTGCTGAGACAAAGTACCCAATGCCCAAAGTTAAGGAAGGACCAGTTTATTTCAGCTCAAACTTCAGACAGGTTTCAGTCTATAGTGAATCAGTTCCAAGGAAAGGTGGCACGGCAGACAGAAGACAGCAAAAGAAAGCAATTGACAAATCAAGTGACAATAACAGCCTCTTTCTGCCCCTTTTATATTCTATCTAGGCTACCCAGTATAGGGTGGGTGCCAAGCCAATCAGTGAATGAATTTAGTAATCACGTACTCTTAATCCCAGCATCACACACTAGAACCAGCCACCTCCGAAAGGGCCCCATCTACAACTGCATGAGGCTTTAGCGGGACATCTAAACACAAACAAAAACACAAGAGTATGGTTGATTTTCACCTGGTGAAGAACATGGACATTTGATTCTGAATGCCTAAAGTCAAGTTTTGCAATGACGGTATCATAGCCAATAAGGTCTATCTGAGGTGCCATTATTGCTAATTGAAAACTGAAAGTGTAAGTGTACACTACACTACAGATACAGCTACTGTATCTGCTAACTATGTGGCCTTGGAAAGATCACTAATTATTTCAATGCCTCAGTTGCTTAAAATGTAACCTGGGAATAATAACAGCACCTACAGAGGTACAAGATCCCAACAATGAATGTAACTGTACTGCATCCCTAAAATGTACCAATAAACTCAATCAAAGCTGAAAAAAAATAACAGTACCTGCCTCACAAAGTTAGCATAAAGAATTGTTCAAGAAAATCCAATCCGGATTGATGTATCCCGCAAAACTATCTTTCCGAATTGATGGAGAATGTATCTAAAAGTGTAACTTGACTTAGCATAATTGTCTTGTGTGTTTTATATGTATTTTTGGCTCATTAGTCTGGTTGTTAATCTGTATATGATAATTAACTTTGTAATGATAGGATAAATAAATGAATGTAATAGTAATAAAATAAAAGGCAGATGTTGAGAGAAAAGAGAAAAAAGAATTGAGATATGTTAAGTAGAAGAAAAAGAAAGGAATTGAGGAACAGAAAAATAGTGTAATAACAGGAAGAAGTCAGTACATTTCATTAATAACTCTCAATGTGAATGGTCCCAATTACCCAAGCAAAGGAAACACATTGGCGGGGGGGGCCCAATGGTATGCTACAAAAAATAGATATACATTTAATTAATCAAAAAAGAAATTTATAGAATAAAAATAAAAGGATGGAAAACAGTATTCCATGCTGAAGGAACCCTAGTCAAGCAGAAATAGCTATCCTATAAGCAGACAAAGTAGGTTTCAAGCTGATTAGAAAAGGCAAAGAAGTTCACTGTATAATGGCTAAAAGAAAATTGCAACAGAAAGAGATAACAATTATTAATATACATCATAGAAAACAGCACAACCAACTTCATAAAAAGAAGTACTGCTGGAAATAGGAAATCAGATAAACATAGTTATGGGGGGGCATCTGAGTAGACAGATCAACTAGACAAAAAAATCAACAAAGCAGTATCAGAGTTGAACAAAACCTTTGACCAAATGGACTTAGTAAGTATCTGTAGAGTGTTGCCCCCAACAACAAGTGAATACACATTCATCTCAGCAGCACCTGGAACTTTTTCCAAAATAGACAACACACTAGCCTACAAAGCATGCTTAAGTAAATGCAGAGGAACTGAAATTATGCCGTATTGTCAGATGAAAATCCAATAAAATAAAAATCAATGCAAAAGAAACCACAAAAATTATGAAAATGCATGGAAATTAAATAATACCCTCTTGAACAATCAGGGGGTTACATAAGAAATCAAGGAAGAAATAAAACAGTTCCTAGAATTAAACAATAATGCCAGGGCAACCTACCAGAACTTATGTAAATGTGCACATCAACAAAACAACAAACCCAAATAAATAACCTATTGATACAACTGAAGTATCTAGGAAAAGAACAATCCAAATCCAAAGTTAGTACTAGGAAGAAATTATAAAGGTCAGGGCAGAAATCAATGAAATTGAGACTAAAAGAATACAAATAATCAATAAATTCAATATTTAATTTTTAGACAGAATAAACAAAATAGAAAAACCTTTAGTCAATTTTGCTCCCCAAAAAGGAAAGAAAAGACAAAGCAATGCAGTTTGAAATGCAAAGGTGAAATTACATTGGATGATACCAAAATTCAGACTATTATTAGTAACTAATCCACAAATCTGTATGTTAATAAATTGCAGAATTCAAAAGAAATGGGTAGACTCATACAAACTGCCAATGTTGAACCAGGAAGAAATAAAACTCCTGAATAATGCAATAGCAGTCAATTAAATTGAAGCAGTAATTAAAAACCGACCAAAAAAGAAAAATTCATGTCCAGATGAATTCACTGCTGAATTCTACATGAACTTCAGAAAAATCTAACAGCAATACTCCCCAAGCTCTTTTAATAAAACTAAATAAGAAGGAGTATTCCCAATGTCATTCTCAGCTATAATTACCCTGATTCCAAAACCAGACAAGGGCCTATCCAAAAAAGAAAATTACAGGTCACTCTCTTTAGTGCACATAGATGTAAAAGTCTTCAACAAGATACTGCAACAAATCACCAAAACAGAATGCAACAAATCATCAAAAAGATCATACATTATGCAGGGATGCAAGGATGCTTTATTGCAGGGATACAAGGATGGTTGAATATATGCAAATCAATAAATATAATTTATCACCTAAACAGAAGCATGGACACAAATTACATGATCACTTCCATAGATACAGAAAAACCCTTTTACACAATCTAACATATATTCATGATAAAACAAATCACTTTGAAGAAAATAGGTATAGAAGCATCTCATCTCAATCTGATAAAAGCCATTTATGAAAAACTTACTGCCACCATCATGTTACATAGCAAAAAACTGAAAACTTTCCCTCTAAAATCAGGAACAAGGCAAGGAGATCCACTGTTATCACTGTTGTTCAACATGATACTTAAAACTAACAATTAGTCAAGAAAAAGAAAAAAACAGGATATATATATATAGAAGCATCTCATCTCAATCTGATAAAAGCCATTTATGAAAAACTTACTGCCACCATCATGTTACATAGCAAAAAACTGAAAACTTTCCCTCTAAAATCAGGAACAAGGCAAGGAGATCCACTGTTATCACTGTTGTTCAACATGATACTTAAAACTAACAATTAGTCAAGAAAAAGAAAAAAACAGGATATATATATATATATATATATATATATATATATATGAAAAAAGTCAAATTATCATTATTTTCAGAGGACATGATCCTCTACATAGAAGACCCCAAAACTTCACCAAAAGACTTCTAGAATTAATAATCAAATTCAACAATGTAGCAGAATACAAAATAAACCAACAAAAATCAGTAGCATTCCTATAAAAATATGATAAACTCACAAGAAAGAAATTAGGAAAACAATACTGTTCACAATAGCATCAAGAAAATTAAACACTTATGAATTAGCCTAACAAAGAAAGTGAAATACCTCTACAATGAAAACTAGAGTGTTCTGCAAAACGACATTAAAACGGACATCAGAAAATGGAGAGATATCAGTCCACATGGCCATACTTTCATCTGATGTATAGATTTAATGCAATCCCAGTCAAAATATAAACATTCCTTACAAAATTAGAGAAAGCAATCCTGAGGTTTATAGGGAAGCACAAGAGACCCAGAATAGCATGAGCAATCTCAACAAGAGCAAAGCAGAAGGTATCTTAATTCCAGATTTGAAGTTATGTCACAAAAGTACAGTGAAAAAAAACAGCTTGGTTTTGGCATAAAAACAGATGTCAATTAATGGAACAGAATAAAGGATGCACAAACACCTCCAGGTAATTCAGATATTTGACCTTCAACAAAGGAGCCAAAAACACACACAGGAGGAAAGATATTCTCTTTAATAAATGGTACTGGAGAAATTTGCATTCTAGATGAAGAAGACTGAATCTAGACCTCATCTCTCACCATGTATGAAACTAAAATTAAAATGCATCAAAGATCTAAAAGTGGAAACAGAACAACCTGCTGGAAGGTAAAATAGGTAAAACTCTTGAAGTCACAGGAATAGGCAAGACCTTCTGAACAGAGTCCCAATTACTCAAAAAGTAGTACCAAAATTTTAAAAAATGGGATCAGATCAAACTAAAAAGCTTCTGCACAGAAAAAAAAAATCAACAGAGTGAAGAGATAACCTACAGAATGGGGAAAACATTCTCCCAGCTATTTCACAGAGGACTACTTTCTAGAACAGACAAGGAACTAAAAAAAAAAAAGTAGGCCTCCCAAAATAAAAGACACAATCAAAAAAATGGACAATTGAAATGGACACTTCTCAGAAGAAGTACAAAGGGGTAATAAATACTTAGAAAACTGTTCAGCATCTTTGGCCATTATTGAAAGACCAATTAAAACCACCCTAAGGTTTCATCTTATTCCAGAAAGAGTAAGAATCATTAAGAAATCAAAGAATAAAAAATGCTGGCAAAGCTGCAGGGAAAAGAAAGGCATCTACATTGTTGTAGGGAGTGTAAATTAGCACAAACACTATAAAAATCAGTGTGGAGATTCCTCAAAACACTAAAACTAAAATTTCCATTTGACCCAGCTATTCCCCTTTTGGGTATCTTCTCATAAAAATTAAATTTATCATATTATAGTGATACATGCATGCCCATGTTTATAGCAGCATAATTCATAATAGCTAAATCTTGGATGTGACCTATATGTCCATCAACAGATAAATGCATACAGAAAATATGGTTTTTTATACACAATGGAATATTACTTTGCCATAAAGAAGGATAAACTAGAGTCATTTGTAGGAAAATGGATGTGCCTTAAGACCATAATGTCAAGTGAAATAAATAAGACACATAATCTTAAATAGCACATAGTTTCTCTTATATGAGAAACTCCCCCAAAATAAATGAACAGCAAAATAAAGATAATAATAATAATAATAAAGGAGATAGGTCTTTTTCATATGGGAAGAGTATTAAAATATGGGGATGGGGGGGTTTGAAAAACAGAATTAAGATCTGTTATGTACATATACCAATTCCCCATAAGGAAAGTAGTCATTATGCACTGGAAACATGTACTAGTAGAAGACTTCTGAAAAACCAATATAAACCCAAATTTATACAAAGATAAGTCATGAAAAATAAAAAAGGAAAATATTTAGCATAGTATCTGGCCTGGGAGAAATGTTCAGAAGTTGATAATTCTTTCTCTTTTCTTTTCTCTGCTCTCTGTAAATTTATAAAACATACAAGGCAAAGAGTATAAAGAAGAATGAGCTATGATTCTTGCAGGTAAGTGGTTCATGGTATATTGAGGATGAAAGCTTAAACAAGAACTTTGAGATCTTGAGACAGAAGTATTTACAGTCTACTGTGGAGATATAAAGGAGAACTATGTGGCAAAAAAGTGGTTCTTTGTAGTTTGTCACTCTGATACAATGTGTAAAACAGAGATCCCTACCTGGTAATTTCTTGCTTTACAGGTATGAGAGCCAGGCTGAGATAGAAACCCTACCTCCTCTCCACCATTTCCCTCCTTCTTCCTTACATTCAAGCTCCTAGATATGGTCTTCACACCTCTATAAATCCCCTTCCACTATTCTAATACCATTCTGTTTGTCCTCCTTTGTCTCTGACTTTTCTTCCCTTTTGCTCATGCTTTCTGTACTGCCTTTCACCATGTTTTCTCTCTTGGATATATTTCTTCTCTTGATCTATGCATGTTTCCGGGATGGCCCCAAATCTGACCTCAGTTGTCATGTGCATGCTATATTTTAAATTAGTTCTCTCTCCTGGATTGTAGATCCGTGCCTCCTGAGTGTAGACACTCCATAGTAGCCCATATTAAATCTGTGTGTCTTTAATTTTAGTTGAAGACATCACCTTCCTTGGTCAACCAGGCAAGAAACTTGGCAGTATCTAAGATTCTCTTCCATGTCCTCACAATTCAATGAACAAAATCCTTCTGAAATTTGTCTCTTCATTTCTACTCCTTATAGACAGTTTTGTCAATCCAATTTTCATTGTTTTTGTTCACCTTACCTCACTGCAAAAGACTCCTAACTGACCTTAATACCTCCAGTCTTTTCTTCATCTGGGCTACCAACCTCATATGGACAGTTAGGTATTTGTCAGACACCAAAATCCAAACTGCTAGTCCAACCTTCAAAATTATTTACAATTTGATTCCTCTCAATGTTTCCAAGATCCTGAAGTATAATAGCCTATTATGAGCTGAAGTGTATCCCCCAGATCCTTCAATTTTACATATGAAAATCTTAACCCCTGGAACTTCAGAATATGACTATATCTGGAGATGTGTTGCTTCAAGACGTAATTAAGTTAAAATGAGATCACTAGGGTAGGCCCTGATCTAGTAATACTGGTGCCCTTATAAGAAGAGAATATTAGGTTAAAAAATGTTTATAAACACACAAACACACACACACACACACACACACACACACAGAGGGAAGAAAGACCATGTAAAGACACAAAGAGAAGATGTCCATCTATAAGCCAAGTGGAGATGCCTCAGAAAAATTGAATCCAAGGTATCCAACACAAGATATCCCAAAGTATATCTTGATGTCAAAAATATTCTTTGTTTAAACCACCCAGTCTGCAGAATATTATTATGCCAGCCCTAGAAAACTAATATACAGATTATAAAATACATTACTACATTACTTAGTCTGGGCTCCTTTTATCTTGGAACATACCACACTTGGCTCATTCAATTTCTTCTTACCATGCACTCATTGTCCACTTCCATTATCTTTGAAAATAAAGTATTTCTTTAAAATTATGTTCATCAAAATTAGAAGAAATATTCTCTCCTTTGTGATTTACTTTATTTTATTCTTCTGAAAAAGCAGCCATTACATTGTATTTCTTTTTTTTTTTCTGTAATACTGTGCTTGACCTACAAAATAAGACCAGCAATGAAAGCAATCAAGTTAGGCACAGTGATTTCTTGGACTGCTGTATTGGTAAACATTACTGAAAATATTCAGAACTGATGTAAACTGGCGGTTTATTATGTAAGGGTCCATGTAAAAAAATCCTTGTGGAGGATGAAGTCCAGATTTCTGAGTAGGACAACGGAGGTGCTGATTCCAAAAGCTGTAGACAGGAAATTCTAGAAGAGACACAGTCTGGGAAAAAAATGAGAGGTTAGTTCAGTGCTGCACGTTAGTATCAGTGGGAGTCGGGAGGATGTCTTCTGTAGGCATGCTGCTGTACAACCTGTGGCGCTGGATATATGTTGAAAGAGATATCTGACCTTATAATATTCATTAACTCATATTGTGATTAGCTGTGGATTCTTGGGCACAATTTCCATCAGGAAATTAGCTTCAATTATATATATATATGAATATGAATATATATATGAATTTATATATATGAATATGAATATATATAATATGAATTCTTTCTTGAACTTCTATTCTTATAATTAGTATAATACATCCAATAAATACTTGCTGATTGATTAGGAAATTGTATGTGCGTGGGTTTTAAAATATCTGTTTTTTTTTTCTTTTTATTGCACTAGCTGGTATAGAATAGGAGAGGTGAGAGAGAACACATGTTGATTTTTTTAAGAATGTATATAACTATAGAATTTAGTAGCATAACCTGACACAATTGGCTAGTGAGATTAAAAATGGGAATAACACTATAATAGAGACTGCTGGTGGTCTTCTAACACCCATTATCCTCTTCTTTCTCTTTAGCAGGATTTTAGATGCATATGTGGCCTCTCTGAATCATGACTACAATTTCCAGCTCCCTTATAGATGAGGCAATATGGCCAGACATTGGGATGTAGGTCAAAATAGAAGGTTGCTTCTAGAAACTTCTCTGGAATGTAGCTAGTAGATGTCCCTCACTCTGTTCTTTGCTCTTTCTCCTTTCTACACTCTGAAATGAGGATGTTACCATCTTGGACCACAGAACACTAGGGTATGAGTTCGAGTTATAAAATGAAAGGAGCCGGGGTTCTTTGCTGTATCAGAATCACCATATTAACCCTGGGCTGCTACCTGGGATAGCTTTTATGAGAGAGAAATAAATTGTTTTGTATGAACCACTGACACTTTTCTTCACTTGCAGTCAACATAATCCTAACTGATAGATAGCAAGGCGACTGTGAATAAACTCATTTCCTGTTACTTCCCATGTCCTTCTCATGTTGAAGAAACCGTTTTTCAGGCTCAGTGTCATAGTCAACTCCTTTTGCCCAATGGGAAGTCTTAAAATGTACACATCAGATGACTGTCCTCCTTGTGTTCCTAAAAGCCAGTGGTATGATAAATTTGTGCACAAGGTGCTGTAAAAGCACTGAAATGAGGACATCTACATAGGAAGAGATAAGGCAAAGATCATACTGGGCATTGGAAACAGCAAGTAGGAAGCCAGAGAGGTATGACAAAACTAGTACTCTTGACAAATGGCACTTAGTTTGGCAAGTTGAAGTATAACAGGGGAAGCTACGTCTGAAGATAAACAATAGACAGGAAGTCAGGCATGTTGGTGCAGGCCTATAATTCCAGCACACCGGGAGACTGAGGTAGAAGGAATGCTGTACACCTCTGAGTGCAGCCTGGGCAACTTACTGACTTAGTGAGACTTTGTCTCAAAATAAAAAGAGGTGAGGTAGTAGCTCAGACTGAAGGTCCTAGATTCAATTCCCAGTCACACACACACACACACACACACACACACACACACACACACGTCTACTAGTAAAGGTTCTATTCTATTAAGCCAAGGATCTCAACTCTCCTGTGTGTCTTCAGAATGTTATTTCAAAAGAAAAAAAAAAGAGGGAGATATTTTTCCCAGCTAGTCATCTGTATAAACAGAATTTTCAGCAACCTCATACCCATTACTCATACCCATTAATGCATCTTGCAGAGGAAAACTAAGGATCATGCAGTTGTAAGGAGGTGGTGCTAGAAGAATACATGAACATATTTGACCGTATGGATAAACCAAGAGGATCATCTTTTAAAAATTGTTCTCCTATCCTGTTATTAGCAGACTTAAAATTCTACTACCATTGACATCTTACTGATTCTTACTGAGGTATTACTGAGTTAAGATGAGAAGGAGTTAAGAGGTGGTAAACTCAATTATTTCCCAATATTGCTGTTACCTGACACTTACTTGTGAAACATCATGTAACAGTGGAACTGAACCATAAATCAAGGCACAGAAATGACAGCAGGTAAACATGATCAGCGAGGAATTACCTTTATTGGAATAGAAAGGTGCCTGCCACAGCAGCAGCTATGGCTCCAATAAGGAGAAATCAGGGGGCCAGTGCTGCTGGTAACATCTCCCTTTCAACTATTTATATAGACAGTCTGGCTGGGTAGGGAGGGTACTATCCCAATAGGCTGCTAAAGAGAGCTGACAGATTAAGGGGGGAACAGCATGCAACTGATACGACCACATGGACAGCAAAATGTGTTGGCTGCCTAATGTGAGTCTTCCTCGCCACCACCACTCTTCCATTTATGTTCCCCAGAACAGGTTCAGTCTCACTTGCCAAAGGAGGCAGGGGTGGGAATATTGTTGGCTTTATGCCCACCTGGGTATCTGCTGGGAGAATTTTGCACATGCTGCTGAGTGCCCAGTGGCACCCAGGGCTCCCTTTTACATTCGTAATTACCCTGAAATTCAGCCACATGGTCCCTCTGCCTGCCTGGACCAGTACTCTATAGCAGCTGGTATTAGAAACCAACTGTGCTTCAAGAGCTCTCAAGTTCCAACCTCAGTCTCTCAGGGAGGGCCAACAAGAGGACAGTATCTATGCGTGCACGTATGTGGATACAATGTGTGTGTGGCTTTATGGGTGAGTCTCTTAGTTCCAGGCAATTATCTAAATTTGTCTGTGCATAAAGGTATGTATAGGAATAGATACTTTTTCATTTATTGAGGTTTCTTGATTATTGATTATGATTTTGCAATGAATCTGATGGACAATGTTTTAAGCTTTCCCAAGGAACCAGAAATGTTCCAATTGTAATATAAGGAAGCACATAAATTGTCTGGAGAAAGTAGCTGATTGTGCTTATCTTGCCTAAAAGACGGAAAGCAGTTTTCATGATGTTGTTTCTGCAAATTGGGATAAAGTGGAAGAAAGTGAAGTTGATGGGGTTTTGGAAAATTTTTTGAGTTGTGATTAGCTCATTCTCCCTACACACATTTCTAGTATCCATCTTTTAATTTGGGTTTAAGAGGATGATTTTGAAATAGGTATTAGTGAATTGAGTAATGCTGTGCATCCAACTGTGCCACACATAATTGTGTGTGTCCATATATTCAATGCATGTAATGTGCAAGGTGTTTTGCTAGCAACTTGGGAAGATGAGACTGTAGCTTTTCCCTCAGCCTCAAAGATTTCAAACTCTGTTAATGATGAAAGTAAGTAGAGAGTAGTGGGTATTAGAACCAAATAACTGGTGTGACAATTTTGTAAGGAAGAAGTTCAGGAATGGGGATTCATCCCACTACATTGTCAGGGAAAACTATTTGGAGATGATGGAATGTGAGCTTATTATACTTGAGGTATCAAGACAGTTTTCTTGTACGAGTATGCTGTGGAAAACTGCTCCTGGGGAAAATAATAGAAAAGGGCAAACCATTAAAAATAGAGAAGAACAAGTTCCAAAGCTCCCAGAATTCTCACAGTTTTATGGCCACTGTCTTATAGTGAAAAAGTGACTTACCTGCTAGTAGGTGGCCATTTCCATGGAAGCCAGCTTTCCTCTTTAACATTATAAGAAGATCTTATTCCCATCTTACCGAGAGGTATCATTCTTATCATAAAGGAGGACTCATTTCAACTTTTCTTCTTTTCAGCTCTAAAGCTAAGTAGTGAAGCAGAACAGAATGGTGCACTGAATTTCACAGCCCATTCAGGATGATTAATTGATTGAGTAAAGCCTTTATCAGTAACTCATTTAACAAACACAGATTAACCATGTATAAACTAGGTGGCATAATTAGCACTGCCCTCAAAATGTTTCATAAAGCAATATGAAATCATAAAATCATGTGACATCCACAGTACACGATTAGAAGTCTTCAGAAGTCTTAGAAGTCCTCAGTTATGAAACATAACCAGAAATTAGGGATAGATTTATGGAAGAGAGGAAAATTCAATTGAGTTAATTTTTTCCTAAGTTTTGAAGCAAAATGGAAATAAAAGGATAACTATATCAAAGAAGATGAATTTATATTTGTAAATATGATGGGAATGGAGTGGCCATTGTCACTTATAGGGAGAAGCTCCTTAAGACATCATTTTAAACTTGTTTCCTAGGGAGATTAAACTTAACTCTACCAAATCTGATTTGGCTCTTTGTACCACATAACCATGATATAAAAGTCATATAACAATTATTACTTTATGCAATTTTAAGGGATTTATAGTCGTTCTGTGTAGTAAATCTACTATCTCTTCGGTTTGAATCCTCAGCTGGTTGAACATAAGATTTTGCATTATCACTTGCAATGAATTTGGGTGTAAAAGTTCAAATGGATGTAAAAAAATTATTCTTGAAATATTACTGAAAAGTATTTAAACATTTTAGATCCTATTAGAAAATACCAAAAAATGGCATGTGTGTTGAAGGTGAAGAGTGCTCACAAAAGAATGCTGGACCATCCTCACATGAGAGAATAAGAGAAAAAAAAAACCACAGTTATAATGACAGTCCAATTACAAAATGGTGGCAATAAAACTGTTTCCTGAAACATGTAAGATATAGCCAAAGTTGCAATTAGAAGCAAATTGATCACCTTACATAATTTAGTTATAAGAAATAGATTATCATTCATGCCAAGTAGATAGTAGAATGAAATCAACCTAAGGAAAGCAGATAAGATAAAATAATAATGATAAAATCCCATATAACCAGAGAAATTAATAAATTTGAAACAACAAATCAGAAAAGATAATGATGAAATTTTCTAAAATAAATACAATCACAGCAAATTTTAATCTGAAGATAAAGGAAAAACATTTAAACTAAGGGATTGGAAAATGATATGATACATAGATATTATTAAAATACTTTTAGCAAGAATACTAGTGAAGGGCCAGGGATTTAGCTCTATGGTTCCTCAGCCTGCTTCACAAGTACAAATTCCTGAGTTCAATCCCCAGTACCAAAAAACCAAAAAGCAAAAAACAAAAACTACTGAAACCACCTGTTACTTTACAAAACACAATAAAATGGCAAATCTCTAGAAAATTCCCAAATTATCAGTTGATTCAAAAGGAAATGGAAAATTTAAACAGATGAGATAATATAAAATAATTTTTTACAACTTTTATGGGATTGCTCCATCAGATAAAATTTTTAAGGACAAATAGTTTCATTGATAATTTTTTAAAAATAGTCATGTAGGATATAAAAAGTTCAAGAATAGAGAAAAATATTAACTATGTCTTCTTTAATGAGATAATGTAACTCTTATTTGAAGATCTTATACTTCATATAAGACTGTTGATAACTCATTGGAGTAGTTACAATTTTAGTTGATATAAAAACTTAAAATAAAACACCAGTAAATAATGTCAAACAGAATGATTAAAATCAAAAGCATGCCCATTTTGACATAGAAGAGTGTATCCTTGAATGAGAACACATTTTTTTTCCTCATTAAGTTTATCAGTACATTTTAGGTATACAGTACAGTTACATTCATTATTGGGATCTTGTACCTTTACATGACAGGTCTTGGTTCTCATTTTTTTCCCTCTTGCAGCACTTTATTTCCATCTTTTTGTTATCTCACATTTTTTTCTTTTCCCTTATTACCTTACCCCTACCCTTCCCACTTTCCCTACAATTTTAGCCCTTTTCTTCCTATTTCACATTGTCAGTTATCTCATTAGGATCTTATGTACTATTATAGTTTATTCACACCACAGAAACTATTCGGCATTTACACATGTGTGACTTATTTATTTCACTTAGGAGTATATCTTCAATATGTATCCATTTTCCTATGAATGAATCTAATTTCTCATTCTTTATGGCTGAGTAGTATTCCATTTTATAGAACAACCACATCTTTATCCAGTTTCCAACTGATGGGCAAATGGGCTGTTTCCAAGTTTTAGCTATTACAAACTGTGCCACTATAAACATGGGCGTGCATATATCACTGTGATATGATGCTTTTAATTCTTTTGGAAAGATACCTAGCAGAGGGATGGTTGGGTCAAATGGAACCTCTAGTCCCAGCTCTTTGAGGTATCTCCATATTGATTTCCATAGTGATTGCACCAGTCTGCACTCCCACCAACAACGGAGAAGGGTTCCTTTCTCCCCAGAACCCCGCCAACATTTGTTATTGTGTGATTTCTTGATAGCAGCTATTCTTTGTGGGGTGAGGTGGAATCTCAGTGTTGTTTACATCTGCATCTCTCAAACGACCAGTGATGTGAAACATTTTTTCTTATATTTACTTGCTGCTTTTACTTCTTTGTGAGAACACATTTTTATTAAAATACTGTTCCTCTCAATAAATCAAGGTAAGAAAGCCCAATGAACACATTGATAACATGTAATTAAACTCATTATTTAGTACTAAAAACGAAATTATGTAAAGTAATGCAAACAATATTCTTTCTTAATATAAAAAGATTCTGTGTCTTAAACTAATTACAAATATCAAGCCCAATAAAACTGGCATGGTTTAGGAGACAAGATGCTGACATATGAAACAAATGAATTATTTGAAAGGAGGAAACTAAATAGTTAAAACTTTTGAGTAATTTATTATCTACTAGAGATCTATAGAAAATGAACTTAAGAAAATTTTAGAAGGAATTAAAAATAAGTCAAGTAGTGGATAAAGGATACACATATGACATGTGATTACTTTTTTACTGTAAGTATTTAGAAAATATAATGGATGAAATAAAATGAATTAAAATATAGTACTTGAAATATAGCAATAGTATAATATAAATACAATGAAATATGTGAAAATTCAACATTAATACAGAAAATATGTCAATAAGACATTAAAAATTAAATACCAATTGGCAAAGCATATGAATAGGTTTTCTACAATTAAATAAAATATTTATTTCATTTAATTGGAAATCAAACAAAAGAAAGTCAAAATAATTAGTACTGTTTTCTACTTATGAAATGAATGAAATGTTTCAAAATAATCATTTCACTTTGAAAAGGTTGTTCAAAACTACTCTTATGAATGGAAGGGTAGGGAAAAGGAAGGAAGGGAAAAGAAAAAAAATATGAGAAAAGGAAAAAATGGAAAGAAAATCTTTGTAAATAGGAAAGGGTGAAGGGGGTGAAGGAAGGGTAGGGGTAAGGGGGAAAATAAGAATCAAGATCTATCCCTACAATGTATGCGAGCTAGATCCCTATGGTGATCCCTATGATGAATGTAACTGTACTGTAGTCATAAAAAGTACCAATAAACTCAATAAAAAAATGAAAATGAGTGGTAAACTACTCATGTTAGAATGGAAAAGAGTAATGACCTTCTACAAAGTGATTTTACAGTACTTTTCAAGAGCCAAAGAAAAGTTTCTACACTGAGCCTGCTGATTCTTCTTGTACCAACATATCCTCAGCAAGTTAAGAAATGCACAAAATATTATGTTTCAGGCTCTTTGTCATTAGTTTATTCATAATAGGAAAACATTAGAAGCAATCAGAATGTCCAGTAATAATGAGAGGCATGGAAAAATTATGTGTCCAAATAAGACCAGAACAAATTTTGTTTGCCTATACTAGTTAGTGACATAAAAGAAAGAATATGACATAATCTGTATACATTGAGACAGAAAGAAAGATAAAGAAAAACTTGGACAAAACACCAAAAAATTTGATAGTATGAATGTCTTTGTGATGGATTACAAATTTTTAAGGATTATTTTTATACTTTTCTTCTTTTCCTACAATTTCAAGTTAGACAAAAAGCGTGAAGAAAGAGAATTATGTTGCTTATTTGTTCTATTTTTACTAGGACAAAATATGGTTCATTGTTATGGCATCAGTATTACAGCTAGTATATTTGTATTGCCTTTTTGCTTATTCATTCTGCTTTTCAATTCTTATTTTATTATTTTTAGTTTGTGAACAAGTCCTCCCTTACCACCCCTCATCCACTAGGATCTGTTTCAATACTTGTGGAATGATACAGAGATTAAATCAAGAGCCAAATGGAAAGAAATTAGAATCGTATGTCAAAAGGGTTTCCCACATTCAATTTTCTGTGGTTTCAGCCCAAGAGTGTGACTCTTTTCCAATATTCTGTTGACTGTGCCCAATATCTGAACATGGCACCTTCCCCTATGAAGTTAGATTTGTTCCTTTGTGTCTGATTAAGCCGACTGTTATGATTTGAGTCTTAAATATCCCATTAATCTGTATGTTAAAGACTTGGTCCCCAGCCCATGGCACTGTTGGGAGGCAGTGGAATGTCTAAGAGGTTGACCCTGGTAGAAGGAAGTTGGGTTGTTAGGGATGTACCCTTGAAGAAAATATTTGGACCTCAGCCCCTTCCTATCCATGAGCTGAGCATCTTTGCTGCACTGTACACTCCCTGCCTTCCAATAAATGATGGAAAGGTCACTCACACACATCCAACAGAGCAACACAAGGGCCAGCTCCAAGGGGCAGCTGCAGCCAGTCTCATCGCTATATCAGTGCTGGGCAAGAAGCAGTGACATCAAAGGGAGGACAGATGGTTAAATCACACTGCTTCTTATTTCTCCTCCACCAAGCCTAGAACTGTGCTTGGAACTTAAAACATACTCAGCATGAGGTTAACCGAATAAGAAGGTCTTTTGAAAAATTTCCTGAAATTCCCTTAGTTATACAGCCAGGCTTAGGAAAGTCATTTCTCCATGAAGATTTTCTTTTCATTTTTGAAACTTTATTTTAATATTTAAGAGATTGAAACTAAATTTTAGTAATAAGAGTTTCAAGAAGGGATACACAAAACAGCTTCAAATTTGTGCTTTTCTTATGAGAATTAAAAATAAATTGGTTTATGAAGTACTTAATATAATGTTACTCTGATAAATCTGAAGATTTGTGAGTCATTACAGAACCATTTTCTCAAGTCTGAACCAAAAAAACCTTCATAGAATTACTGTCATGTTAACTCAAAGAGTTGAGTGCATGGAATTGTCCCATACCCATGTGATGTCATGCCAACCAGGGAAGCCACTCTTGAAAACAATGTAGTGTTCAGTTGTGCTTCAGCTCTGTTGGGTTGATAAACAGCAGCTGATTTTTATGAGACTCTCCTGGATTGGAAAAAGGATTAAGGTATGCCCAGGAATTTTTATACATTTAATGCAAGGTTACATTTCATACTGAGGATTAATTATAAGCTATGTGCAATAAAAAGTTTTTTACTTAATAGGAAGAGATATGATGCTAAATCATATACACATGAAGATTAAGCTGCTTTGGAAGACAGAATTGAAAACAGCATGATTAGAAATTCTTGGAATTAATGCTGAAGGAGAATTATGACCTGTTGTCGATAAGTGTGCTTATGTGAGAGTATGTGTCTATGTACATGTGAGATTCATTTGCTTTTGGGGAAGCAATATTTGAGCAAGCATGAACCAAATAATAGCTCTTCTTATTAACAGATGGGGTTGCATTCTATCAGAGCTGACTGGCTAGAGAATCATGGAATAAATGCTAAATGGTGCTTTGTTTGCTATTTGAGTTTCAGCTTTAGAGCCTGCCCTCCTTCTTACTTTCTTCATTTTCTCCCTTCCTTCTTCTCTTCCTTCTTCTCTCTTTATATTATTTTGTTATATAGTATATATGCATTCTCTTGAGCTTGTTTATAATAACTATGTTAGGTATACTATAAATTTTAAAATATATTTATTATTAATTACATGTAATACATCAAAAGTTCAAACCAATGTTAAAGCTATGTGTATAAGTAGATATATTTTGTATTTATTTCATTTTCTCCATTGAATTAGTATCATAATTTTTCTCCATCCTATTTGGAAGAAGGGGATTTTTCATTGTATGGTCCTATGTATTTTTATTTCCTCAAAAGATGAATTTCAGTTGTATTAGTGAAAACTAGTAGCAACAGTCTAACATTTTCTTGCTTTCTTTTTAGATATCAAAGCAAATAATGATGTAGTCAGTTTTAATCTTTATTTTGGAAGAAAAACATTTTAAAATTATTAGAAATCTTAAAATAAAACCTTCCATTCTCTTTATGATCATTGAACACATTGTATTATTTCTGTTAATGCTTGCTGCTACAATGAAGAGTAATCCCAAATCACATTAACAACTCAAGCATGAAAGGCATTTCTTTTATCATCAGTAAAATATAAATGTAGATATTCCTGACTGATGGATAGCTCTCTTCCGAGTGATGATTCAAGGGTCCAGATTTCTTCCATCTTCAACACCTGGCCTCCAAATTTGTCATCCTTTAACTACACGAAGCCAACGGTAGAGAAAAGAATGTGAAGGATGGTATATGCATGAAGCTTTGAGTCCAAGCTTTGAAGTGAAGCCCACCACTTATGTTCAAATCCCACTGGTACAGATCTCTCATATTGCCATACACAGCTAAAAAGAAAGATGGATAGCTATTCTCTAGCACACACACGTTCAAGAGTCAGAATGTGTTTTCTACCTGCTTCTATGTTTCTCAGCTGAAGATTCACTTGCTTGGAGCATTCTCAATGGGTTTTTTATGATCAAATATATTGGAGCAAGAATCATTTAATTATAAACAGGTGAATCAGTAAAAATGTCTCTGCTGTTCAAGAATGTCTCAGTAAGTAGAAGTTATTTTTGCATTAAATCAAATAAAAAAGTCAAAGCTGTAATCTCATGATATATTCCCTAATGAAGGCATCTGGACATACACGTCTGGAGGCCAAGGTTATCCATCTGAAGAGAATAGGAGGATGTAATAAGTAATTATTCTTGTGACAGAGGAGCATTATTCTCTTTAGGACCTGCTGGAGCACTAGAAACTGAGAATGTTGTTCATGCTGTTTTTGTTTTTGTTTTTTTTTGTTTTTTTTTTTAGCTAAGATCTAGCCATGTTGACAACCATCATCACTGTAGCACAGTAATGACAGCAGCCCCAGGGTTAAAAATGGAAAGCCTGGGCAAAGTTGCCTTCTGCTCCAAAACCTGTGCTATTTTCTTCTATTATTTTGTTCCAGTCAGGTGAAGTGATTGATAAGTTATAGTCTCTTAGCCCAATTAATTTCACGTAGGGCATTTCTGTAGTTGTGCAATAAATGTTTGAATTAAGACATTTCTTTTCTTTTGAAATTGAATTACATGTTAACTGCTTATTGGCTGTTGGTGGTGGTTCACACAACTACAGATAAGAGCATTGATTTGGCAAAAAAACAAATTGGCTCTTAAAAGAGGGCAGTTCAGATTTGACAGCTGCAGATGATTAGGTGTCTCTCTAATGGATACCATACATTAGCGTCAGAGGTGCGAAAAGATCTGCAGGCCTTTCCTTTCATCTGCCCACTGCCACCAAGAAAGGCTGCTTATATCTGCCAGGCTTCTTCAGTGTGCAATAGCTGGCACACTGAAGGGCATAATGATAGGACATAGTGACTGGATGGCTGGGGAGTCAGCACTACCTAGACTGTACCTTGAGATAGACAGAAGTTAGTGAGAGAAGTATTCTCTTTTTTTCAGCTTTAATTGAGTTTATTGGTGCATTTTAGGAATACAGTACAGTTACATTCATTGTTGGGATCTTGTACCTCTACATGACAAGTCTTGATTCTCATTTTTTCCCCTTACCTCTGCCCTCCCTTCACCCCCTCCTCCCCTCCCCATCTACAAACACTTTATTTTCATCTTTTCATTCTCTCACATTTTTTCTTTTCCCTTTTTACTCTTCCCCTACCCATCCCACCTTCCCTACACCTTTAGCTCCTTTCTTCCCATTTCTAAATGTCAGTAATCTTATTAGAATCTTATGCATTGTTGCAGATTATTTACACCAGGGAAACTATTCGGTATTTACACGTGTGTGACTTATTTATTTCACTTAGGAGTATATCTTCAATATGTATCCATTTTCCTATGAATGAATCTATTTTCTCATTCTTTATGGCTGAGTAATATTTCATATTATAGAAAAACCACAACTTCTTTATCCAGTTTCCAACGGATGGGCAAATAGGCTGTTTCCAAGATTTAGCTATTACAAACTGTGCCACTATAAACATGGGTGCACATACTTCTCTGTGATATGATTCTTTTAGTTCTCTTGGAAAGATACCCAGCAGAGGGATGGCTGGGTCAAATGGAACCTCCAGTCCAAGCTCTTTGAGGTATCTCCATATTGATTTCCATAGTGGTTGCACTAGTCTGCACTCCCACCAACAATGGAGAAGGGTTCCTTTCTCCCCACAACCCCGCCAACATTTGTTATTGTGTGATTTCTTGATAGCAGCCATCCTTTGTGGAGTGAGGTGGAATCTCAGTGTTGTTTTCATCTGCATCTCTCCAATGACCAGTGATGTGGAACATTTTTTCAAATATTTTCTTGCTGCTTTTACTTTGTCTGAGAAATGTCTGTTCATTTCGGATGCCCATTTTTGAATCGGGTCTTTATATTTGGGGGACTGATTGTTTTGAGTTCTTTGTATATCCTTGATAATAGTCCTTTGTCTGAGGATCAGCTGGTAAAATTTTTTTCTCACATTGTAGATTGTCTCTTAGTTGTGCTGATGGTTTCTTTGGAAGTACAGAAGCTTTTTAGTAAGATGAGATCCCAGTTGTTGATTCTATCTGCTAGTTCCCGTGCTACTGAGGATTTGTTCAAGTCTTTTCCTATACCAATGTCTTCAGAGAAGTATTCTTGATACAATGAGTTAACTTTAGAAATGAGGTTAGTTTTAAATACACATGTGTGATAGGTAATAGGCATAAACCACCTCACTCAAGCCTGACAAAGAACTTCTCTAAAATGACTGATCATCGAGGGTATTACCCAGGTGTTTCATTCAGTTGGTAAGAACCCCAATTCTGGTCTTCTTGGCTAGGGGATATCTAATCTAGCATATGATTCGGTGGTTTTCCCATCATTTTGTTTGCTAGCTTTTAGGAACTCGATCTGAGATCAGACATTTTAGAGGAGGAGGATTCATATCTGTTCCTATTCAGTGTCCTCAATATAGAGATAGAGTCACCTGCTTCATTGTAATGAATATCAGCAGGTTGGCCTCTGCACTCTCTCCTGCCCAAAGTTGGAGGCCTTCAGTGAGTAGCTCAGTACTGTCCCAGTGTCCACCAGTAGAATCACAATGGCATAAGTTCCTTTGATTTTGAGTCATCCAAATGACTCCTGCAGTGCAAAATGATCTCATTGTAAAACTCTCTCTGTTCCCAAGAGAGAAATAAGAAATATTCTCTTTAAGAGCTTCAGGTCAAAGTCCAGATTCCCATCTTTATTCCAGCTTTGGGGTTCATCTAAAGGAGGCTCTTATATTCCAGACATCAAGCTTTCAGATTTTTGCCCCGTTGAGAAGATAATAAAAAAGCACTTGTATCTGGATTTTATTCATTTATGTAATCACTGAAATTACACAGGAATAAGACATTATGTCATCCAGCTCTCTTGCTAGCCAGTGTGTAGTTCCTCTTTTATAACATCCCATAAAAGCATCCTATCAAAGTTAGATCATAACAATCTCTTGACCATTTGTGGCAAGTGCAAATTATTCCAAATGAGCTGAAATTTTGCCTGATTCCCATCTGGAAGGCTTTAGATATCATTCAGTCTGAGTGGCTATGCCTTTTTTTCACCACCCACAACTTTGTGATAGAGGAATGGCTGGCTCTGCTTGGGCCCACGTCATTCTGAGCTCTGAAAGTAGCTAAGATCATGTTGAGAAGTACTTTTCAAGCAGAGCCTTTCAGGTGGGGTTAGGGAATTGGTGCTACAGGCATATTCTTAGAAAGTCAAGAGTTCTTTATGAGAAATTCTCAATGTGATATTTTCACCCTGGTATTTTTCGAACACATGAGCATATTCTGGAGCATCTGAATGGGAGCATCAGAATTTAGCAACTCAGTTGCACTTGATTTGGGGCCAGTGAGTACCATGTTGTCTCGCTAATGACAAAGGACTGAAGTAGAATTTATTTTCACTCCACTGAAGACCAAAGATATAAACATGTACTGGGGAAATGGTGATTTCTCAGGACTTCCACAAGAGGCTTGAGGCACTGCAGGGTACAGGATAAGAGAGATACAGAACACAAAAGCAGGGGCAAAGCAGCTCTAGAATCATACATTTTGCTCAAAGCTTAATTTTTATTAAATTGACATGTCATTTGAAATTAATGGTGACAATTATTACAATATTAACTGTTTATTTTTTTCACATTTTACCTACAAATTAATTTTGACTTTATTGTACAAGGGCTATATGTATTAGGAGTTAATGCATGGTTTTATGGTTACACATTTTTAAAAGCATTAAACTAAAAAGAATTGAAATCAACATGGGGCCCTAGGAAAGTTGTTTTTTCTGCAGCAGACATTTATACATTATTCAAGTTGAAGATGTACTGATTTTTAAGATTATATTGTATCTTTCTGGGGCAACAGTACCAAATCCATCTATTTCTCCAAAGGCTGTCCACAGAAAACACCACTTATCAATTTCAGTAACTTGTGAATCCAAAGGGTTGGAGCAGGCTTGACCATGTTTAAAGCGGGGGAAACTTGATTTTTTTCTTTTATGCTTTTTCTTGGAGGATGCACTGGCCATATAGGTGAAGCAGAACCTCTTAAGCAACTTTTTGTGCAACTATCTGCAAAAATTGTGAGTCAACAAAATTATACCAGTTGTGTAGAGCCTTCCTCAGCATTTGAAATGAGCAGACACTTCTTGGACAAACAAGTAAAAACTTCCCTGTTTTTTTTCTTTTTCTTTTTTTCATACCAGGGATTGAAGTCGGGACCATGTGCTTCCAAAGCAGGCGGCAGAACCACTGAGCTAAATCCCCAGCCCTCCTGCTATCTTCTAATGTGAGCCAGGAGCTCTGTATCGCACAGAAAGTGTTCAATAAGCTGACGACAGAATGAACCCAACAAGAAGCTATTTGATAGAAAAGAGATATTGACCACTGATCAGTTGATCCAAGTAGGAGGAAAGACCCCTCCAAAGCAGTCTTTAGGAAGTCTATGGAATTCTCAAGACTCATGTATATTAAGTTCCTTTTATCTTATATGAACACAAGAAATACCATCCACTAATCTCCTAGGCAAGTTGATCAATAGTTTTTTTGGTAGGAATCACCTGCCCTGTGAGCATAGATGGGTTTGGGAGGGAGTGGACCATCTGGGGACTTATTTAGTACACAGAATAAAGTAATGAATAGGAAGGCACTCAAAGAAGCTCCTGGGAAAGAATCACCGATAGGCACAAAACGTGAGAGAAAAAGGGAGAAAGATGGGGAAAGCATTGCATTAACTCACTTCAATTGTATCTTGAGTATAAAGAATTGATTAAAGCTGGGATGCCAGGGATAGGCATTCTCACACTCATTTCTTCTTGCTAGCCAAAGCACATGGTGTGAAGAAAGGCTGCCTTCTATTGAAAAGGAGCCTTTTCTTCTCCACAGTACTCAGCTTGGATGTGAGAGTCTAGCAGGCACGTTTGACACTGAGCAGATGGAGCTTGATCTCCAATCTGGAAAATATCTTTGGACAACTCACTTTCCTTTGATTCCTCAGTTTCCTTATTTGTAAAGGAAGTGATACCCCTTCCATAGGTATATCTTCAAGTTACTTTGAAATTTATAGAAGGAAGAGGTTTACGAATTTCTTTTTCATGACCCAGTTTATGGGTCATTCTATACTCTATACATTCCATACTCTGGATATCTTACTTCTGATTATATGCCTAGCAGATAATTACCTAACAGATTCTTCTGATAGCCCTCTGATACCTTCTCACAAATTTTCTTTTTCAAAGAGCAGTAGAGTTGATGTTTGAATAGGTTGGGAGTTATTTTTCTTTTCTTCCACATACCAATGGACTTCAGATATGTAACTTAGTCTTGTTGAACTACTATTTACTCATTTATAAATTGGGACAGTCTTAAGAACCTTACATGGATGTTAAGAATAACAGGTGTGAATGCAACCTGTGCACTGTGAAGAATTATTCAGTTGCCAGGTATCAAAAGCTGGCAGGAAATTGAGCAAACACACTACTTAGAGTCATCAAGTCATAAAGTATTTGTTTTACAAGGGACTTTATGACAACACTTT
Source organism: Fukomys damarensis (assembly GCF_012274545.1). Taxonomy (NCBI): domain Eukaryota; kingdom Metazoa; phylum Chordata; class Mammalia; order Rodentia; family Bathyergidae; genus Fukomys; species Fukomys damarensis. The sequence continues at coordinate 69,480,418 of NW_022900928.1, forward strand.
TGCTGACCTCTTGATTTTGTACTTTTTGCTTGTCCTTAACACTGACAGTTTTTCAGATGGAAATATTGAGTATAGAGATGTCATCTGGTGTATTGTAGTTTGTTGCAGTAGTCCTGACAATCCATTCCAGGGATGATGCCAAATCACTAAATGGTGGACTGCTTTTAGGAAGAAGCCTACCTAGTCCTACTCATATTTGTATGCCTTCTTGTCAAGAGCATAGGAAATGCTCAACAAAGGCTTTTTGAATAAAAAAATAGATTTATTCTTTGGGTTATCAGAATGAAGAACAAAGACCAAAGAGTGGAATGGCTAGTGTGAAGAGGGAAAAATCAGAACAGCACAATTGGTGAGTAGGTGGTTGGACAAGGTAGTGAACTCTTGTGTTATTTAGCTTTCTGTTACTATGACAAATAGCTAAGATAATCAGTGCATTGAAAGATTGTCATTGTTTCACAGTTTTGAAGGTTTTGGTGCATGATCAGTTGGCTTCACTGACTTGGGGTCTGTAATGAGGCAGTATATTATAGCAGTGCTTGGTAAAATCACTCACCTTATGACTGGGAAGAGAAAGAGGAAGAAAGGGACTGGGCTCCCACTATTCTCTTCAGGGACATCTTCTCAGTGATCCGAGAACATATCCCTTTCACTAGGTTCCTTTTCTTAAAGATTCCACCATTTCCCAGTAGCACTACTATGGAAAATGAGCCTTTAATACATGGACCCTTGGGTGACATTCAAGATCAAACCACAGAAGAGCCTAACCATTGAAAGTCCTGTGTTAGGGCTGATGGATATTAGATTTTAAATTACTGATTTGTGTAGGAAGGGTCCTAGAAGAGGAGGTCTGTCCCACAGATCTGTTGTTCCAGAAATAGAAAGGATGTTTTCTAAACACCCAAATGCTTACCCAGGCATGATTCCTATCCACTGGTCTCCAGTGATGGACAAAACCTACAGAGCTTATCTTCACAGGCTGCAGGAATGCTGGGGTTAGTGTTACTTCTCACTCACTTCCTGATACGTAGTTTTTAATACATCCTTATATGTAGCATGTGAGCAAATCCATTTTCCTGAGGTCCAGTGTTCCAAAACAAAGGTAAAATACATGGATAGGTATAAGCGCAGGAATGGCTTTATGTGGCAGTAGTAAAAATCTGTAAGGAGTGAAATCTTCTAACCCATAAACTTCAGAATTGTTTTAATGCATCTTCTTAGGAGACATCCAAATATTGGGTGTTTGAATAAATTTTCCTATTTATTAATTCTTCAAGAGGGATGAGTGCTCCTGTTCTTCATTCTTCCATGGATCTGATCACAGATACTGGCCATAAGAGACAGTGGCCTATAAAATGAGATTTTTTAAAAAAAAATTAAGTCATTCTTCTTTCTTCTTTATCTCCTGTCAACCAGAAAGGAGCTTTAATTAGAGATTATCTTTTATAAAAGATATTATCTCTGTTAAAATCTATATATTGTATAAAATAGGAAGAAAAGGGGAAGGGAAAGTGGGAGGAGTAGGGGGAAAGAAAGAAGGGAATGGAATTAATATGAGAAAAAGAAAAAATGGAAACAAAGTCTTGGTAGATAGGGAAAGGTGGAGGGGTTGAAGGGAGAGCAGGGTAACGGGGAAAAAAAAGAACCAAAATGAATTATGTAAAGGTCCAAACTTCCAATGATGAATGTCATTACATTATGTACCATAAATATACCAATAAAATTAATTTTAAAAATCTATTATAGTTCCTTTGTGTTTACTCGAGCATAATCTGTGTTTTTTATTTCTATGAATTTGCCAAGGTTTTGGTTGGCACAGAGCCCTCATGACTCTTTTCCATCTCTGCTAATGTTCCCTTCCAAGCATTCATACCTCTTTTTCATAGCAATCATCAGACTTGTTGATTATCTGCTCTTCCTACAAGGGTTAAAACTAAGTCCACTTTGTTATCTGTGGTATCTTGATGCTTGGTATAGTTTCTGGCAGAAAATGGACACTATCTAAAGATCTGTTGAATAAGTCAAAGTACTGATGGTATTCACTTCAATCTTATTATTACTTTCCAGATATGATCTGAAAAATTAGGCTGGTCACCCAAAATTTTATAGGTTGGACCCTCAAAGTGAAGTTTCTTGGTTCCAAATTATTGGGTGTTTGTCCCTCCTGGTGATGTAAGCCTGCATTCTTTTCAATGCTAATAGTCTTGATGTTGTTTCTTTAGATATGATTGTCTCCTTTGTGATTTGGGATGGAGATGAACTTGAAAGAACATATAAAATTTAAAAAGCTTCTGCACAGCAAAAGAAATAACAGGGTGAAAAGACAACCTACAGAATGGGAAAAAAATTTTGCCAGTTATTCCTCAAACAGAGGAAAAATATCAAGAATATATAAAGAATTTTTTAAAAATTAGACTCCTCAAAATAAAAACGGGCAAGTGAAATGAATAGAGACTCCACAGAAAAAGAAGCGGCCAATAAATGCATGGAGAAGTGTTCAACATCACTGGCCATTACAGAAATGCAAATTAAAACAAATTGAGATTCCATCTTACCCCAGAAAGAATGGCCACCACCAGGAAATCATACAATAACAAATGCTGGCAAGACTGCAAGAAAAAAGGAACCCTTATACATCATTGGTGGAAATGTAGTATAATGGCTATTACAACCACTATGGAAAGTAGTATGGAGAACCCTCAAATCTCCACCTGTTCCACTTGTTGGTATCTTCCTGGGTTAAAGACACCATATTACTGGTACATGCTTACCTATACACAGAGAAGCACAATTCATAACAGCTAAATCTTGGGTATATCCTGTATGGCCATCAAAAGATAAATGGTTAAAGAAAATGTGATATTTAAATACAATGGGTTATGACTCTGCCATAAAAAAATAAATTTGAGTCATTTGTAGGAAACGGATACATCTTGAGACTGTAATGTTAAATGAAATAAATCAGACACATGAATTTAAATATTGTATAATTTCTGTTATATAAGAGATTCAAATTATAAAGAAAAAGTAAAATAAAAGGTGGTAGGAGGTAGGGAGATATAGCTTTCTCAAATGGGGAGGGGATCAAGAGATGGAGGGAGTAGGGAGGAAGGGGAGGGGAAAAGAGATGAAAAATGGAATTAAGGTGTGTTATGTCTATGTTCCAACTCCACAAAAGGAATATAAACATTATGTACTACAAACATTTACTAATAAAAATACATTTAAAAATACAAAGTAAAAAGTATGATAAAAGAAAGAAAATGTTATCATTTGGCCTGTTTACCCTGCTAAATTCATTTTCAGGGGTTGCTATGATACAGGGTGGATTGGTTTCCTGAGGGCTCTTGAGAAAACACTATTTGCAGTCAAGGATGATGTAAGGTTGGTTCAATGAGACAAGAGCTACCAATGGATAGGTGTCCCCACACTGGTAGACTGAACCTGAGATATGCATACATGCTATCTTCCACATAAATAGAAATTAGACCCTTGGAAAGTAGAGATGTGTATGCAGGTATGGGGACCTAGAAGCAAGAAGGAGAGTGAGGGAGTACTAGGGAAGGTGGCAGCACCCCTGGGTAAAAGAGTGTGACAATCTGCCTAGGCCATGTGGCTGACAACCCGCCTGACGCTTGTTTTGACTTTTCTCTAATGCACAACCGGTGCATGCAGATGACTTTACATCTCATAGCAAAATGTGCGACGGCAATGTGCTAAGCAAATGCAAACAAAAATATGCTTCCCCCACTCTAAACAAATCTCTCACACATCGTAATGAAGCCACGGCATGGCGAGAGACTGAAGATGAAGACCGCCAGGAACCAGATTTTCTCATTGTTAAAACCACTCTCCAAGGATCAATATATACATTTGGAGAGATTGCCTTGGGTTCTGTTGGATTAGTTGATATTATTTAGATTAAGCAGTGCATGAAAGCGTTATCCATTCAACATTGATTATGCACCTACTGTGATCCAGAAATAGGCAGCCACTAAAGAAGATATTATGAAAGCTACAGAGAGGAGAAATCAGAAGTCTGCCTTATAGGAACTGTTTCTCTGCTTTTGCTCATGCACCTCCCTTAGTCTAGGATGTACTTCACCTATAGAAATCCTTTCCACACTTTAAGGGCCAACTTAGGAACTTCTTTTCTTATCCCCACAGCTCCTCCCTAGAGTAAGAATTAGTCATTCTTTTTCCAGTACTTTAACAACATGATACTTCTACTCCGAAGTTGCACAGTTGAAATTTGATGAAAGTACTTGCTACCATCTAATTTCTTCTGCCTTCATTTTTCCCACCTCCCTGAAGCTTATAGGACAATAACTTTCCTAGTTTAGGAAAAATTCTAACAGGAATAAGAAGTCTATTGGAAGGCTAAAGCTCACAAAGGAGGCCCTGGATTAAGTTTGCAATTTTTGTATTCAGAGTCTTCTAGCTCACAGACAAATGTAGAATTCCAGTTTGCTTTCCTTAAAACACCTGACTACATTGCAGTAATGGCAAAATCCCAGGATAACACAGAGTGTGGAATTTGAAGTTCTGATTTGGTTGGGTTGAAATCTTGGCTCTGCCATTTACTGAATCTGTTACTTTAGAAAATTTCCCAACATACTTGTGTCTAGGTTTCTTAATCTTTAAAATGACCATAATAATAAAATACACTTTATAGGGTCAACCTCAAGATCAAGTGTATCAATAAATGTACATACTTAGAAAATGGAATGGCACTTGATACATGTTCAAAAGATGACAGTTATTAGTTATTATTCTCCAAATGAATTAATTATTCACACCTAGAATTCACTGTGGTGTTCTACTATTGATGGTTCTTTGTAATCAGATTTGTACTTTGAATCATTTGAGGATCAGTTTTATAAAAGGCCACTTGTAGCAAAAGATACTTCAAATGCTCATAGCATTTTTGAAGAATGAGTCATTGGAGTTTGATATTAAATTTTAAGCTTAATTATTTACCATTCTTCATTGTCTCACTGTGAGAAGATGCTCCACTTCCCTAATCTTACATTTTTTCAATTTAAAGGGAGATATAACCATAGATATTTTTAAGGTTGTTGTAATGATGGAAGGAGTATTATAGTAGTGATTTCAATAACATATGGAAGTATCTAATATGTGTGGCAATCTTCATAAATATTTGTTTCCTTCTTTTATCTAAAAAAGGCTTTCATGACCATTGGATCTGGAATCTGACACACCTAAGATTAGCCTCAAATATTTTGATTAGTGCATTATTTATGAAACACACAGATACACACAGGTTTAAATTAAGATGCCAAGGGCCAGGGATTTAGCTCAGTGGTGTTACCGCCTGCCTCACGATTGCGAGGACCCAAGTTTGATCCCCAGTACCAAAAAAAAGAAAAAAAGATGCCAAATAATTTAATCCTTCTCTTCTCTCTTTTTTCTCCTGATATCCTCCCTTCCCCTCCACTCCTCTCTTCTCCTCTTGTGTTTGTTTCTCCCTCTTCTTTTCTTTTCTATCTTGTAGTACTGGAATTGAACTGAGTGCTTTATGCATAGTAGGCAGATACTCTCCCATTAAGCTACATACATCCCCAGTCTTTATGATCCTTTTCTAAAATGAGAAAGCAGAGGAGGGCTGCTTCTAAGGCCAAGGCTGTTGCTTTATGTTTGTTCTCATTTTTTCCATAGGTGTATTCTGGTGACAGCTCTGGTATCATTGAGACTAGGTCATACTCCCAAGGCCCAATGATATAGGGTGCTGCTGCTTGTCTGACTCCTTAGAGCATTCCTTTGTTTGGGACAGATTCTGTGTGTTGAGCTTTTGTATTGAATAGACTGATCTTTTTGCCCTCTCTCAAATGTCTACTGAGTTACGTCTTTGGGTGTTGTGGTATCAACTTTTTGTCATCCTGATAAAATACTTGAGTTGGCGAATTGGTCGGAGTATAAATACTTATTTCAGCTCACAGTTTCAGAGGTTTCAGTTTGTGGTCAGATGGCTCCATTCCTTCTAACCTGTGGCATGGCAGAAACATCATGGCAGAAGAAAGCTTTTCATCTAGTGGCACCCAGGAAGCTAACAGAGACAAAGAGCTAGAGAGAGATAGGAAGGAGCCAGGGACAAGATACACCCTTCAAAGGTACACCTCGCTGACAGTGACCCACCTCCTTCAACTAGGCCTCACCTTCTCAAAGCCCATTGACTATGAACTCATCAATGATTAATCTATCAATGAAGTTAGCACGCTCATGATCCAGTCACCTATCCGAGCCCCACCTCTGAACATTGCTGCATTGGGGATCAAGCTCTCAATACATGAGTCTTTGGGGGGATACTTCATATTTGAACCATACTAGGTGCTAAGAACTGCTTGGACCATACTTTGGGAGACAGTGTCTTGCACAGTCTGACTACCTTCTGTAAAATCTGCTTCTGCTACCAGGCTGGAATCACTTCCTGTGTGTCCTGCTCCATTCTTTCAGACTGTTTCCTCCCAGCCTTCAAAGCTCATGTTGCTTACTGAGTACTCAGCATGCTGCAGGCTATGTGGGTTGTTTTACTAAAACTCAGGGGCTAGGGTTCTATTTTGTGCAACAGGAGTGACCAGCATCATCTGAGGGTCCTTAACTCCATAATTATATTTAGAAAGATATTGATATGTAAAGGAGAGATGCATTATGTTTGGAGAACCAGTGAGCATGGAAATGACAAGAGCAATAAATAATTGAGCTTTGTATAGGGACCCTTTGATAGAACTTGCAGTGGGAATAACAAGCTGTGATGCCACCTCTTGGCTAATGAGTGGATTGTCAGGGACAGAGGGAAATGATCAGCAGACACTGTTGATACAAAATCATCATGGAAATCACTAGAGGGGAGCAGACAAGTAGTGCATTGTACAAGAAAGCATTTTCTTATTTAGTGACCGAATCTCCTTGCCATATATCTTGGTTAGAGTGATTGATTTGAGCTACATGGGGGAGAGATGGTGCTGCTTTATAAATGGACTAAAAGTGAGCAAGGCTAAGCAAATTCAACAAAATGGTAGCCAGTATGAGGTGACAAGAGGTGCACGTCTCCAGCATCCAAGGAAACAGGCTCTTGCCCAGTACATCGTTGGCCTGGATAGACCCTTTCATTGAGTCAGAGTAGAGGTCAGGACCTCAACCCAACCACTCCATGGCCTTTTCACTGACCAGGGGGTGCCAATTAGGTCCAGTTGTGATGGGGACTGGAGGGAAGTTCCCCTCTAGTTCACTGACCCTTGAAGGGACTTTGTTAGTTTAGGGGCCATGGGGAGTATTCTCTGGGTCCTCTGTCCATGGTCAGTCCTGTGTGCAGTGATTGGCTCTGTTCTTAGCCTCATATCCTCAGGTTTTTCAGTTCTAAAGGATTAACCAATACCTTGAGGCCTCCCCCAAATTTTGAAAATCTCTCCATTCGTAATTTCACGAGGTAGATGTTGGAGGTAAGAGGAAGAAAACTAAAATATAAATTCTAGCTATTGATGTAATGTCTGTTTTGTTTTAGAAGTCACATTTACACTGGTAAAGTGTGGCAAATGTCAGCCCCTCTGCCCACCATCCACCCTGCCTTCTCACTGTGGAATACAATGAATTAATTCATAAGAAGCACTTCAGATAAATGTTAAAATCTAATTTATCAGGGTTCTTCCATGACTTCTAGCTAGTTTCAAATCCAACAATTTCACTTCATGTTAGGATATCCAAAGTACTCTAAAATATCCATCAGTTTCCAAAGATTAAAATCTATATACTTTTAAAATAAATAAATAGAAACAGAAAATGCCAGCTGCCTTTTGCCAACAAGGGCATCACAAAACAAACACACTTGCGTCCTTTCCTTCTGTGTCCAAGAACTTCAACTGCTACTGTGCTATATCAGGTATGTAATGAAAGACAAATGACAAGGAATCTCAATGGGAGAGGGGCGCTCAGTAACTGTAGTTTTTATGTTAGGGCGAGCCTGAGAGAGAAAAGAAGCATTGTACCTCGGATTAACAGAACTGCAGGATTTCATTAATGACAGCCCAGCTTTTTAGCAAAATGAAGATAGGGTAGTTAAAGAGAAAATGGCTAGAATGTGCTCTGCTAATTGGAAATGTATATTCTCTTCAGGCGGGGTGTGTGTGTGTGTGTGTGTATGTGTGTGTGTGTAGAGGTGGGGGCTGGGGAGGGGAGGATGTAGGGAGACGCATGCAGAGGCTGGCAGAAGAAACTGGACCCAGGATGCCCCAGATTGGGCCCTACCAGCAGGACAGTTAAAGAGTCCTTTCTTGTTGATAGGAAAGTCCAGCGCCCAGACCCCAACCTCCCCCACTCCCTTTTAATTCAATGGCTACGTAGGGGTTTCTTTGATGGAGGCTTTGAAGTCGGTGGCTTTGAGATTACTCTTCCTCTGTGACCTTGACCACCAGCCACGAGGTTTGGGGGGGAGGAAAGAGGAGAAGGAAGGCAATGGAGCTGGAAAAAGGGAAGGAGAGAGAAAGGAGGGGGAAAGGAAGGCCTCCCTAAGACATTTCTGCAGCATTCCACGACTTTTCTGATCACTCCGCAAAGTTGAAATATGATTGCAGCCTTTGCAACGGGAAGGAAAGAAACCATTTAAATGAAAAATTAGCTGCCTTAGCAGGTCAAGCACATAGTTACATTAATGTCGTGTAGAACAATAAATCAACTTCGATCTCCAATTGAAAAAATGCTAATTTAGCTCAGCGATTCACTGATTGTACTTTCCTCTGATAGAAATCTTTTCTTTTATTTAATGCGAAGCCGTGATTTGACAGCCTCCTCTAATGGTGCTCGCAGACTCTCAGCATTTCAGTGGAATTCTGATCATGGTTTTAATATTCCGTGCAGCTCTGCCCCCTCTGATTTCACGCTCACACATTAACGAGAGCTGACACTGGAGATTAGACGCAGACAGCTGGAATGCCAGGTCTTTGTTGCAGCATGGACAGGAGCCAACGTCGTTCAACCACAGCCAAGAGGGACCTGGGAAAGTCTTCTTAAGAAGGAGGGGAAGGCGAGGTGGGGGCTTGAGGGAGGGTGGGAGCGGGGGATGGGAGCAGAAAGAAAGGCAAGGTAGTTTCTCAAGGCAGATGAAAATGGATATTTCCAGAAACCTTTTTGTCTTTGAGATTCACATTTGAATCAATCCTGGTTTGTTTAGAGGAAGTGGATCATTACAGGGAAATCCCAAATTGGCTGCAGTGTTTTTCTGTAATCTCTGAAAATACAAGTGAAATGCAAGAGAATGAATGAAAATGGCTCCCTGCTTCTGCCAAGCAGCCTTGTCTGAGAAACAATGGTGATTAGGAGATGGAAGAAGAACGCTTATGTAAGGAAATGCGTTATCCCCTTTGCCTTAAAAAAATCACTTAGTTCCAGGTAAATAGAAAGGGAAATAAAACTAGATTTATGAGCAAGGGCTGCCTGTGTGACTAGTGACTACCAGGGCAAGAAAGGAAGTCCTAGAGCCTAACTGCCTTGATCCTAATAAATTGTTTCCTGATACCAGAAATCAAAATATGATCCAGAGTTTCATCTGCACCATGAAACAACTAGGGATCTTCCTGGGCCCATGTTGCAAAATGAGAGAAGGGCACTTCCTGGTCTGTGGCTCAACTTTCTCCAAAAGAAAATGACAGATGATCAAAGTTGCAAAGGCAGCACATTAATACTATGTCAGAAAAAAATTGTTTCTGTTCCTGGAGAAAACCAATTGTGTAGAAATAACAAATGCCCCTCTTGCTAACTGCATCATTAATAATAATGGTAGTTTGCATTTTTATGGAATACCAGGATTCTGGAGGCCTTCATAAATATTCATAGTAGAAGTAGTAGAAGTCTGAACAAGAGTGATAAATGTACCCATTCTTGGCACCCAGATGGGGAGACTGAGGCCCCAGATGACACAGGAGCTTACCTGGTATGAAATAGTAAACAAGTAGAAAATCCCTATGCATAGCTGGCACAAAGCTATCCAGGGACTTCCTCTAAAACCTACTGCTTGCCCTTATGGAAATGGCTTTTGTTTGGAAATCACAAGTTATAAGAGATGAACCATTTGGTATGACTTTGGCTGTTTGTTCTTCCTCCTTGTCTTGGTTGGACCATGGTTACTGATACTTTACTCCTAGTGTTATTGAATACTAAAATAAGCAATGTCTTAATTGTAAAAAATATGAGTCAGGATTCACGTACATATGTGTAAATATATATATATATGATACATATATGTGTATTTTATAATATTTTTTCTTAAATTCTTTTCTTAGTACTTTTTAGGTATACAATATATTTACATTCATTACTGTGATCTTGTATGTTTACATGCTGTATCTTGGTTCTTATTTTTTCCCCATTCCCCTCCCTTCCTTCAACCCCTCCCTATTTGCAAAAGCTTTTTTTCCATTTATTTCTTATCTCATATTTTTTCCTATCCCTTCTTTTGTATTTTTATAATATTTTAATAAAAATACAAAGTTCCTATCACAGTGGCCAAGAACATAGCTTATAACAAAGTATCTAAAGCAGGGTAATTACGAACAAGTCAAATAAATTTACTCATGAATCTAATTTTTCTCTTACTGGCTTTGTGACCTTAACAAGGTACTCAGCTTTTCTCTAAACCTTAGTTTTCTTGTCTGGAAAATGGGGATTAAAATGAAATAATTCTTAGCACAGTGCCTGACAAAATAGTGAGCATTTACTAAAAACCAACTATTATTGGTAGTGTTATTTTCATGTAGCTGTTGGGAGAATTCAGTGGCTATACACATGTACAAATATTGTTAATAGAGTTGCTGGTTTCTGATAAACAGTGAAGTACTGATTCTTATTACACCCAGAATGCATAATTCTAAAGCAGAGTTATTGTTTTCAAAGTAATCTCCTTAACAGATTTATGCTTATTTCCAAGATACTAAAAATTTGCCCAAAGCATTCTTGGAATTGTGTTTTTAGGATTATGTGCGCACACTTCCCATGTGACACATCTTTATCCTTGGAGGGTGGATTTGTTGTTGGAAGCTACTAAAAGTTGCCTGAGGCTACATCCAATCAGTACAATGGGCATTGAAGTTGGGGAACATTGTTTTGGAAATAAATATAGGGATAAAGAAATTTGATTTTTTTGTGTGGCATTAAAAAGTGAATCTGATACAGTTCCTCAAAAGGCCCATTGGGCAAATGCAACTGTTTCAAAATATTTACCCAATGGGAATTCTTAGAGGGAATCTGAACTCCTGATATATCTTTAGGAGAAAAGCTCATTATTTTCTCCTGGTCACTGAGTAAATCAGCCTTCCCTGAAATAGCTTATGGTCTCATCCAGAATACAAGGACATCTCATGTGTTCTTCTGATTATGCACAATCTGAGGTTCACTTCTCTTTGCCCTCTTGGCTGTGTGCAGTTTTTGTGCAGTCAGTGTGTTTACTTTTTGGAGTTGAATATACATTTTTCAGGCTTCTGATAGTTATCAAGGATCAAAATTTACTAAGCTAGAGCCCATGGGCACACAAGGCCCTTGTCTTCTAAGAGAGAAGGTATAGAGTTCACTGTGATGCAGAGGTAAGTGTTGTGCTAGAAGGACACAGTAGGGCGAGTCTGACCCTGGAGACTCCAAACATTATCTCAGCTGTGTGAACTTGATCTCTAGAGTTGAAAAGAAGCCATTGACATATACATCAGGAAAGGAATATACCTGACTTTGTCTTGTCCTTTAGTTCCACTCATCTCTATTCCTGGCCTACATATATATCTGAAGAACTGACCAAGTTTTATACTCGCTACATTAGCCCCAAGCAGAGCTGATTACAAACTGCCCTTTTGCTTGATCTGGTTCTCTTACTAGGGAGCTCTTTGGCAGAAAGAAAGGAGATCATTCCAGAGTTCCCTCCAGGAAGATTTAGGAAGAGTGATTTATTACAATTTCAACTACAACAGGTTTGGGTTTTGGCTTAAATAGTTTGAACTTACAATGTCTGTGTCTGTTCCAAGGGCTGTAAACCATGGCAGGTTTCCAGTGGCCCCAGATAGCATCCCCCATAGTCATATTACTTACAGTAGATAATAAATGGCTTTGACCAGAGGGAAAAGAAGATTAGCCAAATAGAATCCTTAAGTGCCTAAAGATGTAGGAGACTGCTTCTGGTGGTTAGATAGAATTGATCACACTGATAGCAATATTGTACATATAGAATCTGTTGGGAGACAGGAAGCCTACCTAGGTGGTTTTATTCATACCTCAGTGCTTTGCCTCTGCGACTCAGAGACAGGAGTACCATTTGTGCCAACACACTGTCACTGAAATAGATTCATTCGTTCAGTATAAATGTGCAGAGGAAATGTATGCTGACTTTGTGCCTTCTTCATTCTAAGTGAAGATCACCTAGGTGCACCTAGCTAATATGTGGAAGCTGAAAGTATCTACTTGGATCTCAGTTGCCTAATGACTGAAGAGTGTTTTAACCATTCTGAATACTGTTTTTAGAATCTTTTGCATAAGTTGCTTTCAACATCAGTACTACAGCACACATAATTTTCATGTATCTTACTAGTGTAACATTGGTGGATGACTTGCTAAACTTTGTAGATAACTTTTAATTGGAAAAGAATTAGGCCAGCTCTAAAATGTAACCTTCATCTCCTTCCCAGTAGCTTTCTACAGTGGGAGAGAGAGATTGCCTATCAGGAATTAGAGAAGTCTCTGAATAATCCCCCAGAGAGAATGTCGTGTATGCTGATTTATGTTAATGTCATGTGTGTTCTCAATGGAAAAAAGGTTGAGAACGACTATGCTGAAAATGACATTTCATGTAAACACAGGCATATCATATATGCAATTCAAATTGAGCCTAGTTATTCTGAGAGGAGAAAAGACTACATAATCATGTAGGCTTTTGGTAATTGAGTTTCAAGGTATATTCCTTAGGACTGATGTCTTCTGTTGAATCCAAAAGAATAGGACATATGCAAAGTAGTCTGTTCATTTGCCCATCATTGTTTAATTCTAGTTGCTTTCATTAAGTCCATACATTTCCCCATCACTTCAGTTCATTTGTGTTATAGTTAGGTATAAAATGTCCCTTCAAATTCTCAAAAGTGTGGGGAAGGTAATTGGGTCATGTGGGCACCATAGCTGACTTGGTAGGTTTTGATCTGGAAAGTGACTCTCCCTTCTTGGCTCCACCCTTCTCTCTCTGCTTCCTGGCCTCCATGACATGAGCAGCTATTCTCTTCTGTTCCCCTCTGCAGTGCCCTTTCTGCCTCAGAGCCAGCTGACTATGGATTCAAACCTCTTACAACCATTTGCCCAAATAAATTTCTCCAAGTTGAGGGTGCCAGGTATCTCATCCCAGTAAGGAGAGAGTGACTTCGTCTCTGAGCAAATTTTGTGACTATTATTAGGGGCTACCACAGTGATCATAGAGCGAAGAATTTATGGAAACATCATTCTGAACAACCACTATGTGCTGGTAGCAAGTTTGGCATATCTATATGTATATAACTATATATATAGTATATAATTTAATTCTTACAATTATTCTATAATGTTTGATCCCCCTTCACAGAGGAGGATTGTGAAACATTAAGTCAAAATAACTGGCCACCTAAGGTCAAACACCTAGTAAGTAATGGGGTAATTTGAATCCAGATTGTTCAGAAACTTCAAAGCCTTACTTCTTTCCTAGGTGCGTAGCCATGGAGACTATTCATTTTAAATGGGGCCTCAGTAAGATACAAGGGCAGTAATTGGATTCAGTCTAAATTCTGCAATCCTGGGATCAGTGTGAATAGCAAGAGCCATGCAGAAGTCATCATGATAGCATCTAATGGAATGTATAGGTCAAATCGATAAAATTGCCAATATTTGACCATTTTCTAGGTATAAAAATTAATGGTTCAACCTAGTGAAAGTAGAATAATCAGTAAAGGCACACTTGATATGTTTTTCCTACATGTGGGATTTAAATGAAAATATGGCTATTAAAATGAAAATAAAAAAGGGTTATTCTCTTTGGTTCCAGAAATTATACGTTCGATGGTTCTAAGATACCTGAACGTGGCAGCCTTGCTTATGACTCATGGTGGCTGTAGAGCCAATCCTTTTATGAGAGAAAGCAGGGAAAAGGTGATCTCTAGCCCTCTGATGCCTCACAGGTTCTGAGACATGAAGCAAAGGCCTTGTACAACTGAAAGCGCCACCTGGCTCTTAGTCTTCTGTTCTTCTAAGCCAGTGATCCAGTGTTGTGGGTTGGATTGTGTTTCTCCAAAAGATATATTGAATGCCTAAGCCCCATACCTTGAAATATGATCTTCTTTAGCAATAAGGTTGTTGCAGGTGTAATTAGTTAAGATGAGGTCATAGTTGAGTAGGGTGGGAACTATATCCAATGTGATTTTTGTCCTTAGAGATCAAGGGAGACACAGAGACAGATAAATGGGTAGAAGACAACCATATGATGGACACCTTTAGCAATGGGGTGAGGCATCTGCGAGCCAAGGACTGTCAAAGGTTGCTAGCCACCAGGAGAAGCCAGGAAGCAGCAAGGCAAGACCGCCGTATGGGGCTCTGAGGGAGCAAGGGCCTGCTGTTGTCATTTCAATTTGAGCCTTCTTGCTTCCAGAACTGTGAAATAATAAATTTCTGTTGTTTGAAGCTTCCTAGTTTGTGACACTTTGTCACGGAAGCCCTGAGTGCCACACCTCCCCCACCTATCCCATTGTCTTGTCTTCAGTTAATCTGATTAAGAAAATAAAATTGTCATCTAAAAAAATGAGTCTTACATTTGAGAAAATCTGGCTCACTTGATTGAGTCATTTTCAGAGTGTTCTGAAAAGCTTAATTTTTTCCTCTCCTGAACTTTAAGTCTGGGGACTGTGTACATAGACTGCTTCCTCTGAGTAGTTTTTATTCTATTAATGACAGTGCCTACATGTTAGATTGACTGAACCCAAGTCAGGGACTAGTGGATTATGAGCAAACAGACTGCCTTCCCAGAGAGGAGCAAGGTATGTGGTATTGATAAGGTTCTCTCTGACTGGCCTTCCACACCAGCAATTAGTGTGAGTATATAAAATACTACCTGTTATTGGGGAGGCACAATATTTTATGTTATTATCATTGGTAACTAATGTAGGATTCATTCATCAGTTTAGCTGATCTTTAAAGAGACCCAGACACGGTTGGTACAAATATTTTCACCTCGTATTTATTGAGTTTCTGCCATATATATCAGACACTAATCCAAAGACTTTGCCTGCATGATCTCACTGAAGGTGCACAACATTTTTAACACATACTTATACTTGTTTAAAAATGACAAGAGTGAGGTTCAGAAAGCTTAAATAGTCTGCCAAGAGTCACCACTAGTAAGAAGATAAATATGACCTATGGATCCAGTTCTTTTGATGATAAGATAAGAGAAGACAAGAGGGAACAAATCCCAGTGAGGTTCCACTCTGGAAAATGAAAACCCACCAAGAGTACTGGGCACCAAGGAAGAGTCTAGAGCATGTGAACTTAAATTTCATCAGTTGTGTGAACTTCAAGTCAGAAGATCTATTGCTCAGCAATATCATTTACTGGCCCTGTGTTTCTGGTATGGAAACTGAGTATCTGCGTCTTGGCCCAAGCCAACATAGGGGCATAATGACATCTTTTTCTTTGAAATGTTCAGAGAGTTCCAAGACAATGCATATAACAAGTACATAGCAGATGTCAGCTAATCAAAAAACTCTAGCTTTTTATATTCTTCCCAATTATATTTTGGACTGACTCTGAGCTAAAGTCATATCCTTCTGAGAAATCCCTCTGATTTGAAGAGTGTGTATTGTGTTGTTACAAACTTATTTCTCAAAAACAACCACTATTGTTTTGAAAATGATGAATAAAATGTTTTCAGAAGAATTTCAGTGATTCACCTATTTAGTAATTAGATATTGTTCAGATCCTACCGTATATATACTAAGCAGGGTTGAATGAAAGAATGAGAAGATGCCCTCTGCTTTTGAGAATAAATCAGTCTTTATCCCTTTTCTCACATCAGGGGAAACAACAGAAGAGAGACAATTTACAGAATGGGAGAAAATCTTTGCTAGCTACTCTTCAAACATAGGATTAAGATCTAAAATATATAAATAATTAAAAACCTCAACATCACAAATTCAAATACCTAATCAATAAAAGGGCAAAGAATTGAACAGACATTTGTTAAAAGTCAAAGTACAAATGGCCAAGAAACATATGGATGTTCAACATCTTTAGCCATTGGGAAACTACAAATAAAAACTATCTTCAGATTCCATTTCATCGTAGTCAGAATGGCTATCATCAAGAATACAAAAAAAAAAAAAGCAATAAATTCTAGTAAGGATATGGGGAAAGAGAACCCCTCTATGGGCTGCTGGTGGGGAAGTAATTAGTACAGCTTCTATGAAAATCCATATGGAGTTTATTAAAAAAAACTAAAATAAAACTAACATTTGATCCAGCTATACCATTCTTTGATACATACTTCAAGGAATTAATGTCAGTGTTCCATAGGAATATTTGTAAATCTATATTTATCACAGCACAGTGTATAGTAGTCAAGACAGAGCAAACCAGGTGCCTTTCAACAGATAAATGGATGAAGAAAAATGTGACATATATTACTCAGTCATAAAAGAGAATAAAATTTGGTAATTTGAGAAAAATGGGTAGACCTGGAGATCAGTGCATTTAGAGAAATAAATGAGACTAAAAAAAAAAATAACCAAAACTGAATATCATGTTCTTCCTAAGATGTAGAGTCTAAAAGATGACATGAAAGAGGAAGGGAGACTGCTACTTGACAAGAGGAAGACAAGAAAGGGAAGGAAGGAAGGATAAAAGGAAGGAAGTGAGGGAATAAGGACAGATGATAGGGAGCATGAATATAATCAGAATACATTATACGTATGGAGGCCCTCTCCAAAAACGTGTAAAACTAGGGGAGAGAGTGAGGTGAATGGAATTATATGGGGAAACAAAGTATGTTGTGTTCATGTACAAATCTGCCAGAACTAAACCCATTAATCTGTATAATCAACATATACTAATTAAAAATGTGAGAATTAAAAGAGGTTAAAAAAAAGACTTTACTTTGCTGTCTGACCCAGAAGAGTGCCAGGTCCTTTGTAGCTACTCAAGATGTTTTCATTTCTGACTGAATGGTTCCATGGGGAATATTGCTATGGACTTTATTACACATCACATAGTCTTCATGTTTTTCCGGTGCCACAAAATATTTGCCAACAAACTTTACCCGGTGCTACTTAATTTCTTTCAATCTGCAGGCAACACATGAGGAATTCTGCTTTGTTTTTTTTTTTAATGTACTGTGGTAAGGACCATTCTATCCTCTTTTACCTCCCCATTGTCCTCAGAGCATGTCCCTGTATCCCCAAGCAGGACATTTGCTCCGTTAGAATCTCCTCGCAGATTGCTCGCTCCCTCTCCCTTCCTTCCTCTCCCTCTCCCTCCTCCTCCCTCCCTCCCTCCCTCTCTCTCTCTCTCTCTCTCTCTCTCTCACTCTCTCTGTTGCTATGTAGCAACCTCTTTCATGAGACATGATTAGAGGTCAGCAAGGAAGTAATCAGGGCCAGAAGTGCACATCAGCAACATTGCTCTATTCTCAAATGGCTGACACTATGGATTTTTAAATTTGTACCTTCATATTGAATTAGATCAAGTTCCTTAGTTTCTTAGTTTTAGGAATATATACATACTATCATTTTTTTACTACTGGAGGTAATTGTAATAGCTAGTTTTATTTGTTTTTTTCCAGGAATTATCTATATGTAAACCTCTATAAGTGCATAATATTCCTTTTTTCTCTGCAAATGGTAGCACACATATAATAACTGTACAACTTCTCTTGAAGATCATTCCTCAGTATCTATAGATAATTTCATTTAGAAACTATTGCATAGTATTCAATTCGATGGATGCACCCTATTTTACCAAGCCCTCATCAAAGGATATTTAATTTGTTTCAAATTTTTGCAATTGCAAAGAATGTGATAAATTATTTCACACGTGCCCTAGCATATCACCAGAATAGCTTCCTAGAGGTGGGATTTCTGGGTCAAAGGATAGGCATTCTTTACATTTGCATAGATCATCACAGATATCTGACAACACATTTTCTACAGTTTGACAACACAGAAGAGTGGCTGCTCCATCAGATCCCCACCAACCTGGACACTTTGGAGATTCTAATTGGCAAGTATATTATTGCATGATTTTCACTTGCATTTACCTCATACATTTAAATGCCATTCATATTTTTGTAGGCTGTCAATTCATGGTTTTAGTCTTTTATTGTCCTGGGATATTAATCATATGACTTATAACAAGGAAGTATATGATAAATATATTAGCACTTTGGAATATAGAAATATTTTATTAATCTTTATGTTCTATTCCTATTTAATTCACCTGCCAAAGTGTATTTAAACTAACTACCTCTCCACTGTGAGATTATTTCAAATTTTAAATATTTTAACTTATCCCCTTGTTGTAATCTCAAATGAATACATATATAGCGAAATGACATTTAAAAGGCATAAAGCAGAAAAAAAAATGTATATTGCCCATCACTTAGCTTGAGTAAACCTGGAATCCTCATGTGCACCTTCTTATCACATTCTTCTTCTCTTCCCGAAACAATCCTCATCAGGACTTGATATTCATCTTTTCCTAAACCTTCCTCAAAGGACCTTTAGAACATAGGTGTGTGTCCTTCAGTAGCACCTGGAATTGTTTTCTATGTTTTTGATTTTCACATATTTTTCTGTAGCTGGCTTTTGTCTCTTAAGATATCTGTGATATCCCTCTATGTCGACATGCATACTTCTAGTGTATTAATTGCGCGGAGTGATTATGTCATAATTAATTTACATGTATTTCTGTAAACAGACACTTACTATGTTCCTTTTTTCTTTGTTTTATTAGAAACAACGACACTAGGGAGGTTCTTGTTCAGAATTCCTTGCACAGGAGAGTTTCCCTAAAAGTGGACTTGAAGCACCCTGGGATAATTGATCACACAACAGATCAGCTAATGTCAAGCTGCTTTGAAGGTGAGGTGCTTCCATATGTGCTCAAGAGTTTCCTGTGCCTCTCATCCCAGGTTTCACTTGACATTGTGAAATTTTAGCATTTTGTCAAATTGAGGGAATATGAAAGAATATCTCATTAAATTTGAAACCCTTGATTATTAATCAGTTTGAGCATCTTTCTTTTCTTTTGGCTTTACTTTTCTTGTCTTATCTGCTTTCATTCATTCTTTCTTCTCTTCCTTCCTTCCTTTCACTAGAAATTAAATTCAGGGCCTTCTCGTGCACATTTCCACTGAGCTACATCCCTGGCCTGAGCATTTTTTATGGGCTCATAAACAATCTAGGTTTCCTTTATATTTCAAAACATGAATTTCTTGTTGATATCTTTTGTACGTATTTAATCTTTTTCATTTTAATTCCATTATATTTTAAAGTATCTTTTATAGGAATGTTATTGCACTGATTTTGTATATAAATTATATATCATATGCCACACCAGGGTGGTATATGATATGGTACCATGATGGTATGGTATCAGATTTGTTAATAATTTTCCTTTCAGTACTTGGAGCTTAGTTCTCTTTCTCTTGAGTGTAGGCTCAACTTAGTATGTCACTTCTATGCAAGCGATGGCATGCCATTTCACAAATTAGGTCATAAAAGACACCTTTCCTGCTTGCTTATACTTCCTTTTGAATCACTTGTTCTGGGATAAGTCAGCTGCTGCACTGAAAAGACACTCAAACAGCACTGTGGAGAGGCCCAGGTGGCCAGGAACTGAGATGAACAGCCTGGAAGAAACCGAGGCTTATGCCAGCAGCCATGTGAGTGAAGGATGAATATCCTTCAGCTCTTGTCAACCCTCAGATGCCTGTGCTAGCCAACATCTAGGCTGCAACCTCACAAGGGATCCTGAGCCAGAACCACTCAGTCAAGCTACTCCTGGAGCCCCAAAAACTATGTGAAACAATAAACATTTGTTGTTCTAAGCTGCTTAGTTTATATAGTTTGCAAGCTATGGGGCTTATAAACAATAGAAATTGCTCTTCACAGTTTAGAGACTGAAAAGTACAAGATCATATATAATGCCTAGTGAAGATGTGTGTTTTGGTTCACAGACAGCATCTTATCACTCCATCTTCACCTGATGGAAGAGCCAGGGCAGCACTCTGAAGCCTCTTTTACAAAGGTATTAATTCTGTTCGTGCAACCTCTGCTATGACTTAATCACTTCCCAAGTAGATCACCTCCAAAACATTGGGGCTTAGGTTTCAACATGTGAATTTGGGTCTCACACAGTCTACAGCAGCTGCTAAATTTAAGAATGGCAAATGCTGGGGATTAAAATCTTCTGCAGCTGTTAATATCAAATTTGATGATATTATGTAAAGAAGCAACAGTTAATATGTTGTCTTTAAAAAAGATGATTCTGTTTCATTTCTTAAGGTTGCAGTATTGTCTATAAGTAGAAATGGACTTGATTTTTGAACAAAAATCACTTTATTGTTTCACCATCAAGCCTGAGGTCAGATTTGGGTTGAACTAGATGAATTTTAATGTTAAGTTAGTATTTTCATTTCATTAGTAGCTTAAAAAAGACATTGAACTTTGTTAAATTATGTTTCAATACTTGAGAATTATATTTTTCTTGATCTTATTGACTTCCATTTTTGCATTGATAGTTCAAGTGGTAGCAATTTTAATTTGTGATTGTGAAATCTTTGCTAAGTCAAAAGATTTTATGACCTATTTGATAATTTTCATAATCAGTGTTGAGCTTGTTCTTAAAATGAAATAGAAGCTTTTCTTACTTTTTCCCATTCCACAAATAGTATAAATCAAGGTGGGTAAACTTTTCCTTTAAATGGCCAGATGGTAAATATTTTGGGCATTATAGGCTGTCTAGTGACCCAACCCTGCTGGTATACTGAGAAAGTGGCTATAAATAGCATACAAACAAATGGGTATAGCTATGTGCCAATAACATTTTATCTGTGAAAAGAAGAGGTAGGCTAGATTTAGCCCATGTCATTCACTGAGCCCTAATATAAATTAACTTTGGAAAACTGTCATGTGAATAGATTCTCCTAGGAGTCTTGTGAAAACCAGACTTTTCTTCAGCAAGTTGGAGATGGTATCTGAGACCTGGTGTTTTTCACTAGCCTCCAGCTGATGCCCTTTCCTCTGTGCAGTCACTGTGGACAGTAAGGGCTCAAATAATATTGTCAAGGGTCCACTCTACATTCTTAAGTATAATGATATAATTGTCATCATCCTAAGAATAGACTTATAGATTATGAAATTAATACTCAAAAACTGAGTTAGAAACATAAAGTTACATAAGTTTTAAGATATGATATCAAGTTTACTTAACTACAACATGCTATGAAACTTTTTACCTGATATTCCCCAAAGTTGAGCAGACTTCGTAGCCTATTAGTAATTTTATGTTCTAAAATTTTTACTTAATAATTATGACATGGATCCTGTATCATGATTAATGTGGAAGCAAGAATTACTGGTCTGTTTCCCAAAGTGCATTCCAAGAATCAAAGTAGCACTAACAACTTACAGGACACAGGTATTAAATTACTATCACAAGTTTATTCTTGAATTTCTTTAAAGGCCTTTAGATGACTATAATTCTACAAATTAATGTTTAGAGTATCCTACAGACTTACCTTTGTTTATTTATTACTTTCTGGATATTAAATGTCTTGCAAAGGCCTATGGGTGAAAGGCTTGGTCCCCAGGGTGGCAATAATGAGAGTGATAGGTCCTTCAGGAGGAGAGGCCTTATAGGATGTCTTTATATTTTTGGAGGGTGTGACCCAGAAGGGGACTGTAGGACCTCATCTCCTTCCTCTTTCTCTCTTTGCTTCCAGGCCATGAGGTGAGGGCTTTTGGCCATAACATTCTCTCACCATGATTTGCTGCCTCACCACAGGCACAAAGAAATAAATCTGATTGTTACTAGACTGGAACCTACAAAACTATGAACCAAAATAAACACTTTCTCTATAAGTTATCTTATCATAGTTATTATCTTATTATATTATTTATAAGTATTTCATTATAGTAACTGAAGGCTAACACCCTTTTTAATCACCTCTCTTAAAACACAGTTAATTTAAAATAAGCTGCTACTATAGTAGCTGTTATAACAAACTCCTAAACCCCAATGGTTTAAACAACAAAAGATTATTTTTACTCCTGTTGATTCAAATCAGATGTTGTTACTCTATCAAATTTCCATTTGTTTATTTGGGGACTAGCCCTCTGTTCTTTGGCTCTACCATATTTTAGATCCTTACGTCTTTTTCAGTTAGTATTTTATTCAGTTAAAGAAAAAAGGGGAGTGTGGAAGACATTTTATGAAGCTTCTCTTATAAGGTTTGATATCTCTCTGTCCATATTTAATTGGATGGAACTAATTTCTTAGAGACAGATATCTGTAAAGAAGGTTGGAAATGAATCCTATGTTCACAAAGAAATGGAATTACTTTCTATGAGCACAGTGGTCTCACTGATCTCACTAATTTCTTATTCAGAATAGGCATCACATCGTTCAGATTTTATTGTCTCCAAGATCCTTTATAGCATGACAAGGAAATGGCCTACTATTTCTTTTTTTTAAAATTTAATTTATTGGTATATTCTAGGTAGACAGTACAGTTACATGCATTACTGGGATCTTGTACCTTTACATGCCAGGTCTTGGTTCTCATTTTTCCCCTTGTCCCCACCCTTTCTTAGTCCTCCCCTCCCCTCCCCCCTTCAAACACTTTAATTCCATTTTTACATTTTCTCATATTTTTTTCCTTTCCCCTTATTCCCCCTTCCCTATCCTTCTCACTGTCCCTACACCTTTGGTCCTTTTCTTCCTATTTGCTAAGTGTTCCATTAGGATCATTTCCCCTTACTCCCTTCCCTATCCTTCTCACTGTCCCTACACCTTTGGTCCTTTTCTTCCTATTTGCTAAGTGTTCCATTAGGATCTTGAGTACTATTTTAGTTTTTCACACCAGAGATACTATTCAGTATTTGCATATGTGTGCCTTATTTATTTCACTTAGAAGTATATCCTCAAAATGTACCCATTTAACTATGAATGAATCTAATTTCTCATTCTTTATGGCTGAGTAGTATTCCATTTTATAGAAAAACCACATCTTCTTTATCCAGTTTCCAATTGATGGGCAGATGGGCTGTTTCCAAGTTTTAGCTATTACAAACTGTGCCGCTATAAACATGGGTGCATATATATCACTGTGGTATGATTCTTTCACTTCTTTTGGAAAGATACCCAACAGAGGGATGGCTGGGTCAAATGGAACCTCTGGTCCCAGCTCTTTGAAGTATCTCCATATTGACTTCCATAGTGGTTGCACCAGTCTGCACTCCTACCAACAATGGAGAAGGCCTACTGTTTCTTTAACTGGTATTTATTTTCCTTCAGTATATGTGATGGTTTTAAAGATATGTCTGTACCTTCCTTGGTTCCTTTTCCCTCAAAAGATGGAGATGAATTCCTCGCCCCTTAACTGTAAAACTGTACTTAGTGACTCACTTCTGTTGAGGGGACCAGGTAGAAATGATAGGATGTCACTTCCAATATAAGGTTACGAAATGATTGTAGAGTCTGTCCTGGGTGCACTCTTTTCCTTTTGAATCCCTTGAAAGGAGCCAGCTGCCTTGTCCTAGGCGGGCCTGAGGAGATAAAGGCCAGTTATGATGTGAGGATACTCAGGCAGCCAACACAGTAGAGTTGAAGCCTTACAGCAAGCATGTGAGTGAGGGAGCTTGGAAGTGGATCCTTCCTGGTCAAGTCTGGGGATAACTGCAACCCTGCCAAGAGCTTGGACTTCAACCTCATGAGGGAACCTGGGCCAGACCCTGCATCAACAGAGCTGCTTCTTCATCTCAGAACCACAAAAATTGTGAGACGCTAATGTTTTTGTTTTAAAACTGGATTTGGAATCATTTGTTATAGATAAGTAGATGCTAATATAGTGAATTGTTAAGATGATGTATCTTAACTCCAATACTGGTCTTTGGGCATTCTCATTGAGACAGCCTAATAGTTGTTGAATTTTCCTGTAATATTTCTCAGCAAATTTCTCAGAGTTGATGTTCAGTATTGACTGTTGGCTTCAAGATTGTGTCATCTGTCTCTGTAACCACGTACTAGTGCAGCTGTCAGATCCACGTGGAGAGTGTTCCTCTGACTTCCGTGTATAAAGCTAGCCTAATCTTTTCTTCTGGTGTTCACTCACCTCTGAGCACATATATATTCTGCACTTCATTGTGCACGTATAGAACATCGTTGTTTTCTAGTTTGTCATACTTACATTTCCCATGTCCCCACACAGCCCAATTCATTCATCCTTCTAAATTAAGAAGAGTTACACAGAGGCAATAAATAACATCCATTTTGATTTTGGTCTTTGAGTGAGAGGAAACTATCGTTTTTCTCTATCACATCTTATTTGCAGGCAACTTATGTTAGTTGTCACATTTAGGCCATATATCAGCCATTCATTGCCCCTATTTTAGGGAAGAGGAGAAGTAGAGAGCTTGGAAGTGGGATGCAAAGAATTTGACCCCAGGTTGATGACTCCAAATCCCAAGTTCTGTTTTGAAATCTAGACTTTCATGGGAAAAAACCTTCTTTTGCCTAAGAGGTAGGACTGTTGTTATACCACAAAAGAGAAATAATTTTTCCAGTCAAAACTCGTATGGTCATATCTGTATGTTAGAACACAGACTTCTTTACACCCATTAGTGGGGTTGGACAACTTTAACTCACCTCTTTTTTTACTCCAGCGCAATCATCTTCTAGATGTATATTTATGACTCTCAGAACTCTTTCCTTAGAAGAGTTTTCAAAGATTATGAGATATACTCCCTTTAGTTTAAAGCTACATTGATGAGTTTGCCTCACTTTGAAATTGGAAAATCATCTCTTCCTCAACCCACATAGACCCGGACTGCTCTCTTTCTCCTCAAAGGCAAACTGAGAGGCATTTACAGGCTGTAAGGCATTTACAGGCTGAATCCAAATGGGGCTGTCTATAGAAATGTAAGCCACATTTCGTCTCTGACAACCTTGCATATCTCAAAATGACAGTGTCCAAGTGTTGCTGTTTCCTATACCTTAATACACTGTTTGATCAATGCACATTCTTGGTTTTCAATGGCATTAGAACACATGACTAGCCAGCCTGCAGAAAGAAGTATACTCTGTCAAAAAGTGCTTCCCATACCTGGAAACCCAGCACTCTGGGAGGCTGAGTCAGGAGGATCACAACTTCAAGCCCAGCCTGGGCAACTTATCAAGACCCTGACTTAAAATTAAAAAAAAAAACAAAAAACAAAAAACTGAGGGTATAGTTTAGTGACAAGACCCTGGGTTTAATCCCCAGGATCACAAACACACGCACACACTCACACACACAAGAAGTATACCAAGAGCCACACTAGGCCAACTTAATATATCCCTCACTGCATCTTCATTCTGTGAAGTCAGAGCTTAGGAAAACACTTCATAGTCAGGGTAAGATATTAATGCAATTTGACTCTAAACTTGCTTGTCAGCTCTAAATACTCATTTGCATGCAGAATGTACTTAGAATGATTTTCAGCTGAGAATAAAAATAACCGATACATATTTAATGAAGTCCAATAGCACTAAATATATTATTATTGATTTTTGAAGGAACCTCCTATTGACTTAGATTGCAAGTTCCTCAAACTGTACTGTCTGTGAATTCTAGCAAATTTTCTCGTCCTGGTTAAAGACCTAAAATCCTCAGCTCAAAATAAAATCTCAAAGCACTTCTCATATGAGCATTCTGTTGAACTTAGAAAGTAGAAGTCCTCCAAACTCCTCTGCAGCCTGTCTCAGACTTCTTCAGAGCCATGCTAATACCAGCCCTCCTATCTCCTTCTGTTTCACAGGTGCTGGAGCAGCACTGTGGTTTGAAGACTTCCCCTGCCTGCCCTTGTTCTTTGTTCCCTTTTCCCACACTAAATTTCTTAAAGATTTAAGTCTTGGTTTCTGCATCTTGGAGGTGCACATGACACTACAGGGACACAACCCTCTTCTCCAGGTCTTGTTCTCAGCGCATTTCCCTGCTGCATTCCCTTTCTGTCTCTATAACAGACACCTGAGATAATCAACTTATAAAGAGGAAA
Organism: Fukomys damarensis; assembly: GCF_012274545.1. Taxonomy (NCBI): domain Eukaryota; kingdom Metazoa; phylum Chordata; class Mammalia; order Rodentia; family Bathyergidae; genus Fukomys; species Fukomys damarensis. Next base: position 69,506,718 of record NW_022900928.1, read on the forward strand.
GATTTACTTCGGCTTACAGTTTTGGGCACGTCAGTCCCTGTTCGGAACTATTGTTTTGGGTTTAAGTAGGAATGTGTGTGTGGGTCAAACTGCTTAGTTCATGGCCAGGAAACAAAAAAGAGTTGGCATAGGGGAGGCTGGGGTCTCTCAATCCCTTTCAAGGGTATGTCCTCAGGGATCTAACGAACTCCCACTAGGCTCTACTTCTTAACACCTCCACCACTTTCTAAGAGTGCTACCCTGGGGACCAAGCCTCTAACACGTGGGCCTCTAGGAAACACTTGTCCAAACTATAAAACCTGCTTTCTAAAGCATGAGAACCTGACCTCTGGCCAACCCCTTTAGTTTAGCCATCCTGTGTCTCACCCTTTGTCACTGTCTTCTTTATTCCACTTCTAGGCTTCCAGAACTCCATACTGCCCGACAGGTCAAAGAAATACCTAAGGAATTGGTATCTAGAAATCTTGTGTTTCTACTCAGGCTAGAACTACAGGTGGGAAAGTCTGAACACACCATCACTGGCCCAAGCCTTCATGGAAAGCCGTGTTTCCAAATACTTAGAAATTCAGAAAGGTGATATTGTACATATATTGAATATTAGGTAACACAACTGGTGGAGGCTGTGGTATGAAAAGCAGTTATAGTTCTCCACAAATGTTTAAAAGATAAGTGAAAACATAGTCTCAGGTCCATTTTGGTCAGCTTTGCCATTACTTAAAATTTTTTTGATCTTCAGGGCTCTTCATATATCAGAATTGAAGAAGAAAATTTGTGTCTCCCATGTCATAGATTTCCCATTTATTGATCTCCTGATTTGTGCCAAGTACTGAGCCTGAGTACTTTATAGACACCATTTTATTGAATTTTCCTTTCAGTATTACAGGTAGACTTTTGAACTGCCTTTGCAGGTAAAGAAACTGAGTCTCAACTAAAACTTGTCCAAGGCCACACAAGAAGCATGCATTGAAGAAAAAAACTGAAGCTTGAGATTATCTCAATAATTTCTATGCCTCACAAATTATTACTCCTAATTACATTGAGTGCCTGATCACACCCAGTCCAACCCCAATCACACACAATGTGATCAATGGAACAAGCCTGGTATAAAAGTCAGGAGGCCAGGGGTCAGCACAGGCTCCAGGCTGTTATACTTTGACCTTTTGGAATTTCTAGGTCCTCATATGAAAGATGAGGTTAGCAAAACCTAACTTGTGAAGAGGATTAAATAAGACTCAAAGTATAAACCTGATGTGGGAACATTTTGATGTGAGCATATTGTAAAGTGGAAAGTGCGATGATATAATGATGGTGGTGGTGACAATATGTTTTTATTATTATTGCCTTGCTTCAGAAAACTTTTAAGATTATAAGTAATTATCCCATGGAACAAAAATATTGTTTCCAATTTTTTCACTTTCTCATAATTTTTCCTTTCCCTCCTTTCCTCTCCCCTATCCCTGCCACTTCCCCTACTCCATTTAGAATTTTCTTCCTATTTCACATTATCAATTATATATTTTGATCTTTATTTACACTTAGTTTCTCAGACCATGGAAACTATTTGGTGTTTACACATGTGTGTCCTATATATTTCACTTAATAGTATGGCCTCAATGTGCATCCATTTAGCTATAAATGTCTCTATTTTCTCATTCATTATGGCTGAGTAGTACTCCATTATATATATTTTTTAAAAAAATCTGGGCTGGGGATTTAGCCCACCTGCCTCTCAAGAGCAAGGTCCCAAGTTCAATCCCCGGTACTAAAAACAAAACAAAACAAGACAAAAAACACATTTTCTTCATCCAGTCTCCAGTTGATAGGCAAATCTGCTGTTTCCAAGCTCTAGTTATTACAAACTGTGCCACTATAAAACATGGGTGCACATATACCACTGTGGTATGAATTCTTTAATTCTATTTTTTAAAATTCTTTTGGGAAGATACCCAGCAGAGGCATAGCTGGATCAAATGGGACTGCTAATTCTAGTTTTTTTTGAGGTATCTCCATACTGATTTCCACAGTGGTTGCACCAGTCTGCACTCCCACCAACAATGGAGAAGGGTTCCTTTCTCCCTACACCCCGGCAGCATTTGTTGCTGGATGATTTGTTAATAGCAGTCGTTCTTTCTGGGGTGAGGTGGAATCTCAGTATTGTTTTCATCTGCTTCTCTCAAAAGACCAGTGATGTTGAACATTTTTTCATATATTTACTTGGTGCTTGTACTTCTTTGTTTGAAAAATGTTTGTTCATTTCAGGTGCCCATTATTGAATTGGGTTTTATATTTGGGGATTTGATTCTTTTAAGTTCTTTATATATTCTAGATAATAGGCCTTTGTCTGAGGAACAGCTGGTAAAAAATGTTTCCCACTCTGAAGATTGTTGTTTTGTTCTGTTGGTGGTTTCTCTTGCAGTGCAGAAGCTTTTAATAAGATGAGATCCCAGTTCTTGATTCTTTGTGCTAGTTCCCTTGCTACTGAGGTTTTATTCGTAAAGTCTTTTCCTATGCCTATGTCTTCGCTGAAGGTGCAGGAAGAAGTAAAAGAATGAAGATACAGAGACCTTCTCCTCAACCTATAGGTAATTAGTTCTATTAGCCCCAGAGCCCTGAATATTCACAAATTACTGTTAGAGCTCAGCTACAGTCTTGAAGAAAGGCAGAGCTTCCTTACACAGTTCCAAATTCAAATGGATCCTCACAGAAAGGAAAGAGTTACAAACTATTAAAACTATTGTTCAAAAATATCAAACTAGAATTTTTGTTCATCAATTCAGATTTAAAATTTAATTTCATGGTACAGTGAGCCCATACACAGTTATATCTATTAAGGTCACCCACTCCCAGTTCATCAGCTCACTCTGGGCATTGATGACTGTAAAACTCTTTAGGAGATAAGAATCATTGTTTTATCCTTCTCAGTGCTCACAGTTTTCATGTGAGTCAAATTCTGATTCTGAAATCCCGTGAAGTTTATCACTCCTGCCCCAGTCTCTCTTCTGTGTCTCCCCCCTAGTTTACCCCCCCCCAATATCTGTGAGAGGGTTTTCAAAGCTTTGAGACAAGGAGAGATGGGGAAGGAAAATTCTAATTGAGTCTTGCATTGTTTCAAGCAAAGACACATTCATTTTGTTTGAATTATTTGCTTCTTTTCTCATTTCTTTTTAAAATCACCCATTTCCTCTTTCTGCTATTCAAAACACAGAGGCCAGAATTCACTCAGTTTTTATGATGCTTCTTATGATTGTAATAATGAATAATTAAACTTTTCTTTTTTGTTTGTTTGTTTTCCACACAATGTGAATGCAGAATTTCCTCTAGGAGAATGCAGCAATTAGGAGGTTGCATTTGGGCTTACCTGAAAATTTATTCATATCCAAGGTTAAATGAACAGAGACAGAGATGTACATGCATACATACAAACATACATATAACATTACATTATATCTAATCCCACATATAGAAAGACATGTATGTATGGTGTGGATATATAGCATTTATATGTGGAAGTCATACAAAATGCCTGTTACTCCTTCCATTCCCCTAAAAACTATTCCTTCAATTAACTCAAATTTAGTATTTTCAGAGGCTTAAACTGGGTTAAGTCTGGAGAAGTAGAGGGAGCATCAAACCTGGAAAAGTTATATAAGTGTAATTAATGTAAAACACGGAAGACCTAGGGAGCCGCTGAGCACTGCTGCCCACCCTCTGCAGTCTGCTCTATAGCATATGATTTCTCTGAATAATTAGCTGTCTCTCTTCTCTCTTTGCTTTCACTTCTCCAACAGTATTCTGACATTTTTATTATACATGAAACTTTGATCCTCATTGCCCAATTCAGAATATATGTATTTTCTCAGTATAGGTACAGTAGCTGTGCAAGTAATGTGAAAATATGGTAATGACTGTGAAGTTTTATTCAAGGAATGAACAGTGATTGGAAAGCTCTTGTCTGGTGATGAGGCAGACAAAGCATGTTCCCTACCTTCAAGTCAGATAAAACATATAGGAGGAGATTTGACTATTATGTCTATAAATAATTATAATACACATTTATGGAAATTTGCATCTGGCCATGTGGGTTCACTAGAAATGAAACACATAACTGCTCCAGGATCAGAGGGGAAGAATAATTTCAGCAGAAAGCCCCTGGTGGACAGGGGGATGAAGGTAGCCAGTGAATGAGAGCAGCATTTGCAAAGGCACAGAAACAGGGAATTTCCACCGATTTGGTTTCGAGGGAGGCAGGTTAAAATAATAAGTGAGGGTGAGGGAGAAAAGCCTAGTTGTGACATGCTAAAAATGTTTAATGTTTTCCCAATATTAAAGAAGCAAGTTTCCAAAATTACTTTTCTTATCTGATAGGAATAAAATATAAGGCATTAAAGTTGATCTGGTGACAAAGAAAAGGATTTGTGTCTGTGAAAAGAGTAGGTGCCTGAGGAAATGTTGGACCCTTTGTCTTTGAATCTCTCATTTTCTTGAAAGAAATATGTCTTGTTTGGGTGGCTGGATATTATGGTTTAATTTGGCAGCCTGCAATGAGGTGTTGAAAATGAAGCGCACATTTGGAGGTCTTTTACTGGAGACCAAGGGAGAGACGTCTGACATGGGGACCTTACCACAACCCAAAAGGATGAGCAGATTTTCTTCCTTTGTGGTGCAGACCACAGGAAGGAAAATATGATTTCAAGGAGCACGGAGTGGTTTGTACAAAATATATTTTCCATGAGGTAAGTGTAAATACAGGAGAAACATATGGATTCCATTTTCCTAATATTCATATAGATTTAAAATGAAGGAATAAATCATGCCTTGGATATAATCCAAACATAAATGTTTGAGAAATTGCTTGGAATTTTCGTGAATTGCAAGAATATCCAGTCATGCATATTTCCATTATGTGTTCTATGAAGTTCACTCAAAATCTAGATCTTTTATGAACAGAATCAGCTGTGGAAACATAGCCCAAATATGCTTGGGAAAACTTAGTTACTATGTTGGCTGTACAATGGCTTCACAAGTGTCAATAAGAATAGTCGTAATCAGATCTCACTAGGTTACACTGCAGTAACAAGCAGTTCCCAAGTCTTAGGGGCTCATAGAAACAAGGGGTTTATGTCTCATTCATATAGCACTCATGCTGGCTGTGGAGAGGCTGAGGTCACCTACATGAAGGTAGAATCATCAGGTAGAAAAAGCAATCCTTACATGGGATACTCGATTCTTGATGCCAAGGAAAAGAAAACAATTCCAGTGGTGCTTCTCCACACTTTTTGCCTAGATATCATACTGGTAACTTCTACTTACAGTTCAAGGGTCAAAGTAAGTCATATGTCTATGTTAGATCTTAGTGAAACAAGTATATACTTACCCCAAGCAATGGCATGAGCACACTGTCCCTCAGAATAGCTGTGTATCTGCAAATATCATGGTTTGGTGATGGTCTTGAAAGGCACTTAATAGATATTTACTTGATAAAGTTTCTATTTTTCCTTTTGAAAAGTGGACAGGTTGACATCTATTCTTTGATAAGCATACTAAGGTGATCCAGTCTTAATAAGCTTGATTTTTTCCTTTTGTATTAAAAAAAATCGTAACACCTCTTTCTACCCCATGAATATATACAAAAATAATATGTCAATAAAATTTAAGAAGATCAAATAAGGGGACTTCTTGCAAGAGTGAGGTTATACTCTTGTGACAAAAGCATTCATCCCTTCATGAGGGCAGCACCACCCTCAGAATCGCATCTCACACAGATTTCACTTCTTGAAGGTCACCCCACCTCAACATCGCCAGATGGGAGGCAGTGTTTCCAGCACCTGGCCCTTTATGGAGGACACATCTGAACACTGTCTAAGCTATTGCACTCTGTGTATAGCTTATTTAGGGTGAGTTACACCTTTACTATTAAATTTTTAAAAAACCAAATAAGATAATTTTTTCTCCTTTTCTTTAGAGCACAATTTGCAGAAATTTCTTAGAACCAATAATATGAGAGCTTTCCAGGCTGTGGAGGGGAGAGTTTGTACACTTGAAAGTATATTCTTTCATGTGATTCTCAGGCTTCCATCCAGTCTCCAGCCTCTCTCTGCCACTTGCAACATCAGTGGACCTCATTGTCAGCAGAGACTGGACTGTTCCTGTGTTTTCTCTTGAGGTGAACTTGTTCCAGGATATCTAGTCACATAGATACAAAGTGACTTATAAAGGCTCTGGGCTTCTCCATTAACAGGATAAAGGGCAATCTTTGCCTGCAATCTTTCAATACCCTGATGCCAGACAATAACTCATCTGTGTTACCTAAAAATACTGTTCTGGGAGCTTCCTCCAGTTCAAGTGGCTTAAGAGCCCTGATAGAATATCTGACCTATAACTGGAGACTCAAGAATTTTTCAGCAAATGCTTGCGGATAGATGATACTAAGAAAACCCATATTGTTTTCTTTTATTTCCCAGGGAAACACATATACTGTAGTTTAGCCCTGATAACAGCAAGCTCACAAACTTCCACAGCACAATAAGCATACTACTTCTTCTATATTCTGGGGCTTTAAAATAATGTTCATAATTAATCAACCATCTTAAGCTTCACAATTAATTCAACACAATGAAAAATTTGTATCAATGAGCTTTTTATATTTCTAGGCACTATCATTTCAAATACACAGTTCTGTCTTGATTTTTTTCTTACTAGGTATGGATCATACATACTTATTTCTCTAGTTCCCAAGTGCAGACTCTGGAGTTGACCCTTTGGTTCAGCTACTTTAGGTGGGTCCTCTCATCTTGGAAGCTCTAGTGGAAACTAAATATTTGTCAGTTCCAACTCATTTCTCCTACCTTGGTAATTCTGAGGGAACCTCAGTCTTAGGAGCACATAAGATTATTCTCAGAATGCCACAATAAGTAAGTAATATCATGCCCCCCATGTTATAGATGTGTATAGAGAAATCCATTCAGGGATTCTGGATGTTCCTAGATCCTTTGCATATCCTTTGACTTCACCCTCATCCAGAGCAACCTCTAGGAGAATGAGTATATTTGTGCCTTAATAGCACAGATCATCACTTTCACTTTCTTGTTTTTTTTTTTTTCTTGAACTTTCAAAGAGCAATATGTAACTTCTGCCTGCTTGGGCAGATTACACTATAGGAAAACAGCTAAAATGTGGGGAATGGCAGGCCTGAATGAATACCTCTTTTCCATGCCTTTCATGCTCTATGTGGAGGAACATGTTTGAAATGACTCTGTGTTGACTTCCTCCATGTCCCTTTTCTCTTCCATCCAGGATCTCTGATTTGACTTGGGATACAATTGGCTTGTATGTCTTTATGATACTACAAGTTAAGCCCACATCCTTCTCCATCTCCAGACTTCTGTAGCTGAAGAGTAGTGACATCTTCCTCTAGATATCCTGTAGTTATTTCAAATACAACCTGTCCAAAATGATGTGGCCTATTGCTCTTCTCAACCTGCTCTTCTTCCTCTGTGCTCTTTTCTAGAGAACTGAATACTACCTCTTCACTTTCTCAGATTTCTCTTCCTCAAACCCAGCATCCTGCTGGCCAACAACCTTCACTTTTCTTTCCTGTCTCTTCTGCTGACCATGAGTTTATTCCCCTTTCATCTCCATGAGCCTTAAGAATGGAGCCTAGAAAGCAGCCAGTGCTAAATGTTTATGTAAAACTACAAATAAAGTTGAGTGTTATCACGATGCCTAGTATAATTAAGCAGAACTTGGTCAGTGTCAGCAGATTGGAGAAATTTAGGAATAACCTAGACATGGGCCTCAATCAGTTAATTTGAGAAAATGGGGATGAAGAAAAAATTTACACCAGCAGCTAGAACAGAAAATTTGCATAGTGAGGTATCAGCAAGCCTTGTGTTAAGCAAGTAGTGGGGGCTGGAGTGAGGTCTGTTATGGCAGTGGGATAGACAGAGGCTAGGAAGGAAATCTTGAACATACAGGTTCAGAGATAGAATAAAAAATACATCCTGTACTGTGAAGCAGCAGGAGCTGAGCTGCACTCTTAGGAGCCCATAGAAAGGGCCACTGAAAATCAAGATCAAGGGTCTTGAGTCAATGCCCTAAGGCAGGAAGTAAGCACATATTTCTTGGCTCAGGTGTCCTGATGGAGTTTTAAGGGAACAGTCCTCCCAGAGTAAATGCTCAATGTTCACTTGCTCAAATCTGGGCCCGAAAGGTTCCGTAAAGGCAAGCTGTAACTGTCAACAAGAACACGGCCCTGAATCTGCAGAAATTCTTTCCACACTGGTCAGGCTTGTCCTACAACTGAAGACCGGACAGAGTCACTGGTGAGAATTAAGGAGCCTAGCTATGAGGATTAGAGGCAGCACTATTAATTAAATAGGCTTAATAAATTCGGATAGTGTGGTTTGGTCCTCTTTAAAGCATTAGTCTGAAATTAGCCAAGTATTGAAACTGGTGTCCTAGGATCTGGGTGATGGTGATGAATACACGGGAACTCTGCTATCTCTGTATCTTTTCTGTGGATCTAAAAATTATTCCTCCTTCAAAAATGCTTATTTAGAGCACATTTATTAAAAAATAATTGATCTTCTATGCATGACCAAATGGAATTTAGAATATTGAATTTAAAATGAGCATTTGGGGGCCATGCATTGAAAGGAAATCAAATAGGTGAAACTTTATTTCTTACTGGTGTCAGATAACAGTAAGGTGGCCAGGGTCAGTGCAGTGGAAAGAGGGACATTTTCTGAGTGAATAATTTCCACAGTGGTTTTTCTGACATATTTGGGAAATGGCAATATTTCTTACCACATTTCTTACAATTTGACCCAATCCCAGGCTGAGATAAAAGGGAGATAAGCTCTGGTGGGGGTTGGGGGGCAGTGTAGAGAGGATGGGGCATTGCACAGCTACAGAATTGAAGTCAACCCATTCTTTTTGTACTTTCAAACTTGTCAGCCCCTGCCTGTCCTTAGATGACCCAGGGAATCTTGTTTGTTGGAGCTGCCATTTGACAAGTAAGGTTGCCAACGGAAGCCAGTTGCTCTCTTCTGATGCTGGAACTTACAACCTGTCATCTTTTGTTTTGTGCAGAGCAGAGAACACAGCCAAGCCATCAGGGAGAGTCTTGTACGAGTCCAGATTTCATTGGGATGATGCAATGTATTCATATGTGTGAAGGAAAAATAGTAATCCTTACCTCTGCTTTTTTCTCAGTCTCCAAATGGTCAGGAAAATTTTTGAGAAGGGTGGAGAGGGGCGAGAAGGGGCCTAAGGTAGTAATCATTTTCCCTAGGTCTAAACCTAATACAAAGAAGTAGACACAATTGTCATAATGTTGGTCTATTTACTCACCCACAAATCTAACAGCATCCTTACATGGACCTCGACCTGTGTGAGAGCCAAAGGTCCAAAATACATTGAAAGTAGGAAAAGGGGAATTCATTGATTGAGAAACTTTCAAACAACCTGAGAAGGAAAGTAAGTGCAAAGCATTCAATAGTTAGAAAAGACCCAGAAAAATCAAGAACACATTAAAAGTCCCCTTTGAGAGTGATTTTTATCAATGCTAGAGTGAATGGTGGACAGATATTAAATGCGCTCAGCAAGAAAATCTGAATTATTTCTAACTAGAGCTGGCTGAATTTGGAGGGGAAAACTGCACAGCTGCCAGGATTTTAGTGTATATTTGTTTAGGCAGCTCCCATATTACCTCCTTTTTTCACTCTTTTTCTATAGACTTCCTTTGATCGGACAATGACAAGAAATCACAGACTGAGAACTACTCAGGTAGAATCAGTTGAAAAAAAAAAAGGTTGGGAGACCTTTCTGAAAGGTTGTACCTTTCAGATACATCATCATTTAAGGCAGCCCTAACAAGCTTGCCCATGCAAGAGGAAGGTCTTATTTACAGGGAACAGGTATTTGAGGGACGTGAGTTATCAGGGTATGGAAAAAGAACCAATGAAAAAAGGATTTTCTGCAGAGAGAGGACAGAATATGAGGACATAACTGAAGTCTCAAAGAAAACACACAATTCCTGGAGAAACTATGGAACATTAAGACGTGACCTAGCACAAGAGGAAAGACCTGGGATTGCATCTGAATATTCCTATGTGTACACTGTATCATCGTGGTAATACTTGTAATATAAAAAGGGAAACTGTCCTAGCTACCACACTGGGGTGTTATGAGGATCAGTTGCAATAACACACATAGAAAAACCAATTGTAGACCAGGTAAAATACCTCTGACCTTGACTAGATGTTATTTTTATCTATCCCCCATTTCCTACATTCACCTCATCAATTATGAGACTAAATGCATGTTTTATTTTATTTTCATTATTTACATGTGAAGATATTATTTATCTCAATTTAATTTGGCTACATTAAAGACATACAGTATTTCTGATGACTAGCTAGACTATTAGCATATTGTGTTTACAGTATAATCCCTACCGATATTTCACAATTGATTTTTCTTTCCACATCCATCACAATTGCTTCAAAGTAACTACAAATTGACCAAAACTCCCCGCTTTCGACCATTCTCCTTAGTCATAATTCACATTTTTTTAGTATCTCAAAGTAGCCAGTGAAGGGTTATCCATGTATCTACACAATTCGTTTGCATACACATACATGTACATATAGTACCTGTTTCCATTGACTACTAAGTCTTCTGGAAGTGTTGCACAATTAATTCTCCTTGCTGCACTTTAGTCAAGAACAAAATGGATATTTCTTGCATTCTAGGGATGAAAGACAGAGGCCTGGTCACTCATGGAATAATGTTAGCACTGATTATCTCTTACTACTCCAGAACCACAAGCCTCTCTTATTCTATATCATGGTCTTTCTTAGCCCCCTCCCCCTGAAGAAATTAGCCATGGCCCCATCTGCTCTATTTATCTGACTCTGTGGAAAGCTGCAATTTCTATTTGAGCTAAAGCACAGTTTAAACTGGGGCTCTGGGGATTGGGAGAGACGAGAAAGGCCTTAATCCACTACAGATCTCTGGTTAATACTTTCTCAAGGTGTCCTGTTTGACTGGTAAATCAGTTCTGCGCTGGACAGTCTCAAATTCCCTTTATTTGAGCCCACAATAGATATCATTCTACCTGTTGCTGCAGAAGGCATCGAGTACATGGCAATTCTGCCCCATACCTTGAAGGCATAGCTTGTGATTCTTAAGGTGCTAATAATAATAGATTTTAAGAACTCAAGGGAAGAAATTCTGTGCTTACAACCTGCTTTCAGCCCAAGATTCAGAGATAGATGATTGGGTGTCATTAGAAGAATATTTCTAAGCCTGGGGACATAATTAACAGAACTGTAGCCACCCGCTGTCGGGTGCCAGCATCTGGGGTAATTAATAAACTGGGTACCTGAGGATCATAAGGTCTAAGATGGAAAAGAAGCAGAAAAAGAGCATTCTAAGAAGCAGATTGAAATCCCAGAAAAGATCTTGGTAGTTTAGAATAGCAGGGTGGAATAAAAATCAATTGGTTCCTTTATGAATGGCTGACACAACAGCAGTCCTGGCCTGGTGAAGTATCACTGGACCTGTGTGCCCAGGGTCAGAGGCTGACCTAACTATCACCCAAAGCAGGCGTCATTGGGCTGCAGAGCCCATTCTTAGCATCCCACATATAAATAAAAAGGTAGCAATCGATATGGGACATGACGAAAGCCCAGGAGAGCCAAAAGAAGTTGGCAGGTCATGGGCAGAGAGAAGCAAGAGGAACAAAAAGCCCTAGAGATGTCAGCCTCAGATTTCTCAAGCAACACAAAGGACGTTGGATTTCAATGCACACTACTTGGCTCTGTTCATGGTATAAAAGGGAACAAGGTGGTCAGTGTAAAAGGAAAGAGGAATAAATGTCTGATGATAGTGTTGGAGCTGAATATTAAAACATCAAGTTAAAGGCACGTGTATTAAATTGAGGAGCTGAACGGGGGAGCTCTCCAAAGCCTGCAATTATCAGGGCTGGTATATCTACTCTTAGGCAGCACATTAGCCACCGAGGTGGTCAGGTAGCTCAAAGTCCCCCACATCACCCCTTCTCACGATAGTGTCCCCATTTGAAGGTTACATCCTTCCTTGCTTTGTTGTTTTGATTTCCACCACCATGAAACTGTTGTGAGGGGATAAAAGCTGTGCGGGTTTCAGTACTTTCCCCTAGAGCACGTTTGACAGTAGAAGTCTCTAGGACAGTGACTCTTTACATTCCATCTTTCACCTTTAAAATGTAAAGATACAGAACAGCTTCCCACTGTTGCTGACCTGTTCTTCACAGATGCTCCCTAAAATTGTGTAAAGTGGTGTTGCACAGGCACAATTAGGTTTTCCTTGAAATTTGAAACTACCTCAGCTTAAAGCGCACTCTATTTGTAAGGTATTGGATTTGTTGTGACAGCCTGCTGGATTCCCGAACTTCCTAATCGAGAACTATACATTCAGGCTCTGTGGGTCTCTTATTTCTGCATCCCTAGGTTCCACTTAAATACCACTCCTAGTGCCCCCTGGGTCTCCCCTATTCCTATTCTGCTGGGCCCTAATGTGACGTCCCTTGCCTTGTCTTACCTCCTTCAGTCCTGGTTTGCAACAGCTGTGAGCACCTGTTGCTCATGGTCTTGGTATAATCTGAATACCTGAGGAAGGTAGAAAGATTAGGAAAGAGGAAACGAATGAAGCAGTAATGTTTATAAGATGCTTTTGGAACAAGACCTTTCCCAGTAGAAATTATTTTTTCTGCAACTGCCAATGAGATAGTTTGATGAGTGATTTTTAATGCTTTGTAAACCCAAATCATTATTTTCAAGGATTTCAAAACTGAAGCAGTTGCTGCTATTCTTAAACAGTGCTCCCAGAGCAGATGATAAATGTATAGTGAAGAGGTGGGGCTTTACACTGATTATCCTAGTATTTAGAGCTTTCAATAATTGAAACTTTTTACCTTGAATGAACTTGAGTTCTACTCCTATTTTTGTTATTAACAAAGAATCTTCTTCTTATATCTACAACAAAGAGAAATACCTTTGATAAGTCACCAGAGACTTAGTAAGAAGCCTATGGACACCAGTGAAATGAAAAAAAGAAAGGGCTGGGCATTGCTTAGTTTTATATGCTAAGTGACACTCAACAGTAGTGTCTACATGAAGACACTTAACTTCAGTTTCCTGCAAAGTTAAACCTATTATCTCTTTTAGATCCCTACAAATTTAAGTCCTAGAAATCTAAAGAGATTAAAGATAAAAGACTAATAGCAAAATTAAAATCTTGAAGGTTTTTGCTCTAGCTAATTCCTTAGATCAATTTAATTTTAATCTCTTATTATACAGGACTTTCTACCTATGAACAATACTTTTTTGAAAATGGGCATATTTTTTTCCATGATGAGATTCTAAAACTCTCACATTTTACCTTGAGAATACTTTATTATATGAAGAACCTACTTTATAAGTTTGTTAAGGAAGTTTAAATTTTATATTAACATGGTTATACATCTTAGAATCTCTTTCCTATTCTTCCCAGGTTTCATGCAGAGCCAGAAAGAAAAATCTTGAAATCACAATTTTGAATGATACTAGAATAAAGATATATTATATGGATTGAAAAAATATATAAGTGCTTCCAACAGTGACTAAGAATGAAAAAGTGCCATGAGTAGATAAGGGCAGATTTGGAAAATAGAAGTAAAAATGGGAAGAGGGGGTGAAGGGAGGGCAGGGACAAGTGGAAAAAATGAGAACCAAGACTTGTCATGTAGAGGTACAAGATCCCAACAATGAATGTAACTGTACTGTATCCCTAAAATGTACCAATAAACTCAATTAAAGCTGAAAAAAATACACTTCTTAAAGAGAAAGGCCCACTCCATTCTCTGTCAAATTGGGATCAGAACTTGGGTGAGTAGCACTAATGGTTGAAGCCAGCAAAATTGCAAATAACCAAAACAAAATTATTTAGCTATATAAAGTATAAAACCCAACCATCAAAAGTATAGTACGTAGGAAGCACTTTATCCCTGCATCGATAAGAAGACTACCTGCTCCCTGCCCCTCTATAGGAACCTCCTGAAAAAAGCAGAACCAGAAGAATGCAATCCATTCAATAACAAATAATAATAGAGTCACTAGAGCAGTAATGATAGAATGACATATTAACCCATTTCCCATTTGGCCCAAGAGTAGTCCCTGGTGGTGCTTAATGGTCATGGAGTGTTCACCCAGAGATAATTTGTGGATTATAGTACTAGCCTTACCCCAAAGTTTTCCACAAAAGATCTCATTAAAATTAAGATCAGAGATCAATTCTGTTTAGGAATAACTCCAACAGCAGTTTTTATCATTTTATTTTCACATTGAAAACAAGTCAGATTGCTTAAACCTGAAAGAGTTTGTTCATGTAAAATTAAGTGAATACTATCAGCAAGCTACCTTTTTTCTAAATAGGAAAAGAGTTAATAGAAATCTGAGAGACAATATCAAAATTTACCAACAAAAAACAAACCCATACATGTAGAGAAATGAGACATATTTGTGGGTTGGAAGATTCAAGTTTTTTTAATCTCCCCAGATTTATCTATAGATTGAACACATTCCCAATGAAAATTCCAGCAGTACTTTTTATGAAAATCAGCAAGTTGCTTTTAAAATTAGTAAAGAAATTCAAAGCACTAGGAATAGCTATGAAATCTCAAAAATAAAGAAAAAGTCTAAAGGATGACACTATTCAATTAAGTACTTACTAAGGAACTGGAGTTGTGATAATGTGGTATTGACATAAAAATAGATATAAAAGCAAATGGAAAAAAGATAAAGTTCACACACGTATACATTCAATTATTTTTGAAAATGTTGACAAGGTATTTTAATGGGGGAATGGGAGTCTTTTGACAATGGTGCTGCTACAGTGTGCTAAACATATGGGACAAAATTTTAAAAATAAAGAAACCTTACTCTATACACAAAAATGTATTTAAGATGAATTCTATATCTAAACAAGAGAGGGGGAAAAAAACCCAAAAGACAACCACAAAGAATACTAGAAACCACTACAACAGGGTGAATAAAGAATGTTACCATGAATTAAAACAATTTGAAGGAACCGCTGTCTCTAAAATGTTGATCCCAATGCTAGAAATACAGGAATCTGGAGAAGACAAGTGAGGATACCAGGATATGATGAAACATGATCTTAGAGAGTTTAAGGACAAAGTGAAGGTGAAAATTTCACAGAAGTGACATTACAGTTATCAGGATCATGATGAAAAATAGATACAATAGAAAACAGAAAACAGAGGCTAGATTACAAAACATAAAAATAAAGGTTAAATTGGTTCCATTTGACCCAGCCATCCCTCTACTGGGTATCTTTCCAAGAGAACTAAAAGAATCATATCATAGAGAAGTATGTGCACCCATGTTTATAGCAGCACAGTTTGTAATAGCTAAATCTTGGAAACAGCCCATTTGCCCATCCGTTGGAAACTGGATAAAGAAGTTGTGGTTTTTCTATAAAATGGAATATTACTCAGCCATAAAGAACAAGCAAATAGATTCATTCATAGGAAAATGGATACATATTGAAGATATACTCCTAAGTGAAATAAATAAGTCACACATGTGTAAATACTGAATAGTTTCCCTGGTGTAAATAATCTGCAACAATGCATAAGATTCTAATAAGATTACTGACATTTAGAAATGAGAAGAAAGGAGCTAAAGGTGTAGGGAAGGTGGGATGGGTAGGGGAAGAGTAAAAAGGGAAAAGAAAAAAATGTGAGAGAATGAAAAGATAAAAATAAAG
This sequence comes from Fukomys damarensis, assembly GCF_012274545.1. Taxonomy (NCBI): domain Eukaryota; kingdom Metazoa; phylum Chordata; class Mammalia; order Rodentia; family Bathyergidae; genus Fukomys; species Fukomys damarensis. The sequence continues at coordinate 69,522,531 of NW_022900928.1, forward strand.
TGTTTGTAGATGGGGAGGGGAGGAGGGGGTGAAGGGAGGGCAGAGGTAAGGGGAAAAAATGAGAATCAAGACTTGTCATGTAGAGGTACAAGATCCCAACAATAAATGTAACTGTACTGTATCCCTAAAATGTACCAATAAACTCAATTAAAGCTGAAAAAAAATAAAGGTAAATTAATTAAGTACCACAAAATAAAGGAAGCAGTAGAATGAAATTTTAAGAGATAAAAGAACGTTGATGAGTTAGAAAACATAACCAAAAAAAGTAATACATTTAAAAGTTAGCACTTCAAAACAAATCAATATAACAGATTTACTACAATTTAACCTAATCATTGGATAAAAGGAGAAATTAAAATTGTAAAAATGAAAAATAAGGATACACCATGCAAACAAAATAAAGATACCCCTAAGAGAAAGGTTTGTTCAGTTTTATGCAAGTTTAACATCTTGGGTGAAAAGGAAATTATTTTAAAATGGTAGGGGTGGAGGGGTGGAAAGGAAGGAATGGGGAAAAAGCAATAACCAAATGTATCGTGTACAGGTACAAATTCCCAATGATGAATATGATCAGAATGTATACCTAAAATGTACCAATGAACTTGATTTAAAAAAAAAACTATGATATATCAATACTTATTCTAGAACAAAAAAAAATTTAAATGAATCAATTTCCTCTGAAAAAACATATTCACTAAAAAGTAATAGTTCTCAAATATTTTATGAGAATATTATGAGAACTTTAAATAATCTATCATTCCAATGCTATTTAAACTATTGCACCAAAAACTTTAAAAAAAGAAAAAGAAAGAAAATCTTGCAAATTAGTTTATGAAGCTCAATATTAACCCCTATATTATTTTTTGAGAAAAATCTGGAAAAATACTGCATTGAAAAATTATGAACCAATGTCACTGCAGAATATTGTTTTGCAATTTCTAAGCAAAATATTTATAATTGGAAGCTGGAAGAAAACCTTAAAATAATCCATACTGACCAAGTGGAGTTTATTTAATCAGCATGAGGTGTGTTCAGCATTAGGAAATTCTTAGACATATTTTCTTATCATAATAGATTTAAGGAGAATAAATTCATATGGTTATGCTCATCCATGCTAAAGAGTTTGACAAAATACAACTTCCATCACCAGAACAAGTGAAGACCACCCCACCATGAGCTAGCACAAAATTGCACAGTTCACTAGAAGGAATGAGGCAAGGCTATGGAAAAATATTTCTTTTATGACACAGACATAGTGATGGCTGAAATATAAGAGCAGAATTGAATGGAGAAAAACTCATCCAGAGCTTCTACAATATAAGAGAAGCCCACAGCTGGAGGAATTTGAAGTCAATCACACACATTAAGGATTTTGAAAGTAATAATAAAAATCAAAACCTAACACAATTACTGAAAAAATTGAAATAAATTCTCTCCTCTCTCTCTCTCTCTCTCTCTCTCTCTCTCTCTCTCTCTCCCTCTCTCCCCCACCCCACGCACACACACACCAGTAACCTAACAAGGAGAGACACAACAATTTCTGGACATAAGTGCTATTTACTATTCTTCTGAACATATATGGCTAATTAATTTTCAACAAAGATATAAAAGCAATTCAATGGAGTCTTTTCAAAATGCTTCTGGAAAAATCAGACTTATTTATCCTAGTAAGCAAAAAAAAAAACATTCAATTTATACCTTACATATACAAAAATCAATCTATAGGGATGCAGTTTAGACCTAAATGAAAAGAAAAAAATTATAAAATATTCTAGAATAAAAAAGTTAAAGCCCTGAGTTAAAATATTTCTTATGTATGACATCAAAAACATTCATATAATAAAATATTGATAAAGCAGACTTCATCAAAACTAAAAATGTCTATTCAAACAACATGGTAAGAGAATTAAAATACAGGCCACATATTAGATAATAATATTTTCAAATCACATTTGTGACTTGTTTTCAGAATATATAAAGAGTATACAAAGCTGAATATTAAGAAAACAAACAAGAAATAAAAGGACAAGATATTTTAGACATTTTACCAAATATATGCAAATGAAAGATAAATACATGAAAAGATTTTCGACATAATCAATCATTAGGCAAACACAAAACACCCTTGAGATACCACTTACCCACCTGTGAAAATGTCTAAAACAATAACAAGTAAAAAACCCAACAAAATTCTTTGGCCATTCAAAGTATCAGTGAATGGAAGAATTTCCACTCTCAAACACTGATCATGGGACATAAAACCATATAACCACTTTTCCAAACAGTTTTATGAGTTATTAACAAAAATTGTGGCATAAGTAACCCAAATGCTGTCTTTGCTAAAAGCAATGAAAAATTCAGCAAAATTGTCAAATTTAACTTTTTCATAACTCTGAAAATTATGTAAAAGTTTACAGTAACCCAGGGAGAATTTATTTAAGAAAAGTGGCTAAATCTTGGTAATAAGAGTGAGGTTTGTGGTATTTCGCTTATCCCGCTCACATCTACTCTCCCACTCTGCAGTAGCCTTGAAAATATTGTCCTGCATTCCTAGAGCAGCCTGGCAGCCACTGGGAGAAGCGATATGAACTAAAGCTTTTTCAAAACATCATGCACAAAGAACTGGCAATATTTGACCTGTCTGGTGGTTTTCCAGAAGATTTCACTTAAAAGGCTGCCACTATTTGATCTAACTTGAAGCTTACCCAAGGTGAAAATCATTTTTCCTGGAGAGTGCATATCAAACATTTACCAGAAAGTGTTTTAATATTGTGGCTGCCTGAAGTGAGGGACAGTGATTCAGATGAATAATAGAGTAACAAGAAGGCTTAACAGAAAAAAAAAACTTGACTATGAGTTTTTTATAAGCAAAATATCAAAGATAAGGAAGAATTTTCAACTGTAGGCTGAATGTTGAAGGTGGGCTCCCCCCGACATGCCCTCTGGGCAAAGAATAAAAGATTTTTGTTGTTGTTTTTCTGGGCTATTGTTAGCTGAATCATAGTTACCAAAGATGTCCAAGTCTTAATTTCCTGAACATATGAGTGTATACACACACACACACACACACACACACACATATTATATATAGTGAATATATTATATAATGTATGGTATATGTGAATATAT